>NC_056665.1:52391277-52991277 GCF_018350195.1 Panthera tigris | reverse complement strand
CTCTAAGAATGAGCAGGGGGTGGGCCTGGTTGGTGGCCCCCACAGTACAGTCAGACTAAACAAGGGAAAGTGGCCACACAATTCTGAGTTGGGAGGGTCTTGGGGACCCTCTCCTTCAAGGCCATCTGATTTATGACTCTGCTGTCAACATCCCAGTCCATTGACAGACAGCTCCTGCTAATGCAATGTCTTCACAGCCAAAGCTGGCTGATCTAGAATTTTCACCGATCAGTTTTGCTTTTGACACCTGAGACCATGTTGAATTAAAAAAAAAAAAAAAAAAAAAAAAACCCAAAGATAATGGGCAGAGGGCATGCAGGCCTGATTTGTGCTCTCTCTTTTTAAAATGTAAATGGATGTAAGAAGTTCATTGAGTAGCCAGCAAATGTACTGATCTGCTTCTGAAAAATGTACAGATGGGGGAGATGGGAGTTCGGAGGAGAAGCACAGATGGAGAAGTCTTTTCATTTTGATTTGTCACTGAGCAGAGACCTGGAGTTGCTGAGGGTGTCAAGACTCACAGATGCAAACACAGGGAGGAAGGGCAACACAGACACACGGCAGGCGCAGCCGGCAGGAAATGTGTTTCTGCAGGGCTCAGATGCATGAGGAGGGACACGTAACCAGGCGCGGGCTGGGGATTTCAGCTTAAGTCTGCCGTCCTCCCAGGGGACAGAGCTGAGTGCTCACAGATGGCTGAAGACCTAGCGATGTTTCCAGATAACTGAGACAGGCTGCTCCTGCGCCCCTCCCCTCTTAAAGAATGAGTGCTGTCTCTGCCCTTCATTTGCTGAGCCAGGCTTTGCTCTCTGAACTTCGTGTGGGGCTTGATCAATTGAGTGATTTTATATTATTGCTTCTCTTGAAATCCTTTTTCTTTTCGTTGCCACCTAAATGTAGATATCCTCACTTTGCCTTTGTGGGTTCTCATTATTGCAAATTTTATAGAGTTCTGAGCACAAATGCACATGTGCAGGGTCTTGTTTTTGAAAGCATCTAGCATCTGCTGGTCTCCTTCGTATTTTCTTTTCAGCCAAAACAGCCTTTCAGGGCCACAGAGTGATGTGAGTAGAGTCCTCAGGATAAACTAATAATGCGATTCTTTTTTTGGTCACTAGATTGTTATGTAAAGTATCTGAAATTTGTAAGCCTTCAGCTGGTTGATGAAACTCGAGAATCACTTGAGTTTATATACCAGTGGTATATTTAAAATGTACACATGGGATTGGTTTTGGCTATTTTTAGAGGCCTGTGGGTTACTTTTGCCTGGGTAGCCCAGCCCCCCGCCTCCCTGCTGTGCTACTGTTGATAACTTTGAGATACACCCAGCTGGTCATGCAGTAGAGAGCCCCTTGGCTGCCTCAGTGGGGAGGTTTAGGTCAGTAGAACATGTTTTGGTCTACACTCTGCTTTTGTACCTTGCTGAGACGTGCTGGTGGAAGTGCTGATCCTTCTGTGATGAGAACAAGGAGGACCCGGTTTCCTTAGGGACTCGTGGACTGTCAGAAACTAATGTGTGCTAATGACCGGCCAAGTGAGGAGAACCTGATCCTGCCTTCTTCCCTGCTGTGTCTCAGATGAACAGAAGACAGTTCCATGCATTCCTTGTGGGTCTGAATTCTCTGGGCGGGTCCACCTACTTAGTGAAAAGAGAACTTGCTTCTGGAGCCATCCCTCAAACTAGAAAGCAGTCCTTAATCAGACTAGTGCACCAAGGCAGGCATTGAAGACTCTGCATGTGAAAATTCAGCTATCACTGGGCTGCTTGCTGCCTAGTGGGTAGGTGGGAAGGAAGGATCCTGCCACTGGTGGCTTCCATTGCCAGAATGGCCAACGACCTCCCCAGCCCGCATGTGCACAGGGCATCATCGTTCAGTCCTCAGGTCTGTGAGGAGGGGCTGGGGGCTGGCTTAACTGTTCCCTTTTCCCTACTAAACACCCTTCCTATGAGCTAATTTTGAGTAGCTGAAGAACTTAACTGATGGTTTGCACTGATGTTGACACAGGAGCCAGTTGAGGCTGAATGGCCACTGTAGGTTCACAGGATGCCATTTCACATCCTCAAACCATCTCTGGATGGGATGAGCCATGGGCTGAGCTAATGTCTTTTTATAATATCATCAGGTATAAGAAGCAGAGCAGCATGGGAGGTGATGCAGGAAGACCAAGTCTCCTAAAGTGGTGTCCTGAAGACAACATGAGAAGGCAGTAAATACACTGTCCTGAGATTTGTTAAGAATTGATGAAAATGTCATAAGCCACAGTGTGAAAGTGAGGCTGGGAGATGCTCAGAGAAGGTGGTTGGTCACATGTCCATGAGCGGCTGCCTGCACCCTCACCCTTCCTGCCTCCCACACTGCCCCTTAGGGTCTGAGTGCAGAGTTCTTGCTCTTCGTTGTCTGCCTTTAAATCCCATTCTTCTTTTTAAAGAGAGAGAGAGAGGGAATGTGTGCAAGTATGTGAGTGAGTGCACACAGGGGAGGGGCAGAGAGAGAATCTTTAGCAGGCTGCACGCCCAGCATGGAGCCCAACATGGAGCACGATCCCAGCATCCTGGGATCATGACCTGAGCCAAAATCAAGAGTCCGACACTTAACTGACTGAGCCACCCAGGTGCCCCTCAATCCCATTATTCTTAACACTGTATCTAATTCCAAAGTATTTTATTTTTGAATCACAACTCCAAAACCTCTTGTTTGAAGGGTTTCAATTTATTAACGAACCAAAGAAAATAGCACAATGTGTCTGTGAAAGGCCAAGAGAGATGGATAGGGGTTCGTGCTGCCCAGCTCTCCTGTGCTGCTGGGATAAACCCTCCCACACCTCACGGTGGCCCCTGGGAGGGAGAGGCCTCTCCCACAGGGAGCACACTTCCCTCCTCCTGCATTATGAGTGAGAAACTCTCCATACCCCCACCCTGCTGGAAAGATTCCCTCTGCAGGATCATAAACCTACATCTAAGACCTAAAAAACACAACTCTTGGAAAACATTTTTCCAATTTGCAGCTACACTTCTTCACACCTGTGTATTCATCTGTGTTTGAAACAGCACATCTAGAGACAGACTGTAAACCCAGCCCACTAGATACCATTATTCTTTTCTTCTCTTCTGCTTAGTAGTCTAGATCCAGGTTGATCCCTCTCACACTCCAGAGAGAAAATAATAAGAGCTTACGTTAGAGTTTTTAAAAGCGGGAACATACATTGTCTCATTTGAACCTCACAGCAGTCCTGGGAGGTAGGCAGGAGGGCATTGTGGTTCCAGGATCCCAAGGATGGTTGTACTGGTGAAGCTGGGAACCAAATCCACGTCCTCCAACTCCTGGTCCAGGGCTCCTTCCACTCCACCAAGATGCACTGAGCTCACCTTGAGGAGCATAACAGCCTTCTGCCTAGAACAAATGAAATGTCCTTTGGGCTGGCAAACCAAGGTGATTTGAAGAACAGACCTCGTCAGTGAGCTCAGGGGATAAACACACCTGAGTGCAATCTGGCATCAATATCAGATGGGCGAATAGGACAGAAAATGGGCGTCTTTGACAAGGGTTTCTGGGTTTCTTTTTTCTAACCTGGACCACATTGGGTACTAGAACTGGAACTCAGCAAAGTCCAGGAGGAGAGAAGGCATTCAGAGGACTTTCTCATCTAGCAATTTATTGATTCCTTCACAAATTCTCTTGAGGTTGGGCCTACAGTCTCCATCCAGACTATAAAGGGTAGAGAGGAACTCCACGTCAGCAAAGTGGTTGAAGACGTGGTTGATGCGCCCATGGGTCCTGGGTGTCAGGTGTCGCTGCACCAGTTCATGCACCAGGTCCTTGCACTCATGCAGAAGCTTGGAGAGCACGTTCCTATCAAAGGTGTACTCCACCTCATAGAAGCTGACGATCGTCATGGCTGTCTGGTTCAGCTTCTTCCTGAGCTTCTCCACGATAACAACCTCCTCCTGGCTGAACTGGTTGTGCCGGTAGAGGATTCCAATTTTGATTGCCACCTTGATCAAGTCTTTCATGATCTTGTGGGCTTCCTTCTTGCTGTGGGTGTGCTCTTTAGTGACTTTGTAGAGCTCATCAAAGATCTCACTGCTGGTGTCATCGATCAACATGTTTGCCATAGTTTTGCTGGCTATTTTGCTCAGGATCTTCTTCTGAGCTTGAAGGGCAAGGCTCTTTGAACTAAAAACATCAGGACCTATAGTAAGGAAAGAAAGAAAAGTTATAGAAATATGAGAACCATTAGTGTCTTCTACAAGTGAAACACACGAATATGTTCCTAGGGCAAAGACTCATGCCTTTTATACCCCACAACTCCCTAACCAAACCCCACCAAAGCCTGGGATCCCTCCACCGTCCTCTCCACATGACATGCTTATTTTCCCTCTTGAACCTTCTGTCTTGCACTCTTCCCTCTCTGGAAGTGGTTTTGTCCAGGCCAAATAGCACATTAAAAAAAATTTTTTTTAAATATTCATTTTTGAGAGTGAGAGAAACAGAGTGTGAGTGGGGGAGGGGCAGAGAGCGAGGGAGACCCAGAATCTGAAGCAGGCTCCAGGCTCTGAGTTGTCAGCACAGAGCCCGACGTGGGGCTTGAACTCATGGACCATGAGATCAGGACCTGAGCTGAAGTTGGACTCTTAACTGACTGAGCCACCCAGGCACCCGAAATCGCACCTTTTTAGACCTACTTCATGCATAACGCCTTCCTGACCCATTAGCTCACAGAGAACTAACCAGTTGTGCAAATTACTGTTTAATGACAAGAATGTAGCACCGATGCCAACACCATTCCCAGGGAAGACATGGGCAGTTGATCATGGCAGTCTTTTTGACTGAGTCTCAGAATCTATCTTTTGAGTCTATGGTGTATTTTTTTCATGTTCGCTATTTTGGAAATTGGTATGTGTCTTACGGTCACTGTTGCCAGGTGGCACTTGTGCTGTGGTTGTCATTATATGCGCATCAATTTGCACAGTAGGAGCCAGAGATTTGGGAGAAGTCAAGAGTACTCGAAGGAATATTGCCTCTCCAACGCTCTCCGTTGGCATAGGGAACAGAAGGGCGCTGCGTGAGAAACACATGCACTGACCACAGCAGGTCAAAGATACTTCAGATGATCAGTACCCTGAATGTGAAGCAGCTTAGAAAAACCAAAGCCAATTTATTTCTCTCTTATGTTCTACTTCATGAGTGAACAAGAGTAATATATGTTAAAAATAACACTATGTCTAAGCAAGTCCAAAAAGAATCTTTCAAGAAGTATAAAATTTCTGAATAAAAAGAAAGCAGTCATTCAGAATTTAATTGGCAGCATATTTTTCTTTCTTAAGGGCACATAAAACAACATCTTACAATTGACAGTGTCTTAGATTTGATAAAATACTCCATGAAGTCACCTATTAGCTAGAGCTGATGTTTGAAACCCGCTGGCCATTACTCTACAGTATGTATGCCTGTCTTCCCAAGGAGATTCAAGTTGCCTAAGGACTGAGACAGTGTCTCCCACAGCACCTAGTTCAGTTCTGGGCACAGGGATGAAATGGTGTCTGCTAAGTAAAATACAGAGAAACACTGCAGAAGAATAAGGAAGCAGTAAAATACAGTGCAAATTTATAGTTAAAAAAACAGTTTTCCTTTGAGAATTGAGGACCCTTATAGGATCCAGAGAGATTTTATCCAGCACCCTGTGGCCACATGTAAGTGACAGATACGATAGGCAGAGCGGACAGACAGATGGCCACACATGCCATGTTCTGAAATCTTTGCCTGTCCGCCCCATCTCATATTCCACACCCTCTGCCCACCCTGGATTCGTTTTCTCAGCGGACAGTGATTAATACCTGTGATTAATGCTCAGGTCTCACAGACACTCAATAAACACTCCAACACAATTCAGACAAGGCTTGTGTGCACTTCCTGCACCCACATGGCCCCCTCACAACTGGCCCGGCCTTGCTCCCTCGGTCCTGGGTCCTTCCGAGACAGCTACGTCTGCTCTCAGGCTTCTAGATGCAGGCCCCGAGGGTCATGGCCTGGAGTGGGGTTGCTGTGGCAGGATCATCATCAGTAAGGTAGTAGGTACCATGGGCTTCCTACAACTCAGGAAGCTCTCTCCCTAAAGTTTGAAACTGTAGAGTCTTCAAGCAACTTCACAGTCAAGTGACCCTGATGTGGGTGGGCTTTTGCCTTCAGTCTAGGTACAAAGAGAACAAATAGCATCTCTTGACTATTCTTTACCATGAGAAAGCCCAGACTGCCTGATTTATGCCCTCCTAGAGTTTGTCATAAAAAATATTCCTACCCAGTCTGACCACCTACTAGGGTCACCAGACCCTTTGTGTGAATAACCTGTTCCCCAAAACACCGATATGTATTCCAAGGACAAATATATGTTTTTAAAATTTATTTACTTTGTGAGGGTGGGAAGAGCAGAGGGAGAGAGAGAGAGAATACCAAGCAGGCTCTACACTCAGCATGGAGCCCGACTCGGGGCTCAATCCCACGACCATGAGATCATGACCTGAGCTGAAACCAAGAGTCAAGGCACTCAACCGACTAAGCCACCCAGGCGCTCCCCCAAAGACAAACATTTACAAGTATTAAGAATGTTCAGAAGATTGTGCTGTATGCTTTGAAGTCAATCCCACAGCAGAGGCTTAAAGACTTTTGAGTAGTGGCCCTGTCACTAAAATAAGCGTATGCCTCCTCAGGTGATTATTCTGAAGGGAACAATGGAATTTAGAAGGACCTCTTCTAGAATATAAAAAAATGAGTCATTTCTTTATAGATACAGCTCCTAAAAGCTGCCTGAGAATAAGAGTAGTAAGAGACTCTTTAGAAATGCAGCAAGCTTGGGCACTTGGGTGGCTCACTTGGTTCAGTGTCCGACTCTTGATTTCGGCTCAGGTTATGATCTCATGGGTGTGGGACTGAGCCCTGAGTCGGGCTCTGCGCTTGCAGCCTGGAGCCTGCTTGGGATTCTCTCTCTCTCTCTCTCTCTCTCTCTCTCTCTCTCTCTCTCTGCCCCTCCTCCCCTCTCAAAATAAATAAACATTAAAAATAAGAAAAGAAAAGAAATGCAGCAAGCATGTACCCACACAGAAGCGGCAGATCAAATACATGCATGTCCACCAGAATGTGAGCTCTGTGCGAGCAGGGACGGGTGTCAAAGCCCTACTGTATGCCCAGTGCCTCACACACTGATGGCACTTGGCAGGTCCTGGTGGCAGGAAGGGAGCACTGGCTGGCTCTGTGCCAGACGCTTCATGGTTTTAACTCTGTTGGGTGAAGCTAGCATTTTAACCAAGGCTCCTCTGCGAGCCTGATTCCAAACACTGCTCTTTCCCCTGCCAGCATTCCCAACATTTTTCTCTAGACCAGTAGCTGTCACCGTTTTTGCTCATATAATCCCTTAAGGGTTTTGAAAAACTACATACCTCCTTGCATATTTAACTTGGCAGCCATATTTTTCACCTTAAGTTTAAATAGTTGTAATTTGTTAATAGACATGATTTCTATATAAGAGTGATATTTAAAATTAGCCTGCTATATCATTCTTTTAAATATGTCCAACATAACATAAACACTGGCAGTGATAGGACATTATTGTACATTTTAGAGTGACAGGAGCAAGCTCTTCTTTAGAAATGTTACATTGTTCTTTTTTTCCCTTTGAAACTATCTCTTTTCCATGACACCCAGAGAACTTTAACTTAATATGTTTTTATGCTTGAAAGTGTTTTATTTGATCAATTCATCATAATTCTCTACAGTCAAAGGATGCATACAAATTGAAATTTTAAATTAAAAGATGATTCTGGTAACCATAAATCTCCAAGCCTCAAAGCATTTCCTCTGGAGTGAGTTATTTCATTTTAGCACACAATATGAAATATTAAAATGTTGACAAATACTAAATGTAAAAGGAAAATTTTTATTGGAAATGCAGCTTCAAATGAGATGGGTAGGGGGCAGGTTATGGCGTCTTGCTTCAAAGAGGCATCGCCAACCCCAGAGTTTCACATCATCCCTGTGTCTGACCAGGGAGGTTTTGCACCCAGGGTAATATACTGTCCTGATACGATTCTTAATGGCTGTGGCCTCTGATGAAAACAGCAGAAAGAAGACAGGTCCACCCTGCCTTGACCTCATGTTGTTTGTCAGGCAGGTAAGTGTAGAAAAGAGTATGTACTGAAATGAGGAAGAGGAATTGGATCTATAAATCAATTTCCTCAAAACTGTCCTCATCTGCATATCACATGGAAAGTCTCTGGACTCTCGGCGGTACGCACAACCAGATTGAATTCTCCCCTTCTGTGACAGCAGCTGCATTCCATGAGATGATAAGTGCTCTTTGGGGGTAAAGAGCTTCTTTCTTGATCAAGTAAGTGTGGACAGGACTGGGTCAGGCAATGCTAAAAGGTTCTTTTCCTGTGAGACTTAACAATATTCCTTTAACACATGAAGGTGTTTTCAACTCTCTGAGAACACTGGGTGTGGTAGGCAGAACAATGACCCTCCAGCTGCCAAAGGTGTCCACATCTCAGTCCCTGGAACCTGAGAATATGTTACCTTACCCAGCAAGAGAGACTGTGCAGATGTGATGAAGTTAAGGATTTGGGGATGGAGAAATTACACTGGATCATCCAGTGAGCCTGATATAATCACAAGGGTCTTTTCTTTGTAAAAAGTGTTTGTTTATTTTTGAGAGAGAGAGACAGACAGAGCACAAGTGGGGGAGGGGCAGAGAAAGAGAGGGAGACACAGAATCTGAAGCAGGCTCCAGGCTCTGAGCTGTCAGCACAGAGCCCAATGTGGGGCTTGAACCCACGAACCATTAGATCATGACCTGAGCTGAAGTCGGACGATTAACTGATTGAGCCACCCAGGCGCCCATAATCACAAGGGTCTTTCAAAGTGAAAGAGGGAGGCAGGACAGAGTGGGCCAGAGAACGGGATTTGATGATGGAAGTAGAGGGTCAGAGTGACGTGATCACTTGCTTTTAAGATGAAGGAGGGAGCCACCAGCCGAGGAATGTGGCTGGCTTCTAGAGGCTGGAAAAGGAAAGGGAACAGAATCTCCCCTCGAGCCTCTAGGAAAAAAAAAATGCAGCTCTGCTGATACACTGATTTTTAGTCCTGTAAAACCTATTTAGAGATTTCTGATCTCTAGATGTGGAAGATGATAAATTTGTGTTGCTTTAAGCCACTGTTTGTGGTAGTTTGTTTTGTTACTGCGGCAGTGACTCAGGTGGATAAAAGTGATGTAGCAATTCCCAGTTTTATTTGATCAGGGAATTCTTTCTGTCTTTTGAGTAGAGGGACCAACTGCTCTGACTTGTCAGGATTGAGGGGTTTCCCTTACAGCTGATTTTCAGTGCTAGAACGAGAAAAGTGCCAGGCACATTGGGACAAGTTGGTCACCCTATTCCGTTTTTTGTTTTTTTTTTTTTAATTTTTAAATGTTTATTTTTGAGAGAGAGAGAGAGCACGAGCGGGGAAGGGGCAGAGAGAGAGAGAGGGAGACACAGAATCTGAAGCAGACTCCAGGCTCTGAGCTGTCAGCACAGAGCTTGACACGGGGCTCAAACTCACAGACTGCGAGATCATGATCTGAGCTGGAGTTGGACACTCAACCAACTGAGCCACCCAGGCGCCTTAGTCACCCTAGTCCTAAACCACTAGTGATGCATATATCATGGAGTTAAAAATTGAACAAAAAAGTAACAAAGAAAAACTGCAGAGGGTGGCAGAATATGAGACCTACCTACCATTTAAAATGCTATAAATTTTGTGTACAGGTAAATTGTACACATTCATGTTGCCACATTGACCGATTTACCGTGCCTCTCTACTTGCTTTTTAATTCTGTAGTCAACCTTAACCCTTTTTTGTTCATTCTGGGCAAAGTCCCTTTTGTCCTCTGGTTTCTCTGCAGTTATTGAGTGCTTACTCTTAGTTCGTCTGTATATGAAATCCCCCCAAAATATGGTCCTGCAGGGATGTGAGATGTAGACAAATGAAACAAAATATGAAAACATGTGAAATAGCCCAAAATGGCATGAGTGAGAACAGCTGGAGAAAGCTAAAGGTGGACTTGAATGTGGCTGGATGGGGATGGCTACAATGTTACAAAGTGGTTTCTAAAGTCATAGATACAGGCCAGCAATTTCCCCCAAATCATAAAGGCTTTGGGTGTTTTTCCTGGTAAGTTTTCAGCCATCTCTATTGTATAAGAATGTGTTATTTACCTACAAGGGGATTTAGTGTAGAAGCTTCCATGGGGAGGGCTCAGGAGGGTCAGAGGTATAGCATCTCTGAAGCCTTAAATATCAAGAGTCTACAGCAGGGGAACCCAAGGGCTATGGATCATCAATATAACCAGGAAAGCTTTAAGAAAAAACAATAAGTAGATTCTCACACTCTAGCCCAGACTGTCAGTATGAAGATCTTTAGGAGACGGCTGGTAATCACAAGCTCCTTAAGTGACTCTGACATGCTGCCTCTAAGACCCACAGAACACAACATGCCCCAGCATGTATCCTACAGAACACTAGTCCTGAGAGGCGCTCTGGTAAGGAAGGGTCTGTGGCCAGTTACAATGAGTTCGCGGATGACCATATATTATGGCTGGCTCTTAAAGATTTGCCATACCAAGTAGCTTATTAAAGGCTTCGAGAAGTCCCACAGTAAAGACACCTGTGTAGTTTTATTTAGTCCACCACTTCTCAAACTTACCGAACCTTACGAAATTTGTGTACACACACACACACACACACACACACACATACACACACACACAGTATCTTGTGGCATATATTATGAGAAATGCTGGGGTAGTATTGAGAGAAAAAAAAATAAGACACTCTGGTCAATTTTTACATCTCCCAGGGGATCTGCCTGGCAGGGGTGAGGAGACCCCACTGTTTCCATCATGTGTGCCTGATTAAAGGGAGGGTGTGTGCACTAGGGAAACCTGGGGGAGGCGGTCTTATTCAGAAGACTTCTGCACATAGAAATGTTGGGCTTGCTTCCTTCCATCCATCCTTCTGTCTCAACCTTCAGCAGGCGGACTGTGTTGGTGATGTATCAGGGAGGAACGCTGTAGGCTGAGAGGAAGCGTGTGAGTTTTGGAAGTCAAGGTCAGGAAGGCACTTGGATATCTGGGGAAACAGTCCTGATCAGTGGACACATATTTACTTTGGGGAAACACTAAGAGATCTAGATTAGGTCTTGGTGAAAACCGTCCTCTTATTGCTATGTACAAGCCTTTGGAAGGCTCTTTTGGCCAGGGGTAATTCTCTTAACAATGTTTGTAAAAACGTTCCCATTCCCCAGTCATGAAAGGTAATGACTTGTTTACAACACCTCAGGATCTCTGAGAATGGAGACAAAAATGTGATTATGCAGCTACTATATAGCTTACTTGACTGGCACAATGAGACAAGACTGAGGAAGCTGCAAAATTGATCCCTGTAGAATAGACAGGGGCTTCCTTCCCCTGATGGGGAAGCTCAGGTAAAAGCAATGTGAAGTCAGTGCTCTGAGAGTAGGCACCCTTAGAATATTTACAAGGAAAGGAAAAGTATCAGAACTATGTGGGGAGAGTGGTGTGACAATGGTAGTTAGCAAACAGTTTGGAGAGAGTAAGCAAAAGATAATTTAAGTGGGTCCTTCACTAAATGGAAAAGTGCTGGGGCTGGTGTCCATTGGTGCTTCTATAAATGATGTTCTGCCATAGTACAAGTGATGTTTCCACATTTCTAGACAATGCTAAGCTCTCCCAGATGGTGAAATGCCGAACTGGTGGTGATAAACAGCAGGAAGATCTTACCAAGTTGGGTGAGTGGGCAGAAAGGAGGCAGATGAACTTCAGCATAGGAAGAGCAGGTAGTACATTTTGGGAAAATAAAATAAATGATGGTTATGAGGGATGAAGTGCTCTGAGCATCCTCAACCCAGCATGCGGTGAGGTACAGAGGGGCTGGGAGCAGACTCATCTCTTCTCTCCTTACTCTCGGGACTCTGACTCCTCTACTTCCACTTAAGGAGTGTGTAGAAAACTTGGATTCGAGTATGGATAGTTGTATCAACTTTGTAAGATTAGAAATTCTCTGCCATAGCCAGTGCTCACAGTATCACTTCACTTCTGTAAACAGCCTAAGATGATGGCCAGTAGAACAGGTAGCTAGAGTAGAAGAGTGGAGATGGTGCCCAGAGCAAAACAATCTGTGGTGCTTAATAAGTACCATCTGTCAAGGCAGGAGACCCAGAGTACAAGGAAAGTGGGAGGGGTCTTCAGGGTATGTGGAAGGGTAAGCAGAGGGTGAAGAGTGGTAATCCAAATTCCTGGCAATCACTTATACTTAACTGTTGGGAAAGAAGTTCAAGCAAGCCTCCTTGAGATGGAGCTGCCTCGCAAACTACTTGAACTTTTGTGATGAGCACCTGTCTTTCTGCTCACCTGCATACGCGCCCAGAAAGGCTGATTGGACTGGTCATGTCCTTCACTATTGATAAAGGGCCAGGAGCCAGGGGGGGAAGTAACACCCTCGCCTCTCCCTGCTTGCTTCTTTGTCTGTTCTCTGTTGAATGATGAGGAGGGGGCTGGCTGTGGGGGTGAGGTGGTCTGAAGGATGGGACATCCATGACGATGACAAAACACCTACTAGAGAAGACGCTGCCTCTGCTTTAGTTCTTGCTTGTCCCTATGTTGCTATGGGGACAAAACTATTAAGCAACCTTAAGTAGAGTTTTGAAATGTGAACCTAACAGAGTTACGGTTTCCAGGAAGATTAATTGAGTTGTTGCATCTCCAGTGGAGTCAACCTAGAAAACACTTTCCTTCCCTTGTATAAAACTGTGACTTGTATACTGCTGGAATATTAAAAACATGACACTGGAGAAGTTACAATGAAATGCGATTATTGAATGATGGTGGGGCCTTTGAGTTAGAGACAAGCAAAAACCTCGATCCTCCCATCTCTCCACAGAGAAATGATCAAAGCTTAGAAGCTCGTGAAAAAATGCCTTTGTTGGTCTGATCCCTTTCATACTTCAATGAGGTAGCATTCTTGAGGCTTAAAGAAGATATTTTGGGATATTTTAAAAGGCATCACAGTAAAACTTGGATGGCCTGGGAGGGTCAGGAATGCAGTTTTTCTGACTGCAGTTCAGTCTAGCACACTCTTGAGCCTTCTTCAGGACTGGGTCTCCCCAACCCCCCAAGAGAGCCACCACGCCTTGAGCACATATCTCCTGGGCTCACCTCTGTGGCTGAGACCTGAGGTCCCCAAATTTCCACCACCTGCAGTAAGAAGCAGGCAGCTCGTGGGTCCTACAGGGGGGTCACCATGACACAGACGGCAGCAGGGTCGGCCAGGCAACACTCCAGGTGTGCAAAATGAAGCCATTAGAAGCTCTATTTCTGTCTCTTTTTTTTTTTAAGTTTATTTATTTATTTTGAGAGAGAGAGAGAGAGAGAGAGAGAGAGACAGTGCAAATGTGGGAGGGGCAGAGAGAGAGAGAGCGGAGAGAAAGAGAATCCTAACCAGGTTCTGCACTGCCAGCCCAGGGCCTGATGCAGGGCTCAAACCCTTCAACTGTGAGATCGTGACCTGAGCTGAAGTTGGATGCTGAGCTGACTGAGCCACCCAGGTGTCCCTGTCTCCTTGTTTCCTTAGAAGTTAAGCTTTACTAAAACTTAACATACAGGCTGACTGTGCGACCCACCGGTGTGTGGCATTCTAAGGGAAGTGGGGAAAGTCCCCCATCCAGGGTTTGGGGGTATTTAGTGCATCTCTCACTTGTTTATTCCCTTTCAAAAGTTTTGATTTATTTCAGCATTTGTTTATGTGTGCTTTAAACAGACTCAGTGATTATATTATTTAGTTCTAACTGAACCCTCACAAAATGGGCCAGTGATTTTAAAAGATTCTTATGAGAAACAAAACTGAGGACTGAAGACAATACGCTAATCATTGCCAGCATAAGTGAATGGCAAGGAAATGGCGGGGCTGACGATTATCCTCATCGTAAGAGCTTTTCCGTAGCCAAATTAAGGTAAAAGTAATGATCTAATCAGATCTGAAAAGAAATGAGCCATAAAAATTTCACAAATTTTAATAAGACGATTTGAAATATGGATTTCAAACACTTTTACTTGTGTTGAGATATTCCCCAAGGTAGTAGGAAGCCATGGCAATTAGCAAGACAGTTAAATGCACTGTAATTTTGATTTTAGCTTGTCCTTTGTGATGGCAGGGGGGGCAATAAGGAACAGCATGGATGACTGCTGGGGGGCAGGGATGAGTCAAGGATGACTCTGAGTGCTTCTTGTAGCTTGGGAAACCAGGTGGGGGAGGTGGCATTAAGGCACCACCAACTGCAACAGGCATCTAGGAGCTGGTGGGGAGGATGAATTCGGCATGCTGTTCCAGGTGCCCAAGGGGCCTCTGTCTGGGTGGAGATGGTCACAGGAGCCTACCCAGTGGGCACCTCACACCCACCTGTCCTACCCTGAACTTCCCATCTTCCCACCCAAACTTTACCCCTTTCCATAGAGCAAGAGATGGTGATAAGACCCATCTTCCCTAAAGAATTTGCCAATTAGAGATCCTGAGAGATAAACAGGTTCTTCCTAGAAAATGCAGGTACCTCAAATTAGCTGGTTAAAGCATAGTCTCTATTCACAGCTTGCTGGGAATCACTTTAGTCAGAGCCACACTGCCTCCCTCCTAGGGATTCTCTCTCTCCTCTTTGGGCCCACTACCACACTGCCCCTCCTCTTAAATGAAAAATGAGGGTAGGAAGTGAGGGGCAGGTTTGGGCATTGCAGGACTGGGATGGAGGGTGGAAGGGAGAAGGATGGAGTTGTCAGAGAAGGGTGTGCAGAGGAGGGGGGTATTGCTTTAGCCAGGTGTTCTGCCTCCGGCTCAGGCTTGGTGGCCTCGGAAATCTTGCCTTTGGCTCAGGCCTGGGAGCGGGCACAGAATTTTGGCTTGCCCTTAGTGGCTGGTCATTCCTAGAAATTCATTCCTCCAGTGGTTAGAAATGACTTGAGTATTTTGGGGGGACCAGGCATGATGAATCTTCCCAACTGGACTGGATATTCCAGGATGCTGTGCAAGGACATGCGAAAGCAGTGGCAGTCAGAACAGGACACTCCTTATAGGAAAGCCGATCCTGATTGCTGCAATACCTTGCATTGAATACTCTTTAAAAGCAGCATTTGATCATCTTTAAGAAGACCAGGTTTTCTTCATTTTGAAAAATTCCTGGGCTTTGAAATAAGTTACTGTTCCAAGTAAGGTGAAGAGCGATTGGCAGGGTCAGCTGTAAGTGAGGCTCAACGGCTCGTGATCTCATTTTGTCTTAGACCCTTACGATCCCCCATTCATCAGCACCGAGCACGTACTAGGTCCTCACAAGAGTTCTGCAAGAGAAGGACTGTGAGTCCCATCTTGTAGATGAGAATCTGAGCCACAGCAGGTTTAAGTAATTCACTCAAGGCTATGGGGCTAGTAAGTAGCAGAATTGCAGCTGGACCCAAGTTCAAGTCAACTCCAGACAAAGCCTGCAATCTTTCCCTTCTGGTGTCTGCTTTCAGAAAATCATCCTTGACTCCCTAACGTCTGTGATTTCTTCTCACTTAGTTGAGACATTAAATAGGCTTCAATTCAAATCCCCATCTAGTGAGGAGATTTACATTTCATCATTGTTTTTAAATACAAAAAAGCCATTCTTATTCCATGATACAATACCACATATCCATCAAAACTTGAAGATAGATGTAGCTTTCATTTTTAGAGGGGATTCTATATATTTCAACAGTTACATATTGATTTTATTTTTCATATTGATTTTTCAGCCAGCTCTGAAAAGTGAATGAGTGATGATTTTACTTACCAGAGCTAACTGAAGCAGATACGTGTGAAGTCACTGGGGGCTGAATCATCTCCAACTCCACAGGTTAATTTTGGAGATCTGAGAGATATTTTTGTCTTACTGCAGTTAGAAGAGCAACCATCACTGAAAACATCTACTTACACGGTTTCTTTCAACAAAGCTTATTCATCCCCTCCCCCACTCTCCCCTGCATATAATAAGTAACTAGTGTCTCTCCGAATGGTAGATCGTATTTGGGCACAATAATAGAGTCCACTTCTATAGTGCTTTATGCACACTAACTCATCATATCCTCGTGACAACTCTATGAGCACGCACTAATCATCATCATCACTGTCATCATCATCATCATCATCATCATCATCATCATCATCGGTGGCAGCATTTTACATCCAAGGAATCCACAGCAGAGAGAAATTAAACAGCTTCCTAAATACCATTTAGGAAGAAGCAAAGCAGGATTCGGACCTGGAAGGCTGCCCCAGAGTCCTGTGCTTCAACCCACCACACTAAACTGCCAGTCACGAGTGACAAATATCAATTAGTTTAAATGTTTTTTGAATTATTGCCCACTTGAAAATGGAAATTAAGGGTTTTTTTCCCCTCAGAATTTTTTTAAAAAGCCATGACACATTTCAAGTATATAGACAAAATAGAATATAACAAACTCTACTCATGTGGCCACTACCCAGATGGAACAAATCTCAGTATTTTGTCCTAGGAGACAGAGCAAGGTAAAAAGCCCTCTTTGTTTTCAGCTCCCTCTTTCCCACTTCTATCTCCACAGACCTAATTGCAGTTGAGAAGCTGATGTGTCTTTGTCTCAACCACGTTTTTATAGTTTTGCCTCACGAGTATGCACGTATCACTGGGATATTGTTTAGAGTGTTATTTATTTATTTTTTTAATGTTTATTTTAAGAGAGAGACAGTGTGCATGGGGGGAGCAGAGGGAGAGAGAGAGAAAGAGGGAGGGAGAGAGAATCCCAACCAGGCTCCTTGCTGTCAGCACAGAGCCTGACGTGGGGCTCGAACTCACCAACTGAGATCATGAACGGAGCCCAAATCAAGAGTCAGAGGCTGAACTGCTTAACTGACTGAGCCACCCAGTGCCCCTGTTTAGAATGTTTTTAAACTTCAGGTAAAGGTGTCATACCACACGCATTTTTCTGCAATTCTTCCTTTAACAACATGCTTTCAAAATCATTCGAATTTAGTTATTTAGTTGCTTATTATGTAAATATACTATGCATCCACGTTTCCTGATCATGAACATTTAAGTTCTTTCCACTTTCTGCAAAGCAAGAAAGGTCCACAGACCTGTCTCTGCACACAGACAATAGTCTCCTGGGTCCTACATCTAGAACATGGCTGCCAGCTCCTGTGCCAGAGGCCGCGGGCGCTACCCAGCAAGACTGCACTAATTTTCACTCTCAGCAGCAGCGTCTGATTTCCTGTGGTTCCATTTCCTCATCAACACTTCAAATAGCCCACCTTTTAATTTTCTGCCAACCTGATAGGTTCAAAATAGTATCTTGTTTTAACATATATTTCTCAGAGTGCCAGTGAAATTCAATATATTTTTTTGTGTGTGTACTGAGCATTCAGATCTTTCCTCTGTAATTGCTTATTCATAGAATTTGCTAACTTTGCCCCCTCCCCCAGTTGGATTGTATGGTTTTTTTCTAGCTAATCTGTAGGAGCTTTTACTGTGCTACACATTCTAATCCTCTGCTGATCGCATGAGTTGCAGCTATCTCCTTCCAGTCTGTAGTATTATGTTTTAACTTTATTTGTGGTGTCTTTAGTCATACAGAAGTTAAAATTTTTAACATAGTCAAATCTACGAATGTCTTCCTTTATTGTTAGTGGTTTTCAAATCTCATTTTAAGAAATCCTTTCCTGCCATGAGGTGGGAAGTGAGTCTCATATATTTTCCAGGAGTTTTAAGGTTTTGCTTTCCACATTTAGATCTTTCATCCATTTAGAATTTATTGTGCATACTGCGTGAGGTACTTTTTCTCCTCACAATTTATTTAATTTATTGAATAGTTTATCCTTGTCCTACTGATCTGTTAGGCCACCTCTTCCTTATCAACTTTGCATGGGTCTGTGTCTTTTACTCTGTTCTACTGATCTATTTCAGTACTGGCACCACACCACATTAATTATTGTAACTCATAATAAGCCTTTTAAAAAATGTTTATTTATTTTGAGAGTGGTGGGGAGGGGAGGAGAGAGAGAGAGAGAATCCCCAAGCAGGCTCTGCACTGTCAGCACAGAGCCCACACAAGGGCTTGATATCACAAATTGTGAGATCTCATTTTATTCTTCTTGGAAATTGTCTTGACTGTTCTTGGGATCATTTGACCAAATGCCATGAACACCCTGTATTAATCTAGGGCAAATTGGTATCTTTATGGTATCAAACCTCCCATCCATTAACATGATATATAACATGATATATCTCACCATTCAGTCAGATCTTCTGTGTCCTTCAATAATGGTTTAGAGTCATTTCCATAAGGCTCTTGCATATAGTTTTGGTTGCTACTGTAAGTATAATTTTTTTCTATTATAGTTTCTAAACGGTTATTAGTGATATATAGGAACCCAACTGATTCCTGTATATTTATCTCCAAATTGAGAAATTTTGCTGAGTTCTATAATTAGTTCTAAAAGATTTTGTAGCAGATCAGCTTTTTTTCTATGAACAACTACATTGCCTGCACAAAATGATCATTTTCTTCTACTTCCCATTTCTTTTTCTTGCCTTGTTGCACTGGTGGGAGCCTCCAGGGCAATGCTATGTGGCATCCCTTGCTTGTTCCTGACTAACACAACTGACTCTAAAATTTTCCCACCACATAATATCTCTGCTGTGGGTTTTTGATGGATACCACTTACCGAATTAAGGAATCTTCCTTCTGTTCCTGTTTTGCTAAGGCTTTGTCTGAAGGTAGAAACACGCATCTAATTTAATCAAACACTTTCTTTGTCCCTGTTGTGAAGGGGTGGCTCACTGCTTCACATGTATGGCTCTGCCTTAGCCCAACTGGCTGAAGACAGGCAGGTGAGAGCCAAACAGTACCAAAAATTAAGTTGGCTCTCCCTGGGGTGGTGCCCTGACCCCAGCTGCCCTGGTCCTCTGTGCCCACAGCTGAGGCCAATGGATCTGTGCCCAGGTGGAAGAGGCACAGCGACAGTTTGTTCCTGCTGAAGGTCTCCTCTCACCCAGAGTCCCAGGCCAACACTCACATCCTTCCAGGAAGGGGGGTCCTTGTACCCAATTCCAGTGTCATCTTTTCCCAGGGCTGCATTAGGATTGGCACCGTGTGATTCCACAAGTGATGCTCAGAGGACCTGGATATCCTTACAACCAGGGCAGCATCTGCCATGTAGAAATTGCTCAATAAGTCTGTAGATGAATAGCTGAATGCATGATTCAGTGTGCTCTTTCTCATCCTTTGAGGCCCAGATTCTATCTGTTCAGGATACATACAAGGTGCAGATTCAGGAAGTACATGCTGAACTGAATGCACTCAAGCACCTCCCGAACTCAGCACGAGGTCAATGCCTTGCATTTCACATGGGGTTGCTGCCTGGCCCCCTGGGTTCTGCCTGTCTGCACCCCTCCATGCAGCAGTATCTCCTGGAGTCCCAGATGTGCCACCACCACCACCCCCACGCCCTTAGTGTTCAATTCCAGCAGGAACCCTCTCTCCACAGCAGCAGCACCCATCCCTGCCACCACCCCCGGAGCCTCCCCATTCATGTCCCTTCACGCTCACCAGCTATTTTAATGCTTTGGGAGCTGTTGGGGATCAGAATAGCATAGGCCATGTCTGTCTCTCTGGGTGATCCTCTCTCTCTCTGCTGGCAGCTCCCAAAGTGTTCACCGCAGCAGGCGCTTAAAACCCAGGCTCAGGCCAGCACACTGCCAACAAGGACACCGGCAGGGTGCCGCATTCAGAGCCCTGGGAGGATGCCAACTTGGTAATATGTGAAATTAGTAAACAGACTGATGCAATAAAAATGTCTGCCTTTGGAATTCTTCAATTTTTGGAGTGCAGATACAAAACCTAAAACGTCAAAAAAAAATATCAGGCAATAAAATGGAACAAACTCCAGCCGATACTGGAAAAAAATAAACAAAATATGTCCTGAGACAGTGGGCATGTAAGCCTAAAGGGAAGAGACTCTTCGAAGGTGCTATAATTAGATTAATACAGCAACACATGAACCCTCAGCTTAGTGAATTTACAGTAAGTAAATAAATAAATAAATAGATGGTTAGCTGTATTAGAGAGGTTGGAACGTATGAGAGAGAAGAAACCAGAAGGTACTTCTGGATGGGAGATGATTTGGTAGATAGCACTATGCCTTGCTCAGTGTTCTACTTAATTTTTTTTTTAGTGAAATATAAATTTTGTACAATGACATTTTTGGATTTCAGTCAATTTGGAAGTGGAACAATAGGAAAGGGGCACATATAGCACTTATAGTACCCCTTACACATACTCTGTAGTAACTGTGGTTTTTATTTTGTTGTTGTTGTTCATGGATTTGAGATCTGACACCTGAGTCAGGCCACATTTTGGATATCCACTGGTGCCATGGCCATCTCTGGCCCAGGGGAATGACAGTGTTGGGGAATGTAGTTGGGAGATGGGAGGGGAAATGGCAGGTGTCTCACTCACCCGCAAGGACCCTGAGGTTGGACTCCCGAGCTCCGCTGGGACCCCTACTCAGATGGAATCACTGTGAGCTGAGAGAGTCCCACTCACATCACTCAAGAATAGAACTAGCTGTGGAGACTGTGTTCCTGGAAGTTACACAGTCTTTCTCTGTCTTTCTCTGAGACTTCCTGTTTTTATTTTTAAAGATTTTTAAAAATGTTTTTTATTTATTTTGAGAGAAAAAGGGAGACAGAGTAGGGGAGGAGCAGAGAGAGGGGGAGAGAGAGAATCCCAAGCAGGCTGTGTGCCAGTCAGCGCAGAGCCTGATGTAGGGGCTCCATCTCACAAACCATGAGATCATAACATGAGCCAAAATCAAAAGCTGGACGCTTAACTGATTGGGTACCCAGGCTGAGACTTCCTTTCTAAATTACACTTTCCCTGTACTTGTCTCAAAGGCAGTAAATGTCTCCAAATTTCATGACAACATAAGACAGCACCACCAAAAGGTGTAAACCTTTTCAAATCAAGTCACCTGGTGCAGGAACTCCAAGATGCTGACAATGGCTGACCCGTGGAGTCAGGTTGCCAGAGCTGTGGCCATGGGGTCCCTCCCCAAATACAGGGAAAACTTCCTGTCCCCAGCCACTGTGAGGGCAGCAGGGTGTGGAGGAGACAGCCAGGCTCCCAGACTGCCTGCTGTCCCTAATGTACTCTCTGTGTCCATGGGCTCAAGTGTTTACCCTCCTGGTTTCTTGGTGTGTTAAGTGGGGGAGCTGGACTAGATGATTCTGCTAATTTGTTTTATATTCTCAATTTAATAGTATCTTCTTCAGAATCAGAAACTGAGTTTTTAAATCCATAAAAGAACAGCACTGGGCGTATATGAGATACCCATAGGATGGATTATCAGCCTTCCTTCTCTCACACTGATTCCCCTCCACCCACAGAGCTCTCTTCCAGCTCTGTAACTGTCTGCTTCAGCAGTGGAACACCTCCTGCTCTTCCCTCCTTGAAAAAACCTGGGGCACTGACTTTCAGAGCCTCCAGTTTCCTTTTTGGTGGCTTCCCTCCAAAATGCCCCCTCCACCAGTTTCCTGGGGCCCTTGCCTCCTCTGTCAGAACCTCAGCCTGAGCTCACCACAGAGCAGGCGGTCAGCAGACTCGCCCCAGGGCCTCTCCCCATGCTGGCCTCAGCGCCCACAAACCGAGCTGCAGACTGCCAGCCCCAGCAGGCCGCCCTGTGCTGACACAGCTGTATGTGGGAGCTGTGCCCAAAACCCCAGGGCCAGTTTTTCCCGTGAGGCCTCACATCCCTGTCGTCCACCTCTCTGTCCCAAAGAGAAAGTGGCTCATCCTTGCCCCAGTCCCACACATGCTCTCTGCTTTTTCTACTCAGATGCAAACACAGCCTGCTGCTCTCCCTATTACCACCCCCCCCCCCCCCCCCGCCACACACACACCCTGAACATCCCTTCTGTCCAGAACAACCCCGCCCCCCTGCCCCGCAAACAGGGCCTATTCAAGGGCCTCCCACCTGCTTCACTTGTCTGTTCACTGCAAATCCCAGGACAGGGGACCTGGACTCCTGTGTACACGGTGGTGTCCCTGGCACATAGTAGGAGCTCAATGATAAATTTAAACCTCAAAAAACCCATAGAGACCAGTCAGTCCAGGAAGTGATGTCACGGGGGAAGGCAAAGGACAGACTCTTTATCACGGCATGCCTGCTTGCTTAGCGGAGGGTCTATCTTCTATTCACCTCTCCAGCTTCTTCCTCTAAAAACTCTGAGTTCCTGACTCCAGGCCACACACAGGTCTCAGCTGTAACAAGCTCTATCATTCCTGGGTCCTCTCTGTGCCTCTGCACGTTTCGTTCCCTGGTGCTTGGACATCTGCTCCTGCCTCACCCCATCTCCCCTGATTCCTAGTCAACCTCCCGGGCTCCCCGAAGGACTTCTTTTTTTAATTTAATTTATTTTTTTAAATTTATATTCAAGTTATTTAGCATATGGTGCAACAATGATTTCAGGAGTAGATTCCTTAATGCCCCTTAGCCATTTAGACCATCCCCCCTCCCACAACCCCTCCAGTAACCCTCTGTTTGTTCTCCATATTTAAGAGTCTCATGTTCCCCGAAGGACTTCTGACCTCTGAGCACCTGTCCCTGCAATCATGTATCCTTCTAGTATATTATCGCTGTGTAGAGCCATCATACACCAGCTGGATGAATGACTTTATTTATCACCAGTGTGTGAACTGCTGAGGGCAGGAATCATGATGTATTCATCCCAACAGCTCCAGCCAGGGATTGAAATGCAGAGAGTGTTCATTGCATGAATCAATGGCTATCAGTCTTGACATTTTATTGAAATGTACTCACACTAATGTCAGGAACAATAATGATAATCAGAACTAGCATGGCCCCAGGACACTGAAGCCTACTTCCTCCAGCCAGGGGCTTGAGGTTACCCCCATTGTGCCTTTTTCCCACCTGGGCATGGTTGCCAGGACATCACTCCTTGGGCTGAACAAGTCACTTTTTCTTTTTATTATTTTAAAAATCTATTTTCAAAGTGATTATGGGTCCATTATTTTATTTTTTTTAAGTTTATTTATTTGAGAGAGAGAGTACACTCAAACAGGGGAAGGGCAGAGAAAGAGGGAGGGGGAGAGAGGGAAAGAAGGACAGAGGGAGGGAGAGAGAATCCCAAGCAGGCTCTGCACTATCAGTGCAATACCTGACATGGGGCTCCATCTCATGAACTGTGAGATCATGACCTGAGCCAAAATCAAGAGCCAGATGCTCAACCGACTGAGTCACCCAGGCACCCCTTGGGTACACTACTTTATTTTATTTATTTATTTTTTTAATGCTTTATTTTTTAAGGAGAGAGAGAGAGAGAGAGACAGAGCATGAGTGGGGGAGGAGCAGAGAGAGAGGAGACACAGAATTCGTAGCAGGCTCCAGGCTCTAAGCTGTCAGCACAGAGCCCGACGCGGGGCTCAAACTCACGAACTGCGAGATCATGACCTGAGCCGAAGTTGGACACTTAACTGACTGAGCCACCCAGGTACCCCTGGGTACACTATTTTAAAAGTCAGGTCATTCTACGGCTTCTACAAAATGCAGCATCCTCTGGCCCACCTCTGATGCTGGCTCTTTAGACCCCAAATACTTCAAACTATTTTAGCTGTTCCAACTAATAATTACCTCTTTATATTTAAATTACATGCTTATCCTGTTAGCCCTTAACTTTATTTGCTTTTAACTTCCTATTTTGGAAAGTGATAAATTAACTCTCTTCTCCATTCATTTCTCCTTTCACTTTCCCATTTAGTTCTATTATAATATTTGGCTAACTCTAACTTCAGTGATTTACATTACCATGATTTGGATACAATTCATAGCTGAGTCATGTATGTTCTATCACTTCCATGACTGTATTTCCTTTCTTATTCATCTTGTTTTCTCAGAAGTTAAAAACTGCCTTGTTCTTCTTTGGTTAGTTTTCTATCTGCCTAGCCCTAATTCACTCCCAAAGTTCCTAACAGAATACAGAGTTCTCAGTAGGTTCTGACACATCAACCAATCTTTCACTTTAATTTTCCTTCTTGGAGACTCTTCTGGGAGCTTTCTGTGCCCTGGATCAACTCTGGGCACATTTCCCTCTAAGCCTGCTCCAGGCTGTCACCCGGTTCTCCCTCCAATCCTTCATTCCTTCTCTCCTGTGTCCATCTCCTGTTTTTGGATCTCATGGCTTCTTCTTTCTTACTCCCATTTCACTGGAATACTTTGTCTAATACAGGCACTAGCAAACTACCTGAAAGGGCCAGGGAATAAAGGGCCAAAAGGCAAAACAGATCTGGACACTTATATAACCATTTAAATGCAACCATTAAAAAAGATTAAAATGCTCATGGGCCACTCAAAATCAGATGGCAGGTGGACTTGGCCTGGGGGCCTCAGTGGGCTGACTCCTGATCCAGCAGCAACCTAAAGAAGGGAACACAGTAAGGTAATTGTCTGGAAACATGTCTTATGGTGACTTTATTCCACCCAACACACTTGACTGATGGTTGCAGTTCAGAACTCTACCTGGAAAGTCATTTGCCTTGAGAATTCAAAGTCACTGTACTGCTGTTGTTCAGCTCTTCGTGTTACTACTCAGGAACGTAGTCCATTGGCAAAAGCCTGGCTTTTCTCTCTGGAAGCTGTTAAGATCTGGAAGCTGCTTTATGACCAGTCATGGCCACAGGTCTCAGAGTTTCCACTGCCTTAGTCCCTCCAATGCCCAGGACGACTTGTGAGGTGAGTGGGAGAGAAGCACCTGGGTGGGAGAGGCTTCAGGGAAGGGAAGCATCAAGGATGAGGCAGAAATCTGGGGCCGGGGAGAGGTCAGGAGGAGGACTTGCTTCTGGGTAGGAGGTAAGAGGTCAGGATGCCTCTGCTAGGGAGCCAGCTTTTCTCAAAGTTTTGGACTCTTTAAGTGGGGCTCCCCTCCAGGTGAAGAGGCCCAAGCAGGCTGGGGCGGCCATGACTGGTAGACTTGTTGCAGGCCAAGTGACTCAAGAGAAAGGCCCTTTTTGTGGCCCCTGCCACATGTCCTGACTTCCTGATGACCTGACCAGCTGCTCTTAGTCCTTGCCAGCCTCCATCCTGCCTTAAGACAGTCTTGGCCCTAATTATCACCAAACTTTATCCCCTTCAGACTTTGCTCAGACTCCAGTCACTCTCGTTGGGTTATGACAACTTGGCAGAGCTATTTTTATGTGAAAAAAACCTTTTTTTTTTTTTTAACAAAAATGAAACACACAAAAGCAAGGATGGCTGGAACTAGACATCTTCATCCCACCATGACCTTCAGCCCATCACTGACCTCCCTCTGGGGGTGAATGGAAAGCCCAGTGTGAGGCTGTTTTCTCTAAAATGCCTGTTTTCTCATAAATGCCTGTTTTTTTCTAAGAATTCACTTCCTATCTTGATTATTCTGCCTTTATTCAAGATTTTTTAAATTTATTTTTGAGAGAGAAATTGAGCATGTGCACATGTGCACACACACACATACACACAAGGGGGAGGGGCAGAGAGAGAGAGGACAGAGGATCCCAAGAGAGCTCTGCTGACAGGCTGACAGCAGCCAGCCCCATGCAGGGCTTGAACTTATGAGCCATGAGATCACGACCTGAGCTGAAGTCTGACGATCAACTGACTGAGCCACCCAGGCGCCCTATTATTCTGCCTTTCATATTCTCTGATCTCTCTTTCAAAAATCATGGTGGTCATATTCATTCACTTGCAAATGATAAGAAGGAGGTATGGTTGCACACACTGCTGGTCCGCAAGCAATGGCGAGGCCATGTTTAGGAACCAAAATGGCTGAGTGAGCAAGCTCATCCAGCATGTCCATTTGGTCTGAGAGGCTCTGGTGCTCTGGGGCAGACTGCAGGCCTCAAATCTATGAGCTCATTACCCACTCTGGTGGTCTACATTTCCTCTTCATGGCATGAGGGCTCACAAGGCCCAGGCTGGGTGGGCTCAGAGGGGAGAGTGTGATGTGGGACAGGTACCAGGGAGAGGGGAAAGCCAAAGACGGGGCAATAGGTGAGCAGGAAGAGGGCTGAGGAAAGAAGCCTAGAACGTACCCCCACCAGGAGGAGCCATGAGAAGGACTCATGGAGGACTGGTCTGAGGAAGAAAGAGGATCACAGGAAGGAAGAGAAGGAAGAAGATGGAAGGACCTGAGACAAAACTGCAAGAAAGCCCAAAGGATGAGCAGTACAATCAAGTGAGATCAAACTTCCCTCTGAAAGTTATGCATATTCACTGCAGAAATATCTGGAAGAAGAGTACAAAGAAGGAAATTATAATTACCTAGAAACTCATTATATAGAATTGTTAATTCTGTTCCAGCCTTAAAATGTTAAAATAAAATTTATGTGTATGACTGAATGTAAGGGAGTCCCCTCCCCTTCTCTCTATACAAAAGGGTGTGTGTGTGTATGCATATGTATTTATAGGGGTGTGTGTGTATAAATATACATACATTTTTATATGTGTGTGTATACATGTATGTAGCACAATTGAGATAATAGATTACCAAGCTTTCTTTATACATTATAATGCAAACTATTTATTATATGCTCTCCAAATTAATTTTTAACAGCTGAATAATATCCCACTGTGTGGAAATGTGATCATGTATTTAATCGTTCAATAGCTATTTGAATAGTTTGTTTAGGTTGGATATGTAGGTTTGTTGCTGCCCCTTTTTGGGGGGTTGGTAGTTTGCAATAGTGAAAATTCACCACTTTCTTTATGATTTGGGGTAATCGCTCTGAATCTGTTTCTTCATGTGTAATCTGAGAACAATAATACCTGCTTTATCCATCTCCTGGTTTTGCCATGGGATCATGTGTACGGGATATTTAATTGTTCTTATGACTTTACAGTTGTTTTACTCTGATCGACTTGGTGGCTGAGGAGGCCACAGAAGAGCTGGGAAAAGCTGAGGGGGGTAAAGTACTGGTCTGGGTGTGGAGGCGCTGAGTCGAAAGGTCTCCTGGCCTCTCCAGAGGCCCTGAAAGGTGGGATTCTTGCTTGGGAGAGAGGACTGGGCTAGAATGCAGCTTTGGGAATATCTGGCTTTGTGCTGAAAGAGTGGGTGTTCTCTCTCATATGAAAGTGTATTGTCAGGAGAGACCAGGCCAAGGCCTCAGCCTGAGGGGACACAGGTAGGAAAAGAGCATTAATGAGGGAAGCAGGAGGACCAGTGGAGGAAGGGTGCAGGAAACAGGTTTATATACAGTCAGAGAAGTCAAAAGGAAAGAGAAAGTCAAGAAATTGTTGTTGAATTCCCATTGGACACTCCTCTGGGCTCTCTAAAAGTTGACTCTGTGTTGACTGAGCTCGGCCCACCTTGTTTCACTGAGACTAAATTATGAAGTTAAATCCTAACGGTAGAGAAGCTAACACAGATGAACTAATTTCCATTTCCTTACAAAAACAATCAATATAAACAAAGATGAAAAACAATTGGAGAACTAGAGGTCAATAAATCTATCCCTGAAGCTGATAGCTGTTAAACTCAGGGTAAATTAACCTTTGCAATTATCACTGGGCATCTATAAAACCTGCTAAATATCTTTTGGGTATTAAGGAATATAAAAATCTTCTGAGGGCTCTGTGGAGGGCTCTCTGGATGCGGGGCAGGGGTGGGCCAGAAAGAAGGGCAGGGCCTGGTATGGGCCTGTGGTGGCCGGTGGGCAGATGTGCTTCTTGGGGAGAAGTCTCCGAAGAGGGAAAGGAGGGGAGAGGGTGGCAAGAACACGGTGGAAGGTGTCAGAAGGAAATAGAGAAGGGATCCTTTGATATCCCACCATCCAGAGTAACTCTGGTCCTATTTTAAACTTACGTATGTTTTTGGGGAAGGACAGAGAAGCCAGAGGATCTGGCTTCCAGTTCTGGTTCTGACAGTTTTTAGCCAGATGTTTTTAGTATTCCTGAGTAAACACTGCAGAAGGGGGACTTTTATTCTCTTATAAAGCCCCCTCTTTCTCCAAATAAAGCTCCCTTGCATCTCTTCAGGATTGCTTTCTGGCTCTGGAAAAGCACATCTATTCTTAGGGCTCAATCTAATTTTCTTCTTTGTACCGTTTTCACATATTCTGCCATGAGCTATGGCTTGCCTTTGATCAGAAACCAATGTTACTAAAAGGCGGTAAGAGACAGTGCTGGACACCCATACCCCAGTCATCTAGCTCTGAATCTCAACTTCTCTTCACTGTGGGGCAGGCTCATCCTTGAGTTTTCTCTCATCCTCAAATCCAACTGGTTACCATTCTTGATCTGAAATGACTCAATGCTGGAGTGAAAAAAAATTTCTTAGGACTCAGCTTAAGCACTCTGATGAAGGGGATGTCTGTCTGTCTTCAACACCTCCCTTGGCTCTGCTTTCTACTCCTTCCTCCAATCCTTTCCAATCCCAGCCAATCCTTGCCCATGTGTCATTAGGCTGATGCAGGCAATGTCTGCTGCTTAAAACAGGGCCTTTTTTTTTTTTTAATTTTTTTTAATGTTTTTTATTTATTTTTGAGACAGAGAGAGACAGAGCATGAACGGGGGAGGGGCAGAGAGAGAGGGAGACACAGAATCAGAAGCAGGCCCCAGGCTCCAAGCCATCAGCCCAGAGCCCAACGCGGGGCTCGAACTCACGGACGGCGAGATCGTGACCTGAGCCGAAGTCGGACGCTTAACCGACTGAGCCACCCAGGCACCCCTAAAACAGGGCCTTCTGAAGATACAATGTCCTAACAGAAGGAGCCTCATGAAGGAACCTAATGGTCAGTGTTCTAGGCCCCGTGGGAGGTGGTGGGGGATACAAAGGAACCTGGTGCCATCTGCCAACTTAACTTACCTAATCTACCTGGTACAAGAGTACTATTATTGTTGTTAGACTGTCTTCATATACCCTGACAAGCTGCATATCCCTGAGCAAGTTACTTAACCTCCTTCTGTGCCTCAGTTTTCTGGTCTATAAAATGGGGCTATTTATAGTATCTATCCCAGAAGGCTGGTCTAAGGGTTAAATATCATATAAACAATCAGTTCAGTCTCAAGTGCCTTGTATGTGCTTAATTAACATGGAATAAATAAGTAAAATTCAAAACATCACTATTATTTTGCATTCAGTACTAGCCGTCTGGGGCTGGACTCTGGCTGGCACATCCCCACAGCTTCTCATGTTGTTTGATATTTGCCACACCTTCTTAAACCCTACTTCCTCTCCTATAACCCCAACCCCAGTCTTCTCTCCCTGTCTCAGCGTTATCCTGAGGAAACCAAGGAACCAGACTTGAATGTGGTAGGACAGAGCTGCTCCAGAGGCTTGCCCTGCAGACGGCCCCATTACCTCCCTCCCATATTCTACGCCAACATCTGTGTATCTTCCCAGCATAACCCACAGGCCCCAAATCAGGCATGCTGGACGTGCTCACCAGAACAGCCCTTGACAGAAATTCCCTCCCAGGCATGAAATTGGATGCCTGTACCATAAAAATATCAACTGGGAACCTCCATAAAGCTACATGTCACCAAAATGTTTCTTTTCAGGGTTAGAACGGTTTCACAGAAAGCATATTTTGCTTTTGAGAGGAGAACCTAGAAGCTAGTGGCTGCTCCTGTGGTTTTTCAATAGTTTAAACCAATATTTGGACCCCACCAAAATGTCTCTCTCTTTTTTTATTTCTGGAGAACTGAGTTATAAAATACTGGTTTCTATTAGGGTGTGTCTAGCACTTTCTGTGCCGCCAAGCCTTCCATTTTTATAGTCTGCACACTAGTAGATTTTCCATGAACAGACTCAAGTTTATTCGCAGGCAATGATGTTTAGAAAACCCAATATGAACATGAAGACTGTTCTAAAGCAGCATCAGAATTTGGACCATGCAACTGCCTAAAAAAAAATTTCTGATGTATAAAAAGGTAATATATTTTTTGGCATGCCTTAATATATGTGAAGGACACAGATACTCATCCTCCTTATATGTTTTCTTGGATTAGGTTGGTACAGGAAACTTGTTTTTTAAATGGTTCTCTATCCTTTATTTCTATACTTGCACAGAATACAGCCCAAACACCCACCTACACAGACATTTTACATAAAGAGTTGGAAGCCAAGTGACCGAAAAAAACAAAATCAAATTATGTATACAGTGACTTTATAGAGATTTGCATGTGAATTCAAGTGAGAGCCAATGATAACTCTGGAGGAAAAACAACCAGTTAGAGGATGGTGCTAATGGAAAGTGTGGCTATAATTTGATTTTGTTGACAAATAAAAAAGCAGGTACCATATTTTTAAAAAGAAAAATAATGTAGGAAATAAGGCTTTCTATTTGCACACTCACACACATTCTTGTCCCATCTCTAGAAACTTACATGTTGGATACAACCACCATCATGACACCCAATTTTACTTTCTAAGTATGACAACCCTCTTCCCACGAGTCCTCCAAGGGGATCCCCATTGAGTCAGGCCAGGCTCCTCACAGGTTCCTTTCTTCCCTTCCCTCTCTCCTCCCCCCATCTAAATCCTTCACTCTTTCAAGGCTACCCTCAAGGCCCATCTCCTCCATGAAGCCTCCCCATCGGAACTCCAAACCACAATGCTCTGTGCTCCAAACTCTATACCATTTATTGTTGATGCCACCCAGTCATGCAGATTCAGTTATGGATGGCTGCAAATTTCTAGAGGGTAGGGTTACTTCTAATTCCATTTATGTATGCTACCATAGCACCCTGCACCACTCAACATAACACAGATGATCAGTCAATATCTATTGGATTGAGTGGATTGAATAACTGGGTGCAGAGCTATGAGGTCTAGAATGGCTAATTTTGTCTGGCAATCTAAATTGTCCTAATGAGGTCTAGATAAAATTTACAGCTCGGGGCGCCTGGGTGGCTCAGTCGGTTAAGCGTCCGACTTCAGTTCAGATCACAATCTTGCGGTCTGTGAGTCCGAGCCCCGCGTCGGACTCTGCGCTGATGGCTCAGAGCCTGGAGCCTGCTTCCCATTCCGTGTCTCCCTCTCTCTCTGCCCCTCCCCTGTTCATGCTCTGTCTCTGTCTCAAAAATAAATAAACATTAAAAAAAATTTTTAAAAAATTTATAGCTCAATGACTATCTCCTGAGCTTTGCTGGTAGACAGGGCTGCCATCCCTAATGAAACATTCTTGAAGAATTTGGGGGACCACCCGTGGTGGATGCTGCAACATACTGCCCAGGTTCCTCCTCAAGAATGGAGAACCAAGAACTTCACAAGCTGCTGGGGGCATGGCCTGCAGACAGCCCTCAGTTGATGGGAACAGCTTCACCCCAGGTCACACCCTGTTCCTTGGGATGGCCTGCATCTAATGACTCATCACTGTATAAGGGGATATGAAGTCCTGGCCCCTCACCCCAACTCAGAATGGTTCTGAAGGGCTACTGCAGCTCCAGAGCTGGAGGCTATTGTTGGGTGTGCATTGAAGCTCAGTTTCTCACTCTGCCTAGTCCAGTGTTCCTCCCTTCCCCTCTTCTCCCCCAAATAAACTCACTGCATGCTTCGTGGGGAACCAACCTACAACATCATCCATCCGTCTATCCATATACAGGCACACCTCATTTTGTTGCACTTTGCTTTTTAAAAATATTTATTTATTTTTGAGAGACAGAGAGCAAGTGGGGGAGGGGCAGAGAGAGAGGGAGACACAATTCAAAGCAGGCTCCAGGCTCTGAGTTATTAGCACAGAGTCTGACATGGGGCTTGAACCCACAAACTGGGAGATCATTACCTGAGCTGAAGTCGGATGCTCAACTGACTGAGCCACTCAGGCACCCCCTTTGCAGATTTTTTTTTTTTTTTTTTTTTTTTTTTTTTTACAAACTGAAGGTCTGTGCCAACCCTGGTGGAGCAAGTCTATCAGTACCACTTTCCCAACAGCATTTACTCACTTCATGTCTCTGTATTACATTTTGGTAATTTTTGAAGTATTTCAAACTTTTCATTTTTTATTATATTTGTTATGGTGATCTGTGATCAGTGATTACAGCTCACTGAAAGCTCAGATGATGGTTAGCATTTTTTTTATCAATAAAGTATTTTTATTTTTGTTAAAGTTTATTTTGAGAGAGCGCACGCACACACATGCACGATGAGTGGGGGAGGGCCAGAGAGAAACAATCCCATGTGGGGCTCAAACTCATGAACCGTGAGATCATGACCTGAGCCGAAGTCAAGAGCCGAATACTTAACCGACTGAACCACCCAGGCACCCCTACCAAAGTATTTTTGCTACCCTAAATTGATTTTTAAGTTAAGGTATGTACATTTTTTTTAAAGATATGATGCAATCGCACACTTCAGAGACTACAATATAGTGTAAACATGACTTTTATATGCATTGGGAAACCTAAAAATTCATTTGACTATTGCAGTATTTGCTTTACTGCCAGGATCTAGAACCGAACCTGCACTATCTCTGAGTTATGCCTCTATCCATCTATCGATGTATGCATGCATTCAGCCAGCCAGCAACCTACCAGTCTGTTTAGGGTCCCTGGGTGGTGCTGGTAGGAAGTGATACAGGTGAAAAAGACCCAATCCTTGCCATTAGGGAGTTAACAATCCAGTACAAGAGATGAGAGATGTACAAGAATAACCATAAAGCAGACAATGGAAAGTGGCTGTTACCAAGACAGAACGTATAAACAAAAATTTGGCTGGCGTGTTATCCTAGGGCAAGGGTCAAGAGTCTTCATGTACTGGTGTAGGCTGTGGCCATCACTATAGATGTCCTGTCTCCCCATCAGATCTCAAACCCTGGAAGACAGGATGGACCCTGCCATTATCTCTCTGCATCTCCCATACTTCCCAACACAGGGTCCCAGATAGTGCAAGAAATCTTAAAACACAGAAGGAAAACAAAGCACTGGAGGAAAGCTTTGGCAGTTCCACCTTATAGGAAAGGTTTCTGGCTGTCTGGCCTTTCAGTGCAGACTTCCCAGGAGGCTCCTCTAGATGCTCTTCCACTTATTTTGTCCATAAAATCTCAGGAACATGAAGGCACAAGACAGGGTCCCGACCCTTAAAGCAGTTACAGCCCAGAGTGTAGATGAGGCAGAGGCTCCTGAAAAGGTCCACAAACAGGAACAAGATGTGGGACTATGACTAACAGGCAAGCGATACCTCATCCTCAGGTGGTCCCTGTGCCAGGTCGGCCAGCCCATCAATGGTCAATCTGTCAGTCAACAAAGGTTACTCAACAGTCTCCTTGAGGAACCTAACACTGAGAATCAACAAACTGCAGAACCTCAAGATCCCCTGAAACCAGGCATGATTTACTGTCTGCAGGGGAAAAGTGCCTTTAAGGAAAGCACCACTGCTATGTGCCTGATGGAAGGACAGGGGCTTGGAAGCCTGGGCTGGGGAGTCCGTCTCCTGGATTTCCCTGCCTCACCCAAGTTGACACGCTAGTCTCCTTTCACTCTCCCTCTCCTTTCACTGCTTTTGTACAATCTGTCGGCAGTGTCTGTTGTTTGTTTCTCTGATGTGGCACTGGCCTCCTTCCTCTTCTGCCTTGCCTTAGAGCCACAACCTCCTCCAATACTGTGGCCACCCCTGCTAGCTGACGCTTCAAGCCTAGGCAGTCCTTATACTTCAGGTCTATCAAATGTGGCTCCCGAAAACCCAACTTTCAGTCAGTCATATCTCTGCACAACAATCAGCTCAATGGGGGCTCCTCTGGCACCATCAGGACCAAGTTATTAAGACCCTCTTCCATGAGGCCCTCCCCTCACTCATATAACTTTATTTCCCAGTACTCCCTAGTATATGCCCTTCACTCCAGTTACCTCCCTGTTTGTGCCTTTGCTCAAGTGGTGTGTGACTTCTGGAATGCCTTTCCTCCTTTTGGCCACCTATTGAAGCCTACCCACTCCTTGCCACTTTATTCACAAAGACCAAGCTTAGGACCTAGGCAATGAGAAGGATGGCAAATACAAAGTTGGGGGCCTGTTTTCCCATTTCTTTTACTGTCTTGATGCTCTCCTACCACATCCTGACTCCACTGCATGGACATGTTTTTTGTAGCACCTACCCAGCTGCAAAGAATCCCCATAAGCTTGATTGCCCTGGACCATCTAGCTGCAGGTAGAAGGAGCTGGTCTGTCCTCAGCTGGGTAGACTATCTTGGTCTTACAAGCCAGAAAGGGAAAAAGCTGACACCACTAATGTTTACTCACTTGTTGCTTCTTAGGAAAGACTCTTAATCACTGCTGAGTTAATATACCAAGTGCTAGAATTTCTGAGAGATGGATGGTGGGTTTGCCAAACCACAGACTGCCAAGTTGGGTCTCTGGAATGAATCCAGTGTTCTATAAACCCTGCCTCTTTTCCAATCATAGAAAGAACCCAAAATCAAAGAAAAGTGGGGTAGAGTTTCAGGCATAGAAGTATCATCCTGTGCTTCCTGAAAAACAGAAAATGCAGTTGGAGACAAATTTCATCTCCCCCCTTCACCCTCTTATGTAGGGCACTGCATTGCTCGATGAGAAATCTGCACAGCAGGCCCCGGGGAGAGCTTTAGACAAGTCTCTGGAAAGGGGTGCAGTAAAGAGTAGGTGGTCCTCAGAGATTTTCTCACTCTTCTGCCAATTTGTATCTTGGAAGGTGACTTTCCAGAAATGGAAAGGAGAATGGCAAGGACCTCCTGTGCCTCTCGCTACCCTGAAGGAAAAAGGTTCACTGGTTGGAAGGGTTATCTCTTCTTCTATTTGAAGTGGCATGAAAGTGGCTAATTTCCACATTAGCCAGTGGATTGGGTAAAGCGTTCTCTGCTTTGTACAACTTTACCTAGAGCTGGAGGAAAAGGGGTGTGAAAGTAGTATTTTGAATGTCCCCATCTTCATTCCTTGAGCTGGAAGATGAAGAGGATAAGAAGAGGTAAATCAAAGATAACCTCCCCCCAAAACCAATAAGCGCGCGCACACACACACACACACACACACACACACACACACCAGAGAGAATGAGAGTGTGAAAAGGAGAAAATTCAAAACAAATCTGCTCAATTATATTAATGTAATAATAATGCCAATAATACTAATTGTTTTACACATGCCTACTGATTTACATTTTACAAAGCACCAAGGTACATTATTTAGCAGTATTCTTACAACAAATAATCCAATCAAATGATAATCAAAATAGTAGTTACCATTTACTGAATGATTACCAGGAACACTTTTCATGTGGTATTTTTAAAAATTTATTTATTTATTTTGAGAGAGTGTGTGTGCGCAGAGCCCTACATGAGGATCTATCTCACACACCAAACCATGAGATCATGACCTGAGCCAAAATCAATAGTCGGACGCTTAAGTGACTGAGCCACCCAGGTGCCCCTTCGTGTGATATTTTATTTAATCCTCCTTGTGGTACTAAATGTCATCCCCATTTTGCAGAGGGGGAAACAGGCTTGGAGAGGTTAAATAACTTGCCCAAAGGTAGAGAACGGAACCTAGGTCTTTCTCATCCCAGAGTCCAGGCTCTTGACTTTAATAAGGTACCTCTCACAGGGATTTTTCACAAGTTCGAGAAGGGAAGGCCACTGAGGAGGAAGCAGCCCTTATCATCTCAACACAAGAAGACACACACATGAATACTCCAAGAAGTCCCACTTCCTCTGCTGTCCTCTGTTACAAACTCATCCAGCTTGTAGAGATACAGGTCCACAGATGAACGCCTCATTCCTTGTAGAGACAAAGGTCAACCCCTGTGGATAACATACCTATCATTTAACCTGTATCTGAAGCTGCAGCAAGGGTTTCTATTTGACAGGATGCAGCGACAGCAAGGCAATGAATTAGCATCTAGTTTTGAAGCTTGTTCACGAAGAATACTTTAAGACTGGGGCGCCTGGGTGGCTCAGTCGGTTAAGCGTCCGACTTCAGCTCAGGTCACGATCTCACGGTCCGTGAGTTCGAGCCCCGCGTCCGGCTCTGGGCTGATGGCTCAGAGCCTGGAGCCTGCTTCCAATTCTGTGTCTCCCTCTCTCTCTCTGCCCCTCCCCCGTTCATGCTCTGTCTCTCTCTGTCTCAAAAAATGAATAAACGTTAAAAAAAATTAAAAAAAAAAAAAAAAGACTGGGGCGCCTGGGTGGCTCAGTCGGTTGAGCGGCCGACTTCGGCTCAGGTCACGATCTCACTGTCCGTGAGTTCGAGCCCCGTGTCAGGCTCTGGGCTGATGGCTCAGAGCCTGGAGCCTGCTTCCGATTCTGTGTCTCCCTCTCTCTCTGCCCCTCCCCCGTTCATGCTCTGTCTCTCTCTGTCTCAAAAATAAATAAACGTTAAAAAAAAAAGTTAAGACTGAGAATAATGAGACAGAATGCCATTTAGCAGAATGGCTTGGGATATTCAAATAAATGTTCAACTTGGGAGATTCAAGCACACACAAAAAAAGAAAAAGTGACTGTAGAAAACAGCAAGGTGCAAATGAATGGTGACAGCTCAGAGTTGGCTGTCCTCTTATTCATGGGACCCATCTGACCTCCATGGTAGGGTTTGCTGTTAGCAGTGCAGAGACCTGACACAATGCATACATCTGGGATACTCTGTGCTGGGTAGGCTTGGGGAAGAAGCAACAGGACCCTTAAGAATTTCTTCCCTCCCCTTACACTCAAGCACCAACTCTTCTGGAGTGTCTCCTCCCTCCTCTTCTCCCTCTTCTTTCTCTAAGCTTCCTTCTCCTTCCCTTCAACATCAACGTGCACAAGAGATCTGAGGGTGGGGTGGGGAGAGCATGTTAATTCCTGGGATTTTGAGACAGTAAAGTGTCAAGGTCAGCACCCCCTACCCCTCAGCTTTCCAGATATACTTAGATACATACAAACACACTGAAACTTTAAAATGATGTAAGGAGATCCACAAGCCCCCCTGTGAAACAAAATCGTGGTGCTTCATTGCCACAGAAGCATAGAGGCAGCAGAAGGCTCATGTTTATTGGTTATATCCACATATGCCTACACAAAGGAGGTGGCCCTTGCACGCACACACGCGCGCGTGTACACACACACACACACACACACACACACACACAGGAATCCTCATACATAGGCATCTTGGTAACGCAGCCTTTCCTCTTTGCCTGCCTCATCTCTTCCCCACCCAAAGGTGTTGACCACAGCTGCCCTGTGAAAGGCTGAGGGGTACCACGCAGTGGGAAGGGAATCACTCTGCCCTTGGCTACTGCCTGCTGAGGCGTGGGCAAGGCACTTAGCCTCTCTGGACTTCTGTAAAATGGAGATAATAACCACCTGGCTAGATGCTGTGAGGATGAAGGGGAATAATATATGTAGGGCCTTTGGCACAGCGCCTGGCCCTGTGCTGCCTGATTCCTGAGCCTGCCTTTCCTACACCCACGCCTGGGCTCATAGTGCCTCCTGGCACTTGGTCCCCACTCTCAGGATGCTGGTCTGATACAGGGAAGAGTGGGGACTAGTCTAGGACTTCGGGTGTGTAACAGGAGAGTCTCAGCTCACAGGTCGGCCGGTCAGGGTGGCTTTCAGGGCTCCACGGGTGCCGCGAGCCACGGACAGGTGGGGAGGGTGATCAGGTCTCCGGTGCGCGGACCCGTGGGCGGCGGGGCGGAGCCGGCGGTGGAGGTGGGCAGAGCCCAGCGGTAAGTCGACCCAAGGCTGTGGGTGGCTTCCTCCTGTTGCTCAGTATCAGGGAGAGGCGGGGGAGGACATTCATTTTTTCCAAAGTAAGCATCCACCCATTGCTTCGATAACTATCGATTGTGAAAAGCCGGCGGCGCCTCTTAATGGCGAAGCCCTGCTCCCGCGCGCCCCCGCGGCTGTGTTCCCGGACCCCCTCCGCCGGAACCCACTCTGCCGGTGCGGGACAGCGATGGGCGAACCCTTCTGCACCGCTAGTGCAGGCTCGGGAACTGCAGCCACTAGCTGTGGTCTGACTCCTGCCAGTCCACCCGCGGGTCCTCTCCTTTCCGGAGTCCCCTGTCGCGCCCTCGGACCGTGTCACCTGTTCCGCAGCGTCCCTGGCGCCCCGGGTTCGAGGACGGACGCCCCGGGTTCGAGGACGGGGTGGGCGCTCGGAAAGTTCTTTCAAAGGGCAGATGTGTTGCGACCCTCGCTGCAGCAAACTACGGGACGCAGATTTCCCGAACCTTTCCCCACCCCCACGCAGCCCGGGCGACCCGAGCCCGCAGCGGGACGCAGCTGCGCGGAGAGCCACCCGCAGAAGCACCTCTTCTTCCTCCCGCGCGCCCAAGTGCAGTGAGGGAGAAAGCCTCACAGCAAACTCATAGCGCGGAGCAATCCCCAGTCCTGGCCTGGAAGAGATCGGCCTCCCGTCCGGCAGCTCGGTGACATGCTCGCGATTTCCTGCCCCGGCCTCCCCTCCTCCCGGTCCCGGCCCTCCGGGCTGGGCTGCCGCGTCCCCTCGGTACCTGCGGCGGTCACGGGCTCGCCCTCGCTCTGCTCGCCGGAATCCGAATCCATGCTGCGAGCTGCCGGCCGGGCGTCCGCAGCCGCCCGCCCTCCCGTCTGCGGGACGCTCGGGGTCGGCGTCCGAGCTCCGGCTGCCGCGGCGCACTCGGTGCGGGCAGCCGGGCGGCGGCAGCCCTGGCGGCGCTGGCTGGGCAATGCGCGGCGGCCACGGCCGGGGGTCGACTCCCCAGAGGCGAGCGCCGCCCGTGTCCCGTTCCCCGCGGCCGCCGGCCGGTGCCTGCGCGCGAAGCAAGCGCGGGGCGGAGGGTGGGAGCGCGCGGGGAAGAGAGCGGGAGGGGGAGGGGAGGCGCGAGCAGGGAGGAACGGGAGCGTCCGGCCCCGCGGGTTCCAGACCGGGCTTAAATACCCCGGGGGCGGCGCCGCTCCTCCTACCCGCGCCCCGCGCCCAGGACCTAAGGAGCGCGGCGAGGTCGTGCAGGTCGGCGAGGCCGAGCGGTCTCTTGCTGGGGGCCAACTTGGGACGATTTTGAGGCGAGAAAGCGCCTCTACCGAGTAAGGAGAAGGAGAGGTTCCGTGTGGGAGTCCTGGGGTTGCCCGGGTTCGAGTCCTCCAGCTTGGAGACCTTAGAAGAGAGACTCAACCTCTCTGAGCTGTTTCCTCACTTGGCAAATGGGGAAATGACAGTTGCTTTTTGTCGGGAATGTTGTGGGGGCGTAAATAAGATCATGCACGTGAGGAGCCGAGAACGGGGCCTGGCGCTTGGCGAGGAAGCGAACAGCACCGGGCAGGTACGCTCGCTCCGGCAGCGCGTCTCCCCCGCGTGGGCGGGGCGGGCGGGGCGGTCGCGGCGCGAGGCCGGCGCTGGGAGCCGCGCGCGTGGACACGCTCTGCCGGCTCCGGCCCGCCGCTTCGCGCCGCGAACTCGTGCCAAGACCGGGTTTGAAACCTTGTCTTTCTCCTTAACACGGAGTGCTCCACATCCTCAATATCCCCTGCCCTTTCACTTTCTAAAGAGGTATTTGCGCATTTACTTCGTCATTAAGAGAGGAAACTACCATACTAGGGAAAACGCCCAGAGCAGGAGCAGTAAGGCCTCAGGAGATCCTTGGTTGTTAATTCTCAACCATCCGTGCAGTCTTCCTGTCTCCCTGAATTATCGGCTCCAACACTTATGTAACCTCAGGCCAGCTTCCCTGTATATTAAGTTCCACAGAGAATGAAAACTAACTTTATTGACCTGAGCAAAATGAGATGAGGAAGAGAAAGTCTACTAAAGCCATTTAATTGTTTTCTATGTGCATTTGTTTAATCTGCACAGTGACCCAGTGGAGAGTTGAACTATCTGCAAATGCTTTTCTGGAGATTCAAATATAGTCGAAAGTTGGCCATTTCGTAGAATTCGACCTATATTATTATCCTCATTTTATAGATATGGAAACCGAATTTCAGGAAGAGTAGATAACTTTCTTGTGGTCTCAGGTCCAGTAAGCGGGTGGGCTGGGACTTGAAATCAGGCTTATCTGATGTCCAGATAGGCTCCTAACTGGTAGGGTATAGGGTCACAGGTGAGTTTGGCGTGTTGGCTACCTGAGGGCTTCCTCCTTTAGTGAAGGTATGGGCTTCACGGAGTACAAATAACAGTTCTTCTACTTTGTCCTCAGAAAACATTTTCTAGATGGCCAAACTCAGGACTTTAGTTGACAAAAGTTGGATGGGTTTCCATAGAACAGTCATAAGAGTCTCATACTAGATGTGTGATCTTGGGCAAATGGCTTAACCTTCAGTTTTCTCATGTGCTGGCATCTCCTTCATAGGGTGGTTGTAAGGGAGTAAATGAAATAATGTGTGTGGAGGCTATTACTCAATGCCTGGCACACAGCTAATGTTTGGTAAATGGAAAAGTACATTACTTCTTAGATCTAATGGATCCCATTTAGAAAAAACAATATTTTAAAATCACATTTTTAAGTGAAAAGAAAAAAGTACCAGCAACATTTGGGTAAAAGTTGATATTCAAAAATAAATAGCTGGGATCATTTAAAAAGTTTGCTATCATAGCTTTGCATTCTTAAGGAAAAACAATGATGGTAGCATCAGAGAATAGAGCATATTGGATTGGAAAGACCTCCAGCTTCCTCTGAAAGCCAAACCTTGATCCAACAATAGGAAATGTGAAACTTTCTTCCCTTAGACCTTCTTTCCTGGCATTAGGTAGAGGATTGTTTGGTTTTTGTTTGTTTGTTTTAGTGGACAGGTGGTCTGGGTTGAAGGGTGAGATAGACAGAATCCCACTCAGGTAATAAAGGAAATAGGGAAGCTCACCACTGGAACTTGATTAACAGTAAACCAAGTATGGGGAGCACACATTTATGACACATAGAGGCCCACCAGCCATTGGATCTTTACTGAATAATAAGTACATTTCTACTCAGAGGTAAATTGCTGGGGGTGGGGGATGCTGGTCAAAGTGCTTTTGGAAAGTCTATGATGTGAGTCTTCAGAAAAACAACACCTATTCATTTATCTGTTCCTATGTTCAGTCATAGTATATTTCTGCAAAAAAAAAAAACAAAACCAAAAAAAAAAGGCAGACACAGAATGAAAAATTGAAAGTGGAATTAAACAATGGAGAAGAGAGATCCAAACTAAATAAGGTTTCCATTCCAATTTCCTATGATATACAGGCTGTTGTCATGGGATAGCAAGACAAAGGGAAATGACTGCTGGCATGCATATGTGTTTAATGAGGAACATTAGTGGAACATACCTTATCTGTCCTCCCAGTGTGGAAAAATCTGTATAAGAGAAGGAAGTCCTTAAAATAGCATCTCATGGCCATCACCCCCACAAAAACAGTGAAATCTGAGGTGCTGAATCTCCTTTACAAACCAATCCTAGTATATTTCTTTAAAAAAAAAAAAAAAGAAGGAAAGAAAAAGCTCTTAGAAAAGAGAAAAGGATTTCCGTAGTTCCTCTGTGTATTTTTAGACGAATGGCATCACTTTGCAGACTTGAATCTAGAGTCTGAGGGTTATAAACCACTTTCCTCAGTGTTTCCACTACATCTTTGCAGTCTGGCTGCTTTTCAGACACACAAGTTTCTAACTCTTAGTGGTCATTCCTTAGCTTCAGCTAACGAAGTCTTTTGGCTTTTTAAGGAACTTGCCTGTCTGGTGGGAAAAGCCTATCTACTTGTAAGGTGTCAAGAAACAGATAATAAAATAGATCCATTTCTGCTAACACAATAATACTCTTTAATCTAAGCCAGTGCTGTGACTCATCTGCCTGTCTCCTTTTGTGGGATGGAAAGGGAGCTGTCTGTAAACCTTCGGGCAAGCAGCCTGGAGAGGGGAGGAGGTTCCTCTCACACGCTAGGGCTGCTGTTCTGCTTCAAAACCCTACAGAGCTCTGGAACTGCCTTTTTTCCTAGGCTGAAGCAGCCCTTGGTATTTCAGGATGAGAGGTTGGCCAGGACAGCCCCATTTTAAAATTTTTTTTTTCAACGTTTTTAAATTTATTTTTGGGACAGAGAGAGACATAGCATGAACGGGGGAGGGGCAGAGAGAGAGGGAGACACAGAATCGGAAACAGGCTCCAGGCTCCGAGCCATCAGCCCAGAGCCTGACGCGGGGCTCGAACTCACGGACCGCGAGATCGTGACCTGGCTGAAGTCGGACGCTTAACCGACTGCGCCACCCAGGCGCCCCAAGACAGCCCCATTTTAAATAACTTGTCTCAAAGTGGATGCTGGCACCAAGGAAGCTTCTGCCCAGAGCAAGGGGGCTTTCATGGCTCTCTCGGCAAGCTGTACAGTGAGGTCTGAACTGTCTTTATATCCATCTGGTAGAATGAGGTGCCAGAAGACAGCCTTGAAAGAAGGGGCTTTTCCTTTTCCTTTTTTTTTTTTTTTTTTTTTTTTGGCTAGCAAAAATAAAGTTTTATTGTTCTGCATTCCTTATTTCAAAAGTATCACTGTAGAAAAATTAAAAATTAAAAAAATAATATTTCTACCAGTTGCATAACTGTTAACACATCTTTTGAGTAATTTCTCTCCTTGTGTATGGCATTCTCCTTTTTTAACTTGCTTTTTCCTTTTAATAATATGTTGTGAACATCATTCCATCTACTTTTTGAAAACACGATTTGCACAGTATTCTGTTGTATGAGTGTATCATAATGTAGTGAAATAGTGCTCTAGGATTGGGCATTTAAGTTGTTTCCAAATTTCTGCTATAATTGACAGCTCAGTAAACATCTTCATCTCTAAATCTTTGCATACATCTTTAATCAATGTCTGTAAACCTTCAGCAGCCTCATTTGTTCTTCTTGGGAGAGAGAAACAAGACAGAAAATTGTAGCTAACAAAATAATTGCTGTATGTGTCTCAAGACTTTATGATTATCAAGAATTTTTGTGGGCATGATCCCCTCTCAGCACCCTGGGTGAGTTATTTGAGTTCATTCTTGTATTTATCAAGCATTGATTGAGCCTAGAGGGGATCCCTATTGGTTGAGGACAGGAGTGGAGATTTCCCTTTCACGTTGTCTTTGTGGGCAGTGTGTCCTCTGCACAGCTCTATCCAAGTCTGTACACCTCGTGGGAGGCAGACTGTTGGGCATCAGGCCGTTCTACGTTCTTAGCTTTTGCCCTCATGAGCTGCCTACAGGATAGCTTCTGGAGCAGCTAATGCAGTTATAGTGACTCTAAAGCACTGATTCAGAGGAAGAAGGTAATTGAGAAAGAGGGGAAGAGGAAGAGAAAGAAAGAAGAAAGCTCTATGGGCCCAATCTCTGTTGTGCTCCGGCCCAGCTTTCTATGGGCTTATTTGCAAGTCTTTTAAACAGCAAGACCAGGATCATAGGGGTCAGCCCTTCTGGGACTCTCCCTGATCACATATGGTGTCTGGTCCCACTTGTGGCATTCACAGTGGGGGCTGCAGGATGTGACTGTGCTGTACTGGAGCTGTTCTTACAAGGATCCACAGGGCTCCTATGTGGGCACCCTAAGTGACCACTTCACCTGTGCCCAGTGCCTTCCCATCATCATGTGGCATGGAAAGGGTCAAAATTGTTCCCACTGAGGGGAAGACAGTTAAGACCCACACGGCTTAAGCAGTGACAGAGTCCTTACAGTTTTCAGGAAGATAGAAGAGAACTCAGAGACTGCAAAGGGGCAGTATTGCCCAGTTTTCAAAAGGAAAAAGGAATAGGTTCCAGGAATAACAGATTGGTGACATTTTTGGTGCCCTCTAGCAAAAGTCTGGAACAAACAGGGTTATACACACTTAAGAAAATGATGATCACCAGTAGCCAACATGGGTACATTATCCATCTCATCAAAATAACCTTGTTAACTTTCTTTAAACAGGGTCACTAGATGTCTAGTGACATCAAGATAATTTTATTCAACTTCAAAGTAGCAAATATTAGTTGAGTACCCTTTTTGTGCTTCAGGTGCAAAGTGAAGGGAACTGGCTGCCACACATACCATATATTGTTATTTAAGTAAAGACTTTGATGAAATCTTGCATAATTCCCTTGTTGTTAGGTGGATCTAGAGCTGGTTGAATGATCCTACCCAGTGAGTCTTGATTCATGATCCTGAGTTAATTTGGACAGAAGTCTCCAGTGTAAATGACACAGTGCTCTGTCCTTGGCTCTGGTCTATTCTACTTTGTTATTTTATTTTTTATTTTTTTATTTTTTAAATGTTTATTTTGAGAGAGAGAGACAGAGAGAGAGAGAGAGAGATTATGAGCAGGGGAGGAGCAGAGAGAGGGAGGGAGAGAGAGAATCCCAAGCAGGTTCTGCATTGTCAGTGCAGAGCCCGACACAGGGCTTGAACTCACAAACCACGAGATCAGGACCTGAGCTGAAATCAAGAGATGCTTAATTGACTGAGCCACCCAGGTATCCCTACTTTTTTTCTTTTTTTAAATCAGTGATTTAGAAGATGAATTAGGTTCTGCTTATCAAATATGTACCCTTCTAGGACAAGTCAGGGAAGACATGGAATCACATGGAAAAGATAAGTGGGTCTTGGTGGTCCATGAACTCAATGTGAGTCAACAGTGGGATAACAGCTATGTTGCTAAAACAAGGGTGGGCATAATCCTGTGTTTGAGCTGATGTTATGGATACCTGGGGTCTTATGAGTATTTGGTACCACATTTTCAGGAGACATACCAGGGAGCTCCCAGAGAAGGGGAATTAGGACAATGATAGAATGGTTTCCAAACCATTCTTTGTGAGGAAGTTTGAATATCATCCCAGGGAAGAAAGAAAACAGGGATGGGTGTCCTCAAATGTGGAAGAGACCTGGACTCTAGGCTGATGCAGGATCAATAGATGGATGTTATAAGAAAGTAGAATTTGGATTTTGTGCCAGTCCTGGCCTGCCTGTTCTCAGATCCATTCCTTGCCATTTCCCTGCTCTGTATGGAAGAAGTGCTGATCCCTGCAGTCTGTGTGTGCCAGGGATATTCTCTCCAATTGTCTGTCCCTCAGATATTGGCACCTCCTCCATGGCTGCATCTCCTCCGTGGCTCTTCCAGCTCCTACCAGACGGACTCACTGTGGTTCCAGCTTCCATCAGGTGACCACAGCCTCTGGGCTCCACAACGGCACCTCCTCCCCTTTGTCCCTCTAGGCCATGGCAGTGGCTTCCTGCTGTTGCTAATATCTAGCTTCCTTCACTGTCCTCTGTTTGGCTTCTCAGCTCTTCAGTCACCTCTGTGGCCAATTCCCAGCATTACTCCTGGAAACGTAAAATAGTTTCCACTTTCCTAGTTGGGCCTTATGAGTATAGACACACAGAAAGCAGAAAGACTATTCTAATGATTACAGGTGGATGACCACATTGTGGGAACCTGGAGTCCATGATCTTTAGGGTTCCTTTAGAAGTTGGAGCACAGAGGGGAAATGACATGCTCAGATCCCAGAAGGGTCAGAGTTGGGACTGGAACTCGAGGCTCCTGACCCCTAGACTAGCACTCTTTTTTTGATGTTAGCTCTCACCTCCTCTGCAAATATCTTTATTAACCGTCCACCCATAGTTTCTGTTAATCACTCTTCTGATCTATGGGAGGGAAAATTGAGTCTCCTAAAGTCTTTTTTTTCCTTTTAATTCTCTTGTAATTATGGAACAACCCAGTTCAATAATGCTTACTCGCTAATTATTTTACAGAACAAATACTGCTTGCCAAGTGTTGAGTGGAACCTTTTTTTTCCCCTCCATTCGAAGCATTTTTACTTAGAAAAGCTAAATACATGTTCCAATATAAGAGGTTCCATTTATGCAAGTTTCTGATTTCGAGGGCTATAGAAGAGGGAGGGGATGTTAAAGGTCATAAATCCCATTACTTTAGATATAAAGAGACATGTCCAGGAAGATGGAGTGACTTGCCCAAAGTTAGCGGCAGAAGTGGGACTAGAACCCAGGTCTCTGGCCCTAGTTCAGGGCACTCATCATAGTACTATGCTCCTTTATGGGCTGTTTACTATTCCTTACTACATCTGGTTTTCAATCTGCTTCTAACTTCTGCAAATCTCTCTCCTCAATACTGATATTTCCCCTTTTATCATCTCTTGCACACTAGTGTTCTAGTAGCCCATATCCACCTGGAATTGAATTATTAAAAGCAGGACTTGACCAACCCCTCTTTAATTTCTTCATCTCATCAATGACTCTTTCCCCTTTCCCTTCCCTTTCTTTCCCTCCCTTCCCTTCCCTTCCACTTCCCTTCCCTCCCCTCTTCCTCTCTACTTTGTCCCCTCCCCTTCTTCCCCTCCTATTCCCCTTCTTCTTGCCCCTCTCCTCCCCTTCTTCCCTCCTTCTTCCCCCTCCCATCCATCTCATCCCCTTCCTCCTCCCTCCCCTCTGTTCCCTTCCCCCCTCCCCTCCCCTCTCCTCTTCTGGATTTTTAAATTTTCCAGTTCTCTTTCCTCTCTAGCCAACATTTTCTTTCCCACCAAGTCTTCTCTTAGCATTGTTCTTTAATTGATTCCTCCCTTCTGTGTTCAAAGCCCATCTGCCTGGTTGAAGCCATCAACACTTTTAAGGGAGAAATCTTTCAAGCACTGGATCTGATTCCTGGTTGCCATAAACCTTTGATCATTCTCTGAGGAAAGCCATAAATTAATGTCATCCCTTGGAAGGACCCCTGGGCCTACCTCTATTACTTCCCTGGCCTCTTGCCTGTGGATGTGATCATCTTAACATCTCAGACAGTATGGCATAGGTGGGAAATCCTCCCATAGCCAAAAATATCAAATTTATTTTAGTTCAAACCATTACCACACATCATCCCATGGTAGTTTTCAGTGTTTCAACAACTTTCTTTTTTGGCTGTCAGTTTTAGCTGGATTTTAGATCTTTCCAAATTTGTATTATCTAGACATTAACAAGCGGTTAGCTTTATTGAAGCTCTTTCAGGATAACATCATTACAATATTTGAGTCACAGTGACCTTGTTCAAAAGCACTAATCCTCCCCCCAAACAGACACATTGATACCATATTTCCAGTTGGCTTAATGGTATTCCAAATTCTGTGTTACTTTTTTCCAGTGTGGATTGTCAAGTCAGATCATTGTCAAGAATCCAGGAACTCAGTTCACCCTTCACATTTGTATAATTCATACTTTCATTTCTTTTGATGAAGTTGATGAGTCCAAGGATCAAGTATTAGGTTTCTGTCCCGGGAAACAAGTGAAGGGGATACCTATCACCTTCCGTAGTGCAGGACATTGCTGCAAGAGTTAATAGGAATGGGGAGTGGCACACAGGGGCGAGGTCAGCTCTGGACGCTGGATCCTAGCCCCATCATTCTCTCCCTTCCCAGATACAGAGTGGAGGGTGGGGTCAGTGCAACGTGGACTCTCAGTTCCAAATAATCACATCTTTCCAAAGTCTCCATCAGCACCCAAGGTGCCAACAGCTCCCAGTTCCTCAGGCTCAGAGTCTTCAAATTAGTTCTCTGATTTTTGTTTTTCTTTCACTTTGGCACCCATAGTCCTGTCAAATTCTAATGCTATTTCTCCATAGGTCTCTCTCTCCTTTTTTAAAAGTTTATTTATTTATTTTGAGAGAGAGAGAGCGCACGCATGAGCGAGAGGGACAGAGAGAGAGAGAGAGGGAAAGAGAATTATAAGCAGGCTCTGTGCTGTAAGTTTTTAAAAAAATTTTCAATATTTATTTATTTTTGAGAGAGAGAGACAGAGCATGAGCAGGGGAGGGGCAGAGAGAGGGAGACACATATTCCGAAGCAGGCTCCAGGCTCTGAGCCATCAGCACAGAGCCCGACACAGGGCTCAAACCCACGAACTGTGAGATCATGACCTGAGCTGAAATCAAGAGTCCCGTGCTTAACCATCTGAGCCACCCAGGCGCCCCTCTCCACAGGTCTCTTGATTTTATCTTTTCCTTTCCAAATCTGCACTTTCCCTCCTCCCAGCTCTTCACCTGTGTCTTTGGTTGCTGCAACAACATTTTCCCCAGCCTTGCCCAAATCCCACTACACCCAAGCCAGAGCTCAAGCTCTGTCTTTTTCATCTGAGAGCTGTGTCTTTACTATCTTACTCTGCTCCCCATGCACAGAAGAGCCCTGAATACATGTCAAAACAAAGAACTAGCCAGAGACTATGCAGTGATGGGTTTGTTCCATGCCCACCCCATTTCAGCCTCTCTCTGCTTCTTTCTTGCCCCACACTTAATTTCTCTGGCTCTGTTTGCTGCAGCCCCATCCCTGTCATGTGGGTTCCTTGCTCCTCTTCTCCCCGGCATAAAGCCTGTCTCCTTCCTGTCAGCCAGGGTGCTTTGCTGTGATGGCTGGAGGTTTTGACTCTCTGGCTTGGCCTGGGTTCCTTCTCCCTGGAATTATCCTCACAGGAACTTGAGGCCAGCATGCCCTGGTTTTTTTGGAACCCACTTCTTCTTCTTGGCTTTTCCCCTGGACCACTAACTGTTGGGTAATTTCTGCCGTGGTGGAGTGAAGACACCTGGATTTTTGTCCTGGCTGTTCATGACCTTGATATGTGACTTTAAATAAGGGATGTTTGTCCCAGCCCTCTTCACAGGCCAGTTCTGAGGACCTTCAGCTTGCCATCTCACGTGTCTTGAACATGCCCCTCACTTTCCTGTCATGCCTGTGCCTGTCCTGACCAAGTCCCTTCCACTGCCAAGATGAGGGAGGCGGTGAGTCTTGTTTGTAACCTGGCGTCCAGCGTACCCTGGACCCTGCATGTCCAGTGACCCACAGTTTCTCTTTGGCTTTGCCCCACAGTTCATGTATACTTGAACCCATGTGCTTGGTTTTACCTCAGTTTCCCCACTTGCACTTATGTGTCCTTCTTCAGACTGTAACCCCACCCTGGACACTGACTCTTTTGGAGGTCTGGCTGTATCCTATCATTTGAGGTAATACAAACAAGTCAGTTTTCCTCTCCAGAGAGTTTGCCTAATACACACTGCAATTTGTGGACTCTTACTTTACTTCAAAAATTAGTTTGATTGGATATTTTTGAGTGGTTTAAAAAATTTCTTTTAAACAACCAGTTGTCTTACAGTGCATTTTAAGAATATAACCAAGAACCAGGGAAGTTAGACAGTAAAGGCTCCTGGGCTATCACAGAAGTTATCTATTACTCGAAGGAGGGTCCCTTAGGCTCTCAGTCATAGTCTAGTTTTCCTTCTTTACCCTGAATTTCTGTCAGGGGCGAGGATGAGAGGGAAGGGTGGAGGCCCCCTCTGTGCAGCTCCAGAGCCACAGAGGAGGAGTTTCTGTCCTGCACACTCACCTCCCCTACGTCCTGGCAGCTTCCTACTGCCAACACCCTCAGGCTTCTGGAAGTGCCAGGGAGCTAAGGGGAGCAGCCTTTAAAGAATGAAAGACAGGATTTGGGGATAAAATCTAGGTTCCTGCCCCCTATGTGGGACAGCTTTGCACTGTGTTGTGGAAGTCTCAGTGTCTTGAGCCCCAGCTGCTCCTGGAGGTAAGTAAATTGCACCTGTAAGTAATGCACCTACCGGTCTGGGCTGCCTCCCCTTTCCTTTGTCACTCCCAGCCCCCTACTGGTGCTTCCTGGGATCACCTCCCAAACAAACAACTTGCCCTCCAATCCTTATCTCAGGGTCTGCATCTAAGGGAACCTGTCTTCATCATGCCACAAGAACAGAAAGCTGAGAAATGATGGAAAGAGAAAGCAGAAGACCTCTGAGAAAGCAGGCCCAGGAACTAAGGTATTTTGGAGCCTGGGGGTCATTCAGCAGGGATCACTGGGACTTGAGGTTTTGTGGCATAATGACTATGCACATAATGGTGATCTAGAGATAGTGTGTTCTCTTGAGGAGGCTGGGGAAGAAGTGCATTTTAGAAAGGTTTCTGCCTGAAGAGTGAAAATAGGTTGTGATTCCTTGACTATCCAGAAGTTTGAGTTTCTTAGACACCCCTTTCCCCAATAGCCAGGATTTATTGGGTTTTCAGTTGGGCTAAAATCATGGCCTTCAAGCTTCAAAGCTCCTGGTTCCAGAAGTTTGATTCTTTAAGATTTTTATTCTTTATGTTTTTCATGGTCCTTGATTTCATCCCTTCCCATATCCCCTGTTTGCATAATGGAGTTCTTTTTTTAAAGTCTGCCTTCCCATGGAAGCCCCTTTTGCCCCTTGGCCATTTCAATGGCTCTTCTTGTGCATGATTATCTCCTTCTTGGGGTAAAGGGATCAGTTCTGCATTTGGTATTCCAAGGACCAATGCACTGAGATTTGTACTTCTGTTTTGTTTCCAGTCCAAATTGATTATTTTTTTCAGTTTTCATCCAGATGTTTGATATCATGTAAACACAGCTTGAAAGTGTGCCTGAACTGCTTACAGATGTACACCCGTGAAATCCTTTCCAAATTATATATAATGATGCTCTGGGTCTATTTATATCTATGTCATAGTCTCTGGCTTGAGTTTTAGCTGTAAGACTAAGTTGGAAAGAAAGTGAAAAATTCATGTGTGGGGGTGATGTATCTACTTGATTAAAGACTCCAGATATTGGGAAATATTCAGGAATTGATGTCATTTTCTACTGAATGCTGGCATGTCTGTAATTGTGGTGTTATGGACTGAATGTGTTCAATTCATACATTGAAGCCCTAACCCCAATGTGATGGTATTTGGAGATGGAGCCTTTGGGAGTTAATTAGGATTATATGAGGTCATGAGGGTGGAGCCCTTATGACAGAATTAGTGCCCTTATAAGAAGAGATATAAGAGAGGTCCTCCCCATCTCCCTGTCCCCCATATTCATGCTCACACAAAGAAAAGGTCATGTGAGCACACAGTGAGAAGGTAGCCATCTGCAACCAGTGAGGGGAAAGCTCTCACCAGAATCTGACTGTTCTGGTATCCTGATCTCAGACTTCCAGGCTTTAGAACTGTGAGAAGCACCAGTCTATGGTACTTTGTTAAGGCAGCCTGAGTAGAATGATGCACATGGAGACCCAGATCTGTTGATACATTTAGCATATTGTCACTGTGACTGTCAAACCTGCAATATACCCCTTAGACTAAGCCAAGACCTCCTCACCTGGTGTTTGGCACCAGAAAGTTACCTTTAAGCCTTTTATATCTACTTTACATCTACTCAATTCTTACCAAAAGCTTGGTTGCAGGATATAGTGCTTATGGGTGATGATATAGCAGATTGTATTTTCCAAAGATGGCAGCAACAGTGTTTCCCATACATATGCTTTTCTACAGCATAACCTTGATAGGCCTCCCATTAAGAAGTTGTTCCCTGCCCTGTTTGTTGTTGTTGTTCCCTGCCCAACTTCCTGGCCCACAAAATTATAAACAAGATGAAATGGTAGCTGTGAGCTTCTAAGTTTTGGGCCTAGTAAATGGGACAGATGTACATTTTATTGATTACTGTGAATAAAAACCTACCCCTGGATCTTTTGAGCAGCCCTCAGGTGTGGTGCCCTGTTTTGTACCAACAGACAGGATCAGAGACAGCTATTCTGTGGAGATAGTGTTGAGGATGGGACAGAGTTCACTTAGAGCTTAGTGCAGGAATAATTATACCACCTGGGAGCAGCTTGTATCTAACAAACACTGTGAATCTTATCATTGCTCAGCATTCCCTCTTTGCTTTGGCTTCTAGGAAGCTCAGGTCAACCTTGTGACCAACTTATAACGACTACTCTTCCCTCTTTGTATCCTCCTATATTTATTTTTGTAAGCCTCCTCAAAATACTTTTGGATCAAGGTGGGGTATAAATAAATTAATGGGAGAACAAATGTCCCTCAAATCACTCTAGTATTTGAGAGTGTTCTTAGACTGAGTTGGTTCCAACATTGCTTTACTATAGCTAAAAACCAAAATATTCTACATTCTCTAAAATAAAATACAAGAAACTAAAAGGGGCAGTCTAGACCAGAATTTATTTTGAGAAAGGAAGAGAGAGTACAAGCAGGTGAGGGGCAGAAAGAAAGGGAGAGAGAATCCCAAGCAGACTCTGCACTGTCAGTGCAGAGCCTGACATGGGGCTCAATCTCACAAACCCATGAGATCATGACCTGAGCCAAAATCAAGAGTCAGATGCTTAACCAACTGAGCCACCCAGACATCCCTAGACCAGAATTTAAAAGGAATAATTATTCACTGCAAAGTAATATTATTTAGTAAGCAAAATAATGAGGGGTTTAGGGAAGATAATGTTTATTGAGCACTCCCAGGCATGTTATAGATCCTTTATGTACCCAATTTTACTTAATCATATTTAATCTTGATGAAACAACCACGTGGGCATAAAGTTGTCTTATTTTACAAATGAAGAAGCTGAGGCTCAGAGAGGTTAATAAGTTGTCCAGGGTCACTCAGCTAACTGGGAGACCTGAGATTCAAACTCCATTCACTTTCCAGTTATGGTGGGTACTGATGACAACTTTGAGGCCCACATAGGTTAGAATACTTCTCCAGGCATAGATCAAAACCTATCCAAGTGAACACTGTGCAGGTACATCTCTTTCCTGGGAGTGGGATTTTGTTGTAACTGGTCCTGGCTGAGGAGGGATTCGGTGCCCTGGGATGCAGCAGGCATGGAAAGTGAGCTGCAGGAGTGAGAGCAGTGACCCATCTACAAGGGACAAGCCTCTTACACAATCATCACTTTCTGAACTCACACTTTCAGAATGGGGTGTTTTGTTTTCTTTTGCCTGTTCCATATTATCATCACCATGCCCCACCCTCCCCTGGAAAATATCATTGCTTCTTCAAGAAGGCTCTTGGGAAAACCTCTCAGATGTCGGCCATGGCTGTGGGTGAGTTTTCTGTCACACTCACCAATGTGACAGTCTCAGTCTGCTTATTTCTGGGCACTGTCACAGAGAGACATTTGCCACTTCTTCCCACATATGGACAGGAACTAGAGAAATGTGTTTTTGGTATTGAAATAATTCTTCAGCCATGAGCAGATTGGGCAAGCATAATGACCATGGGCTTCTGAGTGGGGCTTGAACATTCTTGCACTTTGGGTCATGAATTGTTCACAGTAATGATACCCTGCTCGCTGTGTCCTCTGCCAGACATTGATTTTAAGCACCACAGAGAAAAAGCCCTGACCTGTGGGCAAGAATGCTATCCAAGCTCTAGCCACAAGCCATCATTCATCTGGCTAATGCCACTGAAACTAGGACTTAAATTCTCAAACTTCTGTAATTACTTGTCTGCATAGATGACCTTTTGGTTGCTATTGGAATTAGCCTTACAAGTAGGCATGAAGTGACGCAAGGGGTCCGATTTGGGTGAGGCAAACAGCTCAACACCTCTCCCCTGCTGGCCAGAGTGCCTGAAGTTTCACCATCAAGTGGTTCATACTATTGAATCAAAAGCAAGTTTTCAGAGTACAAGAGTCCCGTAATAAAAAATATCCTCGGATGGATAGTAAAAGTAGGTATCTGGGAGCCCCAGGGTGAGCTTCTGCCTTCTCTGCACTCAGCCCCTCCTCCCCATTCCCAACCACTGGCAACTGGTACATGTGAGCTTCATGAGGTCCTGGCTCAGTCCTGGCCTGCTCTGGAGCCAGCCCAGAATGCTGGTATCCTTCACCTACCAGTAGGTAGGGTTTGGCAGTTCACTCACTCACTCGTTCACTGATTCATTCATCAAATATTGATTGAGCTACATGCTCAGGTGCCAGGCATTTGGCTAGACTCTGGAAATACTGGAGTGAACACATTCCTGCCCTCATGGAGCATACATTATGTAGGAGATAGGCAGTAAATTCACCAATAGGTGTATCATGGGTTAGATGGTGATAAGTGCTGTGAAGAAAGTAAGGGGGCTGGAGAGTGGTGGGGATGGGGGAAGGTGTGTGTGATATTTCACATGGGCAGGCAGGGAAGTTCTCTTGGGTGAGGTGACAGCCAGGCAGAAGCTGTATGCGGTGAGCAAGCCAGTGAACAACATAGGGAAGGCACCCCAAGCAGAGGGAGCAGTGGGGGCAAAGATCTGAGCGGGAGAACAGGTGGTGTATTGGAGGACCAGCGAGGGGTTCTGGGAGCTCAGGGGAAGCACGGTGAGGGTGGTCCATGAGGAAGTCAGAGAGGGTGGTGGGTAGGAGCAGTTACTCCTGATTCATAGTCTACATGCCTGGAAAGCTTGGAGTAAACTATGGATGATAGCCCCCCTCCCAGAGGGCCCAGGAGTTCAGTCTGGAGCCCCAGATTGCCTGGATGAGGCCCTGGAAACTGCCTGCCAGTTTCCTTGAGGACATAACCCCGATCCCTCCCCCTGCATCCCTCTGCAACCCCCGGCCCTCCACCCCTGACACCAGGGTTGGAGCAGGCTACCTTGCAGGTTGGTTCCCCTTAACCCCAGCCCTGCCCGGTCCTGTATCAGTGCCACCCCTTATGCTCCCAGCTAGTCCTCCCACCCCATTCCTGAGGTTGAGCCTGTTTGCATGCAATCACTGCAGGGGAGAGGAGCTATGAGAGGGCTTATTGGACGGACATGTGCCACCTCACACTTTTGGTCAGGGCCCACCCTGGGTAAGTCTCTCTTACCCTCTGGAAATTCACTGAGTGCTTGATATGTGCTAAGCACTGTGCTTTACATGTGTTGATATTTCCCAATAAATCAGCCTTACTAAATTTTATCTCTATTTTACAGATGGGAAAATGGAGGCTCTGAAAGGCTAAGTCATTTGCCTGTGGTCACATAACTGTGGTCATTGGTGAGGTTTGGGCTGAAACCCAAATCTGTCTTTCCCCAGAGCTCCTCCTGGAAAAATGTTAACAGTTGAATGTATTCAGAAGGAAGTTCTGAATGGAGATTATGAGGCTCTGTGCTTGTAGCTCCAGGCATTAGGAACTGATTTGTGCATCTTGCCTACATTGTTTACCCACCAGGAATGAAGATCCTGGAAACTTTCCTGCCATTCTTCACCAGTGATGGCTCTGTTATGCCAGCAGCTCCTCCAGCCCACAGTTCCCTGATGGCAGGAGGGAGAAAGGCCTGGATTTGTAGTACTTCCCTTGATATATAGATGTTCTTTTTCCTGGCCCTCATGCCTGCTCTTTTCCATCAAACATTTGCTAAGTACTTTCTGGGTATGGAGGACTGGGGATACAAAACTAATTATGGCCTGGCCGCTGCTATCTTGGAACACTCAGAACAGAAGACCAAGTGCCTTTTGAGATGGCTGCCCTATGACTTTTTTTTCCCTCCTGGGGAAAAGGCCATGCTGCTGCTTCCCACACAATTTCCTTCAGATTTTCAGGTTCTTACTGAGCACCTATTATTTGTGAGGTGTGATCTCGGGCATGCTGAAGATACAGTGAGAAACAGGACCCTTTTAGTCTTAAGGAGTCAATTAACTATATTGGGGGGTGGGGAGGTGGGTACATGCAGCACAAGTACCCAAAAAACTCTATTAGCAGGCGGAACATAGGCCTCTTCTTGCGTAGCTATGTGCTTCAAAACAAAACAAAACAAAAATTGAACAAAGACAATGCTATTTCAACAAGATGAGCCTGAAATGAAAATGTACATGATGTAAAAAATGTTTTCAGATAACATTCAAACTGCAAATTATTTTTCAGAAAAGTCTTTTTTTTCTTTAATTTCCACATTTACCTCAGTGTTCCAAGAGATTTCCAGGAGATTATGAAGCTTCTGTGCAACTGTTTAAGTCTGTTTTCATTCAGCCCCCAGATGTAAAACTCATAAGGAAAGTTGGCCCCTCATTTCCAGGAATAATGGCAAAAACACAGAATTGTACACAATTTCCCTAGGTTCATTGAGAGGCATCTCAATGAACAAAGTTGTTTTCTGTTGCTATTTCATTTGGGTCTCACCACTTCTTCAGGGATTGCTGGTAAGACCCCTGACCAGCAGAGAGAGGGTCAGCCCTCCCCAGGCCTCCCCAGATCACTTCTTCAGGGGGTACCCTGGGGCACAAAGGAGTCAGCTGCTCTCAGGGAGTGTGATTTGGAAGGTGCCAAAACTCCCCCTCTGCTACCAAGTGTGGCTCTAATAACACAGTAACATACCATTCCATCATTGGAGGTTTATCTCTGCGCCCCCCCCCCTGCTTTTTTTAGTTTTTATTTAAATGCCAGTTAGTTAACATACAGTGCTATATTAGTTTCAGGTGTACAATATGGTGATTCAACAATTCCATATGACACCTAGTGCTCATCACAAGTGCACTCCTTAATCCCCATCACTAAGTTCACCCATCCCCCCACCGACCTCCCTTCTGGTAACCATCAGTTTGTTCTCTATAGTTAAGAGTCTGTTTCTTAGTTTGCCTCTCTCTCTTTTTTCTCTTTGTTCATTTGTTTTGTTTCTTACCTTCCACATATGAGTGATATCATATGGTATTTTTCTTTCTCTCACTGACTTATTTCACTTGCTATAATACTCTCTGGGTTCGTCCGTGTCATTGCAAATATCAAGATTTCATTATTTTTTATGGCTGAGTAATATTCCCTTTTGATGCTGTTGTTTTCAAACTTTTTTTGAGGGGTACTGGTACTGCAATGGAGCTCTTTCTGCAAATTAAGTCTTGTACCAAAGGCCCAGATATATATAATTCAGATGTGGGTTAGGGATTCCCACTTTCCTTGAATTTTAGATAGAATTCCCTAGACATCCCTCCTCCGTGCTATCCTACATGTTTCCATGGCCTGATGAAGCCCTGGGTATGGCAGTCTTGGGGTCCCCTTAGCTTCTGTTTCCTGCATCCTGTTTTCTCTCACATCCACCCAGATGCAGAGCTCAGCCACACTTGTTTCCATGGAACAACCATCGTGGCAAGCATTTTGAGAGTTTTACAGACATTCCTGAATATTTCATGGAGATCAAAGGGCTGTTCACTCTGCTGTCAGGCTCATCCTTTTGTCCTCTGTCTTCTTTTGCACTCTGATTCTCCTGGGGCTCCCAATCCTTCTCCTTGCACTTGGACTACCCACAGGTGCCCCCTGCTCTGTTCTATATGGCTCCTCCCCACTAAACATGCTCTTTCTCCAGGCTTCTGAAAGACTCCATCATCTTCTTGCTGCTTAAGCCAGGGATTGGGGGCATCCTTACTTCCTCTCCCTCTCTGTGTCCCATGTCCAAATACCAATTCTTGTCTACCCTTAGGGTAGACAAGGGTAAAATTCACTATAGGGAGGCTTCTGGTGGAAGAGAGGCAGAATGTGGGGCCTTTTTTTAGCTACAGGTGCATAGCCAACATCCTGCTTTAAATTTGAGGATCTGTTTAGTTAGGGTGACTTTGTAGATGAATTGATGGAGATTATGGGCAATGGCTAAGCTCTTCCAACCTCTTCACCACCATAGTTATACCTCTCAATCCCCACTATCAACAACCCTTCCCTACCCCACCACAGGACACAGGACAACTACAGGGCCTCCCAGCTAGAGTTCCTGGCCCCTCTGCAACTTTTGACCCATTTTCCACACAGCTTTCAAGACTGGCTTTCTTAAAGTTGAATCAGTTCTGTTGCTCTCAGCTTCGTTGGTCCTGGTGTCCTTTGGCTAAAGACCCAGATCCTTCACATGACCTGAAGGGCTCACCACAGTCTGGGCCCATGCTCTGCATCACTCTTGCTTCTCCCAGATCCTTACTCTTCATTCTAGCCACATGGACCTGTTTTCAGTGCCTTGAGTGCATTCCTGGTATTCACGCAGGCCACTCCCTCTGCCTGGAATGATTCCCTGTCTCCAGCACCTGGTGAAGCCCTCTGTATCTGACCTTTACCTTCCAGTTAGACATCACTTTCTCTGAGATGAATCCTTGATGTGGTAGGCCAGCGAGTAGGGTTTTAGCCTGCAGATTTTTTGGTGCAAACAATAATGGCCCCCAAACTGAGGGCTTCTCTTGCCAACAGTATGGGTGGTCCTGCTGTCCTTAGATGCCAACCTACCAACAGTTGTATCGCCAATATCTGGCACAAGCCTGGAATATCATAGGCGCTCAGTAAATATGTGCTGAATTCATTCATTCATTCATTCATTCATTCATTCATTCATTCATTAACAGGATGTCAAAGGGATGTTTCTATGTGAAAATAGATGTTTCATTGAGAGAAGAGACAATAGGTATTGGCAGGAGGCTGTGCATGATCACTAACCTGAGTCTGATGAGAACTGAGGAGTGGAAGGATTAGAAGGATTGTTGGAGGAATAAAAATAATACACATACAGTGCCAAGTACACTGCCTGGGACCAGTAAGCTTTCACCAAAGGACACTTTCCATCCCTTTTTCTTTGTGCCTATTTTACCTCCCTCACCAACTTCTGACATTGGACTGAATTAGAGTTCAGAGAAGATAGTTTCTGCCCTTGGGAAGGAGAACTTTCTACAGAATATTCTGGAAATGGAACAGGATCCTTGTGATGGTGACATCCCCACCCTGCAATCATATGATGTTGAAACAGCAGCACCATACATCAGAGGGGTGGGCAGGGAATGGACCAGGTGTCTTTTAGGGTTCCCTCCTTCTCCAGGAAGTTCTGATTCTGTTATGTCATCTTTTTTTTTTTAATTTCTTTTGTTGCCTTGATTTAAAATAGGTATAGGGATATTGCAAATTCAAATATAAGAGAAATCTCAGGAAAATCATGTTACTAGGAAACCAAAAAGGTTTGGCATTCTTTCAAGAGAATTTCTATTCTGCCACCATATATTGTTCCTGAGATTTTGCCAAACCACATTCTTTATCCGTGGCCAGTCTTCTTTGGGCTGGACTCCCTCCCACGATGGCCAAGGCTCAACATCTCTGAGCACCAAAAGCCACTTGTTGGTTACTGCTTTCACTACTTTTTTAGGTATTAAGACAGAAAGCAGACTTTTCAAGCATGCTTTTTATTCCAACCAAGAGTGTATATTTATTCTGGACACATTGGGCTGTCAGGAAAATATACAAGATGTGTAGGTCAGAGTTCTTAATCTTGGCACTATGATATTTTCGACCAGATACTTCTTTGTTGTGTATGTGGGGCTGTCCTTTGCACTGTACAATGTTTTAGCAGATCCTTGGCTACAGAGGTACTATTCCAGTAGCACTTCCCCAGCTGTGACAATCAAAAATGTCTCCAGATATAGTCAAAATCACCTCTGGTTGAGAAGCACTCACCTAAATAAAAAGACTGAAAGTCTGTCAGTCATTTTTATGTTCTGTTGGTCTAGGTAATTAACACATGGCACCTGAAACCCAGGTTTTCTGACCTCATAACCCGGGCTTACCTGGCAGGACCTCAGTGTGATTAAGAGCAAGGATACAGAAGCCAGTTGCCCTGAATTCATATTCTGGACTTCTATTTCCAAGTTATTAACCTCTGTGAGCTTTAGTTTCTTCATCTGTGAAATGATGCAGTGATAGTATTTACCTTAGTAGGTGGTCAAGAGGATTAAATAAGATAATGTTTGCAAAGTGCTTATCACAATGCCCTGTACTTAATAAGGCTGCAATCCTTGTGGCTTATTGTTTGTGACTGTTTGTGACAAAAGCTCTCCAGACTGAAAAAGATAATCTGTTCTTTGGCAGATAACTTAAAAACCTGCATGCATTTGGCATTAGGCAGCATAATCTAACTGCTATTACAAACAATCCTGCGGTTAAGTGGCTGAATGTAATAAAAGTGTCTTTCCCACCCACCCAATAGCCTATCACTTGTTCTGGTAGGGCTGCTCTCTTGGGAAGCTCCAAGCAGTGACTCAGGAACCTACATTTCTTCTATCTTATGGCTCCTTCACATGGATCATTCCTGAGCATAGATGTTCTTTGAATAAAAAAAAAAAAAGAATTTTGGGGCCAAAAGTAATGTACTTATAACTTCTTTCTTGGAGATTCAAAGTGTCCATTTGAATATGAAGGACTTCGATGAGTTCTGTATTAAGAAAACTGTTGAACTTTGTTTAACCTAATGTTTCTCTTTTTTTCCTTTGCTTGTTTGTTTTGTTTCTTAAATTCCACATATGAGTGAAATCATATGGGATTTATCTTTCTCTGACTTCTTTCGCTTAACATTATACTTTCTACCTCCATCTATGTTGTTGTAAATGGCACGATTTTATTCTTTTTTATGACTGAGTAATATTCCACATATATATACACACATATATACATATATATATATATATATATATATATATATATATATATATATCACATCTTCTTTATCCATCCATCAGTCATTTGGCTATTGTAGATAATGCTGCTATAAACATCCAGATGCATGTATCCCTTGCATTAGTATTTTTGTATTCTTTGGGTAAATATCCAATAGTGTGATTGCTGGGTTGTAGGGTAGTTCTATTTTTTTTTTCTTACTTTTTGAGGAAACTCCATACTATTTTCCACACTGGCTGCATCAGTTCACATTCCCAACAACGGTGCAAAAGGGTTCCTCTTTCTCTACATCCTCACCAACACCTGCTGTTTCTTGGGTTGTTGATTTTAGCCATTCTGCCAGGTGTAAAGAGATATCTCATTGTAGTTTTGATATGTATTTCCCTGATGATGAGTGATGTTGAGTATGTTTTCATGAGTTTGTTTGCCATCTGTATATCTTCTTTGGAAATATGTCTATTCATGTCTTTTGCCCATTAGGCTAATATTAGCCCATTTGCCCATAGACAGCCTACTGAGTGAGAGAAGATATTTGCAAATGACATATCCAATAAAGAGTATGGATTTTTTTGGGGGGAGGGGGTGTTGAGTTTTGTAAGTTATTTATATATTTTGGATACAAACCCTTTATTGGATATGTCATTTGCAAATATCTTCTCTCATTCAGTAGCTATCTTTTGGTTTTGTTGATGGTTTCCTTCACCACTTCTTTGTACCCTTTTTAAAAAACCTATTCTGGGGGTGCCTGGCTGGCTCCATTGGTGAAGCATGCAACTCTTGATCTCAGGGTTGTTAATTTGAGCCCCATGTTGGGCGTAGAGCCTACTTAAAAAAAACTACCCTGGACATATTTTCATGTCTGTTCATACAATTCCCACCTTCTCACCATTTTAATGACTGTAGAGCATTCTATTTTATGGATATATCCTAAAGATCTGTTTATATTTTAATTATTTTATTTTTTTATTTTTAAATTTTTAAAAATTTTTTATTTTACATCCAGGTTAGTTAGCATGTAATGCAATAAATGATTTTAAGAGTAGAATCCAGTAATTCATCCCCTACGTATATCACCCATTGCTCATCTCAAATAAAGAGTTGTTTTTTAAATTTAATGATTAAAAAAGCTTTAAAGGCCAAATGGGCTTATATTGACTCAGGACTAGACAGACAGAAAAATTTCTGTAGTCATAAAGAAAACAACTCCAGGCCTTGGTGTCATCTTGGAAAACAACTTCATTGTTTGTGATTGTTCCTACTGTGGTTCTGCTAGAAGCTGTTTGTTCTCATTGTTATAGTAAACATAATCACTGCACAATCATTTTCAGAACAATCTCTCCATATTATGTTATATTTTATTTTCAAATGAAAATACACTGCTTCCCGATATGGGGCATGAGAAGGGCTCAGCACCACTTATGTGGCATTCCTACCAAAAGGGCATAATCTGAACCCAATGATGACAAAGTATCAGACAAACCCAAATTGAGGACATTTTACAAAATAACTAGCTGTTCTTGTAAATTTTCTGCAAGTCTGGAGTTCTGTCTAAAATAAAGTAAAAGTGAATGAAAATACAAATGTATTCCTTTATTTTTAACTATTGCCCAAAGACCTAGATATGCAGCTTGGACTGTTTACTTGGAAATGGTTGACTCATAACTCATTAACTTTCAGAAAAATCACAAAAATTTAGCTTTCTTTGTCAGTGTTGTTTATCACTCACCACCTTTCATGCCTGGCTCTGATGACACATAATCAATCAGCTCACCACTACCCCTATGCTTGAATTTGTCCATCTAGCCACTTGTTCCCAAACATCAAAACACTGTGTGGTATCCTACCTATCTTATGATGGTTTTGTGTGTATCTATGTCATGTTTTCTCTGTGTGGATCATAATAGCTAGGACCTTTTGGAATAGTCAGCATTTTAGAGTAAGATCAATAACTGTAGACATTTTCCTACAACTCCACTTTTTCCTATTTACCCTATCTCCCAAAAGATACTTAGACTTGAATACTCCCTCCTCTCCTATTGACTAGGTGGATGCTGTCTTTATGCAGTAACTTTTTATCCCTATGCCCCTTCCTACCCCTTTTCTCCCGACTTCCCATGATTAGAAAGTTTCCATTTGTCAGAAGGGTTCCAGGACTTTCATGCTGTAGCAAAGAGGCTGAAGGGGAATGGGAAGAGCTTAGCCAGAAAACTGAAGTTGATTTTTTTTTTAATCAAGTGCAGGGAGAGAGGAGGAAAAGAAAGACATGTGGGGGCAAATGGACATATGGCAAATAAGAGGTTCTGGAGAATGTTTGGAGGAAGAGAGGGGATTAAAAAGGGATATAAGAAATGTTGCTGGGAGTTAGGAACTAGAGAGGTAGAAGTAAAAGGTCTGTGGGTGGGGGAGTGTGGTATATTAAAAGAACCCCCCAAAGATCAAAAAGCAGCTGATCTCAGAGGGAGACAGAAGGCGGCACCCACTGTGCTGGAGGAGAAAGTTTTGTCTTCCTCCTAGGGAGCAGTGGGAAATCAGGAAGTGTTTTAAGCAGGCATGGGGACCCATGATCAGAATTCTTTTTCAATGACCTTGTGGCTGTGGTGTGGAAAAATATGGGGGGCACAAGAATGGGTGTGGGGAGGCCAGTAGTCCAGTGAGAGGTGATTAACAAGGTTGGTACAGTGGAGCTGGAGAGAAGGGAGCAGTTTCCAGAGATATTTAGCATATAAAATCAACAAGACTCTGATGAATTGGAAATGGGGATATGAGGGCGAGGAAGTTGGCTATACTGCTTGTGGATTTCTGGCTAATGTAACAGGTTTAGGTGTGCTAAAAGTGATCAAAGAGGCCAGTTTGGAAACACAGTTATGAAATCATATTTGGCCCTTGTAGAGGAGAGAATCTTTCTCCCTCTACCCATCTTAGGGTCACTGGCTAGGACTCTGTAAATTGCACTGACAAAAGACAGATTAACAAGAGAAAAATAAACAGAAGTTTATTGACATTGCATTATACATACGCATGGGAGTACCCAGAGATGAGTAACTCAAAGGAGTGGCTAGAACTTGGGCTTATACAACATCTTAAAAACAAACAAAGAAACGAAAAACCAATATATTTTTAGAGAAGTGACATGACAATGGATAAGGACTTTGAGTTTCTAGGGCAACAAGTTGTAGGAGGGCAAATATATGGTGTAACTAGTAGAAGAGAAGGGACAGTTAATAGTTTGTAATGTAGGTTCCTTGGTGCCATCTCTGAGTGGATGAGGGCCTTGAGTTGTCTCTAGTGATGAACTTCTGTCCATCCTGGTGGAGAGGGGAGCGGGAACACCTTTACAAATTTATGTCCCGAATTTAGGCAAATAGAGGAAAGCTTGTATCTGCTTCTTAATTGCTTTCAGCTCAAAATAATCCTTATGTCAAAGTGGCATTATTTTGAGGTGGCATATTCTGCTAGCCTTCACCTTGATGTAGGTATATGGTGTTTCTATGAGTTTATTACTAGGGCTGCTGTAACAAACTACCACAAACTGGAGGGGCTTAAAGCAATGGAAATTTATTCTTTCATGATTCTGGAGGATAGAAGTTTGAAATAAAGATATCAGCAGGGCCACGCTCTCTGTGAAAGCTCTAGAGAAGGATCCTTCTTTGCGGCTTCCAGCTTCTGGTGGTTGCTGGTAGTCTCTGGGGTTCCCTGGCTATAGCTGCATCATTCCAGTCTCTGCCTCCATCATCACATGCTATTCTCGTTGTGTATCTCTTGTCCCTGTGTCTTCTCATTTTGCAAGAGCACCAGTCAAATTGAAGGCAGGTCCACTTGAGTCAGTATGACCTCATCTTTTTTTAAAATAATTTATTTATTTTTCAATTTACATCCAAGTTAGTTAGCATACAGTGCAACAATGATTTCAGGAGTAGGTTCCTTAAAGCCCCTTACCCATTTAGCCCTTCATCCCTCCCACAATTCCTCCAGTAACTTTCTGTTTGTTCTCCCTATTTAAAAGTTTCTTATGTTTTGTCCCCCTCCCTGTTTCTGTATTATTTTTACTTCCCTTACCTTATGTTCATCTGTTCTGTCTCTTAAAGTCCTCATGTGAGTGAAGTCATATGATGTTTGTCTTTCTCTGACTGACTAATTTCACTTAGCATAATACCCTCCGGTTCCACCCATGTAGTTGCAAATGGCAAGATTTCATTCTTTTTGATTGCTGAGTAATACTCCATTGTATATATATACCACATCTTCTTTATCCATTCATTCATCAATGGACATTTGGGATCTTTCCATACTTTGGCTATTGTTGATAGTGCTGCTATAAACATGGGGGTGCATGTGTCCCTTCGAAACAGCACACCTGTATCCCTTGGGTAAATGCCTAGTAGTGCAATTGCTGGGTCATAGGGTAATTCTATTTTTAATTTTTAGAGGAACCTCCATGCTGTTTTCCAGAGTGGCTGCACCAGCTTGCATTCCCACCGACAATGCAAAAGAGATCCTTTTTCTCCACATCCTCACCAACATCTGTTGTTGCCTGAGTTGTTAATGTTAGCCATTCTGACAGGTGTGAGGTGGTATCTCATTGTGGTTTTGATTTGTATTTCCCTGAAGATGAGTGATGCTCACCATTTTTTCATGTGTTGGTTAGCCATCTGGATGGCTTCTTTGGAGAAGTGTCTATTCAAATATGTCTTTTGCCCATTTCTTCACTGGATTATTTGTTTTTTGGGTGTTGAGTTTGATAAGTTCTTTATAGATTTTGGATACTAACCCTTTATCTGATATGTCATTTGCAAATATCTTCTCCCTTTCCAAGTATGACCTCATCTTAACTAATTACATCTGTAGAGGCCCTATTCTAGGTAAGATCATACTCACAGAGACCTGGGGTTGGTCAGCACTTCAACATGTCTTTTTGGAGGACACAATTCAGCCCAAAACAGTCCCTGTGCCTCTTCTAAGTGGAGAGGTGAAGTGGGCAGCTGGCTTTGTGGATCTGTAGTGATAGGGCTGCAGAGAGAGGGGGAAGATGGCAAGACACAAATGGTGACAATGTCATGTGAAAAATGCAAAAATAAGGACCTGAAGGAAGTGTAAGTGGAGAGCTAGGAGGTGGGGGCCCTGGGCGAGAGAGAGGGCAGAGGAGGACAACACAGAAAATGTTAAAATGGAATCTGAAGCTGAGTAGGATCCTTCACAGGAGCAAGATGAGGAACAGTGTAAGGGGGCAGAAGCATGAGGACTTGAGTACCCACTTGCAGTTGGGGGACTGACTGTGCAGTCTTGGAGTGGCTAGAGAGCAGGGGGTCATGTGGCCTTGGGTCTTAAGGGATTTGGGTTTTGTGATAAAGGCTTCATGTTTAACTCTAAATGCAAAGCTGTGGAGTTGTGGAGGGTTTTTGGTGGGATCCACAAGATCCAATTTGAGGTTGTTTTTTTAAATTAAAAAAATTTTTTTAATGTTTATTTATTTTTGAAAGAGAGAACACAATCGGGGGAGGGTCAGGGAGAGAGAGGGAGACACAGAATCTGAAGCAGGCTCCACGCTCTGAGCTGTCCGCACAGAGCCCAATGTGGGGCTCAAACCCACAAACTGTGAGATCATGACCTGAGCTGAAGTTGGACACTTAACTGACTGAGCCACCCAGGCCCCACCTCCCCAGATTTGAGTTTTAAGCTAAGCCTAGCCAGCCCACATTGTAAATGGACTACAGAGGATTTGTGACATTTTAGTGAGTGTGGAAGGGCACCATCTGCCCTGGCTGCCCGCTCTCCCACACACCCCACTCTGATTCCTGACTTCGACACCCACCCCTGGCCTCTCTGTGGTTTTGCTGATCATCTGGCCTGAGAGGCCACACAAGAGTTTTGGCTTTGTTTATTTATCCTTTCCCTCCCGCAGGCCTGTGGGGTTCAACAGCTACTTTGTGGTGTTGGGAGAAGAAGGGGCAGTTTGGACATCAACAAGGTGATGCACATTAAAAACAGGTTTTTTTAAACCAGAAAACATTTTACACAAATCTAGTTTTGGAGTCAGGCAGACCTGGGTGCACTTTTTTTTTTAATAGCTCTACTGAGATATAATTTACATATCATAAAATTCACCATTTTGAAGTGTATAACAGCAATATATTCAGAGTTGTGCACGCATCACCACGATCTAATTTTAGAAAAATTTCATCATCCCCAAAAGAAACCTTGCATTTGGGGGCACACTCTGACTCTACCCTTTCATAGCCGTGTGACTACTTAAGCCTCTATAAGCTCCAGTTTCCTCATCTTGTAAGTGGGAATAGTAACATACAATTTCATGGGCTTATTCATGGGTGAATAGAGAGCAAATAACACCCTTATTACCACATGGTCTGGCACAGGGTCACCCCCCAATAGATTTGAGTTATATATATCTATATATCATCAGTTTCTGTTGATTTAGTCAGAAACCACCCTAAACAGTTATTCATGCATTGTTGTCACAGCATCTACATTTTTTTGAAGAGTTTGTAGTCCTTACACTTAAATGTAATGCTTTTCACACACATGCGCTAACACACACACACAAATACATAAACATACCACACCTCACAAACTCACACACACATGCACAAATATTCCAATACAACACACATAGAATTAAGCAAACTTTGAGAGATTCAGAGAATTTCTGGAATCGTTCTATGCTTGTAAAGCTAAACCGTTCTCTGTGTGTGTGTGTGTGTGTGTGTGTGTGTGTGTGTGTGTGTGTATTATAATGTGTATATATAGGCAAGGTATTTAGTGTCTCTCTAATATAGAGTTAACAGTAACAATTTTGGGGGGCTTCTCCCATGTACCAATTTTAGGATTAAGTATTTTATATGTATCTTTGCCTTGACCCTTAAAGTTAAAGTCACAACGTAGGAACCCTCATTTTGTAGGGAAGGAGAAAGGAGGCCCAGAGAAGTTAAGTTTCTTGCCCAAGGGCACATACTAACAAATGGAAGAGTCAGGATTTGAACTTAGGACCTCCCCACAATGATGGGCTAATACCTAGCTTCAGGTTAGGCTCTCTCCAAATGCTTCTAGGAATCTACTTTTAGATGACAGGTAAGCTGATTCTCAGAGGCATCAGTGGGTGATAGGGCTGGTCGTTACCCCCAGAGTTACTTCCACTGTGGAAGGGGCTGCCACCTTACTGGCCTAAGCAACACTCTCAATCCTGGGAAAGGAGCAGAATCCTCCAGGGAGCTTTAAAAATATCTAGATTTCCTGGCTCCACTCCACTTTGCTTATAGCAGAAATTTCTAGGATGGATTTTAGAATCAGTACTTCTGAAAAGCTTCCAAGAGACCATTTTAGACAGAAAATATAGAAGCTATAAAATGCAACAGTACAAGAAAATATAGGCATCTTAAAATTTACATTTTACTACAAGCAAAGTGGATACACAAATGATAGTTTGGGGAAAAGAGTTATAACACACATGGCAGGTGGTGGGTGTATTAGTTAGGGCACCACTAACTGCTGTACATATAAACCCGTCATTCTTTATGGCTTAACACAGTAGCTATGAGGTTCTCACTCATAAGTGGTCCACAATGGGTGGTCTTGTTTGGCCAGCATCTCTTTTCTAGGCAGAGATTCAGGAACCCGGGCTCCCTCCATTTTGTGTGCCTCTGTCTTTAACACATGGCTTCAAAAGCTGTTGGGGGAAAGACAGGGAGGCTCACCAGGGGGCAGTTTTGTGGGAGTAGAACACAGTGCTTCTCCCCACACTTGACCAGCTACACTTCAGTCTGTAGATATGTCTAAGCAGGAGGGAGGCTGGTGCATGTAGTCTGGCTGCTACTGGGAGGATGGAGAAAGAGGTTAGGCAAACTGTTAGCTTCTATCCAAGTGGATTCATATCTTATAAATTGATAACAAAAAGGCAAACAATCCAATGAAAAATAGGCAGAGGATAAGGACAGACTGTTCATAGAAGTGCAAACCCAAATGACCAGTGAACAGTAAAAGATGTTCAAGCTCTCTGGTAGGCAGGGAAATGCACAAACAGATAACAATGGGATATCAGTTTCTACCTACTGGATTATGAGAAGTTAAAGCCTGATAACACTACCAGTGGGAAGCAGTAGAGAATATAGTTCCACACTCTTGGTAGAAATGCAGATTGCTAGAACATTTTGGAATGAGTGAAGAAAATAAAAAAACACACATCATTTCAACCTAACAGTGCCATTCCAGAGTCTCTCTTTCATAGAATAGAAGAGAGTATGGATAGATATGTCTTGGGATGTTTACTGCATTGGTATTCATAGTGACAAAAATAAGACATAAAGTTCCCATCAATGGGGGACTGGTTTAATGGATTATAATTATCAACATAATGGAGTGTTTTGTAGTTTTAGAAAAGATGACTAAGAGGTATTCCTATGAGGTATTATTAAATGAGAATCAAGACTCAGAGAAATGTATATGATTCCTTTTTATAAAAGGATAAATCAGGGGCACCTGGGTGGCTCAATTGGTTAAGTGTCCCACTTCAGATCAGGTCATGATCTCATGGTTCATGAATTTGAGCTCTGTATTAGGCTCACTGTTGTCAGCAAGGAACCTGCTTGGGATTCTCTTTCTCCCCCCCCCCCCTCTGCCCCTCCCCTAACTTATGCGTACTTGCCTGCTCTCTCTTTCTCTCTCAAAAATAAATAACATTTAAAAATATATTAAAAATAAAAATAAAAGGCTAAATCAAGGATAATCCACATCTCCCTTTTAAACTTCTTATTATTGTCACCATCATCATCATCATCATCATCATCCTATGCCTGTCTGTATATCTACTTATGATTGATGAACATAGAGAAAGGTTGTTAACATTGGTGACTTGGACCAAGGACTGTGGGCAAAAGGGGTCAGAGGTAGAATAAAACGGTAATCCCCCTGCCACCCCCTGCCCCGGGTACTACATTTAAAGAGGTAGCAATAAAAAAACAGCATGGGTGATAAGACCACATAAAAGTTACATGTATCTATAACATGCATTCCTAACAAAATGCATGAATTTATGGTCATAGATGTATCTGTGATGGTTATTGCAGGGTGGCATTTCAGGTGAGTTTTAGTCTCTTCCTTATATCTTTATATATTATTCAAAATTTGATAATAAATATTTGTTACTTTTATAAACAGGAGGGAAACCAATGAGCTTTTTCAACAAATTAAAAAAAAAGACTTCCTGAATGATTCTGATGATTAGCCAAGCTTCATTATCAGGGATTGACTTAGGAAGCTAAAAAAATGGACGTTGCAGCATCAGAAAGCAGGGTGTTAAGAAACCACTTCTGTGGGAGGCGGTCTTGCTGGGACCCGAGAAGCTAGTCACCATGCCATGGATCACTACCTACGTGCAGCTGGCTCTGAGGGGAAATGATGATCAGCTGGGGCATGAGGTGTCTTCCTTTGGAAGGGGCAGAATCTGGAGAAGGTGAGGAGCCAAGTTTGGAGTTCAGGTGGTGACTCTTAACATCTGAAAGTTCTAGGTTGGGGACAGGACACCTGGTGGATAGGGTGAGTGGCAAGAAAGCAGTCAGGCTCAAGGGGTGGAGCAGGGGCATTGTTGCCAAGCAGACTGGGTTTAGATCTGGGCCCTGCCATTTACAAGCCATGAGACCTTGGCCTATTACTCCACCTGCCTGGACCCAAGTTTTCTCATTAGAAAAGTAAAGATAATGCTGTCTCCCTGGCAGGTTTGTGGTAAGGAAGGCAGATGATGCATGTATGCTGGCGGTGGCCCAGCCAGTTCTCCATGTGCATTGGCCTGTCAGAAAGTCGAGGGTCGTGGTCCTGGGAGAGCCCATCGTTCAGCTAAGTGGGTAAGAGCAGAAGAGTGAGGAGCATCAGCAAGGTGAGGAGTGAGGGTTGTTTTCAGTAGCAGCCTTGGTGCAAGGAAGTGCTGGCCACTAGGAAGGGGCAGAGGCACAGACAAGCTTGGCAGAGGGCCTCTGCATCTCCTGGCACCATTGCCCTCTGGCCTCAGTTTCTTGTCTTTTCCCTCCCCAGCCCTTCAATAAATTCTTGTGGATTGGAATTAGGTGAGTGTTACAGACTGAATGTTTGTATCCTTCACCCCAGTTCATACATGGAAGCCCTAACCTTCAGTGTATATTTGGAGATGGGGACTCTAAGGAAGTAGGGTTCAATGTGGTCATAAGGGTAGGGCCCTGATCCAGTAGGGTTAATGTCCCTATAAGAAGGGACTCTGAAGAGCTCGCTTCCTCTCTTAGCTCATGCACTGAGGAAGGGCCATGTGAGGACATAGCAAGAGGGTGGCTGTCTGAAAGCCATGAAGAGAGGCCTCCCCCAAAACTAAACCCTGATAGAACCTTGATCTTGGACCTTCCAGCCTCCAGAATTGAGAGGAAAAAAAAAGATTGTAATGTTTAAGCCATACAATCTGTGGTAATTTGTGAGGCTTCAGTTGTATATAATAAGAACACTTTATTCCATTTACTATTGACTGTAAATATTTACTATTACTCAAGACTGACATAGAACTCATGACTCTCAAAATGGTCTGAGCTCAGCAAGGAGACAGATGAATACATAGGATGGATGGTCTGCTTGAAAGAGGAAGTCCAGAGCACTCTGGGAGCAAAGAGAAGGGCATGGAGATCTAGCACATGTAACCTGGGATTTGCTAACTGGGTCCCAGTAGTATTTTAAAAATTGAGAAATCTCATAAAAATCTAGACTTCCATCTTCTATTGAAAAATAAAACTGTGGTCACCCTAGGCCTGCATTTTCATAGCTGCTACCTTCAGAGACACTGTTCACCACTGTCCACACCACTCCCTATCATCTACTTGCGCAGCCAGATGCCCTCACTTATGTTGTCTGTCATGTGAGATCCCTGACATGAATGTTGCCTTTTTTATGCTCATAAATGTGCACAGCTAATTGTGGATTACCCCCTCTATGTTAGCCAGTCAGCCAGGTAAACTCAAACTAGGCCCAAAACCACAATGCTGACACTGTGAAGGTCTCTTGGCACCATATTGTATCACTCAGGACATTTCAGAGCTGGGAGAGTCTTTGGGGTCAGGGTAGTCTAAAAATCTCATTTCCCATTTTGGAAACAGACACTCAGAGAGGTGAGTCACCTACCCCAGGTCACACAGCTAGAAAGCAGGTAGCCAGAATGAGAACCCAAGTTCCCTCATGCCTAGCCTGCTGTTTTTCCTATTAAATAATTCCCCCTCCCTTCCCCTTATCTTGGTAGAAAAAGGAAAGTATCAGTTTGCCACATAGAATTGGGAAAGTATTGTCATGTGATGTTTAATCCATGTTTGGGCCTTTTTTTTTCAACACTGTCAGAGAAATTATCAAAAGAAAATTATTGGAAAGTGTTAGCTGTGTATTATGGCTTCCAAGTCCATGAGCACAGATGTCCACTGGCAAAGTTGAAATAAAATTGGAAGAAATTAAAACTCATTTTGTTTTCCAGTCTCTGGTAATAAAAAATTCTTGCTGCAGATGAGTGCTCAGGCTCAGTCTCATCCCCCTTATTATCAGACAAAAGCAGAACCCAACAAAAATAGAAACTAATGCAGAAATCTGCTCTGGTTTCTTCTTTTGTGTACCAATGTTTTTGTTGGTCAAATCACATTATGGAGCAATCATTAAGCAATGGCTTATCTTTCTAGGCCCCAAAGTACCTATTAAGGATGTGAAGGGATGGTCCATTAAAAAACAGGATGGTATGAGAGCCCTATCTCTTTGGGTCTCTGTGCCCCAGACTGGTGGTAGAGAGAATAATTAAGCATGAAATCTATCAAAGAATGGATGAGATGAGAAGTTGTGTCAGCTGGCTATGGGCTTTGGAGCCAGATTTTCTGGGTTCCAATCCCATTTCTGTCATTGACTAGCAGTCTGACTTTGGGCAAGATACTTAACCTGTTGGTGCCTTCATTTCCTTATCAGTGAAACAGGGATGATGATTCTCGTCCCTGCCTTCCAAGATTATTTTGAAGATTCAGAACACTAAGTCTTAGTGTCTCACTTGATAACTGTTAGCTGGACCATCACGGCAGGTGACCAAGATCCTCCCCTTGACCAAACGGTAGTTAGGCTTCTTTGACCCCTGTTTTTGGTTAAGCCTTGACTGTGGGCTTCTGTGTCTGTACTTGCTAAGCCCAGTTTTTGAATCCTAAATCCTGCTAAGTCAGTTTGAAGAAATCCCCCATCTGTGATATGTGATCACCCTTGATGTATGATCAAATTCTTCATTCCACACACCCTTGGTATCTGATCACCCTGACCTGCCTTCAGCAAGAATCCTGTTAAGTCGGTTTAGCAAAAATCTCCTACCTGTGATGTCTCCTCTTAGTAGTTTTCCATCCACTGACTCCTTACTCTGGTCAGTGGCTGTAAATCCTGATTTGTCCTTGTTGTTTTGGGACTTGAGCCCAATCTCTCCTACTGCAATACCCCCATTGCAGCATGCAGGGCACTTTATGTTCACTCTCTCATTTACTTTTTGCAAAAAGCCTGTGGGTAGGCATTATTACCCAATTTCACAGATGAGGAACTGAGTCAGAATGGGTAAATGGCTGCCCAAAGTCAACCAGCCATAAGTGTTGGGGAGGGAGTATGAGGCTGGAGCCTGCGCCCATGCCCCTCTGGCACTGTGGAAGGCTTGATGAGTGGTGGGCACGGATAAAGGATAGGATGCCTGAGGAAAAGCTGGGAAATGGATCTCATATTCGATGTAACACAGGGCCGCATAGATGGGAGTCTTTGAGGGATTGTTGGGGGCTTGGGATTAGGCATTCCTGAGTTGGCACGCCATGCTGAAACCTTTACCAGGCTGGTAAGGGTGATCTCGGAGATGAGAAGGAGTGGGGTGCATGTGTGTGTGTGTGGGGGGGGGAATGAGAAATATTAGATAATTTTTTTGCATTGTTTCCTGTAATGCTTTAGAGAAGATTCTTGGCCCCTGGGCTGGTGTCCAGACTCCATGTCCTATTGTGTCAACCCCACTCTCCTTCATGAGAAGCTACACCGTGGGGCCGTAGAGCACTTGAGCTGGAGGTTGTCTGGTCCAGTCTCTACTGTAGAGACCCAGAGAAGCTAAATTGATTAGTTTAGATTCATGGAGAAGCAGAGTTGGGTCAGAAACTAGATATCCTGATTTATTAATTCATTCTGTAAATAGATATTGAACATGTACTTTGTGCCAAAGACATTAGCCTTTTAGGAACCTCTTAGAACCCTACCTTCTCCAATTGAGCACAGGATTCCATCTCCTTTTTGCTCTTTTCCTAACTCATCACTGAATACCTACTAGGCCCCAGGCCCTGCCAGGGGCAGTAATGGATCACATGAGGATTTAGCAACATAGAGATTATAATGAGCACCCTCCCCTGATCCCAGGCCTCCCAGGTAGACAGGTGTGGCCATCAGCCCTCACCCCCCTTTCCAGGCATCTGCTGGTTTCCCTCTGCCCTTCTGCATCCATGCATCCACATTCCCAGAATTAGTCATTCGTGCAGCAGCCTCCAATTTCCTTCTTCTGCTGGCTCATTTCTGGGTTGTCTCCAGTATGCCTCTTTCCAAAGGATTAAGTGGCTTGTCCAAGGTTGTATGCCAGTTCCATCATGGGCTCCAGTATTTAGACTTAGATTGGGGATGGTTTCCCTGGGGGAAGGAGGGAAATCTATTATTTTTTGATAACTTATCAGAAATGTCACATATCCCATATGCACATTCCTTTCTTTTAGGAATTCAAGATTTAAAAAATAAACTCAAATGCCTAGTGACTTGCTTTTCTACCCAGCTCTGCCCTTTCCACATACTCTTTCTTTGCTGCATCACCACCTTGGCCTCTAGGCCTTTGTGTTCTGCTCATAAAGAGACCCCCACCCCTCAGTAGTGCTATGACTTTGGGCAAGTTGCATAATTAGCATTTGAGGCCTCAGTTTCCCTTTCTGTAGAACTGAAACGATGGACAAAACCATAGTTGAAATGCATGGTGAGCATGTAGTAAATGTTAATTTCCCTCCCCCTTGGCTGTCCCAAAAGGATTTCTTTTCTTAGAGGAGGGCATCCATCTTTTTTCCATTTCAGAATGTTGTCATTTCCCCTTTATGTAGGGAGTGGGGTTTGGCACCAAGAAGCCAGGTTTGGCGCATCTTGTCAGGGTGGGAAGTAATATTGAGGGACTACACAGGGACTGGAGGGAACTGAGAAGGAGCTGGTCATTTCTTCCTGCCTGTGTGGATTGGCTGCTGGTCTCTGGGGGACTCTCTGCCCCACCCTGCAGGACGGGATTTTTGTGGTCCTACCCTGGATCCTCAAGGCCATCCATGTGCTCTCCATCCAGGCCTCAGGGAAGCCAAACAGGAAGTGAGCACTATCACGTGGGCAGCGCCCAGACCACCAGCCATGGGTCAGGGCTCAACTCTGCATTTGTGTGTGTGTAGGTACACGTGCGTGGGCCTACCTGCTTCAGTTTGCATGTGTGTGTCCGTGCATGTATTTCTCACAGCTCCACGGGAACCTGCTAGATGGCAGACAGGAAAGGAGTAGAGGAAGGACTTTTTCCAGGTCTGGGGAGTCAGGAGACCTCTGCCCCTGTCTCCTCACCCAGCCATGGGGGATTGGCCAAATGACCTCTTCTACTTTGATTCTGCAATGAATCATGGAACTGGCTCCCATTTGGCTGCCAGTCACCTCATCTGAGCATCCAGGCTGCAGATCAGCTTTGTGGTCCTGAGGGTGGCCTGGCTCCAGAGCTAAGGAGGTCAGCCTGATGATAATGTGTGCAGACTCCAGTCTCTGAGTGCAGAGCCACAGGTGGATCAGGAGCTGGGGGGCAGAGGTATGGGAGGCAGCCCCTTGCTGCCTACCTAGCCATCTGGACTCCATTGTGCCCTCTCCCCATGCCAGTCCCTATAGCCATCACTCCAAGCACCAGTCTCCTCCTCATTCTCCCACAGGAACACATTGCTCATTTTGTCCATCTGTGAAAATGTAAGTACAGTGCTGCCTAAGAATGACATGTGAGCCATCATCAGGCCTCAGCACAGCCCGTAACACCAGGAGACTCTGTTACAGTGCCAATAACATGAATCTGTAGGTCTTAGTGACTTGGCCTATTGTTACTAAGTGCACATGGCCCATATCCATATGTCTTCTTTGAGGGGCCTCCAGAAATGTCTGCGTCTTGTAATTTAGGATTCAGAGGCCCTAGTGCTAGGAGCAGTGCTGGGGGAAGGCCACTCTTTGATTTTTACTGTGGAGCTGTAAGACCTGATCTTCCCCTAAACTCCAGGATTGGTCATAGCCCAGATTCTGATTTCAGAAAGATGCTAGACTATTGGAATAGTCCCAGTGTATACCCTTGAAAAGACTTTCTCTAACACTTTAAAGCTTAATTCTCTTAGTTACAAATTCATATGATTTTTCTTGTGTTTCTTTTTTTCTTTTCTTTTTCTTTTTGTAGCTCTAGTGTCTAACAGAGTACCTGGCAGGTAGTAGGAGCTTAATAGATGTATGTTGAATGAATGAAGTATAGATTCCTGTTAGATCTTATCAGTCATGTTTACCCTAGTATAAAGGAGTGTTCAATCTTTCCCAGTAAATAAGCACATGGCAAGGCTGGACAGGTGACTGAATAGAGCTCTTGTCAGTTTGGGAGCTGTTCTACACCAGCCCTTACTGACTCCTCCAATCAGGGCATGCCGATTTTATTTGACTTGCTTCCAGCCACCTTCAGGAGCCCATACAAGGTGGGCACAAGTGGCCTGGCTCTGAGAGTTCAGAAAATAAAGATGTCCCTAAGCTGTTGGTCTCTTGGTCCCTTTGGGTTCTGTCCTAGGAGTCTATACATAGTCGAAATACACTGTCCCTCCTGTGAGCAGCCTCAGAAATGGGGCAGCTGCTGTCACTGGGCTCCTCACAGGAATCTGGAAGGTCTGTGGAAGTTTCTCTGGTGATGTGACATAGTGCCCACATTGGGAAAAATGGTTATTGGTTGCTGGAATGTTTCCTACAGAACCCTGGGAGACAGAGGGAGGAAGAAGAGCAAGTAGGAGCTTGTCCCACTCTGCCCAGGGAATTTCTCTCCCTGTCTCTTCAAAAGAATGAACAAAGGCTGACAATCCCGTTAGCCCCTAAAGACATGAGGAAAATTGCCATATGGCCTGCCCTGCTCAGTATGAAGCGGAAACTTGGCAAATGAGGTGCTCAGACTTAGAGACCCTTAGACCTTGAAGGGACCCCTGAGAGCATCTGTTCTAGCCTCCTCATTTTAGAAGCATGTCACTTAATTTTCAAGCAGCTGGGGATTTTCTTGTTATCTTTTTGTTATTGATTTTAGCTTAATTCTACTGTGGTCAGAGAACATACTCTGTATGGTTTCACTTCTTTGGATTGTGTCAAGACTTGCTTTATGGCCCCATGGACGATCAATTTTGGTACATGTAAAACTTTGGTAAACTTAGAGAAATGTGTGTCTTACTGTTGTTGGGTGCAACATTCATTGTAAGCTAATTAGATCAAGTTACATATTATAGTGTTCAAATCTGGGATATTTTTGTGATTTTTCCTGTTTGTTCTATCAGTTACTGAGAGGCATATTAAACCTTCCATCATGACTCTAGAGTGCATACATATTTTTAAATTCTGCCAAGTTTTGCTTCATATTTTTGAAGTCGTGCTATGAAATGCAATTGAATTTAGAATTGCTATGGCCTCCTGGTGGACTGAATTTTTATCATATTAGTTGTTCCTCTTTATCTCTAGTAATGCTTCTTGCCTCAAAGTTTACTTTGGTATTAGTTCAGCTCCCCTGTTTTCCTTAGGTTTAGGCTTATATGGCATATCTTTTTTTCCTTCCTTCATTTGACCTACTTGTACCCTGATATTTAAGGTGTGTCTTTTAAAAGCAGTATATTGTTGGGTTTCTGATAATTTCTGTCTTTTGATTGACCTATTAGGCCATTTACATTTCATATAATTATTGATTCAGTGGGTTTAATTTTACCGTCTTACTTTTCTTATTTTCTTTTGTCCCATCTGTTCTGTAGTCCTTTTTCTTTTTTTTCCTGCCTTCTGTCAGTTAAATCAACTATTTTGAACATTTTTGTATTTTAAAATTTTTATTGAAGTGAAATTAATGTAACATAAAATTAACCACTTTAAAGTTAACTTAGTACATTCACAATGTTGTGCAACCACCATTCCTCTATCTCTAGTTCCAAAACATTCTCATCACCTCCAGAGGAAACCCCATGCCCCCTAAGCAGTCACTGCCCATTTTCCCCTCCCCTCTTCCCTAGTTAAGACAAGTGTGCATTCTGTCTCCATAGATTATGGATAAATCAAATACTTTTTTTTTTTTATCATTCCATTTCCTCTTCTATTAGCTTGTTATTATGCATTCTCTTAGTGGTTACCTCAGGTTATAACGCACATCTATGACTTATTAGATTTTACTTCAAATTAGAACTTTTATAGCTTCCAGGGCAAGGGAACTGTTTTAGACATGCTCCAATTTTTGTCTCCTCAACCTTGTGCAGCTGCTGAGAGCCAAGGTTAGCTCACTAAACTCTTAGGTTCCTCTTTCTGCTTGGCTTCGTATCTACTTGCCTTAAACTATGAATCAGCAAGAACGTTATGGGACAAAGTGCTGGCAGAGCATTCAACTCAATCACTTCACTTGGTTTTCTTCTCTCTGAGATTCTGTTTCCTCAAGTCCTGCCTGCCAAGGTCTCTCTCCAACACCTTTTACTTTCTCCCTCCCTCCCTCCCTCCCTCCTTTCTTCCTTCCTTCCTTCCTTCCTTCCTTCCTTCCTCTCATTCTTTCTTTGTTTCTTTCTTTGTTTCTTTCTTCCTTTCTTTCTTTTCCTTCCTTCCTTCCTTCCTTGCCTTTTGTATCTCATCTAGCTTTTTGAGATGTTCTCAGTGGGAGGGCTGGTCACAAGTTACTCCGCCTTTCTCAGGAACAGAAATCTGGCTCCCTCACTTTATAGCAAGGAAGCAGAGGTCTGGAGGGGAAGTGGTTGTCTAGTTTCATCCTGCTAATTAAGGCAGAGCTGGAATTAGAAATCAGGTCTCCTGATACCCATTCCAGTGCTGTTTCCACTAGAGCATGTTGGGCAACAAGATGATCTTAATCTATCAAACACCCACCCAAGCCATAATTCATTTATTAAACAAATATTTTTGAAGGTCTTGCTCTGTGCCAAGCATTGGGCAAATAAATGTGTCTTTTTTTTTTCCTGACTGCTTTTGAGATATTCTCTTTGTCTTGTTTTTCAGAAGTTTTATTATGATATATGTAGGTGTGGTCTTCTTTGTATTTACTTTATTTAGAGATGATATACCTTCTTAAACCTATAGCTTGAGGTTTTTCACCCATTTTGGAAACATCTCAACAATTACGTTTCAAATATCTTATCTGCTTCATGCTTTTCTCCCTCTTGTTTGGAGACTCCAGTTACATGTATGCAATACTTACAGGAATTATATACAACCTTGGCAGGGGGTGTGGATCAGGCAGGTCTATTATTTAAGAAATAGGTTTAGCTCCCTGTTGCAGAGACATAGAATAACAGTGGCTTAAATAAAATCATTTGTTTCTCTTTTATTTAATAGGCTGGAGGTAGGCATTCTAGTTTTCCAGCAGTGGCTCTGCTCCTCAGTTGTTGACCTCATCTGCCTGAACCAGTATGGCTTTCACTACATCTTTGCTCCAGTCAGATGGATGGAAGACGTGGGTAAGAAGTTTCTCCTCAGAGTTTCTCCCTGGAGGTTGTCTACCTCACTGTATTTCACATCCTATTGACTGAAATTTGGTCAGTTTGCCACAACTAACTGCAAGGAGGGGGGGCAGGGAAATGTAATCTTTATTCTGGGAGGTCATTTCTTATGCTAAGATTTAGAGAGTCTATTGCTTTGAGACAAAAGGAGATACTAAGTACTGGGGGACAATTAGCAGCCTCTTCCACAGAAATGAATCATAATACAAGGCAACAGGTTCCAAACTAAGGCCTCAGAGGAAGAAGTTGGAAAAAGTGTCATAAAAGAAGTAACATCTGACTCGGCATTGAAGGGTGAATAGGAGTTTACTGAGGGAAAAAATGATCAAATGACACTCCAGGCAGGAATACTGGCAGAAACACTTGATTCTTGAGAGCAGAGCTCACATATCTTTTTTCGTCTTTCTAACCCCAGTGACTGGTACATAACGTCTTACTATGTTGATATTGTCAAATGGAATCAACTGTGAGGGCAGAAGGAGAGGGAGTGTTTCACTCTGGAGACTGGAGGCCTTGTGGAGCTGGAAAGGCAGTCATTAGCATCATCATGGATATGGGAGAGGATTCATGCCACTCTACATACATTGAGATCTAAGGTGGAAACAAGCATGCTAAGTTGAAATTGCCCTGGGAGACAGCTTGGGCAGCAGTGGGGACTGGAGATGTGGTGTGGGGGTTGTCCTTGGGAGAGTGACAACTGAGGCTATTTTGAGAGGCTACTGTCTTCTAAGGAGAAAATGTATTGAGAATAAAAAGGCTAGGCAAGGACTCAACCTCTGTAATGAAGCAAAAGAAAGAGGAAGCAGAAAGGCCGGCTGTGCAGGGCAGGCTGCACTCGAGAGCTTTCAGAGGCCTCTTTCCTCTCTGAGGGGCTCCCCGACTCTTCCAGACTGTCTACTCCCCTGGACCTGGCCCACCTCCTTTCTGTGACTTGTTCTTCTCTTGATGCCTGCTAGCTTTCAATTAATGACTAATTCAATTTCATGTTCATTAAACTTTCATCAGATAATTATATTTCATCCATAAAAGGATTTGAGGCAGCATTCTAGCTTAATTTTTATCATACAAGTAATCCATATTCACTGTTAAAAGTATCAGAAAATATAATTAAACAAAAGAAAGGATATTAAAATTACCCATGATCCCTCCACCTAGATTGTTAGCATTTGGTACATATGTGTTCAGATTTATCTATGCTCTCTCCTTCACTAATAGTATTAGTATCAATTAGTGCTAATCTTAAAAAAATTTTTTCTATCTCAGAAGAGAGTGAGCACACACAAACCAGTGGGGGAGAGGGGTAGAAGGGGAGGGGGGAAAGAGGCAGAGAGAGAGAGAGAGAGAGAGAGAGAGAGAGAGAGAGAGAGAGAGAAAGGGAGAGAATCATAAGCAGGCTCCACACTCAGCACAGAGCCCAACATGGGGCTCGATCCCACAACCCTGGGATCATGACCTGAACTGAAATCCAGAGTCCAACTCAACCAACTGAGCCACCCAGGTGCCACAACAATTGGTTATATTTTTGAGCCGTATGTTCCAGCCACCGTTATGTTTGATATCTGTATTACATTGTTTAAACCTCATAGCGGCCTATGACATAGTTATTACTACTATCCTAATATTATATAGATAAGGAAACTGAAGCACAGAGGTTTGAAATTTACCCAGAGTGTGTTATTATTTTTTTAAATATAGTTGACACAGAATATTAAATTAGTTTCATGTGTGCAATTTAGTGATTTGACAAGTTTGTGTATTAGATTATGTTCACCATAAGTGTAGCGACCATCTATCTTATTACATCACTATTACAGTATCATTAACTGTATTCCTTATGCTCTGCTTTTTATTCCTGTGACTTACTCATTCCATAGGTGGAGGCCTGTATCTCCCACTGCCCTTCACCCATTTTGCCATCTCTGTACCACTATCTCTTCTGGCAACCATCAGTTTGTTCTCTGTATTTATAGTTCTGATTCTGCTTTTTGTTTGTGTATTCATTTTTAGATTCCATTTATGAGTGAAATCACATGATCTTTGTCTTTCTCAATCTGACTTATTTCACTTAGCGTTATACCTTCTGGGTCCATCCATCTTGTCTCAAATGGCACGATCTCATCCTTTTTTATGGCTGTGTAATATTCCATTGCGTGCACGCGCGTGCGTGCGTGTGTACATTTTCCTTATCCATTCGCCTATTGATGTCTTTCATGTCTTGGCTATTGTAAATAATCCTGTAATAAATGTAAAGATGCATGTATCTTTTCAAGTGTTTTTGGTTTCCCTGGGTTAATACTCAGTAGTTGAATTATTGGATCACATAGTATTTTTTTAATGTTTATTTATTTATTTTGAGAGAGAGAGAGCATGCAAACAGGGGGAGGGGCAGACAGAGGAGAGAGAGAATCTCAAGCAGGCTCCACACTAATACTCCAGAGCCTGACATGGGGCTTGACCCCACAAACCATGAGATCATGGTTTGAGCTGAAATCAAGAATCAGTCGCTCAACTGACTGAGCCACATGGTATTTCTAATTTTTTAAGTTTATTTATTTATTTTGATTGAGAGAGAGAGAGAGAGAGAGAGAGAGAGAGCAGGGAAGGGGCAGAGAGAGAGAGAGAGAGAGAGAGAATATCCCAAGCAGGCTACATACTGTCAGCTGAGAGGCCAATGCAGGGCTTGATCTCATGAACCGTGAGATCATGATGTGAACCAAAATCAATAGTTGGATGCTTAACCGACTGAGACACCCAAGCGCCCCCATGGTATTTCTATTTTTAATTTTTTGAGAAACCTCCATAATGTTTTCCATAGTGGCTGTACCAATTTATATTCCCACCAACAGTGATGAGCATTCCTTTTTCTCCACATCCTTGCTAACATTGGTATTTCTTGTCTTCCTGATTTTAGTTATTCTAACAGGCATGAGGTAATATCTCATTGTCATTTTGAGTTGCATTTCCCTGATGATTAGTGATCATCATGTGCCTGTTGGTCATCTGTATATCTTCTTTGGACAAATGTCTATTCAGGTCCTTAGCCCATTTTTTAATTGGATTGTTTGTTTTTTTGGTGTTGAGTTGTATGAATTATTTATGTATTTTGGATATTAACCTCTTGTCAGATATATCATTTGCAAATATCTTCTGCCAGTCAGTAGGTTGCCTTTTTGTTTGGTTGATGGTTTCCTTTGCTGTGCAGAAGCTTTTTACTTTAATGTTGTTTTAGGAGACGTATCTAGAAAAATGTTGCTATGGCTAATGTCAGATAAATTACTGCCTGTGTTCTCTTCTAACACTTTTATGGCTTCAGGTCTCAGGTTTAGGTCTTTAGGCCATTTTGAGTTTATTTTTGTATGTGGGGTTAGAAAGTAGTTCACTTTCATTCTTTTGCATGTAGCTGTCCATTTTTCCCAGCACCATTTATTAAAAAGACTGTCTTTCTCCCCATTATATATTCTTGCCTCCTTTGCCATAGGATTAGTTGGACATATAAATGTAGGTTTATTTCTGGGATCTCTATCCTATTCTGTTGATCTATATGTCTGTAACTAGTATATTATTCTAACCTATGGTAATACCAGTTTGTTTTTTGACTTCTGATTATGAAAAATTTTCAAATTTATAGGTAAGCAGAGGGAATAGAATGATGAAGTCCTGTGCAGCCAACACCCAGCTTCAACAGCCATCAATTCATTAATTTGGTTTTACCCATTCTCCTAGCCAGCTCCACCCCAATTATTCTAAAGTGAATCCCATCCATCACACTATTTTATCCACAATGCATAGCTCCATAAACAAGGGCCCTTTTAAAATGTAACCACAGTCCTGTTAGTACTACCTGTCCAAGTGAGCAACTCCCTAACATCATCACTTTCTAATAGTGATGATCTAATCTCCCCAGTTTTCTCATAAATATTTCCTCACTGTTTATTTAAATCAGGACCACACATGCTCCTTCATAGTGTTGGGGCTGGAATTCACACCCAGATTGGTCTAGCCCCAAACCCATGCTCTTTCCAAACACCAAATTCACATTATGAATTGAAAAATCTGTGTGGTTTATACTACATTTAACTTAGACATATGTATATATACAACAATTTGTTGAGTTTTAGGTATTAATTAAGGCAGTAAAGCTAAGGTATTAATTTGTAATTTCCTCTTTACTAAGGAATTGGTGGAAAACCTCTATAATCTGCCAAGTTTCTCTTCTTATGTCCTGCAGGTATTTTGATCTCTAAGGAGTTTTCTACTCTATTTTTGTCTCACAATTTATTGTTCTGAGATTGTTATTTCCATATACAAAGATCTTTGTTGTTATTTTCATTCATCTATCCATTCATCCAACAAATTAATTGAGTATCTATTATTTGCCAGAGACTGTGACTGACAGATATGGGCCCAATTCCTGTGGACCTATATTCATTCGTATGCGGGAGAGAGACAAACCAAAAGCAAATGGACAAATTATTACAACAATTTTAAATTGCGATGAATACCATGTAAAAGCAGCAAGGAGTGAATGTAGAGAAGGATGGTAGAAATTACTATCAGAAATGATTTGCTTTTACTTGCTCAAAGTTCTTTTTAAGTGCATCCTCCATTATTGGTATTTACAAGAGATTGCATCTTTAAATATGCTTTTTGCTAACTGCTTGTGGCTTGATATCTGTTAATCTCCAGTAGCTTCCTTTTCTTTATTTGTGACGTTGACATTTTGCCCCTCCACCTCTTTAATGTGTACCATGTTCTGCTGACGATGTGACGATGCTGACGGTGGGACTTGGCACTTGGTTTGTTTGGTGAAAAGAGGAACTTCCATTCTGAGTTTAAGCAGAAGAGATCTCCCATTAGGCAGAAACATGGTTATCATAATGCTAGTTAGATCACTCTTCTGGGTGCTGTTGTTCTGTCCATGAAAATGTTTTTTAAATGGAGTTGGTAGATATTTATTGAAAATATTTAAGTGATATAAAAGTTTATACATGAACTAAAGTCTCTATCAACCCACTCTCCTTCCATTCTCATTCCTCAAGTATAAGCCCTAGTGGCATATCTGGATGACCCCCTCTATCTTTTCCTATGTGTTTGAGGTGAGGAAGAATAGATTGGAGAATGGGACCAGCTCACACAGATGTGTGGGATGGAGAGCCTGTGGGCGATGCTTATTATGAGAACCCTCCCTTGTGGGCAGCCAGAGTCTTCAGTGGTTATGACACCTCAGGGCCCTGTGAGCTATTTTGTTTTGGCCTAGGTGGTTACTGTTCTTTGGGAAGTTTACCTTTTCAGCTGGATACAGCTTAGCATATCACTTACCACTTCGCAATTTTTGGAGATAAAAATATAACAAATAGTGTTTATGACCCTCTTGTCATTGTAGGGCTGCTAGTTATTCTCCAGATTGAACAAATGTGAAAGGAGATGATTTGGCACCATCAAAATCATCAAATTTAACATAATAGGCCATTTGAAGGCAAATTCAAAAGGGATGTTCAGTTAATGTTTCAACGGACACTACAACTGCTGAAACAGCGTGAATATGCAAAAGTAGATAAGTGGAAGAATATTAACCATGTAAACACTGATTATTTTTTTAAGTTTATTTATTTATGTTGGGGGGGGTGCAGAGAAAGAGAGGGAGAGAGAATCCCAAGCAGACTCCATGCACTCAGTGCAGAGAGAGATGTAAGACTCCGTCTTAACAAACTGTGAGATCATGACCTGAGCCAAAATCAAGAATCAGATGCTCAGCTGACTGAGCCACTCAGGTGCCCTAGCACTGGTTAGTAAATAAAATACATTTCGTTCACTATTTTTTAAAAATATTTATTTTAGAGGGAGGGAGAGAGACAGAGCATGAGCGGGGGAGGGACAGAGAGAGAGGGAGACACAGAATCTGAAGCAGGCTCCAGACTCTGAGTTGTCAGCACAGAGCCCGACTGGGGCTCAAACTCATGAACCACAAGATTATGAGCTTAAGTCGGATGCTTAACTGACTGAGCCACCCAGGCGCCCCTAGTTCACTATTCTTTAAGGGAAATACTTTGATCTCATTTTGGGTATATGTATGAATTTATATACAATTTTCTGAAACTTGCTGTTTTCACTCAACAGTATCTATACTACATACAGTTCTACCTCATTCTTTTGGTAGAATGCATAGTATTCCATAGCATGGATATTCTGTACTGTATATAACCACTTTTCTATTGGTAGATATTAAGGATGCCTCTAACTGTGTACTATTGTCAATAACATTGAAGCAAGTAGCTTTGTACAGATATCCTTGAATGTGTGTGTATTTCCATAGGATAGATTTCTAAAAGTGAATCTGAGTCAAAGGGTATATATATACCTATATATATAGGTATATATAGGTATATATATACATATATATATATATTTGAAATGCTGATAGACTTATAAGATTATCTTCTAAAGATGTTAAAACAAAGCACAGTGTATGAAAGAGCTCTATTCTTTAAACCCTACTCCCACTTGATATTATCAGGTCTTTACATGTTCCCAATATGATAGGTTTCATATCAATTGCTCTGATAACTAGGGAGGCTGATCATTTTTTTTTCGTTACATGTATTAGCCATTTGCATTTCTTACTCTGAAAGTGTCTTGTCTATTTCTTTAGTTCATTTTTCTGTTGAGCTATTTATTTTCTTTTTTAAAAAAACGTTTGTTTTGAGAGAGAGAAGGTGAGAGTGAGTGCTCGTGAGCAGGGGGAGGGGCAGAGAGAGAGAGAGAGAGGGAGAGAGAATCCTAAGCAGGCTCCTTGCTGTCAGCACAGAGCCAGGCATGAGGGCTCTGTCTCAACAAACTGTGATATCATGGCCTGAACCAAAATCAAGTCAGATGCTTAACTGACTGATCCACCCAGGCACCCCTACTTATTTATTTTCATGTTGATTTCTAGGAGCTCTATTTTATATCATAGGGATATTAACTTCTGGATTGTTACCTACATTGTACATATTTTCCAGTTGTTTTTTGTTGTCAAATGTTATCATAATTGTAATCATATTTTTTGCTACACGGAAAGAAATGTTTTCATTTTAAGGAGCCAAGATTTCAGGCTATTTTTTTCTGGCTTCTAGGTTCTACTTTCCCCAATATTAACCATTAACCATCTTCTTTGACTGTACTTGCTGAAGTGCTTCCTATTTAGCTACTTCATGCACAGTAGTAGGTAGGCTATAATCAGTGGGAAGGAGAATGAAGCAAGAGAGAGAAAGAAAGATGAGAGGAAAAAAGGAAGAGGGAAGAAGAGCGAAGAGGGAGGAGAGAACTGAAGCCAAGAATTCTTAGCAGAATCTGCTAGCTCTTGTTCTTGTCTCTAACCTTCAAATGGCTCTTGCTTTCCCCACAGACCCTTCTAGGAAAGCTAATCATGGGAATGGGAGATACTTGTGTTTCTCAAGCTCCAGTCCCTGCTGCCCCTAATGGCTTTCCATGCTGTTACCTTCCTAGAAATGCTCCAGATTCCTTTTTCAGCCACAACCCCCATTTCTCATGGCTTTTCTGGGGTGGGGCTTTAGGCTCTTTCCTCAAAACAAGACAAAACCTGATGCTCTACCTAAGAATGTCTTTTAGGACACATTCCATTGGAGGTGTGGGAGGTAATTTTAGGTGGTACATAAAATAACTTTGAATCAAAGTTGAGATAGTTATTTCCTTTCTAATTGCTTCCTAATCTTTCTGATTGTATCAAGGAGAAATTTAGCATGATGGTAATGTTTTCCACACCTCCCTAACTCATGCTAATCTCACTCCTTAACCAAAAAATAGGCCCCAGGATGGGATCCTTTAGTAGACAACTATTTAGTTAGAATTTCACAACATGTTATTGTTTTCATTGTATTTATTTTCTATAGCTACATTCTATTTGTGGGAAATGATTATAGTAGGGATTTAGAGTAGAGATATAAAGTTTCCTTTTAAAGTGTATTTATTTTTAGAAAAACAGAGTCAACAATAGTACAGATGGTACTGGCATAAAATAAAACTCATGCCAGTGATACCCCATAAGTGGGAGTTTGGGAAGCAGGGAGCCACCTCAGTCATAGCCCCCCATCAGCTCTATTTCCCTTCATTCCACCCCTTGCCTAGGGGCATCTACTACCCCAGTCCCGCCTGTCCCCAAATTCTAGCTCCCTCTCTGCTCTTCCAATCATGTCAATACTGACCAGCTCTTGGAGCTCCCTTTTCTAAAGGAATTTACATTGGTATGTTAATGGGTGTTACCTGTTCAATTTAATCATGTCATTTTAATAATCACAGATCTCTTAGCTCATAAGAGAAAATGAAAAGAGCCTGTAAGTTCTGTGGTCATATAGGTGTCGGTCTAATTCTTGCCTTAAGCAAATATTAACTGTGACTTTGGCACGTCAATTAACCCAAAGAGCAAGTTTATCATACTGGGACTTTAGGGAAGGGAGGAAGACAGCCTTATAGGGATACAGGCAAAGCCTTTAAAAAGATCTCTCTACTCCTAGCTAGAACAATTAGACCAGAAAAAAAAAATGCATCCAATCTGGAAAGGAAGAAGTAAAATAATCTCTGTTCATAGATGACATGATCTTATATGTAAAAAACCCTAAAGATTCCACATACAAAAAAAAAACCCCATTAGAACTAATAAATGAATTCAGCACAGTTGCAGGATACAAAATCAACACTCAAAAATCAACATTTCTATACACTAACAATGAACAGTTTGGAAGGGAAATTAATAAAACAATTCCATTTATATAAAAAGGATAAAATACTTAGTAATAAACTTAACCAAGTAGGCAGTAGACTTATACATTGAAAACTACAAAATGTTGCTGAAAGAAATTAAAGAAGATAAGAAATTAATTGGAAGAAGAGAAATAAATGGAAAGTCATCCTGTGTTAATGGATTGGGAGACTTAATAGTGTTGATGTTCATATTCACCCCAAGTAATCTTCAAATTCAGTGAAATTCCTATCAAAATAACAATGGAATTTTTTTGGTAGCAATAGAAAAATAATCCTAAATTTCATATGGCATTTCAAATGATCCTGAATAGCCAAAACAATCAATCTTCAGAAAGAACAAAGCTAAAGGCCTCATGCTTCCTGATTTCAAAATATATTACAAAACTATAGTGATCAAAACAATATGGTATTGGCAGAAAGACTAACACTGAGACCAATGGAAAAGGAAAGAGAGCCCAGAAATAAACTGTTGCAGATATGGCCAAATGGTCTTCAACAAGGGTGCTGAGACTGCATCATGGGGCAAGGATAGTGTCTTCAACAAATGGTGATGGGCAAACTGGAGAACCACATGCAAAATAATGAAAATGGACTCTTCTCTTACATCATATACAGAAATTAGCAAAGTGGATTAAAGACCTAAATGTAAGACCTGAGACTAAATATTGTAGAAGAAAGCACAGGGAAAGCTTCATGAAATGGAATTGGCAATTATTCCTTGGATATGAAACCAAAAGCACAGATAACCAAAACAAAAATAGAAAAATGACATAACATCAAACTTAAAATCTTCTGCATGGCAAAGGAAACAATCAACAAAGTGAAAAGGCAACCTACAGAATTGGAGAAAATATTTGCAAACCATATACCTGATAAGGTGTTAATGTCTAAAATATATAAGGAACTCCTCCAACTTAAAAACAACAATAACAAACAAAACATGGGCAAAGGACTTGAATAGACATTTCTTCAAAAAAGATAGATGAAAGGCCAACAAACACGAAAAGAAGCTCAACATCACTAATCATCAGGGAAAAGTAAATCAAAACCTTAGTGAGATATCTCCTTGATGGCCACTATAAAAACAAAACCCAGAAAGTAACAAGTGTTGGTGAGGATGTAGAGAAATTGGAATGCTTGTGTGCTGTTAGTGGGAATATAAAATGATGCTGCAATTAAAAACATAATGGTAAATTTCATATATTAAAAAATAAAAAATAAAAAATAAAAAATAAATAAAATAAATAAAAATAAAAACATAATGAAGATTTCTCAAAAAACTAAAAATAGAACTTTCCTGTGATTCAGCAATCCTACCTCTGTGCCCATATCCAAAAGAATAGAAAACAAAATTGTGAAGAGATATTTGCACACCTATGTTCACTGTAACATTATTCACAATAGTGAAGATGTGGAAGCAGCCTAAATACCCAGCAGTGGATGAGTGGATAAAGAAGATGTAGTATGAACACACACACACACTCACTCACTCACTCACTCACTCACTGGAGTATTTACTCAGCCTGAAGAAGGAAATCCTGTCATATGCTACAAAGTGTACGAACCTGGAGGACATTGTGCTAAGTGAAATCAGCCAATCACAAAAAAGACAAATACTGCCAGATTCTGCTTATATGAGGTGTCAAAAGTAGTCAAACTCTTAAAAAGTAAAACGGAGGTTGCCAGGGGCTGAGGGGAGGAGGAAATGAGGATTGTTGTTCAATAGATATCTAGTTTCATCATGCAAAATGAATAAGTTCCAGGGGCACTTGGGTGGTGCAGCCAGTTCAGCATCCAACTCTTGATTTCTGCTCAAGTCATGATCTCATGGTTCCTGAATTCAAGCCCTGCATCAGGCTTTACACTGAGGGCGCAGAGCCTACCAAGGATTCTCTTTCTCTCCCTCTCTCTCTGCCCTTCCCCTTTCACTGTCTCTTACTCAAATAAATAAACTTAAAAAGAATTAAGAAGAAAAAGAAAAGCCCTAGGGATCTCTTCTACAACAGTATGCATACAGTTATCAATACTGTACTGTACACTTAAAAATTGTTAAAGGGTTAAATTGATATTATATTAATTTATTTATTTATAATTATTTATAATGATATAAAAGCCCCTCCTTGCCAAATAGCATTATTCATAATAGCCCAAACTGAAATTACCTAAATGCCTGTCAGCAGGAGGGTAGATAAATAAAATGTACCTGAGTTTCCCAATGGAATACTACACAACAATGAGAATAAAGAACCACAACTACAAGAAATAGTATGGGTGAAACTCATAAGCATAATGTCGAGCAAAAGAAGCCAGACACAAGCGAGTTCATACTGTGTGATTCCACTTCCAAAAAGTACAAAACAGGCACAACTCGTGTGCTGTTAGAAGTCAGCATGGGGCTCCCCCTGGGGTGGAGGGTAGTGCCTGGAAGAGGTCATGGGCAGGGCTCCTGGGGCATGCTTGTGCTTCTTGACCTATGTGTTTGTTTCACAAGTGTGTTCACTTTGGAAAAACTCATTGGGCTGAGCACACGTGATATAGACACTTTTCTCTATGCCAATTATTCTTCATTGCAAAAAAATTTTAAACTATTAAAAAAAAAGCCCTTCCCACCATTTTGTGTATTATGTAGCCAAAGCTCCTTTTGGTGTCAGCAAAATGGGGAAGGATTGTTATCTACTTTATAGAAAGAGGAAGAGGAATCAGGAGAACCAAGGGGATCGGAAGAGCAAGTCCCAGAAACACCTCTGGTTTGGGACCTGCTCCGAGAAGGGGCTTCCTTCACCAGGACACAGATAATGAGCTCCAGGAGGTCCCCATGAGAAGTGGTCCTGACTGGCGCTGGTGGAGCTGGTGCCCACCATGGCTCCTCCTCACCTTCCTCCTCATCCTTCCAGCTGCACTTTCCCGAGTGAGGCTGCGAACCAGGTATGCCAGCCCAGGAATTAAAAAGGCCGGCAAGGTACATTCCCAAACCAGTGCACAAGTGAAGGGCACAGCTGGCCCACACTATGTTCCAGGGAGCCTAGGGTGGTTCTTCCTATGAGATTTGAAGGACTGTTTACAGCTTCTGTAGGTGTTCCCTTTGTTAGTTATTTTCACTATGTGTTCCTGTGGCTTGGCAGTGATAAGCAGCCTGAGGGCCACTAGGAGGGAAGGCAAAGGTGTGCTGATTGGGGGAAGAAGTTGGGGGCTGATTGGGCCAGGTGTGTTCTTGGAAGGAGAGAATTTTGGGATCCAGGAGGCAAGAAGTGGATGGGGCATAGCCCAGAGGGGAGCAGAAGCAGGGATCCCAGGGTGGGCTGAGGAAGAGCAGGGGTGGGGAGCCCTTTGAAGGGCTGATATGGGGCAACTGGCTGAGGCCAGAATGATCCCCACCCCTAAGAATGATCAGAGGGCTCATTGGCTTATGTTCCTAAAGTGTGTTGTACTTATATCCCCAAGTGCCTTTGTCTTTAAACATTTTTTTTGAATTATGAAATACACACATACAAGTAATATTATAGCCATCCATGGAGACTCTTCCTATTTGCCACATTGGATTTAGAGCTCCCTGCCTCTCCAAGGGAAACACAAGCAAAAATGAACTATTGGGACCTCATCAAGATAAAAAGCTTCTGCACAGTGAAGGAAACAATCAACAAACCTAAAAGGCAACTGAGGGAATGGGAGAAGATATTTGAAAATGACATATCTGATAAAGGGTTAGTATTCAAAATGTATAAATAACTGACCAAACTCAACACCCAGAAAACAAATAATCCAGTGAAGAAATGGGTAGAAGACATGAATAGACACTTTTCAAAGAAGACATCCAGATGGCTAACAGACACATGAAAAGATGCTCAACATCACTCATCATCAGGGAAATAAAAATCAAAACCACAGAGAGATACCACCTCACACCTGTCAAAATGGCTAAAATTAACAACTCAGGTAACAACAGATGTTGGCAAGGTTGCAGAGAAAGGGAACCCTTTTGCACTGCTGGTGGGAATGCAAACTGGTGCAACCACCCTGGAAAACAGTATGGAGGTTCCTCAAAAAATTAAAAATAGAACTACCCTATGACCCGGCAATTGCTCTACTAGGTATTTATCTAAAGGATACAAAAATGCTGATACAAAGGGGCATATGCACCCCAATTTTTATAGCAGTGCTATCAACAATAGCCAAAGTATGAAAAGAGCCCTAATGTTAATTGACTGATGAATGGATAAAAGAGATGTGGTATGTGTACCTACACACACACACACACACACACACACACACACACACACACATACTGGAATATTCCTCGGTGATCAAAAAGAATAAAACCTTGCCATTTGCAACAATGTGGATGAAACTAGAGTGTAGTATGGTAGCTGAAATGAGTCAGTCAGAGAAAGACAAATATCATATGATTTCACTCATGTGGAAGTTAAGAAAACAGATGAATGTGGGGAAGGGAAGGAAAAATAAAATAAGATAAAAATAGAGAGGGAGACAAATCATAAGAGACTCTTAAATACAGAGAACAAACTGAGGTTTGCTACAGGGGAGGTGGGTGGGGGATGGGCTAAATGGGTGATGGGCATTAAGGAGGGCACTTGTGATGAGCACTGGATATTGTATGTAAGTGATGAATCACTTAACTTTACTCCTGAAACAAATACTGCACTACATGTTAACTAACTTGAATGAAAAAAAAAAAAAAAAGAACTTGACTCTCACTTTAGAGAAATGAAAGAGTATGGCTAAGTCAAAGCCCTACTACCCTTTCTATCTCCCCCTAGGAATGCCCATTCTCTAGAACTCAGTGCTCATCCTTGTTGTACATGGTTTCAAACATTCCCTGCATTGTTTGCTGGGACTCCAGGGGGGATGTCTATAATCAGAATCCTTGGCCCTACAGAGAGAGTGATGGTTTGGATTCACAGGGACAGAGGCAAGAACTTCTGGGAAGGAGAGGTTGCTCAGGACAAGAAAGCCATGGGGACCTCCAAGTGCCTGGGGAAATGAGGAGGAAGCCAAAGGGGCCTGAGGGCTGGTGCTGGGTTGGGTGAGGGCTGCAGAAGAGCTGTAGGTGGTGGGTCTGCGAGCGCAGATTTTCCCAGGGAAGCGCTGGAAGCAGCGTGTGACCACTTCTTGTGACCCCATAGCCATCAGAAAAACTGCAAAGGTGGTGAAATGCTGTGTGTGATTAATTTCTCATGGAACTCGGTGGATGCTCTGCAGTGTGCTTATGCTGGCCAGTGTGGGTGGTGCAGGGGGATGTGGAGGGGCATGGCTGGCTCTGGTTAGTCCAAAAATGCTGGTTGGAGCACAGGAATGTGTGCATCTGGCCTCTCTCCCTCCATTTCTGTTTTTCAAAAATGCTGGGTCTGAAATGTAGAGGACAGAGACTTGCACATGTCTGGAATAATTAGACAAATACCTAATTATTCCATTTCCTCAAGCCAACAACACCCACCCAACTGTGATTCAGCACAGGGGAGTGTGCAGAGATTACCTGGGCCATGTTTCTTGCTCTGAGGGACTCACAGGCCTGTGTCACAGCCCCAGTGAGAGTCTGCTATGGGAAAAGGATCCAGGCTAGTGCTGAAGGACCACCGGGGCATGATAGGTTCCTGCTGATGGGGCAGGAAGATCTTCGCAAAGGAGAGGCACTGAGAGTGAACAGGACATCTCTGGGGGTCAGCAGGAGTGGGGGTAGGAGGGGTGAAATGCCTGTGGAGGAGGGCACAGGGAAAGGTGAGCTGGACAGGGAGTGAGGCCATATTGCACACACAAGGCATGAAGAAGAACATGATAAGGCCTGTGGCTGTTCCCTGTGGGTGATGGAGACACAGGATTTCTGAAGTTGTGTGATTCAGCCGAGTTCAAGAGGATAATCAAGACTGGATGGAGTTGAGTGAAGAAGGTCGACTGCCATGAGCGTCTGGATGAGACCATTGGCAGTTATCCAGAGCAGCAGCCACCACTTCTCATGTTTAATGAGGACTCCCTGTGTACCAGGTGTGGTGCTGAGTCTTTTACTCACACCCTCTCACTTTCTCCTCCATAGAAGGGGCTAATCTAGCCATGTTGTAGATGAAGAGACTGAGGCTCAGAGAGGTGCAGTAACCTGCCTGAGAAACCGGATGGTAAGTGGAAGAACCAGAATTCCAGTCAGGGCTGTCTGACCTCACATCCTGCTCTAAACCTCTCTGCTACTCTGATCAGACCTGCTGAGAGTCCAGCTACCACTTGAGCATTCCCCAGTCTCCTGGAGGGTCGACAAGGTCATAAATGCCCACCATTTGGGGTTTGTGTAGAGTAGATGTTCCATCAGGTCACAAGGCCCACTGTCACCATTACAGGAAATGCTATCCATGTGTCCGGGACAAGATGGAGGCTGAGGCTGGGCTGAGAATGGCTGGATGAGGGGCAGGAGGGTGGGAATTCTGGGGATACTGCTCTCTGGGGGTTTCTTGCTGCCTCAGAAGGGGAGAGCCTTTGCATGGGAACTACCGACAGGTGTCCCTTGTCATTGAAAGGCACCGTGAGCAGGTGAGGGAACAAGCATGGGGTGGGGGAGTCTACCTGGTGTCAGAGCCAAGAGGGAGCAGCTTTGGTGGCAGTGATGGTGGACTGCCTCTCCTCTGAGGTCCCCACTTGTAGGGGCCTCTACAGGCTTTCCCATGGCAGCATTGTGGTGGGCAATTGCAGGCCTCAGCAGCCTGAGAAATCCATGAGGGCCCATGAATGGGAATGTCTGGATATTACCACCTTATTAGGTGTCCCCAGCTAGCCCACAGGGTCATAGCCACTCTGACATGGTTTCCTCTTCCCCCAAGGATTTCTGGGAATTTGTCTGATGTGACTCCAGGCCTCTGCTGCTCCAAAATGAGGATCCTTCTGCTATTTCCCTTCCCTCCCACTGATCTCCAGTTTGCCCTATGAGCTGGAACCCCAGTTGTGTATGTGGTCAAAGTATTTTCTCATAAAGCTCTTCAGTGCCATATATAGTGGGGTTAAAGTAGATGCTCAGACACTTCACCTGACACCACACATGAGAGGAGCTGAAATCTGGAATTCAGGATTCAGAGGAAGGAAGGGAAGGACGGTGGGCAGGACGCTACATTTGTTGAACATCTGCTGTAATGGCAGGACTCTCTTAGGTATCTTAGGCATTTCACCTCATTTCATTCCACCCTGGAGGTAGATGTTACTTTCCTCACTTTTTAGATGGGGGAAACTAAGGCTCAAAGAGTTCTATGAGGCAGCAAAGTTTGCATAACTGGCCAGGTCTATCTGGCCTAGAAACTCCTTCCATCACACCTCATCTTTCTTTTCCACCCTCCTCTGCGTGTTGTAGAGAAGAAAGTATTGCCAGGAATATGGGCATGTACAGTTTCTGAGGCAAGACAGGAATTTGGGGAACTCTACCAGGAGACCTCAGTTGTCCCAACTCTACACATCCCTTCTCTGGGCCTCAGATCTCTCCTTTGTCAAGTGGGAGGGTTGTTGTGCTCAACTCTGAGGTTCTTCCAGTGGTGACAACATGACATCTGGGATCCACAGCGGGTGCAAGGACAAAGCAGCTTGACCTGTTCCTCCTTGGGACTATGAGACCTGATTTGTGGACTTTGCACTCCTTTGCCCTCATCGAGGATGGTCAGGAGGCCCCAGAAAGATGCCATCACACATGGCAGTACCGTGTGCCTTGCATGAGCAGCAGGGCTCTGGAGAGGCTTCCCAGGTGGACCTGGGCTGCTTCCCTAGAAAGAGGAAGTGGCAGTGGTGGCTGGAGAGTTTGGTATTATTTTATGTTTGAAGAAATCATGCTTTCTTCTCTTCATTTTGTATATAGCTAGCTTTACAGTGAGAAGTACAAGTGGATAGCAAAGAGACAAATATGTAGGATATAATTCTGATTGGCAAAAGCAAGGCATAGCTGTTTCCTAAGGAGACCTGGTTGCCACTGACCAGCTGTGAGACTGCACAAGTCACATGCCCATGAAGCTGGCCCTGCTGCTAACTCAACATTACATTTCATTCACAAAGCCAAGGAATGCCAAATCTCCCACTACCTAATCCAGACCCCTCCTGAACAAACAAGGAAGCTGAGGCCCAGAGAGATGAAATAACTTGTGCATAGACTCACAGCTGCTGTCTCTATCTTGAAATTCTGAATATTAAAAAAATTTTTTTAATGTTTATTTTAGAGAGAGAGCATGAGTGGGGGAAGGGCAGAGAGAGGGAGGGAGACACAGAATCGGAAGAAGGCTCCAGGGTCTGAGCTGTTAGCACAGAGCCTGACACAGGGCTCAAATTCACGAACAGTGAGATCATGACCTGAGCTGAAGTCAGACAATCAAGTGAGCCACCCAGGTTCCCTGAAAGTCCTAATATTTTTAAGCACAGCCTTCACATTTGAATTTGCACCAGGTCCTGCAGATTATATAGCCAGTCCTAGTTGGCAGTGCTGTCCTCTGCTCTTAGGAACTAGAGGCTGAGTGAATGCCAGCCCTTGCCAAGCTGTGAGGTTGGGGACATTTGCCCTTGACCCCTTCAGCCTGTCTGAGTCCTCTTCTGCTGTGCCGGAACTATAGTTTCCTGTAGACACTGGGTGCATCTTTGTGGCTCACCATCATGTCTTCCTGTGTATGCCTGTGGCTCCACCCAATATTTGTTCCACATCCTTTCAGCGAACCCAGCTCTGGGCTTGCCAATGGTAGGGCCTTATTGAATGTCTTTTGACTAAGTGGTTGACTAAATATGTGATTAACTAGTGCCTAAGTGAGAGCAGCTTAGCAGAATGTCCCAGTAGGAGGGACACTGGTCTAGAATTAGGTCTGGGCTCTGCTTACTTTGTTTCCTGAGCCTCCTTTTTCTAAGGAGTAGGAGATGAGCATGGGGAGATAATTGGATCTCTCTCCTCACACTGCCACCCTGAGACAAGTCTTGCTAGCACCTCTGAAGTAATGTCACTAGGTCCAGGTGGCTCATAGACCTGTTCTGGAGGAGTTGTCCCCTCAACTGACCAAGTAACCAGTGGCTACACATGTTCTCCTTTTGTAGACCTCTGGGGACCCACACTTCAGAGGAGGAGCAGGGAGATAATGTAGAGCTTGAGGAGGGGAGGGTGATAAAGATGGTGTAGATGTGAGAGAAAGTTCCTAAATTCCATTTTGAAGTCAATTTGCAAAAGCAGAGACTTGGAGAATACCCATCATTCTCCCAAAGAAACACCTAGCTTGTGAAAGACAGGAAATATGTATCTAGAAAACCATTTTGCAAAGATGGGACCTGGAGGCTAACAGCCTGGCCTCCTGGCCTCTACTCTCAGGGACTGGAAGCTAAGTGGATGTTCCTCAAAAGCACCAAGCAGGCTGGGCAGATTGGCTCTTTACTTATAATACCAATCACTTTACTGTTGAGGTTTTAAAGTGAAGTCAGAAGCAGTTACTAGCAAAACCATCTCCTTTATTCTGAAGGGATTCATTATGGAAATTCTTCCTTTTAAGTATATTGACAATATCTCCTCATGAGAGGACCTTAGCCATGGCTTACCCCTGGGGGAGCTATCAATTCTCTTAGTTTCCTTTGCTTGTGAAAAAGCTCTTCTAAACTCCCAAATAGTCATCTCTCCTGACCTCTGGGGGAAAAGAAGTTTCTTTCCTAGAGAGTTTGGACTGAGAAGGGGCTATACTGGGGGAAGCGGAACTGTTTCCGGGTTCCCTTTGGGTTAAGTCTGTAGACACTTGAAAGTCAAGGAAGAGATATTATAAGAAGCAGTGGACTGGTTCAGTGGTTCAGTTGGTGGTTTAGTTGGTCGAGCATTTAACTCCTGATATCAGCTCAGGTCATGATCTCAGTTTGTGAGATCCAGCACTGTGTCAGGCTCTGTGCTGACAGTAAAGAGCCTGCTTGGGATTCTCTCTCTCTTTCCCTCTCTCTCTCTCTGCCCCTCCCCTGTTCTCTCTCTCTCTTAAAATAAATAAATAGACACTTTAAAAAATTTAATAAAAAAGAAAAGAAGCAGTGGACTGTCTGTCTACCACAAGATCCCTAGAAGGGGGATTGCAATGGTGAATTGACCATCATCCAAGTTTTGATCTCTGCCTTGTGGGCTTGGACATATGTCCTTGTCACTGTCTCACTACTGATCAGTTCACTTGGGCTAACAAGGTTTGCAAGAGACCGACTCCAAGCCTGAATGTCAATGTGCTGATTGAAAATAAGAAATTGTAGGGGTGCCTGGGGTGCTCAGTCAGTTAAGCCACGATTTTGGCTCAGATCATGATCTCACGGTTTGTGGGTTCGACCCTGCATCAGGCTCTGTGTGGACAGCTCAGAGCTGGGAGCCTACTTGGGATTCTGTATCTCCCTCTTTCTCTGACTCTCCCCTGCTTATGCTCTGCCTCTCTCTCTCAAAAATATTAAAATAAACATTTAAAAAATTAAAAAAAAGTAAGAAATTGTAATTGCCAGATAGATTGCACATTCAGGCATTTTCTTTCTGCAGTCTGAGGCACACAGGCAAATAGGAATCAAAATGTCTCTTGATGAGCATGAGCAAGGAGAAAGAGAAGTTAGTTATAGAATGTGAGTTTCATTTACTGGCACCAGATTCAAACAGCCTTACACACTGATCTCCCGGGAGGGTAGAGTCCTGCCAGGTGAAAGGGCTTGTGAGGCTCTGAGAGGCTCCTTCCCTCCACAGAGTGGGTGAGCACTGCCAGCGATGACCTCTATGAGGCTTCCATGGCTGGTCAGCTTCCTTCTGAGTGACAAGGTCTTTCTTAAACTATGCTGATGACATCAGATCTTGTTTTAATGAGAACCAGTTTTCCTAAGCTATCTGTTGCAGATAAGGTTCTCTGGAAAATAGACTATGAGACAGATTTGTGTGCTAGGGAGTGCTCTTGGGATGGACCCTATAGTGGAGTGAAGGAAGAGGAAGAAGAAAGTAGAAAGAGGAAGAAGTTGAGTTGTGATGCAGATGTGACAAAGGTCTCAGCCAATCCTGTTGGGGGCTCTGGAGTGGGGATCATCCTTCAAAGCTGTTGTGTATAAGGGTAAGGGGCCCAGACTTCGTTCCCTGCCTCCATCTTTGGGAAGAGGTTATGACTTTGGATGAGACAGCTCTCTTCAACTGGGAGCAAGTCATGAAGGAAAACTCATCTGAGCCATCAACTGCCAGCACTCCTGTAGCCACCAATGAGCAATTGATGCCTCATTCCTACAACTTTAGTCCACACTGTGACTTGTGAATATGAGCCTTGCTCTCACAGCCTGATTAACAATGACTGCTATTCCCCATACAGCCCTAGTCATAGAAGTGCAGCGGTATGTGAAATGAGAGTTAGAAGTGGCTGCATGGGATTTCATTCATTTGAAATCTTATTATTAGTTTTATTGCCTTAGGAAACCTTAGGGATGATAAATCCATGAGGTGAGGGTGAACATATGGCCATTACATCCACTGATGCTTTTAGAATCTGGGTCATTGTCATGCTAGCCATGTACTTTCTCTCTGGCCATGCAGAAGGACTGCTGCCCCTGACCCTTATACTCTTCCATTCCTCTGTGCCTTTCCACCTAGAGCTCCCTCAGCCCAGGATACTGTCTGCCTCACCTCCCCCCACCTCTAGTTGATAAACTGGGTCTTTCAGGGACCAATGTGAATGTAACCTTCCCTTGGAAACCTCCCCAGCTCACTCTCCCCACTACCTAGCAGAATTGTTCACACCCTCTCTGGACCCAGAGTGCTTATTAACCCAGCCTCTGGGAAACTCTCTGCACACTTGTGGGTCTGCTAGTCTATCTTCCTCCTGCTGAGATCCTTAAGGCCAGGACTGGAATTCTCTCTACCTGTGTCTCCAAGTGCAGAGCTACACAGACTCTGTGGATGAGCTGATGGGTGAAGGGGGGAACTCTGAAGGCTTTTGAGTCAGGAATGTAGGTGAGAAGTCAGACTGAAGAGGTGTGGTGGGTCTAACTGGAAACAGTTGATGTCAGGAACCCAAGCAAGGAAGCTACTCATCCTTCTCAACCTGAACTACCCAGTTTTTACTTGAAATCTTCTGTAAATATGTCTTCTCCTGGGTCCACAGGTGGAAGTGCCCACATCTCTCTACCCCATGCCCAGGGCCAGAGCTACATGGACCAGCATTTGGTGCCCAGTCAAAATGTGCTGAATAAATAAAGGAATCCAGAATTCGGGGATAAAGGCCATGATTGGGACATAGCAATAGGAAGAAAGGATTAATGTTTTTATATTTTTTTAATTTAAAAAAAATTAAAAAAAATTTAATTAAAATCTGGGTCAGTTAACATATAGGGAGGTAAGGATTAATTTAAAAATATTTTGAAAGCAGAAATAATAGGCCTGAATGACGAGCTGTCATCGCTGGAGAAGGAGCACAATATTTAGGTGAAAACAAGGTTTGAAGGCCAGAAGAATCAAGTAATTCAAGTTTGGACATAGAGTATAGTCAGCTCAAATGGCCCATATACTGGATACGAATATTTAAGTCAATAAAGCAGCACTGTGGTTAAGAGAAAATGTGAAAATAATACTAGAAAACACAAGAGGAGTATGGCACACAGATCAGGGGAAGGCATGTGATGCTTCATTCCAAATACTACAAGCAAAATTTTAAGATCTTTTAAATATGATGTGTTTCTAATCGGAAATGACAATTGTGGGTCAGTCTGCCAAGACTGCTCTGGCCTCTTAGTGGCTGTCACATGACATCATTTGTGCAATGTGGTTGGGGGCTCTGTGCACCATCTTCTAGTCTTCTCTGCAGTTTCCCGTTTAACAATGTCCACCAGATTTACCCAAGGGATACAGGTGTGCAGTTTCAAAGGGGCACATGCACCCCAATGGTTATAGCAGCACTGTCAACAATAGCCAAAGTATGGAAAGAGCCCAAATGCCCATAGATGGGTGAATGGATAAAGAAAATGTATACACACACACACACACACACACACAATGTGGTGTATATAAATCACACACACACACACTATACACAATATATACACAATTTATGTATATATATACACAAACAATGTATACACAATATACACAATATATACACAATATATACTCTCTATACACACACACACAATGTGGTGTATATAAATCACACACACACTATACACAATATATACACAATTTATCTATATATATACACACACAATGTATACACAATATACACAATATATACACAATATATACTCTCTATACACACACACATACACACACACAATGGAGTATTACTCAGTAATCAAAAAGAATGAAATCTTGCCATTTGCAACTACGTGGATGGAACTGGAGGGTATTATGCTAAGCGAAATTAGTCAGAGAAAGACAAATGTCATATGACTTCATGCATATGAGGAATTTAAGATAAAAAACAGATGAACATAAGGGAAGAGAAGCAAAAATAATACAAAAACAGGGAGGGGGACAAAACATAAGAGACTTTTAAATATGGAGAACAAACAGGTACTGGAGGGGTTGTGGGAGGGGGGAATAGGCTAAATGGGTAAGGGGCATTAGGGAATCTACTCCTGAAATCATTGTTGCACTATATAGTACTTAACATGGGTGTAAATTAAACAATAAATAAATAAATGTCCACCAGGTGGCGACAGAGACTCACTTGCCTCCTTCCTGAGGGCCTGCTTTTTGAGATGCAAAACTAACCTCACTTACATTCCAACTCTGAAACGGATTACTCTTTGTAAAAGAAAACAAAACAAAACTTCATTATATGCAACGGTGGAAATTTTGCCAAAGATATATCTAAAGATTGGAAAAACCACTGAGAAAAAATATACAAACTAATAATTTTTTTTTCTCTAACCAGGCAGTATCCAGTCTGACTTCCTTTAAGAATTCATGACTCAGGGGTGCCTGAATGACTCAGTTGGTTAAGCATCTAACTCTCAGTTTCGGTTCAGGTCATGATCTTATGGTTCATGTGGTCGAGCCCAGCATGGGGAGCTGCTCTCATAGCATGGAGCCTGCTTGAGATTCTCACCCCTCCTCCCTTTGTCTCAAAATAAACAAATACACATTAAAAAAAAAAAGTTCATGGCTTAAGAGGTTTTAGTAGACACTCTTTCAGAGTTCTGTCTGTATCATCTTCTCTTCTATGATTTTGTGGAGTTTATTTCTGCTTTTTCCTGATGTTTGAAAGAAACTGCACTGTCTGCTTCCTCCTACATAGATTGTTACAAATAACAGGGGCAAAGACTTGCTCTGCAGGTTACTTGATCAACCACTTAAAAATGGACAGAGAAGGCTTTTTCAGCTGCATGACCAGAAGCACTTACTCTGTGGAGTTTGAGTAAGCCATCAAACCTCTCTGATCTCAGCTTTCTAACCTAAAATGAGGGTTATCATAAAAGCTCCTCTTTGGGGCTGCATTAATATTGGATAGAAAGAGGACATGAGACACTCTGAAAATTGCAAATCATTGTATCAGTGTTGTAGATCAACAGATCTCTTTTTAAAATATGCTGCTCTTGACAAGGAACCATTTAGTTAATTTTGTTTTATTATTAAAAAAATTTTTTTAATGTTTATTCATTTTTGAGAGACAGAGAGAGAGAGAGACAGAGATTAAGCAGGGGAGGGCAGAGAGAGAGGGAGACACAGAATCCGAAGCAGGCTCCAGGCTCTGAACTGTCAGCACAGAGCCCGACATGGGGCTTGAACCCACAAACCACAAGATCATGACCTGAGCCGAAGTAGGATGCTTAACTGACTGAGCCACCCAGGCGCCCCGTAGTTAATTTTAAAAAGCATTTGGAGGATTCTTTCGGTAAAGTTGACAGCTGTGGGACTGAAGCATGGAGGGTACCCTCTACCACTTCTCTGGGGACTAGAACCTGGACTCAGCTGCCATTCCGTTAGCAGTCAGTGCTGTGCCCCACGTGCAGTTAGCCCAAATAATGTGACCAATGTCTGCCTCACTGGGAGGAGGCCATTAGGAAACCAGTGGTTTCCTGGAGCTGGCCATCACCATAATTAAAGATCATTCAAGTTCAGAAGTAAATTTCCACTTCTGTCTCTGGTGCAAAGCAGGTTATTAATCATCCCATCAAAGTGGGGTGGTAACACTCAGTCTAGAGTCCAGAGCTGGCCGAGGCAGAATTCTTTTTCACTGTGTTTGCCACTGAGCATGGAGGTGCAGGAGTAAGGGTCAGAGCAGGAAGGAACTCGTGCTGGTTGGCCTGAGGACCTGGGTTACATCTGGCCTGCATCCTTGTGTTTTGTTTTTAAAAATTTGAGAAAGCATTTAACAAGTGGGAACTTTCATATGTTAAGTATGGACTTCTGGCTTCTCTTAACAATTGGAAGATACAGCAACATGGATTATACTTACTACATGGAAGCCACTGCTTGGTGCTAAGACACAGCTGTCTCTTTGGTGGGACAGGAGGTAGGCAGTTTGCCCCAGTCGCCACCTTTCCCTATTTCATTATCCTCAGGTCTCCTTCACTCATTTATGTCACCTGTTTTGGCATGAGTTTGCAGCCTCTGAATTAGACGATGAAACGTTCTGGGAATTATGCATACTCATGGTAAAAAAAATTTTTTGGGGGGGCGCCTGGGTGGCTCAGTCCATTGAGCATCCAATTCTTTTTTTTGTTTTAATTTCTTTTAATGTTTTTTTTTTTTTAAATTTTGAGACAGAGAGAGACAGAGCATGAGCAGGGGAGGGGCAGAGAGAGGGGGAAACACAGAATCGAAAGCAGGCTCCAGGCTCTGAGCCATCAGCCCAGAGCCCGACACGGGGCTCAAACTCACAGAGCGTGAGATCATGACCTGAGCTGAAGTCAGATGCTCAACCGACTGAGCCACCCAGGTGCCCCAAATGTTTATTTATTTTTTGAGAGAGAGACAGAGCAGGAGTGGGGGAGGAGCAGAAAGAGAAGGAGACACAGAATCCAAAGCAGGCTCCAGGCTCTGAACTGTCAGCATAGAGCCTGACATGGGGCCTGAACTCAGGAACCATGAGATCATGACCTGAGCCGAAGTCGGACACTTAACCAACTGAGCCACCCAGGCACCCCAAGCATCTGGTTCTTGATTTAGGCTCAGGTCACGATCTCATGGTTCGTGAGTTTGAGCCCTGAGTGGAGCTTCTTGGCTTGGGATTTTCTCTCTCTCTCTCTCCACCCCCCCTCTACCCCCTCTCCTGCTCGTGTCTCTCTCTTTCTCTCAAAATAAATAAAATAAATAAATAAACTTAAAAATTTTTTTTCCCTGCAAGGGCAGTGTGGTGACTGCAAAGCCTACATTCTAAGTGGATGTGTGGTTATGATTTTTGATAAACACTGCAAATCTTCTGTATCTCACCCCTCAGTCTCCTTTCTCACCATCTCTTCACGTGTATTAACCAGCTCTGCTGTAGTTAAGATAACTTGAAAGAGCCTTTTTTTTATATTAAAGGATTTATTTATTGAATGAGTTATCTATCTACACACATTCAATTTATATAAAGTATATATAAATTCCATAAAATAAACGGGCAGTCCAAAAGCCAGTATGCTGAATGTTTCTATCAAGACAAAAAGAGAGAACTGCATGAAGTTGCTTTGGTAGATAGCCCTAGTCTCATTTGCTACCATTGTGGGTTGGTGATTGATAAAGAAAGGAATAAAATCCTCTTCCTCCTATTACGTTATATAAATTTTCAGAACTTGTGAACTACTTAACTATTTGTAAACATTAAACTGTTTGTAAGCAGCAATCAGAAGACATGATGGGAGAAAAGAATCCATTTGCAATAATGACAAAATAGATAAGATACCCCCCAAATAAATTTAACCATACAGATTTATATGAAAAACACTTTCATTTATTTATTATTTTTTTTTCTTCTCAAATTTTTATTTAACTTCTAGTTAGTTAACATACAGTACAATAATGGTTTCAGGAGGAGAATTCAATGATTCATCACTTACCTACAACACCTAGTGCTCATCATAACAAGTGTCCTCCTTATACCCATCACCCATCTAGCCCATCCCCCAGCTATTAACGCTTAGTTTGTTCTCCATCTTTAAGAGTCTCTCTTGGTTTGTTTCCCTCTCTCTTTTTTCTCCTTGCTCCCATATGTTTATCTGTTTTGTTTCTTAAATTCCTCACATGAGTGAAGTCATGTGGTGTTTGTCTTTCTCTGATGACTTATTTCACTTAGCATAATACCCTCTAGCTCCATCCATGTCATTGCAAATGGCAAGATTTCATTCTTTCTGATGGCTGCATAACATTCTATTGTATGTACGTACATCTTCTTTACCCATTCATCAGTTGATGGACATTAGAGCTCTCTCCATAACTTGGCTATTGTTGATAGCACTGCTATAAACACAGGGGTGTATGTACCCCTTCAAATCTGTATTTTTGTATCCTTTGGATAAATTCCAGTAGTACAATTGCTGGATCATAGGGTAGCTCTATTTTAAACTGAAAAACACTTTTAAAATTCTATTTTAAAATGCCACACAAAAAAGGGGGACACAAAGAAGGCTTAACCAAGTTCTGCTATGTTTGAGCTTCCATGCTCGTGAAGAGTTGGTACCATAAGATATCAGGTCTCCCTAACTGAGAAATATATTACTTTCCTGAGAAAAATGGAACCAAATGTAATGTTCACATTCATATAAACCATATGAATTCATATAAACCAAATGTAATGTTCACATGAAAAATAAGTAAGCATATTCTTGGAGAGAAAAGTTGTGGGGAAAATAAAAGAGTAATGATGAGGTACTAGTTCTCCTAGATGTTAAAACATTATAAATTTATAATAATTACAACAACAAGGTAAAAACACATAACTAAATCAGTAATACAAACTGGAAAGTCAGATGAAATAAATACGGGAATTTAGTATATGATAAAAGGTGCTTTGGTCAGTAAAAGGTAAATTGTTCTTTTAATGGTGTTGAGACAACCAGATCATTATATGAGAAAAAAGTTGGATCTCTAACTCATTTCTTACACCAAATTAAATTCCAGATTGATCAAATATAAAAAATTAAATCACAAAGTAGTATGTAAAAATATGAGAGATTGAACTAATAATACCAGGATGGGGAAGACTCTTCTAAGAAACACACACATACATACACAAACACACACACACACACAATTGGTAAATTCCATAATATATAAAGAATAAAAAGTTATGCACAAAAAAGAATACTCAAAAAATTTTAAAAACACAAAACTGGGAAAAAAGCCTACAACTTGTATAACTATAAAGGGCTGTCTTCTGTAACATTTTTTTCCTCATAATTATTTCATAGTATATAAAAAAACTACAAGTATATATGAAATGGACAAATAATAAGAACAGTTATCAAAAAAGGAAATAGAAATGGTTCAAACATGAAAAGATGCTCAACTTCAGTCTATACTAATAGGAATTAAAGGTATGATGAGTTATCTTTTTTTCCTAACCTATCAGATTAGCAAAGATGATTACTTTAGAAAACAAGGTGCAATTTCAAAGGAAAATGCTTGTGAACCAAACGAGTGGATTCTACACTTCCAAGAATTACTCTGTTTGGGCTTTGGACTTTTTTGAAGAAATGTAGATGTCTGTGAAATCAATTGACATTTTAAAAAAGAGTTTGCAATGATACCACAATAGTGATTGTTGCAGGCAAAAAAAAAAAAAAAAATCATCAGTGGGTGCTAAAAGTAGTGGACAAAAGAAAGCATGATTGAGAGATAGGATATTTATATAGTCTCAAAGTGTGTTCCTGTAAGTTACTTATTAAGTACAAAGCAAGAAGTAGTAACTTCACAGTGGTGAGTTGGGGAAGCCACCATCCAGTGAGGAAGCCCAAACTAGCCACGTGGAGAGGATTTGAGGCTCCCAGAGATGGATCATCAGCTGCATGTGCGTGAGTGAAGGAGCCTTCGGATGATTCCAGCCTTTAGCCTTCATGTTTCCCAGCTGAGGCCCCTAAAACCATGGAACAGAGACAAGCTGTCCCCAATGTTCCATGTCCAAATTCCTAACCCCCAGAATCCATGAGCATAACATATGATGGTTTAATAGTGCTGAGTTTGGGGGTGGTTTGTTCGGTAGCCGTAGTAACTGGAATAGGTGGTGTCTGCCAAATTTCTCCACCATAAAGTTATCATTTTGCCTTGGTAAGTAATAAAGCTACCATTTCCCCCTTTGTGGGGAAATAACTTTGAGGATATGTGAATATTCTGTTCCTTATCAAACTTTCACCCTTGTCAAACTTATCCTATAGTCCATTGATGGTTTTCTGATTTTACCATTCCTTCTATATTTATTAGGTAGCATTTTTCCATAAGGAAGAGCTTTATCTTTCCCCCTGCTTGTATGTACTTATGAATGTATTTATAACAGTGTGGTCTCATGGGTTTTTATTTTATTTAGTGGAATATAATACATGATGCTCAAGTTTTTCCAGATTTGGCCAGTGGAAGTTCTTTCAAGTTGATCCTGGGTACTTTTGGATTTTCCAACTACTGATTGAATATCTCCTTAGTTTTTGCTGTAATAGGATGTCCCAGATTCATCTTGTGCTTTTCATGCTTCAGTCCTGGCATACAAGACTTTTCTGCAGAGAGACCTGGTTTATATGAGTGGAGAATGAGAGAATTATTTAGAACCTAAGATGTGCTCACTGCTATAGGGGTCTCATTGCTTCTAGGTGCTCTCAATGGACAGAGCTAGGAAGTATATTTATCTATTTTTCTATGTACTGAAATCCATATGAGTTCATACAGATACTTCAAATTCCAATCCATAACCTCAGAGAATATCTAATCTTCCCCTTTTCCATAATTGTAATTCTTCTCTGACAGTAGAAACCTGGCTCCTATTCCCCTAAATATATTTACTCATTTTCTCAAGTCTGGGATACACAGAAAGTAGTTTCAAAATTGCTAACTTGTGCTACTGAAAAAAGCAAGCTTACTAATTAGAGTTCAGCATTTGTTTTTAGATATTTTTAAAGTAAAATTTCTAGAGTGAAATGTACAAATCATAAGTGTACAATTTGACATGTTTTGACAAACGAACACATACATACACACACACACATATTTTTATGACAACATAGAATACTTCCATCACCCCCAGAAAGTTCCCTCATGTCTCTTCTTAGGCCATCCTCCCAGAGCCAACCCACTTCTGATTTTTTTCGCCGTAATTCTGTCTTTTGGAGAACTTCACCTAAAGAAATTCATACCATATGTATCTTTCATTACTGGCTTCCTTTGCTTAGCATAATGCCTATGACATTCATCCATCATGTGTCAATAGTTTGTTCCTATTTATTGCTGTGTAGCATTCCATCTTATAAATATACCACAGTTCATTTATCCATTTTCTGGGAGTAGAAATGTGGGTTGTGTTCTGTTTTTAACCAATATGAATAAAACTGCTATGAATATTCTTGTACAAGTCTTTTAGTGGATATAAATGTGCAGGAAGCACGTGTTCAACTGTATAAGAAACTAACCTTCCCCGAGTTGCACCATTATACACTGCCACCAGCAATGTATAGGGGTTCCAGTTGCTTCACATCTTCCTCAACATCTTTTTAGTCTTTTTAACTTCAGCCATTCTAGGAGTTTTTATTATTTGTGTCTTTGATTACCAATGACCTTAAGCACTCTTCCCCCACTTTTTAAGCATGGGCATCCCCAGGGCTTGAGTTTGGGCTCGTTCTTCGCTCCTCTCTTGAATTGGATTTAGTTCAGGGAGTGGAAATAGTTGTATGGTTCTTAAGATTTTTGCAATTAAGCTTGAAGAAATGGATCAAAAAGTTCAAGGATGCTCTTTACATTCTTAATTCAGATTTACATAAGCTTTTGTTAATGAGACAAAAATTTTGTAATTAATCACGTGCATATAATTTACTTGGGTTTGTTCTGTTTTGTAAAGCTGATTTCAATTATAGATATTTATAAAGAAAATGAGTATCTGGCATTGTTTACATGCTAACACTTCCAGGGTTTTTATGAAAATTACACAAGTAGAAAGATGAATTCTCATAAAATTTTCTTAGCAGCCTTTTTTATTTTTAGAAAGTAATACAAACTGCTCAAGGCTAGCATCAACATATTGCCAGACTGATAATTGCACTGGGTGTTTTCATAATACTTTTCTTTGTGCATGCATTCAATATGCCCACCACATCCCCATATGTATTATCTGTAGTTTACAGGTGAAGAAATGGGGGCTTCAGAGAGGTTAAGCACCTTCCCTAAGGTCTCACAGTTGGTAACAGATCAGGAGGTAAAGCGAATAAGCCTGTGTTGTGGCCCAGGTTGATTCCATTAGGAGATGCTAGGCCTCCCAGTGAGTGCAATGTGTTCCTTGGCCCTAAAGCAACTTAATCGTTTGCTTGAAACAGCACCACGGGACAGCGTAGGGAGCCAGATTCAGCCACGGACAGGGAAGTCTGTATTCAGTGGCGGGGAGAGTATGGTGGACCCCAGAACTTTCAGGACAGGTTGTATGTCTCCTCTGGTTTCCCCTGCAGAGGAACATGTCTTCAGCTGAGGCTTGGTTGGAAACAGGGCCTCTCTGGCCCTCCTTGCAAAATACAGTTGCAGAATCGGGGCCTGAAGGAGGTCCTGTTGTATTCCCATGTCTTGGGAATCTGTAAGGATGGCCAGAGTCTGGGCTGGAATGTCCAAGTGTCTAAGCCCACCCTCTGCTCCTGGATATGACATCAACAATGTCTTGACCTTCTGCTTCCTGGCTTTCTGGTCAGAGAGTTTCAGTTCATATCAAGGCAGCCTCTATCCCTATTTCTGGGCCCCTTGCCTGGGTCCACATTCTAGTGCCAACACCCTTATCTAACATTTTCATTCCTTGTTCTTAATTAAGAGGGATTTTTAATTAAGGGTTAGGGGCATGACAACTTGGGAAACATCCTTCAATAGCGTCTGCAAGATGTTTACCCAAAGAAAAGTCTCAACCTAAAATTTGACGTGTTTAATAATATACTTGTCGAGTGTAGAAGTTTCTCAGACTATGGAAAAACTTTGACATGAGTTATAGCCCAAGTATACAAAAATAATTTGTGAGGAAGAAATCGAGAAAGTATTTCAAAGAGATGTGCCTGAATACTAAGTCTTATGCCATTTTTTATTATAGATTTTCATAAAATAAAAACATTTAGAGTTAGATCTAAAGGTAGGCTACTTGGGTGTCCATTAAAATGTATCATTTGATGATCCAAATTATTCTGTTAATAATAGAATCTTTGCACAGTCAAATCCCAATTGTATGACAGATATATCCCTGAAAAACACAATACTTGAAAACATAGTGCCAGACACATGAAGTCTGTGGAAAATCAGGAAATGGAAATATGGTTTGATAACTTTCTTTTATGTGTTACAACTCTGAGTAGTGTGATGGAGCCAACAGTCTTCCTAACATCTTTGGTAAGTGAGAGAGGGAGTCTCAGGCAGTGGGAGGTAATGGTCTTAGAGACTAGATAGAAATAAGGGCCAAGGAATGAGGTTTGAACCTGAGAAGTCTAGGGGGACAGGGTGTGGCAGAGTCTCAGGCCTGGGGTTTTGCTGGGGAGAGGTAAGGAATAGAGCTATGTGGATGGTGGCACTCTGGGGCAGACAGGCATAGGGACAGCATCACAGCACACCACGGGGGCGCTGGGGTTCAGGGGCCAGAAAAGGATGCTAGGAGTCAGGAACTGATACAAGAAGCAGAAAGGGTGTCTGAGGCCCCTTCCTTCCCACTCCTTGTTTACTTGCTCCTCCGGTGCCAGGTATTTAAGCATCTCAGGGAATTTTGCACAGCCTGGTGAGTTCTCTCTGCAAGGGCTACAATTTACAGAAACTCCTCCATCACATGGAGCCTGTTTTTTTTTTTTTTTTTTTTTTACAGAACATGGCTTTGTACAATGGCAACTATGATTTAAAGGGGAAGAGCTTTAAAAGGAAACTTATCAGAGGGTTTGTCCTCTCCTGGGAAGTGTCTGTCTGGGTCAGATTCATTTCTATGACCCCAGGGTAGGTACTGGGGACTGTGTCATCCAAAATGAATTGATCTGACCTACCTAGCAGGATTCTAGTGAATCCACTTGGGGGTTGTTTCCCTCTTCTCTCCATGATAATGTGCTGAGGGTTCAGGAGGATAGAATAACCAGAGGGTGAGAACCATGGTGGGCAGAACCAATGACTGCTGTGGTGGACAACTCTTATCCTGGTCTAGTCAGAACACCCCTACTCCCGTCCATGGCTGTCACTCCAATCTTGTAGTTACTCATGGGGCATCAACATAGGGCCTGTCTCTCCCCTGTACCCCAGGCCAAGAGATCTAGTTTAGAGTACAGATAAAGTCTTTGCTAAAGCCAGAGGAGACTAGCCTTGCAACAGGCATCTTCTCAAATATGGCCCTAGACATTTGGTTTGGGTAAGGTCTAGTAGATTACATTGGTAGTCAGAGATCTAATGGGGTTTACAAATTTTAATGTTCTTTTTTGTCCTAGTTTCTCAGTCAGGACTGATACCCAGAGGAAGTCAAATTCTGCTAAAATAAAATAGGTGGCAGAAAGGAAATTTTAAATTACCGTAGAGTAGTAAAGATTAGCAAAGTCCAGGAATTAAACAGCTGAGAGAAGGCCAGGTTTGGCATACAGTGAGAGTTGTCATCCTCACCTGGCCTCTCAAGGCATAGGATTGGAGAGTGTTGGTGGAGGCAGCTGGTAAAGGCTAAGACAGGCTTAAGGAAAATATGTGCAACATGGTTGACCTCCCTCAAACTCTCTCCCTCCTTTCCTCCCCTCCTTCCTTTGGGGAAAGGGATTGAAAGTTGGCAGCAAGGCTGTATACATTTCTGTACTCAATGAGTACTTTATCATACACACATGCTGGTTTTCTTTTTTATTATTATTGAATTGTAATTGATGTACAACACTATATGTGCTGGTTTTTTGTAAATAAAAAGTAATGCTGTAGTGTAGCAGTAAGACTTCATGTGCTGATAACCTTTCTTAAATACTGGCCAACAATGCTGGAAAGTAATTTGGCAGCATGTTTCAAGAGCCTTACAACATGTGTGCTCCTTTAGTTTAGTCTACTTTTAGGAATTTTTCCTTAAGGAAATAATATTTGCAGATTTTTTTAAATAGGGGAAATTGAAAACATCTTCCTAAATATCCAATAACAGGTGGATTTTAAAAATTAGATTAGATACCAAAATGTTAACATCGGTATTATCTGGGTGTGGTACACGACCACAATTCCTAATTTAAAAATCTTTAGGATCAGATTGTGTTATGGACTGAGTTTTTGTGTCTCCCTTAAAAATTCCTAGCATTTGGAACTAGAGCCTTCAGGAGGTAATTAGGTTTCTGTGAGGTGATAAGGGTGGAGCTCCATGATAGGATCAGTGCTCTTATGGGAGGAGGAAGAGACCCCAGAGCCTCCTCTCTCCACCATGTGAGGACATAGTGAGAAGGCAGTCACCTACAAGCCAGAAAGAAGGCCCACACCAAGAACCAAATCCACTGGCACCTTGATCTGGGACTTCCCAGCCTCCAGACCTGTGAGAAAATGTCTGTTGTTTAAGCCACTCAGTTCAGTTCACTTCCCATTAGTTCAGGTCAAGTTTTGTCACCAAATTTTTGGTTTCCAGGGTTCTTGCATTTCTTATATGTGGAAAGTGCATGCAGGCAAGGCTTGTGTCTTCAAGAGGCAGGGCGTCTGAGCTCCCCACTGGCTTCTGGCCCCCATGAGCTGGTATAAGGGTGCTCTAAGTCTGTGCTACGGTCCCTGCCTTTTAGGTTTTCGGGAAATGGTGTGGGGGAGAAGGAGGAGAAAGCTTTATTTTATATCACACTTAGAATTTTCTCTTATGTAGATGCTTCTCCTAGCAGAGAATCCCAGAGGGGAGGATCTGGGACACATCCTAAACTCCCAACAAACCCCAGTTAATACTTCATCAAGTCACATTTTCAGTACTTGCCCAATATCATTTGTTAGTCTTTTCATCAGATCACTCTCTGAAAACCCCAGGTCTTTTGTTTCTTCTCTTTTTTGCTTACATACTGGCACCAGCATCCTTGTTATAATCTCTCTTTATTGTCCGTTATTCACCAGGTCACAATGCCTTGGACTGCTTCCCTGCCACGTATACACATTATGTCTAAAGCTAATTTAGTCTACCCATGACATCATGGGCCCCTTCTGCTGCTCTCCTCCCCACCCTTGGGGCCCAGTATACCAATTCAACTCCCTAAATTCAATTAGCTGACTCTGGTTTGATTGTGACTTGGTGAGGAGAACCTTTAGAACCTTCCATGGCTTGACTGCTCAACTGTAGAACCTGTGGGCCAGAGGTTACGTCACTTAAACATCATGACATCCCTATGTGGTAGGTATAATTATCCTTATTCTTAAATAAGGAAAGACACCCACATCCCAGTGAGCGTGAGCCAGGGCTTGAACCTGGTCCTTTCCTGCTCCAGAAAAAGTGTTCATTCCATGACAGCATGTCTATGGATTGGGAAGTTCGTTTTAGGTGGGGTACATGGCAGTAACGACACAATCATTAAGCAGTTTGTAAAGGGTATGGTTTGTTTGGCTGCAATGGAATGGAAGTGTTAAGTAGACTTCAGATAGTTTATTCTCCCAGGGTATAATAGATTTATAAAGATTTTCTCTTGTGCTTTTTTTTTTTTTTTAAGGAAATCTGCTAGTCAGAACGATTGTGCCACAAATTCATAGAACAAGGCAGAGGCTTATGAAATGTACAGAAAACTCTCCATGGTGACAAGGTCATGATCAATGTGGTTAACAGATTCAGGATGCAGCCTTACTCCTGTCCGACAGTGGCTTCTGGGCAGGAGTCAGCACTATGTTGTGTAAAAAGATGTGGTATTTGCTGTGTGTGTTGTGTGCATGAGGGATGGAGGAAAAGGTGTCAGGGTGGGGAGGAGTGAAGTTACATCTCTGGGAGGAATGAATGCAAAATTATTTTTTAATTTTTTTATTTAACTAAGATAAGTGCACTATATGTGGATTGGAAATATCTCCTCGCCTCCAGGCATTCATGGTGGCATCCTTCCCACTTCTGTAGTTCTCTCTGGTAGCCTAGGCACTTCTCTGGGCACTTCGCAGCTCCTGGAGGGGGTGTATATCAAAATATACTTGGGTGGGGATTTTTCAAAAATTTTTTCCAGAGAGAGGTTTCTGGGAAGATGGCGGCGTAGGAGGACGCTGGGCTCACTGCATCCTGCGGATCACTTAGATTCCACCCACACCTGCCTAAAAAACCCAGAAAATCGCCAGAAGACTAGCAGAATGGATTCTCTGGAGCCAAGAGCAGACGAGAGGTCCACGGAAGAGAGTGAAGAGAGTAGGAAGGGTGGCGAGGCGGTGCGCGCTATACAGACTGCTGGGAGGGAGCCGGGGCGGTGGGGGGGCAGCCTGCTGGCAAAGCAGAGCCCCTGAGTCTGGCTTGCAAAAATGGAGGGGCTGGACGGAGTGTGTTCTGACAGCAAGCGGGACATAACATCTGGAAGGTTATAAGTTAACAGATCTGCTCAGAGAATGGGAGGGCTGGAGGACAACGGGAAGGAGAGTTGTTGAGCCCCGGACAACAGAGCACAGCTTGGCGGGGAACAAAGGCGCTCGCCAGTGCCATCTCCCTCGCCCATCCCCCAGCCAAAATCCCAAAGGGAACCAGTTCCTGTCAGGGAACTGGCTTGCACCGCGCAAACACCCAATGCTGTGCTTCTGCGGATCCATCCCTCCGGCGGCAGGTTGTACTCCCTCCCGGTGCCGCAGTGCCCCTCCTGAAGCCGATCACCAAAGGAAAAGCGAGCTGAGCCTGCCCCTCCCGCCCCTGTGCACCTTGCCGATCCACCCCAGCTAATACGCCAGATCCCCAGCACCACAAGCCGGGCAGTGTGCAAGTAGCCCAAACAGGCCACCCCACCCCACAGTGAATCCTGCCCCTACGAAAGGGGAAGAGAAGGCACACACCAGTCTGACTGTGGCCCCAGTGGTGGGCTGGGGGCAGACATCAGGTCTGACTGCGGCCCCGCCCACCAACGCAAGGTATTTAAGACAGCACAGGGGAAGTGCCCTGCAGTTCTGCACCACTCCAGGGACTATCCAAAATGACAAAACGGAAGAATTCCCCTCAAAAAAACCTCCAGGAAATAACGACAGCTAACGAACTGATCAAAAACGATTTAAACAATATAACAGAAAGTGAATTTAGAATAATAGTCATAAAATTAATCGCTGGGCTTGAAAACAGTATAAAGGACAGCAGAGAATCTATTGCTACAGAGATCAAGGGACTAAGGAACAGCCAGGAGGAGCTTAAAAATGCTATTAATGAGCTGCAAAATAAAATGAAGATGACCACAGCTCGGATTGAAAAGGCATAGGAGAAAATAGGTGAACTAGAAGATAAAATTATGGAAAAACAAGAAGCTGAGAAAAAGAGACATAAAAAAATCCAGGAGTATGAGGGGAAAATTAGAGAACTGAGTGATGCACTAAAGAGAAATAATCTATGCATAATTGGTATTCCAGAGGAGGAAGAGAGAGGGAAAGGTGCTGAAGGTGTACTTGAAGAAATAATAGCTGAGAACTTCCCTGATCTGGGGAAGGAAAAAGGCATTGAAATCCAAGAGGCACAGAGAACTCCCTTCAGACGTAACTTGAATCGATCTTCTGCCCGACATATCATAGTGAAACTGGCAAAATACAAGGATAAAGAGAAAATTCTGAAAGCAGCTAGGGATAAACGTGCTCTAACATATAAAGGGAGACCGAAGACTCGTGACGGATCTCTCTACTGAAACTTGGCAGGCCAGAAAGGAATGGCAGGAAATCTTCAATGTGATGAACAGAAAAAAAACTATGCAGCCAAGAATCCTTTATCCAGCAAAACTGTCATTTAGAATAGAAGGAGAGATAAAGGTCTTCCCAAACAAACAAAAACTGAAGGAATTCATCACCACTAAACCAGCCCTACAAGAGATCCTAAGGGGGATCCTGTGAGACAAAGTACCAGAGACATTGCTACAAGCATGAAACCTACAGACATCACAATGACTCTAAACCCGTATCTTTCTATAATAACACTGAATGTAAATGGACTAAATGCTCCAACCAAAAGACATAGGGTATCAGAATGGATAAAAGAACAAGGCCCATCTATTTGCTGTCTACAAGAGACTCATTTTAGACCTGAGGACACTTTCAGATTGAAAGTGAGGGGATGGAGAGCTATTTATCATGCTACTGGAAGTCAAAAGAGAGCTGGAGTAGCCATACTTATATCAGACAAACTAGACTTTAAATTAAAGGCTGTAACAAGAGATAAAGAAGGGCATTATATAATAATGACAGGGTCTATCCATCAAGAAGAACTAATAATTATAAATGTCTATGCGCCAAATACGGGAACCCCCAAATATATAAAACAATTACTCACAAACATAAGCAACCTTATTGACAAGAATGTGGTAATTGCAGGGGACTTTAATACCCCACTTACAACAATGGATAGATCATCTAGACACACGGTCAATAAAGAAACAAGAGCCCTGAATGACACATTGGATCAGATGGACTTGACAGATATATTTAGAACTCTGCATTCCAAAGCAACAAAATACACCTTCTTCTCAGGTGCACATGGAACATTCTCCAAGATAGATCACATACTGGGTCACAAAACAGCCCTTCATAAGTATACAAGAATTGAGATCATACCATGCATACTTTCGGACCACAATGCTATGAAGCTTGAAATCAACCACAGGAAAAAGTCTGGAAAACTTCCAAAAGCATGGAGGTTAAAGAACACGCTACTACAGAATGAATGGGTCAACCAGGCAATTAGAGAAGAAATTTAAAAATATATGGAAACAAACAAAAATGAAAATACAACAATCCAAATGCTTTGGGATGCAGCGAAGGCAGTCCTGAGAGGAAAATACATTGCAATCCAGGCCTAGCTCAAGAAACAAGAAAAATCCCAAATACAAAATCTAACAGTACACTTAAAGGAAATGGAAGCTGAGCAGCAAAGACACCCCAAACCCAGCAGAAGAAGAGAAATAATAAAGATCAGAGCAGAAATAAACAATATAGAATCTAAAAAAACTGTAAAGCAGATCAATGAAACCAAGAGTTGGTTTTTTGAAAAAGTAAACAAAATTGATAAACCTCTTGCCAGGCTTCTCAAAAAGAAAAGGGAGATGGCCCAAATAGATAAAATCATGAATGAAAATGGAATGATTACAACCAATCCCTCAGAGATACAAGCAATTATCAGGGAATACTATGAAAAATTATATGCCAATAAACTGGACAACCTGGAAGAAATGGACAAATTCCTAAACACCCACACACTTCCAAAACTCAATCAGGAGGAAATAGAAAGCTTGAACAGACTCATCACCAGCAAAGAAATTGAATCAGTCATCAAAAATCTCCCAACAAATAAGAGTCCAGGACCAGATGGCTTCCCAGGGGAACTCTACCAGACATTTAAAGCAGAGATAATACCTATCCTTCTCAAGCTATTCCAAAAACTAGAAAGGGAAGGAAAACTTCCAGACTCATTCTATGAAGCCAGTATTACTTTGATTCCTAAACCAGACAGAGACCCAGTAAAAACAGAGAACTACAGGCCAATATCCCTGATGAATATGGATTCAAAAATTCTTAATAAGATACTAGCAAATCGAATTCAACAGTATATAAAAAGAATTATTCACCATGATCAAGTGGGATTCATTCCTGGGATGCAGGGCTGGTTCAACATTCACAAATCAATCAACGTGATACATCACATTAATAAAAGAAAAGATAAGAACCATATGATCCTGTCAATCGATGCAGAAAAAGCATTTGACAAAATTCAGCATCCTTTCTTAATAAAAACCCTCAAGAAAGTCGGGATAGAAGGAATATACTTAAACATCATAAAAGCCATTTATGAAAAGCCCACAGCTAACATCATCCTCAATGGGGAAAAACTGAGAGCTTTCCCCCTGAGATCAGGAACACGACAGGGATGTCCACTCTCACCGCTGTTGTTTAACATAGCGTTGGAAGTTCTAGCATCAGCAATGAGACAACAAAAGGAAATCAAAGGCATCCAAATTGGCAAAGATGAAGTCAAGCTTTCGCTTTTTGCAGATGACATGATATTATACATGGAAAATCCAATAGCCAAAGTAATTTTGAAGAAGAAGACCAAAGCAGGAGATATCACAATCCCAGACTTTAGCCTCTATTACAAAGCTGTCATCATCAAGACAGCATGGTATTGACACAAAAACAGACACATAGACCAATGGAATAGAATAGAAACCCCAGAACTAGACCCACAAACATATGGCCAACTAATCTTTGACAAAGCAGGAAAGAATATCCAATGGAAAAAAGACAGTCTCTTTAACAAATGGTGCTGGGAGAACCGGACAGCAACATGCAGAAGGTTGAAACTAGACCACTTTCTCACACCATTCACAAAAATAAACTCAAAATGGATAAAGGACCTGAATGTGAGACAGGAAACCATCAAAACCCTAGAGGAGAAAGCAGGAAAAGACCTCTCTGACCTCAGCCACAGCAATTTCTTACTTGGCGCATACCCAAAGGCAAGGGAATTAAAAGCAAAAATGAACTATTGGGACCTCATGAAGATAAAAAGCTTGTGCACAGCAAAGGAAACAATCAACAAAACTAAAAGGCAACCAACGGAATGGGAAAAGATATTTGCAAATGACATATCGGACAAAGGGCTAGTATCCAAAATCTATACAGAGCTCACCAAACTCCACACCCAAAAAACAAATAATCCAGTGAAGAAATGGGCAGAAAACATGAAGAGACACTTCTCTAAAGAAAACATCCAGATGGCCAACAGGCACATGAAAAGATGCTCAATGTCGCTCCTCATCAGGGAAATACAAATCAAAACCGCACTCAGATATCACCTCACACCAGTCAGAGTGGCCAAAATGAAGAAATCAGGAGACTATAGATGCTGGCGAGGATGTGGAGAAATGGGAACCCTCTTGCACTGTTGGTGGGAATGCAAACTGGTGCAGCCACTCTGGAAAACAGTGTGGAGGTTCCTCAAAAAATTAAAAATAGATCTACCCTATGACCCAGCAGTAGCACTGCTAGGAATTTACCCAAGGAATAAAGGAGTACTGATGCATAGGGGCACTTGTACCCCAATGTTTATAGCAGCACTCTCAACAATAGCCAAATTGTGGAAAAAGCCTAAATGTCCATCAACTGATAAATGGACAAAGAAATTGTGGTTTATATACACAATGGAGTACTACGTGGCAATGAGAAGGAATGAAATATGGCCCTTTGTAGCAACGTGGATGGAACTGGAGAGTGTGATGCTAAGTGAAATAAGCCATACAGAGAAGGACAGATACCATATGTTTTCACTCTTATGTGGATCCTAAGAAACTTAACAGAAACCCATGGGCGGAGGGGAAGGAAAAGAAAAAAAAGAGGTTAGAGTGGGAGAGAGAGCCAAAGCATAAGAGACTCTTAAAAACTGAGAACAAACTGAGGGCTGATGGGGGGTGGGAGGGAGGGGAGGGTGGGTGATGGGTATTGAGGAGGGCACCTTTTGGGATGAGCACTGGGTGGTGTATGGAAACCAATTTGACAATAAATTTCTTATGTTAAAAAAAATGAGCAACTTAGCTAAAAGACAGCTTTTGTATATGTTACATATTACAGGAATAATTTATGTACTAAATGTAACAAACATTATTTTCCTCACAAAGAATAGACAATATTTTCCGTAGAAAGTAAAACCCAAGTTCAAAGTATATGTGGAGAAATTCATTTTCAAAAAATAAATTCCATGTTGTTTACTCTAGTTTTTAGGATCACTGATGAAAGTGTTTCATTAGCTCTAGGTTTTTTTGATAATCTTATTTTATAAAAATAATTTAAAATTTTCTACTTTTGATTTTAGTATTTGTTTTATTCCCAAATCATACATCTTTTGGTCTTGATACCATGGTCTTATTTACATGGAAATGATTGGTGCTATTTGTTGGGGCAAATGTGGATGTTTAAAAAAATGTTGTTGGATGTTTCAGAGTATTTTATATATCTCATCTTTCTATTGGATCAGAATAAAACATACTTCTAAATGAAAAAAAATATTTTTTCCAGTCTGATACTCTTTGGAGGTCACCGCCATTCATCGTGTTATGAAAAGTTACCTAAGTAAAATTCTGACACCTGGCAATTCTCTGACACCAGCTGGGTGTCCTACAATTTAATTCAATTCTGACACTGTCCACCTGGAGATAAATCAGATTCCACAGGTTAAGGGCTCATTCCTACAAGGATGCTCCCGGCCCCAGCAAGGCCAGATTGTCACCTATGCTTCTGACCACCTGTCTATCAAGAAACACTATAGTTGCTGGATTACTGGTTTTCTATAAAGGGATGTAATTCAGGGACAGCCAGATGAAAGACATGCATAGGGTATGGTATAGGAAAAAGGCATGGAGCTTCCACACCCTCTTCAAGAGTGCCATTTCCCCCAAATTTCCATGTGTTCACCAACCAAGCAGCTCTCTGAACCTTGCCCTTTTGGTTTTTATGGAAGCTTCATTACATAGGCATGACTGACTAAATCATTAGCCATCGGCACTCAATCTCCAGCCCTTTGCCCCTCCCGTGAGGTCAGGGTCGGGGGGGACTGAAAGCTCCAATCTACTATCCCTGTGGGGATACTATCCAAAAGTCAGCCCATTAACATAAATTCAGGTGTGGTTGAAAGGGGTTTGTTATAAATATCAAGACACTTTTATCCCTCTTATCACTTAGGAAATTCCAAGGGTTTTAAGAGCTCTGTGCGAGAAATGGGATAATTAAAATATGTTTCTCATTATAAATCACAATATCATACCAGGGTATTCTGCTATTCATCTCTTCACACATCACATATAGTCCCACCAAAATCTCTATTTTACAGACAGTCTATCCATCCCATTTCTAGAATTTTCTCACTAAGGCACTGTTGGTATTTCCAAGCCATACATGGCCAATCTATGTGTCTGGAAAGGATGGAAAGGAAAGTGCTTGGTATTCCTGAGTAAGATTTCAGATTCATGCTTTAGAAACAAGAGCTGTGATGGAGGAGGGCTGACCAGTCTTCAGGGGGTACGCTACATGGCTGAGCTCAGGGAGACCTGGCCTGGCAGTGCACAAATATGAGAAACAGATGACTTTGCCTGTGGTCTTCAACTTCTTTTCTCCTCAGATTGCCTGGGCGTCTCTAAAATCTCTGTCTCGTGACTCTGTGGTTAATGAAACCTGCATGTGCTGGTTCTGTTCCAGGGCTCACAGAGTTCTATCTGTCCAAGACTGCCTTTTCCTCTGGCTCCTCTGTCCTTGTCAGGCCGAATGAGCTCTACCCCTCGGAGGCCCTCTTGATGGCAGCTGGACCTTCTGGTAGCTTTCCACACACTCTCCAGCTGTTCTAACCATCCACCCAGAGCCCACCATGCCATTCTTTACATAATGGGATTGCTTTCTTAATGTGAAATCCCAGTTGGGTTCTCCAGTAAGCATCACTGCTTCTGCTTGAAGACCCACAGTTGCAATCACATTAACTGCCCCTAAAAATGACAATTGTGGAAACAGCTCTTATTAGCCCATACTTGCTTACAGTGTTAGAAACCACAGCCAGATTCCCACAGTAGTAGTAGGAGCTGCCATTTATAGAGAGCTCATGATGCGTTAGGCATCAGTGTTTTATATTATTTTAATCTTCAAATTAACTATCAGGTAGGACCCACTATTTACAGCTAGAGAAATCGAAGGTCAGAGAGGTTAAATAAATTACTGAGTGTCACACAGTTGATAAATGGTGGGGCAGGACTGTCTAACTACAAAGCCAATATATTTCCCTCCCACTGCCAGAGCCACCATGCTATATAATGTCCCACTGCTGCTATCTGTGATTGGATTCCTCTTCTGGGCAGATGGAGGGATGCCCCCGACACATGGGATTCAGCATGGCTATGCACGGGAGGATGAGAGTCCAGTTAAGATCAGTCCAGGGAAAATTAATGTTAAGAATCCTCACAGGATCTAGAACACCAGGCCTGACTGGTGGACCTATTCACACCGCCATCTTTCCTCTCCCTGTGTTGGCCATTGGGACAACGAAATGCAAGGAAGAAGCAATGGCCAGGGTCTACTTGTGAATGAAAGTTGGCCTTTCTGCCACCCTTGGCATATTGGTACAGTTTTTCAACCCCTAGTGTAGGCAAAATTGTGTTGCGTTTGGCAGTGGGGTGTGAGGGGGATTTCTCAAAGAGGCAGAAAGTAATGTGAGCCTTATCTTCAGAAGCAGCCACCATCTCTTGCTTTCCTATCAGCCTGGCTTTGCAGCCAGCCTGTGGCTAAAGGTGTTGCTCAGGCTCTTGAAAATAAGGCTTGTCCAAATAAGATATGGGCTGGCTGGAAGGCATATTTCAAGAAAGAATTGCCTATACTTTATAATTCAATATATACGGTAATCCTAGTAACTGTTCTGTCTTTACTAGAGGGAGGAAGAAGGAAGGTTTGTTAAACTTTCTCAAGAAGTGAACTGCAGCATGGAAATCTATTGACCTGTGTCCCATTCTCTCTTGAAAATTCTATGCTGTCAAAGGCAGATAGCTTTTCCAACACAGCTGCATTATCCACAACAGCAGCACAATAACTCCCGCTGCCCTGCCTATATTGCTTGGGGGATTTTTTGTATGTGCATGTTTTTTATTCTATTTTTCCATCTGGTGACTTTTGTTTTCTTCTAAATGGTGCTGTTTAAATGCTTTCCACAAACGCAATCTTGAAAATAAACACATTGAATAGATAAGAACAAAAGAGGATCCATTCTCGATGCTGCTCACTGCTGAGAGGTTCCCTCAGCTGCAGGGAGATGAGGGCCAAATGGATGAGTGGATTGTCAGTGTAAAATGCTACCCAAGGGTGCTGCCAGGATTAGAATCTAATCAGAACCACATTAACAGTGTCATGACACACACACACAGATAGAGATATAGAGATAGAGATAGAGATAGAGATAGAGATAGAGATAGAGATAGAGATAGAGATAGATAGAGATAGAGATAGAGATAGAGATAGAGATAGAGATAGAGCCTTACCAACTGAGCACTCATAATCAACCAGTGGGCCTTGAAAACTTAGGAGGCTCATCTCCCAATTGGCAATTCTCAAAAGCCTTGGTTTTATGCCTCCAGCGCTTCCCAATAGAGAGAAGACTGTGGCTAGGTTGCTACTTTATCCCTCAGGGACTTCCCCTCCACTTCCTTCCCCACATTCCCTGACCACTCCCCTGTGATCATTGCCTTAGTTTGGGCTCCCCCAGAACAGATGCTGAGACAAAGATTTGGGCACAGGTAATTGGGAAGGACTAAGAACTCCGGTAGGAAAGTGATTCAGGGAAGGAAGGCAGTCAACAAAGGTTGTGTTGCCACACTAGCCATCACAGAGCTCAGTCCTGTGAAAAACAGTGTCAAACACGCACCTCAGAATGCTTGTGCCCAGGGCAAGAGAGCCAGGGCATTTGTACATAAACTTCCAGACCATATGCTGAGGGCTGCTCCTTGGGGTGTTAATTCTGGGCACTAATGAAACTTGCTTGCATGTGAGCTGAAGGGCTTTCCACAGTTCTGAAAAAGAGCTCCAGGCACAGGTATATAGACTGGCAGTTTGAGGTTGGCTGGAGTGCACTGGACGGTGCAAAGGGATGTGTCTCGGGCACTTGTAGCATCTCTTGTCATCACACATACAGCTTAAGACAAGCAAGTCCCTTGGAGTCAGTGGCAGAGCCACATCTGAAGGATTTTTAGGGTGTTTTTTGTTTGATCCCATAAAGTTACCCACATCAGAACTATCCTGCTTTCCCCCACCTGCCCCTGAGTGTAAGTTCTTGATAATTGCAAGAATTGATTCCTTGCCTTTACGGATGAAAGTGCCAAGCACCTGAACATGGCTCAGAGACTCATGGCATAAATGGACAGAGGGCCCCAGGCTCCAGCTGGGCTGGGAGGCAGCAGCTATTTGCTGGAAGCAGAACTTCGGTTGTCCTTGGTTGTGACTCCAGCTCCCGCTCTCTTTCCGGGAGTGTGCTGCCCACCAGAGGAGTGGCAGATATGGAGACCTGATTCAATGATGCTGCCTTTAGCAGCAACAGCAGAAAATCTCAGTTCAAACTGGTTTAAGCAATATGGAAAATCCATTTTATTTCGCTGAATAGGATGTTTGAGGTAGAGTGCTCTAGATCAATTCAGTGGTTCAGGTTCTTTCCAGCTCTGTTTTGCCATCTTCAGTGTGCAGAACTTGTTTTGGGGTATCTCCCTTCCTTACAAAGTGGCTGCTGCAGGTCTAGGTCTCATGCATGTATACACACACCACTGTAACCCACCGCCATGATGTGGAAGCCCAAACCATGCCACACAGATATACCGCAGGGAGAGGCCATGTGGAGATGTTCTAGCTGAGGTCTCAACCAACATCCAGGCAGAATGTGAGGCAGATACTGTGGTATTATCCACATTTTAAGTAGGAAGAAATGAAACTTGGGGAATTTAAATAATTTGTCAAGGTTACAGATATAGGAAATGGGCAGAGAAAGACCTAAACCCCTAAGGGTTCAGAATTCAGTGGTTTTGCCTCCCAGTCAGACCCATTTGTTTCTTTTTTGCAGGCCCCTGAGCTACTAGGCAGCTTGGGAGGGTGCCCTGGCTTTGCCAGAATCCATCCCCTCTCAGCCTTCATTGCCAGAGTTTATTCCAAGGTACAGCGAGGCTTCCATTCTCCTTGCCAACCTTGGCCAGGGAGCAGAGCACAGGGCCAAACCTGGGGCCCTGGCTTCAAACCTACCCCCTGAGGGTGATCTAGTCTCCTGCTGGCAGATTTCAGTAGAGCAAAGAGTGGATCTTCCTTAGGAAATCCTGGGGCCACAAATCTGAACCTGTTTTCCATGTGTTAGAGAACTAAAAAAAAAAAAAAAAAAAAGGAAAGTCATGATTCTCATGCAAACATAAAGTGAACACATGTCAAAGATTTTATTTAAGTCACTAATGGAGGGAATTGGTTAGATGTAACTGGTTCAAAGGCGAAGTCAAAAGAACCACAGATTTGCAAGGGATAAAGGAATGTTGAAGTAACTTTATATATGGACTTGAAACTTGATTTATTATGTTTTGTGGGGAAGTGGCAGAGTTTATTTCCATGTCTTCAGACAAGAATTCTTTGCATTGCTATCCCTTGTATGCAATTTTCAGAGTTGTAAAGTAACTTGAGAGCAACGAAAGGCACAGAACTCCCATAGAATCAGATATGCAAAGGCTCCAACATCCCATTGGAAGGTTTTCCAGTAATCTCCTTTGCTTATTCCAAAGTCTTACATTTTTCCTTGCATTTGAATGATTTTCCTTGGGCCATCTTCCCTATTTGTGGTTTCTGGGTGAGAGCTGTCCCTCTTTTTCTTGGGAAGCCTTACACTGTGGGCTTTGGAACCAGGCAGACCTTGGGTTCAGATCTCCATTTGCATTTACTAGGCGTGGAGCTCCACTGAAATCACTTAATCCTAGAGTCTACTTCATATGGCAGGTGTGAGGATTAAAGTGCTTGGCATTGTTGCAAATTTAATGTATTCATCCTATCATCCCCTCTATTTTATACATATGGAAACTGAGACACTGGGTTTTTAAGGCACTGACCTAAGGTCATACTACTGGGTCATATGGTGGAGCTGGAATTCAAACCTGGGCAGTTTGGTTCTGCTGCCACACTCAAGCAGTCATGAAATGGCAGGTGCCAGGTGCTTCTTAGCCTCTCTAGTGTGACCAAGTTGTGATGTCTGCTTGAGTTGGCTGACTACCCTAAGAAGCCAGCTACTGGGTTGGTGGTCACTCCTCACTGCCTGTTCACCTTCTACTCCTGTTTGGCACCATAGTGGGGTGCCATAGGGTCCACTGCTCTCCTTGGGACCTGCTGTGCTCATGACCCCAGGTTCTTCTTGTGTGGTTGTTTGTTCTGATATTTCATTGAAATCTAATATAGAAAAATGCACAGCTCAATGAATTTTCAGGGTGAACACATATGCATATAAACATGTAAGAACATGGCCAGCACCCCAGAAACCAACTTGTGCCCCTTTCCAGTCAATGCCCTCAAGGACAGCTACTGCCTTGACTTCTGTCACCACAATTTTGCCTGTCTTTGTTCTTTATGTGAAGGCAGCCACAAAGTCAGCCACAAAGTCTGCATTCTTTTGTGTCTGGCTTCTTCCGTTCAACATTTTGCTTATGAGGTTCACCCATTTTGTTGTAAGTACTTGTAAGTTTATTCATTCTTGTTGCTGTATGAAAATGCAGTTCATTTCTCTATTCTATACTTGATAGGCATTTTGATAGTTTCCAATTTATGGTTTCAGCCCATACCTTTTGGCCCACGGAGACACATGTTTTTTGTGGGCTGTGCTTAGTTTATAAAAGTAACGTTGTGAGTTGGATGGTCCTGACATTTTCTTAACAGATGGGTCAGTCTGCTTCTTCTTTGCCACAATCAGCAATTTGGCTTTTGTTCCTTTTCTTCCTTCAGGTCAAGTGTGCCGGCCCATCTGCGGGCCTGTTCAACACGTGCTGAGCAAGGCCAATGGCAGCCCTGCTGTATTTCTAACATATGTGGTAACTAGCTCCTTCTGTGCATCCTGGTTCATGGAAGGAGGGGAGGGTGGGAGAGCCTGGAGGATCAGTGATCTGAGGCCATCTCGCAATCACTGGGGAGTCTGGAGACTCAGCTGTGGGAGGAGCTGAGCCCTTCAGGTCTTTGTTCTTCAGGGACAGTGATTTCTGCTCCCCACTCTTCTTTATCTCCTGATGAGAAACTTATTGCTTCTTGTCTACCCCTTTCGCCTCCCCGCTGAAATGCATACAAAGGAACTTTTCCCCAAACTTGTGCTTGTTAGTGTGCACCTCGGGTGGCCTTCCCTTCCCCCTGTTTTCTGCCACACTAGGAGGTGGCCCTGGGTGGTGTGCATTTTGTATTGTTACCCACTTTTTTCCCCTCCCATAAGGAGACCAGACCCTGTCTTTCTCAGAGGTGTTTTGACTGTTGCTGTTTCTGCTTCATCCCCCTTTCTCAGGCCTCATTAGCCACTTCCTTACCTGTAAATAAGGATTTTTTTTTTCCAGGCTGACACCCTCCTTTCCCCAGAGTGCTCCATTCTCTGACCAGAGCTTCCTGTCAGCAAAGCAGCAAGCCCACACCCTTAAACGGAACAGGCCAGGTCAAAGATTTATATGGTGACTTAGTAAAATAAGAATATAAATAGAATGTGAGAACCAACCAAAATGAAAAATGCACATCTGCTAGCCAGTGGGGACAAAACGGCAGGTTGGTCTTCAGATCTGGTACTGAGCTTCCTTACAACAAGGACAATAAAAGAAATCAAAGAGATTATAGAGTTACTGTGAAGATAATAGAAAAAAGATAAAATAGATAAGAGATAATAATTGTGATATTTTTGAAGAAGTGTCTTATTCATTATTCTATCTCCTAAACACCTGGCTTAGGGCCTCATGCATAGTAAGTGCTTAATAAGTATTTAAGGGCTAAGTTGATAAAGTTACATCACTATTAGCTGCTGGCTAATACACCTGAGTGCTTAACTATGTGGCAGGTAAATTCTAATCTGTGCCCATCAACAACTCCAAAGGTGGGCACTGTGGTTCCCTTATTTTTCTTTTTTAAATTATTTTTAAAAATCTTTTTTGTCCTCCCTTCATTTTCAAATGTGGAAGTCAAGTGTAGAGAGTAACTCCCCCAGGTCACAGCTCTTCTGTGGTCTGGTGATGATTTAAAATCAAGTGCCCTGTCTGGAGCCAGCCAGCTTAGGCACTGAGGAATCTGAAATTATAGAGCAAATGAACATTTATGAATATTTTCATTTTACTAGACAGTAAAACCAATCATACTGGCCTTTTTACTACTGGATCCTGTCTGGGAGCCCCATTTGGTGAGAGGCCTTGCTGGAAACCAAGGGAGGCCGCCCTCCCGTCTAGGGGAAGCTGCCAAACTCCAAAGCTGACAAACCTTTTCCGTGTCTGCCCCCTGCTGGCAGACATGAGGATAACAGGGCAATCCCTACAGCTGGCTATAGGAGGTCTTTGATCAGAGTGAGGCCCTGCAAGCGCTCTTCTGCTGGTGTTGGGGAGAGGGGGTATGTTACCCAAACCTCACACTGGGACCTGTGCTCTGACAAATTGAAATGTCTTAGGATAGGCTGTTTAAAATTGGTTGCTGTGTTGGCAAGTCTAGTCCACCTTGTCTCTTGATCTAGGGTGGAGGCAGCATGGAGGAGGTAAATGTCAGTTTTAGAAAGCGTTGGAACAAGAGTCAGGAGACCTGGGTTCTAGTCTCAGGAGGGCCATTTACCCAGAGTGGCAGGTGTCCTCTCCGGGGCTGTTCCCTCATTTGCAAAACAAGGCATTGTGTTACTTGGCTCTAGTGGGCCTTTAGTCGTAGATCTCCACCTCCAAGTCCTTTGAAGATCTCCCTCAGTCGGGTCTTCTTGGACCTCACCTCCTAACCCTAAACTTCCTCCACAAACCCTATTCCCGCTCTCTGGCCTGCATCCCTCTGTGGCCAGATAACTTGCATTCTTCCCTACCCTGAGCCAAACCTTAGCACCTTTGTATGAGGTCTCCAGGCTCACACTAACTGAAAATGGGAATCTTATGGTTCGGAAAGTAAACTGGGCTGTACTTCTTGGCATTCAGTCCAGCTTGTCTTCCTCCTACTGGCAAGACCAAATTCAGGATGGAGAAAGAGAGAAGTAGCCGAAACCAACAACTTATATGGGATTTCTTTGGGCACTAAAGATGGCGTCTGATGTAATAACCAATCTTTGCACAATGTGATAATTTGCAAAGCATTCTGAGTCATAGAACAACTCTGTGAGGAAAGTATTTCTATCACCCACATGCGTGTGAGGGAATTGAGCCCAGAGATCTACAAGGTCCACGGTCACTTAGCCAGCATGTGGCTGGGCTGGAACCCAGGGTCAGTCAGGTCCACCCCAGGCTCAGGATTTACCCCGTCAGAAATGTGCAAGGCCTGAGAGTTCAGACAGTGGTCATTAATTCCAGAAGAAGGCAGTGTCAGGCAAGACAAGCCCTCTCACCCCTTCTTTCTGATGGAAACATTTCTTCTCCTTCTGGAATAGTTCTGTACTGGATTTCTTACATATGGCTACATGTCCCTTACTCAAGCCTCTTGGTGCAGATCCTAGTCTAAGCTGGCACTGGCTTGTTCTGCACTAACTGGTCTGTACCTGTGTGTATGTGTGTGGCATATTTGGACAAATCTTATCGTCCCTGAACCTTATCTTCCCTGAACCCACTGAGGTAGGGATGGTAATAGTGAAGAATAAAAGCAGGATGTGTGGGAAAAGCTTTTTATAATGTGCAGAACCACAAAGCATTAGAACTTGCTGGGGAGGGAGGTAGAGGAATTTACCTGCCAGCTCCCTTCTGTCTCCTGTTTTACCCTTGTACTTCCAGGTTGGGTCAATGATCTTCTCCAGCAGCTTCTGGGGAAGCCAGACCCCCATACCTAAGCACAGTGCTTCAAAGGATCCAGAAGCAGTGAAAGGGGCCAGAGCCCCATGGGTCAGGTTGGATGACCCGGCATCTGGGTGCAGGGCTGCTGAGGCTCTGGCTGTGGGCAGGAATGATGGGGAGTGAGCTAGGACCAAGCCCTCAATCCAGGGGAAGCTGAGACAGCCAGCAGTATTAGGAAATGAGGAGATGGAAGCTTCTGGCACTTTCCATTTGAGCAAATGGCTGACGTTCTGGGGAAAGCTTGGGTCAAGGAAATCTGGAGAGACACATAAAAGTTGATGTGGTCCAGTGGTGGATACCTAAGGAGCCCTGAAAGAAATGTGGGGGCTGGAGTCCCTGTAGGGCAGGGGTGAGAGTTAGAACCACTGGATGTGGATATTGCTATGAACATGACCTCATGTTCAACCCTGGTAGTGTCTGGGGTAATAAGAGCTTCCAAAGGATTTTTGTATTTCCTTTGGAGCACACAAAGTATACACATTGATTCAGCCCCACATAGGGTCTAAAGCAGAGCTTTTGTGGTGAAGGGCAAATTATTTTTCTTAATTTTCAACCCATCATGAACTGACACCTAAAAAAATGTGGTAAGATAAAATACTAGAAAATGAAATTAGAAATGCCTAAACCAGTTCCTACAATATTCATTGAGATGAATCCTCTGATCGTGTATTTGGATAACGTGGTGCTATAAAATTTTTAAATGCTGACTCTCCCTATCCATGTTTATCTCATCATGAGCGCCACTTTGTAAATTCTGATTTCTGGATTCCTTGAAGATGAAATCAGTCTTTATAATTACAATAGAGATAGTACTTTTTAACAAATGGACAGTTTATACAGGGAACAAAAAGGAAAATTCATAGCACTTAGTTTGTCAACACCACATTTACCAAAAGAACAGTCACAGTCACATTAAAGATACATTTGCGTGTGCTGATGGCCATGTACATTGAGGAATGGTATTGAGTACCTCAGTATCAACAAAAATATTGCTTTCCTACTTTAAACTGGAACATATTTATGATACCAGATAATAAAAAGTAGAGGAAAAATAGCACACTACTACATCTTAATGAAACTCTGCCATACTTAGTGTAAAACTCAGAATCCACATGTGGTATTCAGAAAAACATGTCCAGAAATGGGAACAAACAGGAGCTAGCTCTCCTGGGAGAGGGCAGGACTGGACATTGGCCAACTCTGGGACTATCTTTTCTGGTTTTCTGGTTATTTTCAACTTTGGATCTTAGTAACTGAATTTAATCTGTTTCTATCTTGATTTCAACTACAAAGCTAATGACACTTGACTCAGTTGAAAAATAAAAATTGGCACACTAGTCATCTGGTGTCAAAATTATCTTCTTGTTAGGAAATATCCTGAAAATATTTTAAAAAATAGACAGTACTAAGCCCCTGAAGAAGATGTAATTTATAGGAATGAGACTGTTTTTCAGTAGACATCCGAAACATCTATATTCAGCTTGAGGATCATACTAATGATGATCTAATGATGCTGTCACTGCTCAGAACATTTTTGGAAAGCTTTCTTTAGAATTGTGTTCAGAGGACAATACTCTTGGTATTGGCATACATTAATAAACTTTTTCATTACAGTGTCTAATAACTTGAAATTTAGGGAAATAATTCAAATGGAATCTTCTAGAAACATCAACTAACAATATAATTTTAGGGTCTCCCTCAGATTATGTCAATTCAAGCATAGATAAGGGAACCCCTGGAAAATTGTGTGGAACAAATAATTGGAAAAACATATAATTTTTCAAAATCTATCCAAGACCTCTTAGGATAACTGGGATTTAAAATAATGTCATTTTTACTGTTTTATGCTTGGGAAGCACTATAGTGAGGGTGTAGCTTCCATATACTTGTCTGTGTCACGTAGACAGCCTGGATGTCTAGAAGTCCCAGCTCACGTGTCAAATCTGAGGGTCCCAGGGGGCTAATCTGTGTTAGCCAGCACTTTTTTTTTTTATCCCTTCTTGTGTCATCACACAACCTACTGCCATCCTCTCATCTGCTTTCCTGTATGCAGAGTGCCTTCTAAGTTCTTCATTCCTTGCCCTCCAGCTTCACTGAGCTAATTTCCCCACCATGGTCATTCCACATCTGCTGCCCTGAGGTAAATGTTCAAATCAGATAGGTAAACCTTTTTCTATTGAAGAAAAAGCTGATGTTTGTGTTTGTTTAACTTGAACTCCATAGACTAGATACCAACATCCATCAATAGATGAATAGATAAACAAAATGTGATATATCCATGCAGTGGAATATTATTCAGCCTTAAAAAGGAAGGAAAGTCTGACATATCCTACAACGTGGATGAACATTGAGGACATTATACTAAGTGAAAGCATCCAGTCACAAAAAGACAGACACTGTAGGATTCTATTTATGCGAGGTACCTAGAATAGTCAAATTCATAGAGATGCAAAGTAGAATGATGGTCATCAGGGTCTGTGGGGCAGAGAGAATGGGAAGTTATCATTAAGTGGATATAGAGTTTCAGTTTTACAAAATGAAAGAGTTCTGGAGATGGATGTTGGTGATAGTTGCACAACAGTGTGAATATACCTAATACTACTGAACTGTACAATTAAAGATGATTAAGACGGTAAATTTTATGTTATGTGTATTTTATGATGATAGTAATTTTTTTTATAAAGAAGAAAAGAAAAAGTTTTCAACTCATGTCTCCCCCATCTGTGCATCTCATGACTGTGTTTTTACTGCAAGCTTGATGCCAGACCCTTAGAAATGCAGGATGACTTGAAAACCTCATGTGCCAATACATTTTCCTCAATTTCCCCCATAATGAATAGAACCATAATTCATGGTGAAAAAGCAATTTGAATATGGGCCAAGTAGACTAAGGCTGGCCCACATCCAGACCTTGGTGGAATGAAGCATTGAGGCAGTCAGCTGCATTCATTAAGGGGAAAGAGGTCTTTTTCCATTTCTGCCATTGCTGTGCACAGCTAGTCTGAGGCATAGTCTTGCTTTATGCATTAGGAAGGCAGGGCCGGGGCCAGACTGGGAGCAGAGGTCAGGCAGTCCCCTGCACTGGGAGGTGGCCTCTAAGGCTGAATGAAATTTAGACCTCATCCTTGGGTACCACCACAGAGGCAATGAACAGCCCTCCATGCTAGGCAGAGAGTACCCTGAGCCTTCTGGAAAGGAAAACGAGAGTTTAGTAAGTGTGCACTGGACTGAAAACCAGGAGTCTGAGCATCTTCCTCATCTTGCTGCCTAGGAGCTGTGAGGCCTTACTTAGGTAAAGTTTGTAAACCTCTAAGCCTTCAAGGTTTATAGGTAGTGGATTGTGTCTGCTCCACATTCCATGAAATCTTTGAAAATAGTGAAAATCATATAATGAATTTCTCTTGAAACCTTGAGATATGATTAATTCCTAACAAGAAGAGATGCAAATGTTTCATCCAAATGAACTTAAGTCACTTTTATTTCCATAATCTATCATTGCAAGAGCTTTTGAAAGAGGTGGTAGATTAACTTATTTTCTTTCTTTTTGTGTGTGTATGATTAAAAGAGGGAAGCTTCTTTGATTGCCTTTATGGCCACTTTTAAATTATCTGAATTTGTGTCATAAATAACTAGGAGCTTTGAGAAGGTATCAGCATTGAGGGTACATCTTCCTAAAGCTGAGTGAAAAGCAGGTTATTCCAAGAGCTTTTTCTTGATCTGCTCTTGTTAAATGCTCCTAAACCAAGTGGTCTTACAGGGAACATGCTCATAAAGGCTTCAGAGGGTGCCTAGCAGGAAGTGTGTCATCTGAAAACATAGTTCATGCTGTGTGCCAGGCACTAAGATGAAGAAAATATGGATGGCTAGAGAAAATATATCGATCAATTTACTTTGATTCCTTAATAGAGCCAAATTAATATAACTGGTTTGACTCACTATTGACTGGTGGTTGGAGAGACAGGACAAGTCCCCCCTCATTGTTTTTGGAATTATCCCCATGGTAACATGGCTGGCCAGGGCTCAGATAGGGGCAAAAATTCATCAGTATTCTCAAGACCTCATTTTCTGCCACCCCATCCCCCAATGTTAATACTTATATCAATGAAAACTTACTATATTTGATTTTAAAAAGGATAAAATCCCACTTTTAGTAGATGTAGCACACAGGAAACAATCATAGATTTTGGGATAAGTCAGAGGGTTCAAATTTCTAGGTAAGAGAGTGTGGGCAAGTTACTCTTCGAGAATCAGCTTTATCATTTGCAAAATGGGGAATAATCTCTTGCATGATTGTTGTGAGGTTTAAATGATATAAGCTGGACATGGTCAGCACTTGGAAGAAGCACTTGTTAGTTGTGGCATCTTAATGATTTATAACATCTCTTTGCTCTTCACACTTGCCTGAAGGACCACACACAAAGATGTGTCAGGCACTCCTGCATTATCGCAGGCAGAGATTTTTCCAAAGTGAGAGTTCATTTCTCTTGCATGTTTTTGGTTTTTCCTAGAGCTATACAAGCAGTAAAAGCAGCAAGCTGCCTTTGGGAAGGGTGGTAGGGATGCCAGAGAGAGCATTAATTTCAGGAGGGAAGGGAGGGACTGTTGATCTTAGTGATCCGTTAGTTTGAGTATGAAACCAAGGCCACTCAGGAAAAAACTATTTGTTTCAGTAAATGTATTGGTTTGCCTGTGAGTTCCAGTAGGGCATAAAGTGTGAGTGAAATGTGTTCCATGAATATCCCATGGCCTGGCAGCAGTAAGTTAGGGCAGCATTCAGACTTATTAGTGTTTTGGGGCTTATACTCTGCAGTTGATGTGCAGTGGATGCCCAGATCATCCCTTCAGTGACCAATATGCTCAGTTTATTAGAGCTTAGACATAAAGGCAAAATGGTGTTGTTTATGAAGCAAAGAAACAACTTAGAAGGAAAGCATTGGAAATGACTATAGACTTCCTCTGGTGTAATCCGTGTTTACAGATGGTCCACCAAGGTTCAGATCAGCGAGAGGACACTGAGATAATCTTTAGGAGATGCCCAGCTATGAAGGGGCATTGGGCTGGGTGACTTCAAACAGCTCGTAGACTTGAAGCTGGGATCCCTGGCGGGGATCCTAGATGTGACCCTTACTGTGTGACATTGGACAAACCACATGAACTCCCTGTGCTTCAGTTTCCTGATCAATGAATGAAGTGGAGACTTCTTGTCTTCCTCATTGGATGGCTGGGTGGGTAGGGAGTGCTAATAAAATGATGGATGTGAAAAGGATTGATGTTTCACGCCTTAAACAATGGGCCTGATCCAGCTCAAGGATGACTGGTTTGGCTGGCACTGTGTTTTAAGAACTTTGAACTTGAATACCTTTAGGGGACCCATTCCCCTTTTCTTACACAAGCTCTACTTAAAGCTAGCCCAATCATCTGATTTATGTTACCTGCCTGGCTCCTCTAGACATTCTGATTCAGGACCCCTTACAACCTAGATATCACTGTTTAGGTGAGACCAGCTTCATGTGTGGGTGAAGTAGGTGCTATCATTTTTAAGGGGTTCTTGAAGGTGCTACCTTCTTTTCCCTCCTCTCCTTCCATAAGCCCATCTTGCTGATGTCTGTAATTCTTTTGGGAAATCCTGTGGACAAAAACCTATGTTGGAATGGAGGATAATATTTCAAGCCTTAGCTTTGCCTTACCATTTATAACTTAGGTAGATTTAAAAAGCAGATTAGAGGGGTGCCTGGTTGGCTCAGGTGGTAGAGTATGTGACTCTTGATCTCGGGGTTGTGAGTTCAAGTCTCATATTGGGTGTGGTGATTACTTAAAAATAAAATCTTTTTAAAAAGCAGATTAGATAAAAGCAGACATAAAAAATTTTTTTGAGAGCAGGTTTTGACAAGAGAATCTAAGACACTGACCATGTGTGTTGAGGTATGTGTGGGTGTGAGTGAGAAATTCTGGCAAGCAGGTAGCAAGGGAATATAAATGGATAGATGGGGGAATTTATCTGAAAATGGGAGTAATACCTGCCTCATAATATTGTTGGGAGAATTAAGTGGAATGATAAAGGGCTTAATGGAATAAGAAAGTAAATGCAGTCATTATTGTTTTCTTGGTCTGAAAAATCAACACACTTTCACAATTAACTGGAGTGGGAAGGAGGCAAAAGGGCGATGTGCTCAGCTACTTATCCATCCAAGCTTAAGGCTTGGAAGAGGCTGGAAGAGGCTGCCTCTGTGCCCTGTGTCTGATTGTATCTCCTCCATGCCAACCTCTGGCTACTTGGAAATAATGAGAGAGTGGCTGAATATTTCACTCATACCAGGAATCTTTGCCAAATGAAGAAATTGCTTAACAGCTGTTCATCATAATGGGTTTCTTAGCATTTTTGAATTTGGCCAAAATAGAGGTGATTTTATGGCCATTATAAGGTCTGGTTTGCCCATGGTGTATTTATAGTAAGTTACTATTTTGTCCTCCACTCTCTTATTTTTTCCTATAGTACCACATCTGAAATGAATTGAAATTGTGCAACACTAGAAGTGTTCCTAGTGGTTAGGGACTAGTCTAGGGACTGATAATTTTCTGTTGAGGCAGATGTTGGCATCCACATGTTAGATCCCGCACCTTATACGAAGTGAATTTTTATAGCATTACTTTTTTGAGAAAGATCCTCCAAACATACCTATGTGGGGGGTGGGTAAGGCAGAATCATCCGATTTTATGGATGAAGAAGCTGAGATATTTCCTGCTTCAAATTCTGTGGGTAAGGAGGCAAGAATTGAGCAAGTCTTGAAAGGGGTTTACCTGTCATCACAAGGTGGAAGAGCTGAGAAGCCAGGACTGGCCTCTTCAGCCTTCCAGTGATGAGTCCCGTTGCAAAGAAGCAGCTTGATGAAGCAGCCAAGGCTTTGGAAGGAGTGGTGGACTTGAGAGCAAGTCTCCCATACTCCCTGACTCTGTTTTCATGGATACAATGTGGGGCTTACTGGGGCAATCATACTAATGTGAGAGTTGTCATGAAGCTTACAATGAGATAATGGATGTGGAAGCATCTGGCACATCTTCTGCCATCTCTACTGCATGAGAAAAGGTTTGAGAATGTCATGAGTCAGCCTAACTACTGAACATCATCATTATTATTCCTATGCATAGTGAGAGGTTGCCCTGTACCAGACACTATGCCAAGAGCTTCACATGAATCTTCCCTTGTAATCCTCATGGCAACCTTATGAAGTAATTATTATCCCCATTGGATTGATGAGAAAACTGAGGTATGGTGAGATTGAACAGCTTGCTCCAACTATACATTTACAAAAAGGGTGAGTCAAGATTCCTTGTAAAGACTCCTTATAAATAAGTCACAGAGCTGAAAGGAACCTAAAAAAATCACCTGGGTCATAGGCTCAATTTCCATGTCTTGTAACTTAAGATCTTCATTGCAGGAAATATTTTACTAATACAGTAGTCCACCTCATTCATGAGGAATATGTTCTAAGACCCACAGGGGATACCTGAAATGATGGATTGTACCAAAACCCTATACATACTGTTTTCTTCCTGTACAGACATTCCTATGATAAAGTTTAATTTATAAATTAAACACAGTAAGAGATTAAAACAATAGCTAATAATAAAATATAACAATTATAACAATAGACTGTAATAGAAGGTTTGTGAATGTGGTCTCTTCCTGTCTCCCTCAAAATATCTTCTTGTACTGCACTCACCCTGCACTCACCCTGTACTGCACTCACAACTGCACTGTGTTGATGTGAGATGATAAAATGCCTACATGGTGAGATGGATTGAGGTGAATTGATGCAGGCATTGTGACCTAGTACTAGGCTACTATTGACTTTCTGACAGTAAGTCAGGAGCATCATCTTCTTCCTGACCGCCATTGACCATGGGTCACTGAAACTGCAAAGTGAAGCTATGGATAAAGGGGGGCTACTGTAAATAAAAATACTGAAGTTTGTGAAACATTTGCTTATGATTAGAGTAGATTCAAGCTTATTCTTTTTTTAAAGTATTTTTTTATTTTATTTTAGAGAGAGAGAGAGTGTGAGCAGGGGAAGGGCAGAGAGAGAGAGAGAGAGAGAGAGAGAGAGAGAATCCCAAGTTGGGTCCATGCTGTCAGTGCAGAGCCCAACATGGGGCTTGATTCCACAAACTGGGAGATCATTGACCTAAGCTGAAATCAATAATTGGATATTTCACCAACTGAGCTACCCAGGCGTCCCTCAAGGTTATTCTTATAATATTTTTTATAATTATAGTCTTGTGATAATTCCCATTTGTTTTATGCTTTAAAATAATTTCTTGGGAGAAGAGAAAGGGGCAGAGTATCCCTAATGGGCTGGACTTGTTGACCAGGTTGACTTGTGTAAATGCATTCTGCTTGTTTGATTGGCCTGATGGAAATAGGGTATGGCCGTTGGCTCTCCAGACATGGGCCAACATCTGTTAAAAGCTGCAGAAAGCAAATGAGGGAGTTCACTCAGCTACGCCCTATCTGTTGAGCCCTGGAGAGTTCAGCCCTGACTTTGCTTTTTTTGAGCTAAGTCCAACTGAAAGTACCACAAATTCCATTCCACTTATTACTTTGACAAAATTTAACTTAGCAAATCCTTCTGCAAATATGGGTGAGAGATTCAGTCACAAAGCCCAGCTGATACAGGAGATTGAGGAGGTTCCAGCTAGTATTCTTTTTAGTGGGCAAAGGCCACACACTTACTAGAATATTAGCACCACGACAGGCAAAAGGTGATGTTTAGAAATAAAAGTGACAACTTCCAACTGACATTTCTTGATATGTGGGGCTTTCTGTATGTGATTGTTTTCCACTTGGAGTAGGAAAAAGTGGGAGGTCAATAAAGGCAGAGGGGGGTGTCCAGTACACCTGAGGATGGGAGGGCACAATTGTCCTCACAATTTTACAATAATAGAGCCCTTATAATGCATGCATTTCACTGACAATTTATATACTCCAGTTCTTTGAAAACTGGTAAAAACAGAATCCACGGCACATTCAAGAGTAACAAGTACAGGACAATGAGGCAAAATTCTGAAGAGAAAACAGGATTTTCAAATATATGTTGATAAGCCTAATGAAAAATCAACAGTATTCCAAATACTTTAGGCCAAACCTGTACAAACATATGGGATTTGTTGGTACAGGCTAAGCAGAGAGAAAATTTGAATGATTACCCAGATAATTTGATTCTGGAAGAGTTTGCTTGGATCATTCGAACCAGCATTTGCCCTCTTCCTATTCTTCCCCTGCCCCCACCCCCACCCCTAGTTTTTCCCCAGAATATTTTTGTATCCACAATATTGGTATATTGGTATACAACTATATAAACCCTCTGTTTGACTTTGATCATGTAAACATAGGCCTTGGATACATATATACATACAAAATACAATAGATGTTCCAAGGGAACTGGATGGGTGAAGTACACTAATCTGAAGTCTTTTCCTCTACTGTGAAGCTCCAGCCAGAAGCAAAGTGTGTTAACAGTCATCAAGAGAATTAACTTAGATACATTAAAATCTAAAATCCTGGCCGTTATTTCAGGGGGCTGAACTATTTGGATGATTGTCCAGACCCAACTATGGATATAGTCAAGTACATAGGCATATTTATGTGTATGTTTAGGCCATATGGATGATCCAAATAATTCCAAGTTCAAATATTTTCCTCTTTACTGTTACCTATCCTTGAAATCTTAGAATACCTGACTTCTCTTTAGTTGAATTCTGGGGTCAGTTAGGGGTTCTATGAGCAAGAGTGTCTATTCAGTGCTATCCTTCCTTCTGGGGAGTCAGAATGGGGGATTGAGAGGGATTGTAAGAGAAAGAAAAGAGCTGCTCTCAAGGAGCTTACACTCTCATTTTATACTCAGTTGTTATTTTATTGCCAAACAGGAGGATGAGGAGAATATTCAAATGTGGAGTTGGTGGTTGACTCAACGGTAATGAGCTTAATTTTTGCAAATGATGTTTAATTTTTAAATGGCATTCAGCAGATAGAATCATATTGGCTATATAACACAAGTAAAGTGGTATTTGGAAAATTAACTCATCTACTTGATTCTCTTTAAAGAGCTAATTATAAGGTGTGCATTTTATCCATGGCTATGTGTAATGATTCAATAAACTCAATAGCTGTTAAATCTCTAAGATAACTATTAAATCCGAGGTAGGATAAAAGATGATTGCAGGGGTTCTACCCTGACCATATTCTCCACTGATCTGTTGCTATTGACTTTGGGATAAGGGAAAGAAAGAGAAGGGAAGACTGTTGAGGGAGAAAGAAGATGGAATGGGTTTGAGCCCACTGGGTTGGAGAATTAGATATAGATATAGAGGACTTTTCCTGCCTCAAATCACTGGGGGCTGTTATAAGAATTAATAGATGCCATTATTTAAAGTTATCTCTTGGTTAGCACTAATCGAGCTAAGCAAGGATGCAAACATGAAGAAAATAATTTTTATTTGAATTTGAAATGCATTGTGTGATTTTTTCCCCCCTATAACAGATGGGTGGTCCTAATTATATTTTACTTAGGCTATTATTAAATTACTTTGTATCACCCAAATTGATATCTATTGTAGTGGAGGTAATTGGCTGAGGCATGAATTGAGAGACTGGGAAAGGAGAGTCTCCTATTTAACTTTTGCCACAGACAAGTCACCTGTGGATAATCAAGAGTTTATTTAATAATTCATAGGAAAAGTCAAATGCTGAATTTGTAAGCATTTCTCCAAAGAATATGACTGTTGTAGACCCTACCACTAAAAACTAAATAAAAACACTTTTATTCACATTAGCAGGTATGTTTGGCCCTAAATACCCAGACACCAGCCTGGTCTTTCTAATGGACTTGAGTGCTTCCGCCCCAGACATTAAAATGTTCTTGGGGCAGGGCAGTGGGGATTTTGTGGGAAGGCGGACATAAGTTTTGCTCATGGCCTATCTTTTCCAAAGCCTGTTTTGTGGAATTGACCATTTCCCCTGCAAACTGTTGGCCTCTATTTTCTTTGGAAGTCTGTTTCTCTGGTTTGGACAAGAACAGACAACCAATGTTTCCTGGCTTGCTGACAGCCCATATGAGGTATGCCTATAAAATGGCACAGGCCACCAAATGTCCACTGTGAGGATGATACTACCTGGTAAAGACGGGTGATTTCCATGTGAACTACTGATGAGAAATGCTCCAGAGTAGGTACTGATCAACCTTCTTTAGTGTTTGAGGCACTTTTCTGAATGTCTTGGGGTAAAAACCATTTCCAGCAAGTTGCCAGTCTCATCTGGGTGTAAGGACAAGCCATGTTTTTTCTGCATATTTTCAATACACTCTCCTTGCAAAGTCTGCACGTGGAATCGTCTCAGAAGTGTAACCAGGATGACTTTCAGCATCACCATGGCGATGTATTTTCCTGCACAGCTACGGGGCCCAAAACCAAATGGCTGAAAATACCTGTAAGGAACCTATGAAAATGATCAGACAGTTAGCCAGAGTATTAAAGGCTAGAGTTATGCAGTCTCTGATTCACCCTGAAAACACTAATCAGTCAGAATGCTATTTCAGGGTCTAAACGATGAGTGACTGTAACTCAAGTAAGCTCTTTTCTCCATCCAATGTGATTCACCCTCTGTGACATACACCCAGCCTTGGACAGTCCCCACTTTTGCTCTTTATGTTAATGTCCTGGGGTAAAGCAATTACGCACAATCTTATTACAGCCAGTGTTAGCATACTCAACTATCTCTGAGGGATGGTCACAGCTTTACTACTCTTCTGCATGTCACCAAGACAAAGATTGTTTTTGTGCAAAGATGTTGACTCCTGGCATATTAGTGCCAAGCACCTAAATATTTATAGTTATGCAAAAAATTAATGGAGATCACATCTGTCTGTCTTGTTCACATCTGTACTTACATAGTACCTGGCATTTAGTATATGCTTAATGAGTTTTTGTTGACCAATTGTCAACATAGCATGGGTTGTTCACATAGAAACAGAATGACCTAGAGAACTGGATTAATTAAGATCACATTTCTACATCATATGCAAATGGAAAAAGAGGACAGTGAGGGAAATATCTGGATAATTTAGATTAATAAACATCATTGCCTAAAACTGGACATAATAGAAGCAGAATCTACAGTTTCCTTCAGTGAAAGGTGAAGCTCTTCTAATTACTGAGTTCTATTTAGAATGGGAACTACTGTTCATGGGGCCATTTGGTGAACCAAAGGCAGACTGCAAAAGCTAAATCTTTTAGTCTCATTCAATTTCCAACTGAGGCACAAGTGGACTTTCCTTTGCTTAGTTGGTGCCAGAGCTGAATCTATGTGATTACAAAGGGACAGGTTGAAATGGACAAGGTTGTTTGGGTTAAACAAAATTTGCTTCATTGTAGCCAAATTAAGGGCCTGGATTTTTCAAGTTTTGACCCATTGTGTGGCTACATGTGGATACTTCTCAGAGCTGGTGACCCAGCATCTTTGGCTTAAGGATGAATATGGTAGGCATGTTCTAAAGTAGGGGAAACGTGTGCTTCTGGTGAGGCAATACAGGGGAACAGTAAATAGGATGAAATGTACATGGTACAAACAGAACCAGAAAGGATTTAACGATTGACATTTTTAAGAGTGGCACACTCAGTTTTAAGGAAGAGTTCTTACATTCTTTGCAAAGTTTTCAAGAGTAAATTCATTGGGCTTGGGGAAAAACTCAAGTCTATGCATTCTTCCAATATTCAGGATAATGTTAGTCCCCTTTTTCACTGGATAGCCATCTATGACATCATCCTGTAAGGCTTTGCGCATGACCAAGTTCACAACAGGCTGGTACCGCATGCTTTCATAGATAAAGTTTTCCACCACTTTTAATTTTTGCATATCATCAATCCTTATTTCTCTTTCACCTGTGGGAGCAGATAAACAGGACAAGGAGTTAATGATAGTTTCAATATGTGTTGGGCATTTAAACTCCCATAGTTTCCACAGAATAGTTTGCTCCTGGTTGAAAAAAATTTCTTTCTATAATTCTTTTTTAAATAATTTTTTAAATGTTTATTTATTTTTGAGAGAGATAAATAGACAGAGCATGAGCAGGGGAAGGTCAGGGAGTGAGGGAGACACAGAATCTGAAGCGGGCTCCAGGCTCCGAGCTGTCAGCCCAGAGCCCAATGTGGGGCTCGAACTCATGAACCATGAGATCATGACCTAAGCAAAAGCTGGATGCTTAACTGACTGAACCACCCACATGCCCCAAATTTCTTTCCATAATTCTAATGCAAATCAGCAAAAATGGCTTGGGCCAAATATGTCATGTTTGGTTCACAGAGTACTTTATAAAAATTCATATTTGAGGCCAATTACTGTAAAACCTAGGAGATTTCATAGAAAAGCCTGGATTTCTAGAAAAATCAGGAAACCTGATTATACTGGTCTCATATCCCCACATGGCAATGACAGAACTTGAGTGGCCAATAAACCTTTAGAGGGGTATATACCTGCAGTATTTTAAATTTTTTATTTATTTTGAGAGCACACAGTTGGGGGAGGGACAGAGAGAGAGGAGAGAGGCTCTGAGCTGTCAGCCCCAATGCAGGACTCCATTCCACAACCATGAGATCATGACCTGAGCTGATATCGAGTTGGATGCCTAACCCACTGAGCCACCCAGGTGCCCTTACCTTCAGTTTTATGTAGACCTACACAGTCTGCTTCGAACATTTGTCTGCCTGGCCTCTGAGGTCCTCAAATTTTGTCTCCTACTCTAAATTCTAGGGGACATTCACTCCTTCTCTAGTCAAAGTGAGGTGGTGAATTTAATCAGTTTCAATGACATTTTCTCCTCTGGTTACCTGTGCAGTCATCTGCCTGGAACACAAAACTGATAGTTCCTCTTCCCATCTGATCAAGAACAATCTGTTGTGGTACAGAACCCTTCTCCCTGCCACAGCAAAATAGGTGCCTCAGCTGAGCTCTGGCTGTGCTGGGGATTGACAGATACTCCCACTGTTTCAGATTGGCCTGACACTGGTCAGAGAGGCTTAGATTACTCCCCAAACTGGCAAAGCTTCAGAGTGTCCTCAAATGGGTTACCACTTTTACAGAATCAAAATCAGCCCAGGGTCCTGAGGCAGCTCTCTGTCTTATACAGCTACACCATTCAGGAAACGTCTCTTTTGGTCAGAGAACTCTGACTGCCCTGCCCCTTGCCTCTGGCTCTTTGTACCCTCCAGGGTCTAATGGGGTACATTTATCTGGGGTGGAGAAGTAGAAAGGAAGATGACAGAGAAGGCAACCAAAGGCATTCCCTAGGAAGTAATTACTATGTGAGTATGCCTAGAGGGAACACGAACACATGTACAAATGGTTCAGCTGTTTCCCATCTTTGCTGAGGTTTGTTGAAGCGTCAGGGAGACATCATGAGACACAAGCACTTTTCACATCTCAAGGAAGTTGAATTAAAGGCTCATGGTTTCAAGAGCAATTTGCCCCTTGTTGCCTGAACTCCATCATTCTATGGCTCTCTCTTTAGTCCACTGGGCTTGCTTGTTAAGTTCTCTTTCTCCTGCCAGCCTGTGAGCCCCATAAGTGTAGGAAAGCTGTAGCTTATTCACTGTTGTGCCACTTCACCTGACCCAGAACCCATAACCTGACAGGGGGCATGTGAGAAACCATTCTGGAATTTGGAGCTTGGATGTTATTCTGGCTTCCTGTTACCTATCTTCCCAGGCAATTTCCCACCTACTACAACGCATCTGTAGACCCCTTATTTCATAAATTTAACCCTTTATGAAATTTCCCCTTACTGTCAACTATTTCAAGCAGCACTCAAATGGCTTTAAAAAGATGGTGCCTCTCTACAACCAAATAAGTTGCTTCACAGGAATCGCTTAAGGTCAAGAGAGAAAAGTGTCATTACTGATACTTCTTTACATATGTCAGAAATGTGTTCTTTAAAAGATCATCCATGCAAAGGACATTCCAAACAAGGAATTCTGTTGTTGTTTGTTTGTCTGTTTGTTTGTTTGTTTGTTTGAGGGGGGAGGGCCGAGAGAGGGAGAGAGAGAATCCCAAGCAGGCTCTGCATTGTGGAGCTCAATTCCACAAACTGCAAGATCATGACCTGAACCAGAATCAAGAGTTGGAGGCTTAACCAACTGAGCCACATAGGTGCCCCAGGAATTCTGTTTTTCCCCCGGAAAGCAATTCTGACTTCTTTCAAATGTGACACTGTTTCTGTGGAAGGGTGGTGGTGTCAGGATCAATGAGCAGAATGATGCTTAAGCAAAAGCAGATCAGGGAAGACTAGTGTAGGGAAGAGCTGAGCAGGGACCTGGTGGAGGAGGAGAGAGCAGGGAGAGGAAGGGTCCAACATCACTGGATTTTGGGGGAGAGGGAAGCTGATCAGTCTCCTGCCTTTGCTGTCATCCTTTCCTTGTCCTTCTGCCACTGATTGTAAGTTCATTTGTGGACAGACTGCTTGAAACCCAGAAACACTGCTATAGATGATAGCCGTTTCCCTGGGTGAACTCACAAAAGCCTTTTGCCACTGATAAGGTAGGCAGAACATTGTACTTGGTCTTTAAGCAGATACCATGTATCATTAAGCAGACAAATACAACCATACAAATGTGTTTATGTGCAGGTTAAGAAAGACCTTGAAGAACACACAGTAAAGTATTAACAGTGGTTTCCCTGGGGAATGCAAATGAGGCTGGGGAGGAGAGTGGGAGGGATCAGGGAATGTCACTTTCTGCTTTTATATATCTGTTATTTAAATTTTTTCAATGAGAATGCATTATTTTTATAATGAAAAAAAAAAACACAGAAAGAACTACCTTTTCAACCTATCTGGCATAATCAAAGTGTGGCAAAATGGCTACTTTTATTGTTCTTTGGGTGGATTGTAATATTTTGTTTGAAATCTGACACTTAGGACATAAAAAGCTGACATTTAGAAAGAATTATTTTCTAAGCTCTTTTATTATTTGACCAGTTCTTACCAACGACAGTCTGTATTTCCTTCATTATTGCCTCTTCAACCTTAGGGTGCTTTGCAATGAGAAAAAGCATAAAAAACACAGAGACAGACATGGTGTCTGGTGCTGCGATCAGCATTTCCAGTATGCATTGGTTCACATTCTCTTTTGTCAGGTCACCACGTTTCTGAACAATTGGAAGAAGGGGAAAAAATTGGAAAAGTGAATCAAAGCTTCAAAAAAGGAGGGGAAGATACAGTTAGGATCAAAAACCATCAACAAAATGAAGTCATAAATATTATGTCTCTGTAATTGACTATGGGCATTTTTCATAAAAATCTTCAGCCAAAGGTTAAAAATTTAACCAATTATCTGTGTGTTTACTGTCTTTGGGCTCCCCCATTTTCATATTTTGTATTGTGCACACATGTAGTTTCAGTCTTAAAGGTCAGTCTTACCAGAATGTTGAATGAGTGGATTGTTTGGGTTATCATTATAGAAGTATTAGAGCAAATACTTAAAAGCATAAGTATGCAACAATTATAAGAGGGAATCTCTACACAGCCTATACACAAACAGTCATACACATATGTTAACGTGGGAATTATGGTTAGTCTGGGTCAGTACCTCAGCAAAAATCAACTCAGTGGCAAAATCCATACAGTCTTCCAGTTTCTCTGCTGTGGAAATTCTATGTCTTTTCTCTTCTATCAGAATTTCCATGGCATCTTTCAAATCCTTGCTAAAGAAAAAAAAAAAAGAAAATATAATCTATTTGTACTTGGTTAAGACATCTAGGAAAGCAGATTCATTTGCCATTTGTTTAAATAAAATTATCTGCTTAAGTTGAAGCCATTAGCGCTAATAACTGAATTTAAACTTAATTCTTCATAAATATCCTTAAATTGCGTATTCATTATACTTCATGTTAAGGAACCAAATTTAGCTAAGATGTCTAGGTACTGGTAGCAAAATTAAGGCTGTAACCTCTAGTTAAATGTTAAAAGCTGGTACCAAAATGGTCAATCCAATCATGTTTTCTGATCCTTGACTTGGCCAATGCAGTGTTTAAATTGAAAACCAAAACTGAAAAACAGTGAATGTCTTTAGTAAGGGCATGCCCTCTCCAGTTTGGCTACAGGTACCTTCACTTCCTGTTGACTTGTATCCACCCGGCCCACTTCTATTTGCCCAGCCCTGGGAACTACCAAGTTTGAGACTTTCTGTTCTAGCAAGAAAACACAGGTGATCAAGTATTATTCTTGATATTTCTTTTCATACTTTCCAGTTTCTGTCACATAGTAAACATTAAGTAAATGCTTACTGACTGACTAGCTGCATAAGCATGTATAGTACATGCATTTTGACAGTGTGGTAGAGGGAAGAGCACTTTGGAAAGAGAGGGCCAGCTGCTAGTCTGGATTGTTCTCTTTTTATGGAACCTACTTTTAAGTCTCTTAAATCTCTTTTATTTTTTTTTTTTTACTAAAAATTTTTTTTTAATGTTTATTTTTGAGAGAGAGAGAGACAGAGTATGAGCAGGGGAGGGGCAGAGAGAGAGGGAGACACAGGATGCCAAGCAGGCTGCAGGCTCTGAGCTGTCAGCACAGAGCCCGACATGGGGCTCAAACCCACAAACTGTGAGATCATGATCTGAGCCGAAGTCAGACAGCCAACCAACTGAGCCACCCAGGCACCCCTCTTATATCTCTTTTAAAGTGAAGAGCTCAGACTCAATGAACAATAAGTCCATCTTAAGATCTAAATGCTGTTATTCTGGCCTTTGTCTTGAAGTGTATGTGTCCATGTGTAAGTGTATTGTTCCCCAACCTCAGGGAATGGTATTCTGCCTTACATTAAATATACAATAAATCTTTCTTTCAAATTCTTGTTGACATGGTCACCTGTACACCCTGTTGATGATGCTGACATAAATAGCTGTGTGTTTACTCCAGCTCAGCAGGAAAAGTAAAGGAAGATTCTTTAAGATCCCTCCCATTTTTAAAGTTTTTTTGGGGCATCTCAAAGAAGGTGTTTAAACATTTGAAGAGGTATTCTTCAGGCTAGTAGAGTAATTGTGTCATTCTAAATGAGGATGCCATCTATTGTGTATCTCTGTAAGTGTGCCTATAGATACACACATACCTCCAGATATACACCAAGGATATATTCACATTCATTTATTCATTCATCTACTAATCCATTTATTCAGCAATATTTTTTGAGCAACTCTTACAGACTAGAGACAGATATTCACTTAGTTGGTGAGCTATAAATGCTCATAGCATTCCTACCTGAGCAATGGCCCCCAAATATTCTGGGAGTTGTTGAAATGCCCTTAGACTATGAATTCATAGAGAATTCCTTGATGGAACTGCATCCACTTCTGAACATATGCCTCCACCTGGGGCCAGAATCATGGGCCTGTGAATACTGTTTGGGATCCTTCTTATTCAGGTTAAAAGCTGACCAGCTTTTACATAAATGTAGGCATATGAATTTATATACCCTTAAAAATTAGGGGAATTGTGCTCAGTGACAGTTTTCAGGGAATAGGTAATCTCTGACTTACAAGCATATATTAAAAGAATATATCTGTGAGTCTGTGGTTTGGCACTCTGAGAATATTTTGTGCCAAAACAAGGGTGGCTAGTTTATCAGTCCAGGCCACAGCACCTACTTAAGATATTCTGTGGTTAAAAAGCCTTAAACTTGCCAGAATAAGAAGTAGAAAACAATACTTCTGTAATATTGGAGATTAAGAGAAGCAGAAATATAAACTTGAATAAATAGGGATGGGAGTAGATGTCCTAGAATCCTTTCCATCAGTATATTTCTAAAAAGTATTGGCATGACAGAGAAAGACAAATATTATATAATCTAATTCATTTCTGTGGAAAAAGAGGCAAAGAAGGGGAGTGACATAAAGCATGCTAAAGGAAATAATAAGAGAATAATAAATTCATTTATATGTGGAATCTTAAAACAAAAAAAACCCATAGTTCTTAGATACAGAGAAGAAATTGGTGGCTACCAGAGGTGAGGGGTAAAGGTGGGCAAAATGGATGAAGTGGGTGAAAAGGTACAAAGTTCTAGTTATAAAATAAATAAGTCATGGAGATGTAATGTACAACATGGTGACTATAGTTAAAAAATACTGTATTGCATATTTGAAAGTTGCTAAGAGAATAGATCTTAAAAGTTTTTATCACAAGAAAAAATTTTGTAACTAGAAATAATGGTGATTATTTCACAACATATACAAATATTGAGTCTTTGTGTTGTATACCTGAAAGTAATATAATGTTTTATGTCAATTATACCTCAATTTAAAAAAAAAGCACTGGCATTATTGTAATGGACATGGATGGGGGAGAAGATTAAAAGATTTCTCTAGGTCTTTACTGCTCCAGGACATAGGATATATAGATGAATACACTAACCATTGGCAAATATTACATAGAGAGGGAATGTTGCTGAGCTGATTTCTGTAGAAAACTCTGAGAAACCATTGTACAATTTCATGCAATATATTTCTATGGCCTGCTGGCCAAAACCAAAGCTAAACTAATGACCAGGAACTATGAAAAGAGACTCTTCAGACCACTGGCAACTTTGACCATAGTGAAGAGGTGAATCCATTATCTCATTGATTCTAGTCACAAGAAGCTCTGGTGGAAACTAAATGAAGTGTATAAAGACCCAAGCATCTAAATCACCCACCTAATACTTATCAACCACATGAAACTATATAAAGCAACATCAAGTTGGCTTCCTCCCTAACATTGTTATTAAATGTAAATACACAAACAGGATAAAGTTGGGGCTTCAAACAAGTTTGGGAACTTTTAGAGATGGAGAATTTAGGATGGTTAGAGACATGTGGGGGAAGATCTGAACAAAAGGAAGGGGAACATATTTAGTGCCTTCTATGTGCCATCCTCTGTGTTAATTGCCCTACATATAGGATCTCATTAACCTATATCCCTACCCTGGAAGGTAGGTAATATTTTACTTTAAATAACTTCCCAAGGCCGTTTAGTTACTAAGTAGTAGAGACAGGATACAAACCAGGTGTGTCTGCCTCTAGATCCCATGGGCTTTTCACTGGTGGTGAGAGAAGGCAGTGTTTAGTGGCTGGCTACTTACACTCTAAAAACCTACTGATTGGCCTATAGGCCATTGGGCACTCGTCCAGTTTTGGGCTAGACTAGTCTATAACCAAAGCAAAGCCATTTAATGACCATTTCAGGATCCCCCAAAGATATAATATATATAACTAAAAAAAGAAAATCACACATTTCATTGAAGTTCATTATAGTCATTGTGAAAAAATTCTTTTGAGACTATGATCAATTCCTACAAGTTGAATTCTGTTAAATTTGTTCAGAAGTAACACGACTATAAAATGATCTTGTGTTTCCTTTTTCCAGATATGCAAAGGGAATTTTGACAGAGAATAATGGTAGGTTCAGCCAACCCTTCTCATCAACTCAAAATACACTGTGGTGTCCTACTTCCAGAGATGGGGCTCCCAGACCACCCACTTGGCCCCCTTGCTGAAAAGCTGCCTGGGCCAAAGGTTTCTCTTACTCTTTGTTCTGGCCATACGCAGCCAAATTGCTGTAAGAAGTGTTTCATCAGCAACTTAATCCACAGCTCCCTTGTGGGCTCTGAAGAGCAGACAGCTAGCTGAAGAGGCCAACAATAGCAAGGACACAACCCCAAATCAATCCAAACTCACTGATAAGTTTTCCAAACTTGTGTTACTTACACAGACTTTTCATATTTTCTGTATAGCCAAGAAATCTTAAAGAAGATGTCTGGTTTGAGAAGGAGAGCTTGCCACGCATCAAAATAACCCTGGATTTTAACCACAATGGCACTTTCTGGAAAAACAAAACAAAAGAGCAGAGTAGTTGAGCAAAAATGTGAGCCCAAGAAGGGTATTTTGAGAAGAGAAGATCCCTTGTATAGAGTCTTTTATCAGCCTGGGGTTCTAAGCTAGGCAAGGTCCCCACTTTCATTGGTGTTTCAGCCATGTGAATGCCACTAGTCAAATAAACGTTAATTTATTCTGGTTGGCATCTAAATTAACAAAATTAAGTAGAGATGTGCCACTTTTCAAGTTCGTGTTAGAGACCTAACCTAGAATGTCACATGCCCTTCTTTGACTGAGTGTCCAACTCCTTCCTGTGTTGTTGGACAATGGGAAATAAGAGGAGCACGAGTAGATATGGCCATCATTGGCCTCAATTCTGGCACCTGGGAGTGCAAAAAGCCATGCCACTTTCCTGTTTACATTTTGGTCCAGAGTATAGAATTCATCTTGGTATCTCTAATGTCTTGCCCTGAGCCTCATGCATAGTCAGCTTTTTTTTTAGTGTTTATTTATTTTTGAGAGAGAGAGAGAGAGAGAGAGAGAGAGAGAGAGAGAGAGACAGTGCATGAGTGGGGGAGAGGCAGAGAGAGAGAGGGAAACACAGAATCCAAAGTAGGCTCCAGGCTCTGAGCTGTCAGCACAGAGCCTGACATGGGGCTCGAACCCACCAACCATGAGATCATGACCTGAGCCAAACTGGGATGCTCAACCGAGCCACCCAGGTGCCCCCATAGTCAGCTTTTAATGAATGTCCTTTAATTATATTGAATGCTAGGGGAAAGAAAACCTCTGCTTTTTCAAATTGTACAAAAAAGAAGGGGATAGAGATTTATTTTCAACCACTAAATACCAGTCACCATGCAAAGTGTTTTAAAAAAGAGACCTCATTTAATCCTTACAATCTTGTTTGGGGGCGGGGGGTGTCATCACTTTCAGATGAAGAAACTGCAGTTCATAGAAACTAGGAAGCTTGCCTAAAACCATACATCCAGTGTGATAGGCAGGTCCTTACGCTGGAGCCCGGTTCTATCTGACCTCAGAGCAATGTTCCTTCCTCTTTGTTGTACTGGCTCCCTCAGGCAAATTGAGAGTTTAACAAGGGTGGTGTGTGGAGAAGAGGAACAAACATAACTCTGCATGGATTATGCAGGTTCCTAGCATCACAGCCCATATCCCTAGGTTAACCTATCCCTAGGTTTATAATTCCCTTTACTTCATCCTTCCTAAGAACCAAGGCTAACAGGGAACTATGAAGCAGGGACTTATAAAATATGCACTTGCCTAACCTTAGGAGAGATGCATGTAGGACAGGCCAGCTGGGATTAGAGGGGATGGATCAGGCAAGGGGTGTGACTGAAAACAGAGTGAATGGGGCTCCCATCCAAATGACAGTCAGATGAGGTGTCTATGGCTCTTGAAGGGAGTATAAAGAGCAGGGGACGTGGGCAAGCAGAGCTGGAGAAGAGAAAAGGAAGGCTTATAGCTTATCTGCTGGTCCAAATGTGGCAAATTAGGCAGCAGGTGTTATAGCTCAGCTGGTTTTGGCAAGTGTTAAAAGTAGGCCCCGGGATCGCCTGGGTGGCTCAGTCGGTTAAGCGTCCGACTTTGGCTCAAGTCATGGTCTCACAGCTCATGAGTTCAAGCCCTGTGTTGGGCTCTCTGCTGACAGCTCAGAGCCTACAGCCTGCTTCACATTCTGTCTCTCCCTCTCTCTCTGCCCCTCCCTTGCTCACACTCTGTCTCTCTCTCTCTCAAAAATAAATTTAAAAAAACACTAAATTTTTTTTTTTAAGTTGGCCCTGTTCTCATGCCTGTAATGTTCTTCTCTCAAATCTGGATGAGGCTCATGGTCTCACTTAACATTTAGGCTTATGTTCAGGTGTCCTCTCTGCACAGGCCTTTCTGGACAACCCTCTCTGTAATAGCCACATATGCTCCCACCATGGTACCTACGTCTTCACTTTCTAGCCCCTTGCTCTGTTTCTTCTTCAAGACTCCTATTATTTCCTGATTCATTATTAGATATTTACTTGTTTACTGTTTATATTGGCACTGAGATGTGAGCTCCTTGAAGGCGAGGACTTTATCTGTCTTGTTTACCTCTCTATCCCCAGAACCTAGAACAGTGCCTGGCAGAAAATAGGCAATTAACAAATATTTTTTGAATGAATGCATGAATCAATGAATATACTGGAAATTTGGGAAAAATTACATTAAGCTGGACAACAGCATAATGGAATTAGCCCAACTGATTAATGTTTATTTTTGATGGTGATAGAGTTACATGTATGTGTTTTAATATTTGTTTCTGTAGTACAGTGAAGAGAGTAGCTTTTTGAGTGAAACAACTTGCCAGAGTTGTTATAAATGCTAAATGATAAACTATGTGTAGAGCAACTTTTTATAGTAGATATTAAATTAATGGTAGCTATTTTCATCATTTCCAGCAGCAGCAACTCCAGCACCATTATCATCCTATAGACAGAGTCAAAGTTTTCATGCTTAGTAGCTTCGAGGGAGGAGTGTGTATGTATATTTATGTATATATGTATGTGTATGTGTGTATTTGTGTGTGTGTGTGCGCACACGTGCACACCCAAAAGAATGGTTGGAAATGGTTAAATATAGCAGTTTGATTGGTGGTAGGGTATATTAATGACCAAATGAACTGGTCACACTTGTTAAGTTTTGACTATGGATAGAATCATATTTCCCAGAGCAATGAAGAGTGATCAAAAGAGGAGATGGCCCCTACTTATAGAAACTTATCTTATAAATGAAAATGGCAGACACACTAGGAAAAAAAAATCTTGAGAAAACTTAGAGATGTTTGAATAAGAGCAATGTAAAAAACAGCATATCTTTCCTTGAGTCTGTTTTCCCCTTCATCTCCATGTTCAATAAAAGGCAGAATGTCAGTTCTCAAATACCGTCCAGTGGGATCCCCAGGAAGAGCATGTTAGAGGTGTCTAGCATGATGCGCCTCATGAGGGTCAACACGTCGATGTAACCCAGTTCGTTGGTGACCTCCTCCAACCTGTCCAGATGTGTTATGACGGATTCAACACAAATTGTCACCATGCGCACGAGTCCAGGGCCAGACAGAGCTGAGGGGAACACATCAGAGAGTGAGCCACCATGAACTCAGGGGGCATACATAATCAGGATATTTTGGCCTTTAATGTTCAGGGTTTAACTGTACATAATTTTTTTTTCAGTAACTAGGTTGAAATTTTCATGTTCTTTTTTAAAATACTTTTCTGCATTCTCCTGATTTTCTACAAGCATGCATCACCTTCATGGTTAAAAATAAATGAAAGAATGTATGGGAGAACCTGGGTGGCTCAGTCGGTTACATGTCTGACTCTTGATTTTGGCTCAGGTCATAATCTCATGATTTGTGAGATCCAGCCCCACATTGAGCTCTGTGCTGACAGCACGTGGCCTGCTTGGGACTCTCTCTCTCCCTGTCTCTCTGCCCCTTTGCCACTTGCTCTCTCTCTCTCTCAAAATAAATAAATAAACATTAAAAATTTTTTAAAATGAATGGATGCACGAAAACCTTATTTTAAACAAAATATTCAAAATTAAACTTTTCTTCATGTTATTGCAAATCATTTGTGATATTGCAATTGAAAAATTTAGTATTGTGGTCATTAATCACAAATCAGTGGTTTTCCGTATTTATTGTATATATCTCCCTCTAAGGAAGGTTTGGATTTGGCCAGGGTGATATTTATTTTATGTTTCAACAGGTGGCAGGGTACTGTTCTAGAACTACACCAATTGGACCTTAACTATTTGATCTAAAGTGCTTCCTATTAATTGTGGTTTATATGTTGACAATGCTAGTCTTATAAATTACCAAAAGTGTTCTTCTCTTAATTGTGATTTCTCTTCAAATGACTTCTAGATTTGTTTTACTCAACGAACATCATGACAGCTAAGCACCAGTCTTCCTCACTGGCTGGAATTTCTTTAAGGGCAGTGACAGCCTTCTATTAGCACTGTCCTTCAAGTCCACACAGTACATGGTACCTTTCAAATCATATTGGTCAAATAGAGAAATGAATGAATGAATGAATAAATGAGTGAATGAAAGAGTGGGTGAATAGTTGAGTGAAGACAGGTGGTGTGAATTGGCTCTGCCTACCAGCTAGTGGATCCTGGTGGTAGGTCATCTATTCAGAGAGTTTAACACTTGAAGCCCCCCTTTGTCTCTTTGCTCTAAGTTTCTTCAAGCTTTCTTTATGAGTAGTATCTCCTATTTATGTCTTTTATTATTCAGACTTGCTGTTAAAATCAGAGCCCTTGAAATGCAATGAAAAATCCTGGGGAAATTTGTAGCCATAATTTTCTCTTAAAAAAAAAAAAATCAAGGGCGCCTGCGTGGCTCAGTAAGCTGAATGTCCTACTCTTGATTTCAGCTCAGGTCATGAACCCAGGGTCATGGGATTGAGAACCGTGCTGGGCATGGAGCCTGTTTGAAATTCTTCTCCCTCCTCTCTTTCTCTCTTTCTGTCTCTCTCTGCCCCTCACCGCACTCATATACTCTCTGTCTCTAAAATAAAATTTAAAAATATTTTTAAAAAATCAGTTGCACAACAGAAGCTTCTGAAGGCAGACTTTGCAAATAAGCAAGGAAGCCTGGTAAGCAATTGTAGATTCATAAAATGTATACTTATGGATGAAAAAGAAGGTTGGGGGTGCCTGGATGGCCCAGTTAAGCATCCAACTTCAGTTCAGGTCACAATCTTATGGTTTATGAGTTCAGGCCCTGCATTTGGCTCTGTGCTGACAGCTCAGAGCCTGAAGTCTGCTTTGCATTATGTGTCTTCGCTCCCCCAGTCACACTGTGTCTGTATGTCTCTCTCTCTCAAAAATAGACATTAAAAAAATTAAAAATAAATAAATACAAAAGAAGGTTGGGTTGGTAGCATACTTTCTGACTGTAGGAAATACTTGGCAGATATGAAAGGTCAGCATGTTGTTCTTTGGGTGATTATCACATTCACAAATGAGACAAATGATTTCTGAATGACTCAGCCCTTTGTGTGGAGCAGTTGACTTCAAATATCACTGGTGGTTTTCTCCCAGATAGATGTATGATTTGCCTCCACATCCAAGAGCTTAAAGCCACATTTCAAATATATAAGCAAAATGTAATATCATTGCTTATAGTCAGTGGTATGATGTAGACATTATTTTTATTTTTAAGTATTTTAAAATGTTTATTTATTTATTTTTGGAGAGAGAGTGCAAATGGGAGAGGGGCAGAGAGAAAGGAAGGGAGATAATCCCAAGCAGGCACCGTGCTGTCAGCACAGAGCCCGATGGAGGGCTTGATCTCACAAACTGCGAGATCATGACCCAAGCCGAAATCAAGAGTCGGATTCTCAACCAACTGAGCCACCCAGGTGCCCAAACTTTAATTTTTTAAATGTGCTAAAAAGTACTGAATCTTATCCAGGTTAAACAAAAGTGAGCAAGAAATCAGCATAATTCTGTCACTATGGACAACTCTCTTGGCAGTTTCAGGAAACACAGGCTATTTTTTGCCCCTCAACCTTCATCTCTCCAGGATGGGCCATTCTCTGGGCTGCACTTCACTACTTCTCCATAGATATGTCCAGGGGGTCAATGCCTTCCTTAATGTTACTACTTTAGATACCAAAATTACTCCCAAATTTCTGCTATATCAGGAAAACTAACAAGTGTGACTCTAAAAGGAGATTCATCCTTTTAGAGCTTGGGACTCTAACACATTATTAAAAATGTCAGAAACAACAGTGAACTTTTCATAAGCAATTCAGCCTCTATTTTTGGCATTTCATCTGGGGAGTTTTGTAATGTTTTTATTAGACAATCTGATCTTTTATATACAGGGCTTATCTAAAAATATGTCACAAGGATTGTTTTGATTGCTTTCCAAGTGCTATAGATTCTACTCTTTTAACATCTCTTACACTGATGACTTCCCTTCCGCACACCCTTTATCACTACAGTAGCTCCCAACATCTTTCACTGTTCACAGTCATGCCTCCTGTCAATTAAACGTTCATTCTGCTACCAGAGGAATTTTTGTAAAACACAAATATGTTCATGTCATTCTGCTTAAAATCTTGAATGATTTACTGTAGCTTTCAGAATAAGCTCAGTTCAGTGCCTTCCCCTGGGCCTCATGCCTACATGCATCTATGCCAGGTACAAGGGCCTGCTTACAGTTCCCTGGACATACAGTGCTGATCTACCCTTCCCTGTTTTGGAGTATCCTGTTCTTTCCTTCTGTGGAATGTGTCCTTATCAAACTTTCTTAATTTAGGTAGCTTTTACCTTCTTTCAAAACTTATCATAAGCATCCATTCCTCAAAAAGCCACCCATGACCCCTCAGTGTACTTTAATGGACCAATTTTTTCTGTGCTCTGTGGTTCTGTGCACACAACTCTAGCATAACACATCACCTAGGATGATATTTGGTGATATATTGATCTGCCACTCTGCTCCTCCCCCCCCCCTTATAAATTCCTTGGGGGCAGGAACCATGTATTGACTAACATCATATTCTGGGCACCTAGTTCAATGATGAGAACACAGTAGTTTGTTAAACAAATGGATGAGTTTAGAAAATTCTGTTAATTAAAAAAAATTTTTAGGGGTGCCTGGGTGGCTCAGTTGGTTAAGCATCCGACTTCGGCTCAGGTCATGATCTCATGGTCTGTGAGTTCGAGCCCCCTATTGGGCTCTGTGCTGACAGCTCAGAGCCTGGAGCCTGCTTCGGATTCTGTCTCCCTCTCTCTGACCCTCCCCTGTTCATATTCTGTCTCTCTCTGTCTCAAAAATAAATAAACATTTAAAAAAATTTAAAAAAATTTTGAATTCTATTAATTTTGGGGGCACCTAGGTGGCTCAGTTGGTTAAGCGTCTGACTTCAGCTCAGGTCATGATCTCACAGTCCATGAGTTCGAGAACCACGTCAGGCTCTGTGCTGACAGTTCAGAGCCTGGAACCTGCTTTGCTTTCTGTGTCTCCCTCTCTCTTTGCCCCTCCCCCACTCATGCTCTGTCTCTGTCAAAAAAATGAATAAATGTTAAAAAAATTTAAATTCTATTAATTTTTGCATGGCAAGGTAAACCATGTTGGTATGTGAGAGTTAATTGCTCCTAAACACTAGTTCACATATTCCTAATGCACCTGGGCCAAACAGCAAAGTAAAATAAAACTTACATTTCAAATCTTGTCATTTGCAACAACATGGATGGACCTAGAGGGTATTACGCTAAATGAGGTAAGTCAGAGAGAAAAAGACAAATGCCACATGATTTCACTTTATATGGAATATAAAGAACAATACAAATGAACAGACAAACAAAAAGAAACAGACCCAAATACAGAGAACAAACTGGTGGTTGCTAGAAGTGAGAGGGGGTGGGGATGGGTGAAATAGGTGAAGGGGGTGAAGAGGTACAAACTTCCAGTTATAAAATAAGTAAGTCATGGAGATATAATGTACAGCATAGGGAATATAGTCAATTATATTGTCACATCTTTGTATTGTGACTACACTTATCGTGGGGAGCATTTCATAACATATATAATTGTTGAATCACTAAGTCATATACCTAAAACTAGTATAATATTGTATGTCAACTATACTTCAACAAAACAAACAAAAACCCCCCACATTTCTATAGGGTCTTACAGCATTATTTCACTTATTCATCACAATAACTCTAGAATTAATATTCTGTGGTATCACCTTTTGTGGAGAAAGAAACGGAAGCTCAGAGAGGTTGAGTGACTTGTCCAAGGTCACATAGCTAGTAAAGTGGCAGAGCTAGGACTTGGACCCACCATTTATAATCCTGAGTCCTATACTCTTTCCATTAATCCAGTCTGCAGTTTTGTAAGGTATCAGAGTATTGAACTGCCCAACACAAGTGATAGGCAGGGTAATAGCCCCCTAAAGCTTCCCAGGTGCTAATCCCTGGAACCTATTAATATGTCACCTCACATGGAAAAAGGGACTTGGTCCATATGATTCAAGTTGAGGAATTGATGGGGAGATTACTGTGGATTATCTGGGTGGGCCCAAGCTAATTACATGGGTCCTCAAAAGCAAAGAACCTTTTCTAGCAGCCTTCAGAATCAGAAAGTGATGTGATGAAAGAAGGATGGTCTAGGAGATGTGATATAAAAAGGACTCAACCTGCTGTTGCTAGCTTTGAAGACAGAGGAAGGAGCCACAGGCCAAGGGATGCAGGTGGCCTCTGAAGCTGGAAAAGACAAAGAAACAGGTTCTCCTCTGGAGCTTCCAGAAACACAGCCCAGCCAACGCCTCGATTTTAGTCCATTGAGACCTATGTCAAACTTTTTATCTATAGAACTATAAGATAACTGATATGTTGTTTTAAGTCATTAAGTTTGTGGCAATTTGTTACAGCAGCAATAGGAGACAAATACAGTGGAGTCCACAATAGAGTTGTACCGAGTCTTGGTGATGGACGACTCTGTAGAGGGAATCAATGCTCAACTGGGATAGGCATAGATTCTCCCTATCTCAGCAGCACATGGGAGGCATCCAGGTTCACTACAGAGGCTGGCTAGAGGGAAGAATATTGGTGGTGGAAGGTCAGACATAAAATCTATCTAGCCCCGTATTCTATCACTGAAAATGGTTCCAGGACATGATTATCTTCATTGATGTTGATGTCAAAGACTGGTCATGTATATTCCCCAACCTCTTCATTTCCAGCAAGATATAGTAAAGGGGAAAATCACTAGATAAGGAGACTTGGGGTGGGGTCTCTGCTTATCTATTACTTACTATGTTGCCTGGGCAAAAATCGCAACCTTTCTAGGACTGTATTTTCTCAACTATAAAATTCAGAGGCTTAACAAGATGACATATACAGTCCTTCCTAGTTCTACAATTCTCTAAGTTTTATTCACAAACTGTTTTCTGTTAAAACATCTGGAATGTTAGTCAGTGATCTAGCAAGCACATTGCTTGGCTGTGTTTAAATCAAACATGTGACTGACACACTACATTCTTACTAAATTTTTTTTTTTAATGTAAGCTCTATGCCCAGCATGGAGCCCAATGTGGGTCTTGAACTCACAACCCTGAGATCAAGGGTCCAGACACTTAACCAACTGAGCCACTTAGGTGCCTCCACACTAAATTCATTCTTTCTTTCTTTCTTTCTTTCTTTCTTTCTTTCTTTCTTATTCTTAAAGTTTATTTATTTTTGAGAATGAGCATGTGTGCATGCCTTTGCGTGCATGATGTGCATGAGCACTCAGTGGGTGGTGTAGGGATGGTGGAGAGGGACAGAGAGAGAGAGAATCCCAAGCAGGCTTCCTGCTGTCAGGGTAGAGCCTGAGGGGAGGCTCAGCCCCACAAACTGTGAGATCATGACCTGAGCCCAAATCAAGAGTTGGACACCTAACTGACTGAGCCACCCCTTCCACACTAAATTCTTAATTGAAATGATCCTAAGTGTAGAGCTCTATCTCTTCTTCATGTCTATGAAATTGCTTTGTGCATCAACAGGAAGAACAGAATTTGTGGTGGTTAAAAATGCAGGCTCTGGGGTTGTCTCCTGGGCCACTCTTTATTAATATTGGGACCTTTGGGTAAGTTACTTCACCTATGTAAACTTCAGTTTTCCCATTTGTAAAATGTAGGTGATAAGAGTGTGTACCACATGGGGTTGCTGTGGGATTAAAATATCAAGTGCTTAGAACAGTTCCTACCATATCTTATTATTTCAAAATAAGTGAAGTGGCAAAATTTAAATTCCAAAATAGTGGGCACATTTTTAGACAAAAGAGCAGAATGTAGCCAGCACCTGATTACCTTTTGTAAAGAAAGGTCGAACAGCTTTCCAGAGGGTTGGATTGTTGTTAAATATGATGCCATTTTCATGCATGCCGATGCACTGCAACCCAAGTTTGCTGCCGAATCGGGAGCTGTAGTGACTGTGTTTCATTACATGGAACATACTTGAGGACCTGCAGAGACAGCAAACCTTAGTGTGAATTTGTAAGGGTTAAGAGAACTCATCGTGATGATTTTGATACCAGGTGACTCTCTTAGCAAATGCATGTTGATCTAAATGCAGTGCATTCTAGAATTCGTATTGAATAAACACTTCTGTTAGTGGAAGAACATCCCTCTCCAGTTGAAATACTTCTACCTCCTGACACCCTGCTTGAGCACCACGAAAGATAGAACACATACACACATACACACACACACACCATTCTTTATTTCCCTCTTTTCTAATTCCAAGTCATTAAAATACTACCCACAACTGGGATCAGAGCTGCAAGGCTTTGAGAAGCCAAGCCCTCCACTCCACCAGAGGGTCCTGAGAGCCTCCAGCCCCACTCCAGACAGCACCACCCTCTACAGGAGTGAGTCTCGGAATCCAGAGTTCCTGGAATTGCTGATGTCATCTTCATTTGGAACCAGTAGTCTGGCCTTGTACCATCTATCCCCAGAGTCTCTAATCAGGCCTGGACCCTCCGGTGAGTATCATTCTGGGCTTGAAGGACACCTCCTGGTCACTCCAGGCTCTGGGCTTAGCTGGCTGGGCTGGGCCTTGACAGCTATCTGTGGTGGTGACAGCAGCTATCCTGGGGCTCTGCATTCCATCCTGACTCATCAAGGTCTCCAGGGTCACAGAGTTCTCTCAGGATATAGGACATGGTGAGCCATTAGATAGCCCTTGAGGTAGCAGCACTGGGACCTTGCCAACAGGCTTCCCTGAACTTCTCAGCTCCTCCTCACTGTTTTGCCTCCATTCTGCGCCACACCCCCCCACACTCAGTTTTTTTTTTTTTTTCAGAATCAAACTATCTTTCTTTTTATTCTTTTTTTTTAATAGGAAATTTATTGTCAAATTGGTTTCCATACAACACCCAGTGCTCATCCCAACAGGTGCCCACCTCAATACCCATAACCCACTTTCTCCTCCCTCCCACCCACCATCAACCCTCAGTTTATTCTCAGTTTTTAAGAGTCTCTTATGGTTTGGCTCCCTCCCTCTCTGTTTTTTTTTTTTTCTTCACCTCCCCCATGGTCTTCTGTTAAGTTTCTCAGGATCCACATAAGAGTGAAAACATATGGTATCTGTCTTTCTCTGTATGACTTATTTCACTTAGCATCACACTCTCCAGTTCCATCCACGTTGCTACTAAAGGCCATATTTCATTCTTTCTCATTGCCAAGTAGTATTCTATTGTGTATATAAACCACAATTTCTTTATCCATTCATCAGTTGATGGACATTTAGGCTCTTTCCACAATTTGGCTATTGTTGAAAGTGCTGCTATGAACATTGGGATACAAGTGCCCCTATGCATCAGTACTCCTGTATCCCTTGGGTAAATTGCTGGAAGTGCTATTGCTGGGTCATAGGGTAGATCTATTTTTAATTTTTTGAGGAAGCTCCACACTGTTTTCCAGACCTGTGCTCAGTTTTAAGGCCTAGGAGGAACTAGGCAGGAGAAAGCAGTTCCTTCTTCCTCTCCCCTCCCCACCATTTCTTCTTCTAGGAGCTGCTCCCTTCCCCCCACATCCCAGGGGTCAATTTGGGCATGATGAGGCACTTAGAGTTATGAAATGTTATAAAATTCTAGCTGAAGAAGTTCTAGAAGCCTGCACACGTGAGGAGAATATTATCTTCTTAGGATAGCAGTACAGAATTCTTCTGCAGGGAGAGACCAACTCACCTTGTTGAGATGTTTTGTTAAGACTGCTTAGAAGTTATCCTGTGGCATTGGAAGGATAAATGGATAATTTAAGTCATTTAATAATCAGCAGGATAAAGGATAAGAGGATAATTGTGCTCTTCAGTATAAATGGTAGGTGGGTTTACTGCAGGGTATACTTGCAGCTAGCAGCATGGGGAGGGAGAGGGAAGAGAGCTGAGATGAATGCTACAGAGTGCAGATTTGGGGAGGAGAGGACTCCTGGATCAGTGCTCAGAAAAAGAAGTCTGCTGGGAATTTATGAAGTTGAGAATTGTGGGGTGGATGGAATAAATTCATTTTTCATCTGCCAAGAGAGAAATTAAGAAACACTACAAGTGACTGCACTTCCTATGGCAAGGGGCTTTGGCTGGAAAAGAGGTTCATGCAGGGCCCAGAGGGAAACAGGCTAGCTGGACAAAGGCTGAGTGACAGCTGAGGCCGCGGACCACATGGGTCAGAAACTGGAACTCCAACATGGCACGTGCTCATAAGCTAGGTGGCTACCCTTCATATGCTGAGCAGAAGGGCATTACATGAAGACAGGCAGGATAGTGTTTGTTGGAGAATAGAGAAGATAATAAGCAGGACATGTGGTGGCATTTTCATAAATGCCAATATCACATTGTAGGCATAGACCGGACACAAATACCACTCATTTGGAAAAATCAAATGAGATTATCTGAAGGATATGGAAGAAAGTCTGTACAGTGAGGATAAGAGGCAGACAAAACAGTGCAGGAGGTGGGAGTGCAGGCAGCTAGACCCCGAAATTCTCACTGACAGGGGTACATGGTTGTGGTTGAGTGAGTGAGGAAAGAGAGGTCATATGTCAGCCACCTCCGTCCAAAGCCCAGCCTTTCCATACATAAGGCTGGAGCATGCTGCCTCTGAGGCCTGGGGCCCTCAGACATCCCTGTGCTGCTGAGTGGACAATAAGAACACAGAGTACACAGAGGACCACAGAGGCTGTGCTTAGCCCCAAAGTCTCATTTATTGTCCTCTACCTCCCTACGCTAACAAAGCATGTTCCAAGTACATACATTACCCAGACTCCTGTGAGGGGGCATGATAACAGGCTCTTCAGATTACAAGGCCTAGGTCACAGTATTTATATGTGGACGACACGGCCAAATGCAAATTCCCCTTAGTAAATTGTCAGCATAAGCAGATTTACTTCTCTCCATATATATTTTCAGCAACTTCAAAAATTTTCCACTTAAATATACTCAAATTGATAGCCATTTTTCTTGGAGATAGGGAGAAAAGGGGAGCAGGGTTTGGGAATTAAAAAGAGGGGCCAAGTGGTTAGCAGAGAAGGAGTAGAGGTTTTCTGTGGTGCAACTATGGGAGGCAATGAAGAAAGCTGAGGCAGGGTACACTGTCATTAGTCTGACTTTCGGCCATGTTTACTATACTGGAGCCAGGCCATGTATCAATGTAGCTTACCTGTGTATGCTCTGCTGGGGATCACGGGCAGAGCTCAAGTGACATAATCCTTGACTTTGGGTCTTGGGAACTAAACTGCCCAGGTCTGCTAGATAAGTTGAAATAGACCCCCCAGAGTTTTTTTCACTTAAGGATTATAAGATACCCCATGTCTCTGAGACCAGAGAGGAGTTCAGAGACAGAGATAATAAAATTAGGACTAAACATTTGAGCAGAGGAATCGGAAGAGAATATTATTGCAAGAAAGCAAAATATATTTATAAACATCTGTCTGATACTGCCAAGGGGGGAGAACCTGGGCATTTTCTGGTGTGGGAGAGAGAGAAAGAGAGAAGAGAAAGTAGCAGCATAGTGCCCAATTGTGCAAATTCAAGATACGTAAAATATCATCAGTGCTTTAGACGCCATTATTATTTTTGGTGAACTTAATATTTATATAAGTTTTCATGTGTTCATTGCAACTTTGGTTCTTCCTCCCCACTTCTCCACTGAAATTTTGTTTCTCAGCTGCAAATTCTCCTCCTCTGCAGTGTTTCTGAGCACATAACCCTCAAAGATGGGGAGTGGTGATTATAGTATGTGCACTGGGCTACAGTGACCATCTTACCACTTGCTTCTCCTTCTTAAAGTTGATACTTGGCTCCTAGAAGGATGAGTGTGCCTTAATTAGGTTGTTCAATTAATGCCTGTGAAAACACATTCCTAAGAAGACATTGGGCCAAAGGCGCTGTGCTCTGGCTGAGTAGTGGGCTAAGTATTAGCCAAACCCTCACATTTGTGATGGTTCCATAGTCCTATTTAAATTTTAAAAGAAAGGCCCTGAAATGATGGAATTGTCAGGAAATTAAAACATAATTATTATATGAATAAATTGTCTACTAGATTATTTCTTTCAAGGAAAAACATCTTATTTTCAAATCAAAACACTCTCTATTAAGTCAAATATTCTCTTGATTTAATTCCAGATATTATTCATCAAATGATCCCAAGTTTTGGACAAGTATTTCTCTTCCAAACAACAAAAATAAAAACAAAAATACAGATGCTTCTCTTTGTATTCCAGGGAATTAATTTGACTGACAAACAGCTAAAATTTTTTCCTGTATATAGAAGTCATGCTTTGAGAGGGCTGAAAAGATTATTAATAGATTTTAGGACTTTAGCTTCTCTCACCTTCCCCTACCTTATTCTGTAAGTACAGCAGAAAGTAAGTAATTTGTATATTCTTTATTCACAAATTTGTATCTAAGAACTTTAAGTGCCTAGAAGTAAAGCAGAGCGCTATTCTTTCCGCTCTGACCCCTAGAGCTGTTATATACTGCTTTAACCACATTAGCATGGCCACTTACTTTGAGAAATTAGTAATCGATTTTTAAAAAAGAAACAAGAAGCCCCAAACTTAAACCCAACTAAATGTGCATTACTTAATAAAGAGCTAAGTTTAAAAATAAATGTGTTCTTTAGGGGGCGCCAACATCTCAGTTATTTCGAGTCAGAGGCTCCAACTTGGCAAGGGACAAAGCTGTCAAGACAGAAGTGATACACAGTGAGAGTGAAGAGTGACCGGCTGCCGGTGAACAATTTAAAACAAGGCCTTTTTTCAAAAGTAGGTTGGCTTTATATAACCAGAATAAATTGGGAAAGTGAAGAAATAAAGTTTGGTGAAGAACTAGGGACTCCAGCCCAGAGCACACAGGGTGGTCACGAAAATAGTAGAGACCATGCTCCAGCCTTGTGGGCCAGCCTATAACACCAGTTGAAGGAGATGTTATATTGACTGGGGGATACACTGAAGAGAGACCAGGTGAGTCCCCAAGCTCAGAAGGGACACTACCCTCAGAAGGGTAGTGTAAATTGCATGGTAACTGGGGTCATTATTTCTTTTTTATTTTTTTTAACGTTTATTTATTTTTGAGAGAGAGACAGAGCGTGAGCAGGGGAGGGGCAGAGAGAGAGAGGGAGACACAGAATCTGAAGCAGGCTCCAGGCTCCGAGCTGTCAGCATGGAGTCCGATCCGGGGCTTGAACTCACGTACTGCAAGATCATGACCTGAGCCAAAGTCGGTCACTTAACTGACTGAGCCACCAAGGCGGCCCTGGAGTCATTATTTATTTCCTTCCTTCCTTCCTTCCTTCCTTGAGTATAGTTGACATACAGTGTTACATTAGTTTTTAGGTGTACAACACAGTGATTCAACACATTTATACATTATGCTGTGCTTACCACAGTGTAGCTACCGTCTGTCACCATACAATGCTATTACAATACCAGTACTGTACTCCCTATACTGTACCTTTCATCCTTGTGATTTATTCGTTCCATAATTGGAAGCCTGTTTCTCCCATTCCCCTTCATTGTTCTTCTTTAAACATGACTGAAGTCAAAAGACAGCACCAAAGATGGCAAACCTATTGTCTATTCAAAATGAAAAGTGGCCAGGAAATAAGTTATTAGGTAGTGAAGAGGAAGCCACTTTTCAGTTCTGAATTTAAAGGACTCACATAGGGGATCCTGGATGGCTCAGTCAGTGGAACATGCGACTCTTGATCTCAGGGTTGTGAGTTCAAGACCCATGTTGGGTGTAGAGATTACTTAAAAATACAACCTTCAAAAAAAAAATGACTCACACATCTGTGGCCAGGTTCAAGAGTGATGAGTACTAGAAATAAATATGGAGGAGAAAATTAATGGAATAATTGGTACCAAACATTTAAAAACACTTGCCCATATAGACCTGTTTTGTGCCCGAGACTTAGTCTCTGTTGATCCCATTACCTTCCCCTTGTCCTTTGCCCCTCTAATATCCTCACATACCCAGCTAAATACTGGAGTCACTGCAAGAGGAAAACAATCTTTATAATAGAGAGATCTGACTGTAACTACCCTACCCAAGTGATCACATTTAGCATCCCTAATAGTGGGACAACTTTTCCTTGTCTCCTGATGTGATGCAATATGAAGTGCCTAGCCCTACCAAGGAAGTATTATTACAAAAATGTTTCACCTGAATGAAACTGAGACATAATTTTCAGTTTAGGGTGTCTAGGTGGCTCACTTGGTTGAGGGTCCAACTTTTGATTTCGGCTCATATCATGATCCCAGGGTTGTGAGATTGAGCACTGTGTAAGGCTCCACGCTGGGTGTGGAGCTTTCTTGGGTCTCTCTCTCTCTCTCTCTCTCTCTCTCTCTCTCTCTCTCTCTCTTCTCTTTCCACCTCCCTCTCCTGCTCACACTCTATCTCTCTAAAAAAATTCATAATTTTCAGTTTATAAGAAACACAGGGAGTAGAGGACTATGTTAAGTGACATCATAATGTAAAGAGAGAAATTCAGAAATGTGAAATACATTCTATAAGACAGTTGGCCTGGTCTCTTCAAGAGGTCAATGTCATGGGGGCAAGGAATGGGAAGACTGTTCTTTCAACTTCCCTATTCATTTAAACATTTTCTTAATAGAAAGTTGGAAAAAACATTTTGTTGTCAATCATTAAAATCACTCTCTTCCATGAATCCTCAACTCCCTTGACCCTCTCCTTACTTTGTCATAGTTGCCTGGTAAAATCTTTTACCCCTGGTAAAACCTTACCCCTGGCTAAATCCAACTCTTAGCTTACTCTGTGCTTGTTCCTGGGAGCTGAATGTGGCTGGGAAAACACACACACACACACACACACACACACACACACACACACACACACTGACAAATCCCAGTTAAATTCAAGTGGGTTCTTAGCGCAGCTGGCAATTCTACTACATTTCCCCAGTCCATTCACACTTACTGTTCTAGATGACTATTAAATCCTGCCTCCTCTCTCCTCAAACATTCTACTTCCCCAGTCTTAGGTATGTATGTATGTATTATGTATGTATGTATGTATGTATGTATTCACTGAGGAAAAAGAAACAAGAATATCTGCAAGCTCCAACTACTAGGATCTGTGCTCATATATTCAAACTTCTCAAACTTACTGTGGATGAACTTTCATGTCCCTATTCAACGCCAACTCCACCTGTCACCTGTACCCCCTTTCACATTTCACCTAGCACACCCCGTTCTCTTCCATCAACAATTTTGCTTTATAATCCATCATTGCCATCATAACACACATGTTGTGATTTCTCCCATCTTAACAAAAACTCCTTGGACTATATATCTCTTTATATTTCTTTGTTCCATTTCTCTGCTGCCTTTATGACAAACTCCTTGGAAGAGTTGTCTTCCTCCTGTAGCCTCTAATTCTCTCTCCTCATTCTATACTACAGTGAGACTTTTGCCCTCACCACTCCATTGAAATTGCCAAGGTCACCCATGTTGCTAAATGTTGCTCAAATCTTCTTCCATTAACCTGGCGCTATCTGGCATGTTTGACAATTCCATCCTCCCTGATATACCCTCATCACGTGGCTTTCAGACCACCATACTATCCTGGTTTTCCCTTCTCTGGCTGTCCTTCTCAGCCTCCTTTTCTAGTTTCTAACTGTGGTGGAGGGTCAAAAGACTCAGACCTTCCTTCACAACACCCTACTCAGCTGTACACTGCACATATCAAGTCAAAATATCCCAAATGGAATCCCAATTTCTCCCCATCCCAAACTTACTCCACCTACCTGAGGTAATGATACCCTCATTCTTCTAGGTATTCAAGGCAAAACACTATGCTACCACCTTAATTCTCACACCCAACATCAATCTCTTAGCACCTTATTGACTTTGCCTTCAAAATATACCTAGAATTTTACTTCTTACCACCTCTACTGCTCTCACACGGACCAGACACCATCATCTCTTGTCTAACTGCCCTCTGTGCATTCATCCTTGTTCCTTTAACACCTAGTCTCAAAGAATGTGGGTAGAATGTGGGTAAAGAAGTCAGGAGTCTGCTGAAACATGAATGAGTTAGATGTGTCACTTTTCTGCTCAAACTCTTCAAAGGCTTCCCATCTCATTGCAGGGTAAAATTCAGAGTTGTTACAATGGCCAGCAAGGCCCAATATTATTGACTGTCTTGATACCTTTCTAGTGTCATCTCCACTATTCTTCCACTAGCCACACCGGTGTCCTTGTTGTTCCTTGAACATTTCAGACAGGCTTCCACCGCAGTGGTTTGCATTTGCTGTTCCTTCTGTCTGGAATGGTTTTCCTCTACCTCTCTGCATGACTCCTTCCCTCACTTCCCTTAAGTCTTTATTCAAATGCTGTCTTCTGAATTAGGCCTGCCTCGACCACCTATTTATAATTGCACTTCCATCCCTGCAACTGGCTGTCCCCTAATTTAGTTTCCTATATAGCACATATCTACCTGAAGATAGTGTGAGCAACTATCTTGGTTTGCTTGGGACTGTCCCAGTTTTAACATTCAAAGTCCCCCATCCTAGAAAACCCCCTTGTTCCAGGCATACCAAGACAGTTGGTCACCCTACTGATACACTCATTTATTGTTGGTATATTAACAATACAACAATATATTTCTCTATGATGGTAGGAATTTTTGGCTGATTTGCTCATGATACCCAGTGTACATAGTTAAGTTCTCAATAAATATTTAATGATTGAATGGGGGGGCAATAATAATTATAAGTTAGGATCATCCAGTGCTTAGTATATAGTAAATTCTCAATAAATGCATGTTAAAAGAATAAATTAATGAATTTCCTATAAATTTACATATGATTAAAACAGATACACAAATACAACCCTAATTAGTATGTTCATTACTATATGACCATAATTAGCATGTTAATTACTAACCCCCTTTATTAATGCCACTCACATTCTTTTTTTTTTTTGTATTCATTACAAAAATTGATACATACACACAACATATAGTATCATGGGCAACATCTGTAGACCCTCATTAATTTAGAGCTTACCTGCCTGGGGAATTGTGAGTGCTTTTTCTACGGATGCCCAGATGAACCTTCCCCCAGAGTTCAGAGTTGCTCAGGCAACATCCTGGAAGCACTCAGGCCTGACTCCCCCACCCCCCACCTGACCCCCACCCCCCACCCCCGCTGTGAAATTCTGCAGCCCCCACCACTTCAAGACTATGCTGGTTGGAAAAGTTGGGCCATAATCTCTAGTCAGCTGTAATGACTAGAGATCTCAAACTTTTCAAAAGAAAAAAACCTGGCAAACTATTCAAATAAAAATAAAAATCTTTCTGAGGTCCAATTGGGGTATTTTCAAGAGGCACGGGTAGTTCTGGAAGCGACCTGAAGAGCAGGCGAGGGAAGGAGATGGGGACAAACATGTCCTATTCCTGCAGGGAGCTCAGCCCTTAACAACAAAATTGAGCGCTCGAGTCAATTAAGGAGAACACAAAGACTCCAACCAGTGAAAAGCCGGTTAGGACAGGACGAGAAGAGAAGTGGGAGAGCTGGGGGAGGGGCGGGATGGGTTGTGTGTGCATCTTGAGCATGAATCAGCACCTGAGTTGGTCAGGGTTGCTAAAGTCACTTTCCTCATGAAGACAGCAGAGTGGTCAGATGCCACCCTGCACTGTAACAAGGATCCTACTTCAGGAATGGCTTTGGGCTTCCAGGACTGTATCTGGTGAGCCAAGTATGTAGTATCTAAGAGCCATTTCTGTTTTGGTCCTCTGGGCCCTTGCCACATTCTTCACTCAGGTTCTTATCTGACACTAGCTCAGCACCTGAGCTAGACTAAAGAGTAAGATGTTAAGACAAAAGCACTCCAGCCCTGCTTATTGGCTCCCTTACCCCCAAGGAGAGACCCCTTTGTGCTGGAGGCAGCTTACCTGCTCTCCTGTCTTAGGCTCCGCAGCACACTGGAATGACTTGGGAGCTCTGAACACTACTGGTGCCTGGGTCCCACCCCCAGAGATTCTGAAAGCTGGGGTGTGGCCTGGGCCTTGGGGTTTTTATAAGCTCCCTGTGCAGCCAGGGTGAGGACCACTGCTCTAGATTCTGAGCTGTAGATGGATATCCTTTTGGATAAGTATCCTGCAGGTCCCTTTACTTGTCTGCCAAATAGCGCTGGAAGGCAACTGGCTATGCTGAGGGATGCAAGAGCAGGGCCAAATGAGCCAACGTCCCAAGCAAGCCCCCATCAGTCTCAGGACATGTTGAGACTGTATTCAGTTGCCAAAGTGATTAAAGTATTGGATTTTTTAAATAGTAATTTAAAAAAAAAATTTTTTTTTAACGTTTATTTATTTTTGAGACAGAGAGAGACACAGCATGAATGGGGAAGGGTCAGAGAGAGGGAGACTCAGAATCTGAAACAGGCTCCAGGCTCCAGGCTCTGAGCAGTCAGCACAGAGCCCGACGTGGGGCTCGAACTCACGGACCGCGAGATCGTGACCTGAGCCGAAGTCGATGCCCAACCGACTGAGCCACCCAGGTGCCCCAAAGTATTGGATTTTTAAAATGAGAACATATCGGGGTGCCTGGGTGACTCAGTCGGTTAAGTGTCCAACTTTGGCTCAGGTTATATCTCATGGTTCATGGGTTCGAGCCTCATGTTGGACTCTATGCTGACAGCTCAGAGCCTGGAGCCTGCCTCAGATTCTGTGCCTCCCTCTCTCTATCTGCCCCTCCCCTGCTCATGTTCTGTCTCTCTCTCCATCTCTCAAAAATAAATAAACATTAAAAAAATTTTTTTAAGTGAGAATGTATCAAATTCACCTAAATTTGGCTGACCAGAGCTCAGTATCCCAAGAGAAGTAAAATCTAAGGATAATTATTGGTCCCCCACTCCCTTCTTTCAGTTATTTGTTTCAAAGAATTGGGCTCAAAGATTACCGTGGTATTTATGAAATGATGTATATCAGCTTGGCTTGAAAAAAAATCCATGTGGTTTCCAGAAATGCTTCACTTACCTCTGGGCAATAGTCTGTGTATCTGGACAAATAATTCTAATTCATCGGTAAAACCCTAGTTGGTCTTAGTTCTGGGTAAAGCCCTGTCAGAGAATCTAAAAACTCATTAATGAGATAGTGTTGGCATATAACATTGTTAAATATCTAGTAATAATAGATGAAAGTCTAGTGATATATGCTTTCTTTGAAATTCTCCATGTTCTATGATCAGTGAAAACGAAAACTAGTATTTCACAAAGCTAGTTCTCTATAGTCGATGCCTATTTGGTTAACCCTGGATGAATTCAATGCTAAATTTATCCAGAGAATATAACAAACCATTTTTTTTAAATAGGCAATATTCCTGAATTTTTTTAAGATCACTCAGCTGAGATACTGGCACACAGTCGTAAATAGAATCAGAGCATATGAATAGCATTTTTTTCTACTCTTTATCCTGCTAGAGGTGCTCAGTAGCCTACTATTAGAAGCACATTAGCAAATTGGTACTGATTTCTTTCTCTCAGGTGTTTTGTTTTGTTTTAAATGCTTACTTATAGAGAGAAGAGCAAAATCTTAGGAAAGCAGAGAAGATAATGCCTCTCCCTAAAGTATGTTTTATCAAACCCAAATCATCTGGAGAGAAATTTTGAATAGTTTCCCACCTTTCCAGAGTGCTTTATCTGTGTACCTCTGGCGTTAGGCAAAACCCAATTATTTCACTTGTATATAGTGATAGATTTTCACCTGGGAATTGCCCACCTCCATTTCAGTATCAAAAACATACCCTTAGAAACAAAGGATCAAGATATCAAAATAAGTTTGCTTGTTACTTAATAGGAAAAAATGCAGCTTTAGTTTTAAAAATATGTCTCCAATTCTTAACAGACTTACTTGCTAATAATGAGTGTTTCCTCTCCACATATCCAGACTCTCATGAATTCTCCATACATCTTGTTGTAATAGTTACAGGCACTGCCAATCCCCATCCACAGGAACCTGCAGTGGGAAATGAGGGGCCCAATTCCCATGCAATAGCCAGGACCTAGGAAAGGGAAAAGATCACATTCAGAATTTTAGCAACACCAGAAAGAGCAACTGCTTTATGTTACTGCTATTCTTCTTCTTTAATATCTAAATGCTCTTTTACATCTTCTGATGTGTATCTGTGAATCACTAAAAACCCAAATAAGCTTAACATGTGAAAACAGTAGTTCAGTGCCTATACCATGCTAGTTCCATTTGATCTTAATTCAGTCTGAATGAACCAGGGTATGTGTCTACTATTTTCTCACCATGTTAAGCAGTATCAGTGAGTTTCAAATACAAGTCAGTCAGTCCATCTATTTACAAGCATGGAAGTCAGGACATGTGACAAGCTGACAGGTCTATTTGGCTGCCGAGTTTTGTCTGAAAACTTTTGGTTTGGATCCCCAGCTGACAGAATGGGAGGCTTAACATGAGTTTGTAGTTTTGGTGTAATTTTTTTTAATGCTTATTTATTTTTGAGAGAGAGATCGAGCATGGGAGGGGCAGAGAAAGAGCGAGACAGGGAATCTGAGGCAGGCTCTGCTCTGACAATGTGGGGCTTGGACTCATGAACTGTGAGATCATGACCTGAGCCAAAGTCGGACACTTAACCAGCTGAGCCAGCTGAGCCACCCAGGTACCCCTGGTGTAATCTTTTTAACTGACAGACATGGTCTGCAAAGATAATATTCAAACAGAGAATATCCATTTCTTTTTTGTTTACCTTCAAAAAGGACTCAGTTTAAGAAAAGAATCCTGAGCTAAATCTCATAGGTAATGAATCTGATCAATGTCTAGATTAGAATTTGAGTCCAGTGATGTGGTTTTACTCAAGAGCAGTAACTTCTCATGTCCTTGCTTATGTAGACAATGGCAGAACTGTAAAGAACATAAATCCAGTAAAAACTGGGGAATTTGCTGCTGCCTAGACCAGAGAACAAACTTGCTAGCTTGATTTTACTGGTGGTGGTAAAATGTTAGACAGAAATTTTTCGGAATGGTTTTTGTGAAGTAGTAGCTTTTCTAAATCTTTCTCCTTTACTTTCATTCTGTCAGTAAAATATGAAGCTGCCATGCACAACTGTATGGTGCATGTTCTCACTCCAGGGGCAAGAGTTGTGTAAATAATCTAGATAATCTAAGCTTTTGCTTGAGTCATCTAAATTGCATGTTTAGTCCCAAATTCGGCAAATAAGATTTAGTCCATAACTTTGCAATACCTGGGTTAATGGGAATAAGACTGTCAGCTTTTTTTTTTTTTTCTTTAAAGTGAAGGTCTTGGGCATTATATGTAGAACCAAAACATTTTCAAAGGGTTCTTCTTAATCTTATGATTGTTCCAATAACACTGAATTATAAGTAGATGATTGGCTTTATATTAAAATAATTTCATTAAATTCTTCAAAAGATTAAAATGAGCAAATGTGAATATGTATTTCCTTAGAATGTCATCAGATATACAGATCTCTAATCAATTAAGCTGTGCATAATAACAAACTATTTTGCTGGCTATTTATAGCTTGAAACATTGTAGATGTTTAATAAATGTTTCCTGGGTGAATTGTTTAAAATTCTTTTAAATGTTTATTTGTGTGTGTGTGTGTGTGTGAGAGAGAGAGAGAGAGAGAGAGAGAGAGCACAAGCAGGGGAGGGGCAGAGAGAGAGGGAGACACAGAATCTGAAGCAGGCTCCAGGCTCTGAGCTGTCAGCACAGAGCCTGATGTGGGGCTCAAACCCACCAACCATGAGATCATGACCTGAGCCAAAGTCGGATGCTTAACCCACTGAGCCATCCAGGAGCCCCTGCTGGGTGAATTTTTAAAGTTATTTAGAGATGTGTATATAATATGAAGGATGAAGTTTTAAACGTGATCCTCATTTAGAGTATTTTAGGTTGTATTTACATTTTGATAAAAATGGAAACATATCACTTTATCATGTACATTTAGTCCATAGGAGGTCAAACATCTGGCTATTTGGGAATAGCCTTATTTGACAAACATTTACTTACATAATATGCTAGGCCCATGAAAACCAAAGGCATACAAATGAAAGGCTGAACTCTTTACTTTTTATCTAAAAGTTTGGCGCCATATAGAAGGTCTTACTATTGGGGAACCACCATTCAAGTTTAAAATATGACAGTGCAGATCTCTATCCACTAAAAAAGGGAGATTCGATGAACTTTGCTTAGGTTGAAAACCTGGGTGTTCTAACCAGAAAAGAATCCAAGTTTGGGGTCCCTGCTGACTAATCACATGTCAGCTTAATTCATCCAACAAACACTTACTGAGACCCTACTAGGTATGGACACTAGCTACAGGTTATGGACAGGAGATGCTGTGATAAGGAGAGGAGAGTATGTGGGCGGGGTGGGGGGGGGAAGTACTATACCAAATAATTACAACACAATGTGAGCCTTTCATTTATACGTATATCTTATACCCTCCAGCTGAGAAAAGGATGCTTTAGCGGGGGAGAAACTTTGGTAGGATATTAGGTAAATATTCTGGTTGCATCCACATTAAGCGGCTCTCTGCTTCTTAGATTTGAGAATGCGTATCTAGGCATGCTGCAATTGTGGGAGCCTCTTTCATGCCCAAAGAGGAGCAATAAATACTGCACTGCATTTTTGTGCAGAAACAGCCTCTGGGAAGCCAACAGCTGGGATCTCTCACCCACTGTCCTGATCAAGAAGCTGTTGCAATCCATGCTGGGTATATGCCCTAGAGAAACTTGTGCACGTGAATGTTCATAGCAGCACTGTTCACGATATCCCCAAAATGGAGACACCCAAAGATCCACCAACAGTAGCATCAGTAATTAAACCATGAAATGTTTGTGTGACTGGATACCATATGCACTGTAGCTGCATGTTGCAATGTGGGTGAATCTTACAAACATAATATTGAGCAAAAGAAGCAATATAGAAGTAATGTCGGACTTGATTGCTAAAACATTTAACACCAGGCAAAAATTAATCTGTATGGTTTGGGGATATGAAATTAGGTAGCAAAACATGAAAAAGCAAGAAAGTGGTTGTCACAAAATAGAAGAATGTTTACTGCTGGGGATGAGAGAGGGGGTATGAGTGAAAAGGCACAAGAGAAGTTTCTGGGATGCTGCTAACATCCTGTTTCTTGTCCTGGACTGTGATGACATAGCTATTTTACCTTTCTGTGAAGTTGTTTTTTAGTGGGAGTTAGGGGAATGTGTGGCCACGTCCTTTTTGCAGTGCCGCCTCCGGGGATGTGGTTCCTAAGTTAGAGAGAGGCTCTATGCGAGAGAAACCATGTGCAAGGTTGGGGATAGCTATGTGCCCGCGGGGAAAGGAGAGCTGCCAGGGGCCAGGTAACTGTGGGTCCTGGGCAGAGATTGGTGAACTTGGGGCAGTTTCCCAGAACTGACACTTAACAAAACCCCCAGGTAGGAATGACTCTGTCCTCCCCAGACTCCCATAGCTCTCGCAGTACTAAGTCACCTGCCTGTTGGTGCATAGTCCTGGCTCTGAACACAGCAGGGCCTCTCAGGGAACGTGGATCAAGGAACTTAGCTCTGAGTCTTATTTTCATCACTTACTAGCTGTGTACCATCTACCCTCTAATGTCAGTTTTTTCATCTGCAAAATGGGCATAAACACACCTACCTCACCACAATGCTGTGAGGAGCACAGGAGAAAATGAATATGACACTCCTTTGTAAATTGTAACTGACTTAAGGGCTTGTGTGTGGGGCAGGGGCAAGAGGGGAAGAGGAACAGAGGGGCAGAGGGAAAGGGGCAGAGGGAGAGAGAAAGAATCAAGCAGGCTCCACACTCAGTGGGGAGCCTGATGTGGGGCTCAATGCCACAACGCTGGCATCATGTCAGACACAATGGACTGAGCCACGTAGGCATTCCTGACTTGAGGGCTTTTAAATCATTTTACCTTCTTCATTCCCTTTGGCTTTCCCTGATCCTGAGCTTCTCCCAAACCTGTAAAACTAAGAGCGCAGAGAACCAGTGATTCAAGGAAACTGACAAAAGGAGTTCAGAAGTACTGGTTGGGAAGAACCACCCTGACAAAGCCAATTGTCTCCCCTTTCCTCCCCCAGCCAGGAACCAGGGACCTTAGTCTGTGCCACCAGAGCCCACATTTTCAAAGGGAGAGCATGGGACCACAAGGTCCCTGGCTAGCAAAATGATCATCAACCTGGGATTCAGGAATTCTTGGTTGCCTCCCTGCCACCCATCCCACCTCCCACTTTCTTTCAAGCCGAGATGCTGACAAATCATTTCCTTTCTCTGGGTTTTAACCCCTCACCTGTAAAACAAGGAGTTTGAACTCTATTGTTTCTTATACTTGTCATGATGGTTTGCTTGGGCAAGGCAGTTCATTTCTCTGGGGCTCAGTTTCCCCTTCTGTCAAATGAAAGGGTTCGGAGTCATAACCATGGCTCTCAATCCCGATTGCTCGTGAAAAATCACCTGGGAAGATTTTTTTCTTAAATATCCACATGGGGATCCTGCCTCAGATGTGGCTGAGAACCATAGTACTATGCGATCTAACTATCAGTGTATGATGTCTGTCCCCAGGCCAGGAGTGGTGGACAGAGTGAGCTGCCACCTAGGCTCCTGGCCCAGAGCTTCAGGGATGCCAGTTCTTATGCTTGCCCCCCAAAGGCTGACCTCCTTCTTCAAAGGTCCAAGGGACTTCTTCCAACACTTGCAACATAAACATCTGGGGGAACTTGTTAAAAATACTCTCCACCTCACCCTCCATTCATGGATCCTGACCCAGGACCCTACTGTGGAAGAAGTCCAGTGAGGAAGGGGCAGTGTGGGGAAAGGAGTTCAGGTTAAAGACGATGGGAGAGTCTTCCCTCAGACCCCTCAGGCAGTAGAGAACAACATTAACTGAGTGCTCTATTTAATTAGACATTAAAGTAACCTAAAATATCAGTCTGAGTCAGACAGACAGTTCTCTGGAAAAATTTGAAGCATCCAGATATGAGGCACTTTGCACCAGCTTCATACTCCTACCCTAAATCATGCTATAATGAAGCCCACCACACTTGGAAGTGTGTAATGACTATGCTTTTCATATCCTTATCAGATATCTCATGGGACTGGGAATGGATGTCTGCCATGAAGAATTTTCACTGAAAACTGAATAATAGTCGGGTATTTCTGATATTCCTGAATTAATCTGATAGTGTGGAGTGGTGGGAGTTTCTACTGGAATTATCTGGATAATTATATTATACTCTACTTTTGATTAATCCATAGACCTTGCTGAAGATTCTGTCAGGGAATGATGTTCCAAGGGAATCGTAGTGGCCCCCATTTTTCTTCCACCGTCCAGGTCCCAGCCAGCCCTTATGGTGGCACCACCATCACACTCATCCCCAAGAATAAGAGAAAATGAAGAGTGGGATAAAGAGAGGGAATAAGTTCAAGAAAGGAAGAGGGCAGAGCACATGGATGAGGCATAATGGGAGGCAGAAGAAGAGGAGTATAGAAAGCATTCCAGGGGCACCTGGCTGGCTCAGTCAGTGAAGCATGCAATTCTTGATCTCAGGGTTGTGAGTTTGAGCCCCCCACTGGGTGTAGAGATTGCTTAAGAATAAAATTAAAAAAAAAAAAGAGGAGGCATTCCAGAGACATTTTTTACCTTCAGAGCAAAATTAGAATGAATTTGAATAATAAAAAAAATACCTGGCTTACTTTGCTTCACTTCATCTCAAACTTAGAGGATACTTGTGCCAGGTCTACTTTACCAAAGCAAAGTGCAGAATGGAAGGGATCATCTGAGATATTTTTGAAATTCTTTCATTTGAAATGTGCAGCTAATTGGAATAAAATTTTTCACCTGAGTTTTTATTTGCTAACATTGCCATGGGCTTCAGCCATCTCCCTGGGTTTGCTCTTTGTCCTTTTGCAAAAGTTTCTTTACCCTCATGGACCAAAAGGCCAAGTACATAGTCTCCTTAGTTACAGAACTAAATGACTGACTTACCTGGTATTGAAGATGTGTCCTCATAATTCCAAACCAAAAGAAGAAAGCCAGTGAGCAGCAGGATTGGCATGGTGGCCACAGGCATGACTTCGGGCATCATGCTGGTGATGTTGTAATGCATTGGGTTCAGCATTTCCAAAACCATCTTTTGTTTCTTGAGCTCAGGAAAAACAATTTAAAGCCCTATGTAAATCAGAGCAGCAAAAAAAAAAAAAAAAAAAAAGAAGAAGAAGAATATCTAGGACTCCTGTTGGTTCAAAGGATGCTGTACTATAGAAATCAAGCATTTTGTTTTATAATGTGATTGGACACCTAGACAAGACAAAGTTGTGGTTACAAGTCAAAACAAGCAAGCTGAAGAGAGATCTTTTGGCTTGAAGTGCAGCATTTCTGACCTTGGTAGAGTCTCAGGTTCGTTTAGACGCTTGGTCTGATAGAACCTTATCATCTTGCCCTTGAGTGGGTAGAGTGGCTGAATTCCCAATTGAGAGTCAAATTTCTAACCAAAATACAAGAAAATGAAGCTCATTCCAGAGGTGGAGTCATTCTGTGACTTCATCAGCAGATATTGTTTAGGCAATCTGTTTCTTTTGAAGCCAAATCAATTTTTTAAAAAAGTAATCCCCAACTCCCTTGATCAAAATTACTTCCCCCAAAGAGTAAGCTTCTCCAGCAAGAATGAATTTCTTGGAGATTGTTGAGGCATCCTCAGAGCTTCTTATTAGGTTGTTCAGTGAATTCAGCGTGACTCACTCAGGATAATCTTTTTCTATTGACGTTAATAAGGCTAAAATCTCTTGCACTATGGCCTGGATAAAGCAGTGCCCATGGGGGGCAATGTCAGCATTAGCAGGAAAAAAGAATGGGAGAAGAAGAATAAAGAGAAGGAATGGGGAAGGAGGAAGGAAAGAAAGGACAGAAAGAATAAAATCCCATCCACAGTAGGCTGTGGCCTCTTATGTTTTGCCCACAGCAGCTAACATCCTATGCAAGAGAGTTTTTAGTTTGATTTGCTGGTTCTGTCATGATTCTCAACAATGTAATGTTGAGTCTGTCTTTTCAGTAAGGTTTTCTAATACCAGTACTCTCAGAGGAAAGTTTCAGGGATGGAGGTTTGTTGAAGAGACCTAGATTGAATAAACTTGTATAGCCAGCAAGAGCGACCATTCAATGCACTCCTGGTACCAGATGACTGCTCCAAGGATTACCCTTCCTTGGAAAGTGACCTTAGTTTGCAGGACTTATAATGGCTCTGAAACAGATTTTGGCAGGATCTTATCCAGTAATAATAGTTCTAGATTTGTAACCAGGGCTTCTAATTGGATTTCAGGTGCTCTGTGAACTTCCTGACATGCTGCATAACATGTTGTATCTGCTCACCTGAACTTTTAGGGGGAAAGAACTTTCATCAGATTCTTAAAGAGTATGTAATTACATTTCTCCTCTGATCTATATGATATCTTAAATATCCAGTTAAAAACTCATTTCTGGCAATTACATACATTTCATAATATAGTTGAATTCATTCACTTGCTTGATTCATACTGTTGATTCATTCTATTCCACCATTTAAATAATTATCAACAGTTAAGTGCAAGGCACTGAAAATGCTTGCACATGTGTTGGGCAGTTTGTTTGTTTGTTTTAAAATATATATAAGCTGAGTCTGAAAAGTCAGCAATGTGTCATCATCTGGTTCCTTTGTTAATAAGTAGCTGCTCTGAAGAGGTTGAATTTTTAGGTATTTAATTTCCTAAGTGGAATTTTATATCATTTTGAGTAAGCTCCCTGTGACTTTATGACAGCCAGGACCTTCAAAGTTTCCGTTTATAATGATGAAACCTGAAACCAATGTTAAAAGCATAAGTGAAGAAAGTGATTGAGACAAAAAGAAGGAAGATATCCCAGAGGAAGTGATCCTGGCAGAAAATTTTACATTAAAGGAACTCTCAGGAAAAAAAAATGTAGTAAAAAAACCTTCAAGAGCTACTTCATAACATTGAAATCACAAAGGGTACAATGTTGGAAGCTGATGCAAATGTATAAAAGAGTATGACAGTTCATGAAGGCGTGGAAAAGATGCTCCTACCACATAAGTTATACAAAGAGAAGGCAGCAAGAAATGTTCAAATACTCTCAAGTTTTTTGTTTTGTTTTGTTTTTACAAAGAAAACACTTTTAAAAATTGCAGTGTTTCTAATGTTTAAATTATGGTATATTATAATTTTTGTCTTACTATTTTTTTCATTTCCATATATGCTTAAAACCTATAGAAAGAGAGTTTTTAATGTTTCAACAAAAATTTTAAAAGCCATGGAATACTTGTATTTTTTCTCTTGATTTTTAGGGTTGCTTGACAGTTTCACTTTGCATGGTCATTTTTATGGTCTTGCACTACCGTGTAAAGCAAAGACTGTATGTCTAAATGGTTAATACGGCTAAGAAGCCTCATTGCTCATCTTTCCCAAAAGTATGTCCTAAAGATGCCTCAAAGAATATGAGATTTTTTTTAGTGCTTACAAAGCATTTACTATGTGTCAGACATTGTTCCAACTCTTTACCAATAGTAAGCCATTTACGTTCACAGCAACCCTAAGCTAATTAAGACAATCCCCATTTTGCAGATGAGGAAACTGAGGTGTAATAAATAGGGCACCCAGGTTGTTTGTTACAGAGCTGGGATTAGAACCCATGTGGTCTCTCTCCAGAGCCCATGCTTTATTTTTTTTCAAGGTTTATTTGAATTCCAGTTAGTTAACATGCAATGTAACACTGGTTTCAGGTGTAGAATCTAGTGATTCATCACTTACATACAACACCCAATGCAGAGCCCATATTCTTAATCATGCCGTTTTGATGCCTTATTGTGGGATTTATTTGGTCTCTACAATCAGGGACTTTTCAATCCTAAACTATCTATGTTCATTTCTAAGCTATTCAGACTGACTTACTTTAAAGGAGTAAGCTTTTCAGACCTCCGAATACCACAGCTGGAAAGGTCCTTTCAAATTCTTTCCTCCTTGCATGTTGGTTTTCCTGCTCAGTAGAACATTCTAATGGGCCACACAGACAGGTTAGTTGAACAGAAGACTTTGAGTGGTGGTAAAGGAAGGTAGGAAGATCCTAGAACTCCATAGGGATTCCTGGTATGTCCTCTGTGCCAGGAATACCTTCACACACACCCCCAAACATACACACACACACACACACACACACACACACACACACGGCCCTCAAGTGCCATGTTCCTTCAAATGCCATCTCAAATGCCTGGATCTCCAGGCATTTGTTTGCTGAGTGGTCTTTACACTTCATTCATTGGGGCATCCCACACTGGGCCCGGCACCCAGCAGGGGCTTTGGCATCCTGATGAACCAGGCCTGTGTTCCTTTTCTGTGTGGAGCCACAGGTATCCTAATACCTTCACTTACTGCCCCACAACCTCAGGATAAGGAAATACCAGTCCTACACCAAGAGTCCCCAGTCTGAGCCAGGGCAAAGTCTGCTGGGAACACAGCAGAGCCTGAGTGTCCTGGTGCCTTGGGTTCAGGACACACTCTGGGCCCTGCAGTGCCAGAAAGGGCTCCCGATGTCCTGGTACAGCCTTGACCCTCTGCATGGTGGGGAAACAGGCCCTAGCCTTGCAGGAGTGCCCCCCTGGCCTGGCCAGACCCTACCAAACCCTACCTTGCAGCATGGGGATGACCTGTTCAGAGTACCCAGCCTCCCTGGGCCTGAGGCCAGGTGCCAAGCCTGCCCTTCCTCTCTCCATCTTCAGTACACCTTGTCCATCCTTCCTTCATGTCCCACTTGCAGAGAAACGTGACCCAGCTACCTTGGGTCTCCCTGCTGCACCTTCTGATTTTGGGTCCCCACAGGGGGCTGCTTCCTGGGACTGCCTTTGCCTAGTCATGCTTTGGTGCCAGGCCATAAGCTGACACTGAATGAATTTATAAGATCAGTTGTACACAACTCACTGTTTTATCTAAAGAGAGGTCAAGGATAATAGATACAATCATTTACATTTATCCTTATGAGTTGGATGTGTTTTTGTAAGTTTCCTCAAACCCCTTACCTAATAAAATGGGCTACTTGATCTTAAAAGTCCTCCTCCTCCTTCTGTGACCTCTCCTTCTAGGTGAGTTCTCCAAGGCCAGGGTACTATGTCTTCTCCTTCATGGCTGTATCCCACTCCTAGAAGTGTGTCCTGGAGTTTGTAGATGCTTCACTACAAACCTGTGGCCTGAATTGGCAGTTTCTACCTTTGTTCAGATTTTACTCCCCAGTGCCGCCTCCCCGCAACCCGTCTCATACCTTGCCTTTCAGTTTGTCTTACACGCTGCAGCCATGCTGTTTTTCAAGTCAGTTTTCATTACCTCAGTTCCTTGCTAAACCTTCTTTGCTTCTAGTTGATTGCAAGGCTTCCAAATTCATCCTCATTCAGACTTGTGTCTTGGTTTTCTGTACCAACATTCTGATTCCTCATTGACCCACAGACATCCTTACCTGGGAGTTCTCCCTCATGCCTCCCCCACATCTCTCCAGCTTGGCTGGTTCTGCCCCACAGGCCTCCCAGGAAAAGGTTTGCTTCCTCCCCATGCATCTCTGAGCCTTTACTTACAAGGTTTCTATAAATACCCCTCCTCCTTTCTTTGACAGGAGCCTGGGACACTCTTGCTTTTGACTGCCAAATCACTCTATAACTCAGAGTCATGGAGAGTTTCATTAAATAAACATTTATTAAAGCTCCTGTCTGGGCGAGGTGAAACATTCAAACATGAGAGGCATAAGACAAGTTCTGAGGAAGGTGCTGTTAAGCTAGGCCCTGGTGTGAGGACCACAGCTCTCTGGGATGACAGGCAGAGCTGCTCCTGAACTTCTACATCAAGGAAACACAGGGGGTCAGAGCTGGAAAGAAACTTTGAGGTCTTCCAATAGCGCAGTTATCTCCCTTGAAAAATTAACCAACTACATGAGATCCAGGGAACTACTGTCACTTGTCAATTGTCCCTTAAAAGTGGGAAACGTTTACCCACATTCTGTGATCTGATTTCCATGCCCTCTTACCAGGGTCATGACATTGCGGGTTCTAGTCATTCTTCCCAGCAAGCTTTCAAGTGAGTCCCTGGCAACATTTTGTTCAGGAGCTGGAGAGATAATAGAAACCAACAAGGGAAACCTGGAGGGATAAACATTGTGTGGTTCGCCTGGACCCCCCTTTAGGGATCACTGACAAGACCTCAGCCACTAGCATTCCAACCAAGTAGGGGAGACTATTGACAGTGCATGACAGGCAAGTTTCCCTCTCTAATAAATGCACAGGCTGCCAAAATCCACATTTCACATGAGCATGTGGATCCAAAGCTCTTGGGCATCAGGCAGGACTGGGGATTTCTTTGTCATATTTGAGATCCCACAACTGCATGTTTGTGGAAATGCTCCTTTACCATAGCTTACTGTCCAACTACCAGTTGGTCTGTCTGCTCTTTTACTTCAGCTTTCAACTTTGCCCCTATGAGTGTTCCCTCTTGTCCCTCACACACCTACCCCATTGTCTCCCCCATGGGTTGTATATGAGATCCTCTGCCAAGAGAATTTGTTTTTAAAGTATAGTCAGCAGTGACCCCCTGCAAATCCTCTTAGATCTTGATCATTAAAAGCCTTTCTGGCCATGAGACAAGGGAGGGGTATTGTGAGACCTGAGGCCCTCCATGGGGCCCTCAGACCCTCTCGTACAGGTGCCGCCTGACATCAAACCATATCTTCTCACTAAGACCTGTCCCATGGAGGAGGCAGAAGGGGCGGACTGCCCACCATTCCCACAGCACAAGTCCTTTCAATAAGAGGTTTCCTCCCACTTCACTTTGCGATTCCATTTTACAAGACCTAACATGTTGTCTGGCCTCTGAGGAAATAGGTAGTGGAATTTTTCAGCCTATTCTTAGGCTTTTAACCTGAAGAAGGAAAGATCAGAAGTGAGAATATCACAGGAGCAGGATTTGGAGTTGGGGCCTGAGTTCAAGTCACAGTGGCTAACTAGCCCCCTTGAGCTCATTTGCTTCCCAAGCCTCCCTAAGCCCTGGCTGAGGAAGCAAATTCTCTCTAGCTCAGGACATGGAGACAAGGGCTAAAGTGAAACTTTCAGAACCACCACTACTGGCTAAAATCCTCAGGCTTAAGATCTCTGTGGTACAATGGGCTTGTGGGACTCCATGACTCTGGGAGCAACTATGCAAGGTCCCGAAGTAGGACTGCCTAGATAGTAGCTGGAGAAACCACTGAATCCCATTCTTGTGGCAATATCCAGAGCCCTCCCTGAGCCTTGGTGTACAAGATTTACTGCAGTGAGGTCCCAGTGGCCTTGCTTTGGCTCACCTACCTGGATGTGGTAACAACCGGTCTCCTATACAGAACACCCAGCTGCCCATGCAGTGGGATGTCTTTCGTCATTACCACAGCATAGTTCTTCCAGGGCTAAGAGTCACGTCTTTCTCCTGTCTGTGGCCTCCGTGGAGACCACCATGAGTGTCTTGTACCTAGCAGGTGCTCAGTAAATGTCAGTGAAGTGAATGGTTAGCAGGTTAAACTTTTTGGGCCTAGGGTCAGCAAAGCATCCCCAGGGGAATGTCTTCCATATCTTATCTGTGATTCCACATGCCAAGTTTCAGTAATGCAGTGGCCCACAGTCACCACCCAAACAGTCGGATAACAGGAGCATTACTGGCCTTTCCTTGTGAGCTTATCTGTTGTTGAATGAACAAACTGTGAGGCCATAGAGATGGCCTAGAGCAGGGTCAGTCTTTGGCAAGAGAGCTGCTTGCTGACCCCAAGTGTTCGGGTTACTTAACCTCTCTGGACCGCCTTTCTTTATCTCTAAAACATGGAGATTGGGCCATATGACCTCTTTTAGTTCTGATGCCCAACATTTTTACCCTTTATCTTAGGTTCCCCTCCTGGCCCTCTCCAGTGCCTTTGCCCCTTTTCATCTTCCTTTGTTCTTTCTCCTTTTGCACCATTGCCTTAGGCCAGCCAGTGGTGCCTGTAGGGCACCATTGCCTAGGCCAGCCCAGGTGCCCAGAGCAAAACTGGGATGTCAGAGAAACCGGGGTGCAAATGGCTGGTTTTGGCTATCTCCTCCAGCTCTTCTCATTCTCCTTAAGGCCCCAGACCCATTCTGAGAACCTAATGAAAGAACTTGTGGAACTTCATTTTGGAGAAACACACTTAGGAATCAACATGCGATGCTTCTGAATATAATTCTGGGTTCTGGACCCCCCTGAGGCCCATCCACAGACTCCAAATTAACAACTCCTGGGGCCAGTTCCTTCCTTCACCTTCCACCTCAGGTTCCCAGTATCTCAGAGGCTCTTTCCAGATCAAAACCACCTTCACTGACCAGCAGAGTGTGATTTTCAGATTGTAAGTGAACAAAATATCCTCTGGGAAATTTTACATTTTACCTGGATCCCAAATCAGGTGAAGCCTTGATGATAATAAGGTGGTAGATTGTGCCGCCAATGGAATCAGTGAGAAAAATTTAAGGGGAGAATTTCTGATACCCTGAAATCCCATCTGTGGCCTAAACCTCACACAGACACTGTCCATGGCTATACTTTAACCCTCTCTAGGCATCTAGGCTCATGTTATCTCTGTATCTCTGCCATGGAAGGTCCCATCTCATGGGAGAGAATACACGCACATGCCGACTGCTGTGTTCATTCCAAAAATTTAGTATCTGCAACATCCTGGACACTGTTCTAGGCTTTAGGAATATAGCAATGAACAAAATGAGGTCCTTGCCCTCAAGGAGTTAATTTGGACAAGACACAGCCACCCTGTATTACTAATAATATAAGTCAAATTATAAGAGTTTAACCAGGGGCATAAACAACCGTGAGAAGACAAGAGAAACTGGTTATCCTGGCAAGGTTGGGTATAGTTTAATGAGTAAGCCTTGAAGGAGAAGCATTATTTTCAAGGTATCAGGTTGAAGGAAAGGCTTTGCAGGTGAAGAGAATAAGTATTGACAGGGAAAGTCAAAGCTGCTCCTGCATCCCTCCCCATCCCATTAGTTTTCCTGGGATCAGATGGATCCCCATCACTGTGTGTGTTCATTTCTATAGCTCTGCCTCAGTTTCTTCATCAGAAAAGGGGGAGGGAAATAGTATGTCTTAATATGGTAACTATGAGGAAGGAAAGAGATAAAGTATGTGGGGGCCTTATCAGAGCATCTACCACATTGTAAGAGTTCAACAGATGTTATTGTTATTAATCTTCAGTCTCCAACAAGAGCATTAAGTCATAAGGGCCAGTCCTGGGAGAAAATAGAAGGAGCAGTCTCTGGACTGGAGTAGTGTCCCAGGGGAGGTCACTGAAGAAATCTGTGCATTGGGGCCAGATCCCTTGGGTACTCCCTGCATCTCCCTTGGGTACTCCTAGGGAGTGTGGTAGTCTCTAAGCTTCATTGGTCTGGAGGTCAGTTATTCTATGACTCTTTTGTCATGGAGTAATTGGGGATCATGTGAGAGATGCTGAGGTGGCCTGAACAGAATTGAAGAATAGTTGATGTTTGCCTCTAGGTGCCTTTCCTCAGCCAGACTTCCTTTTCTGTGTCATTTGCCCACATTTTCTATCCACTCACTTTCTTCCCCCTAGTCATAGGAAATCATCTATCACCAAAATAATTAGTCTCCAGGGAATAATCATTCAACTTGTTCTCCCTCCTAGGGATATTTTTCATTTTAACAGGTGCCTGGAGCAGTTTTTTGGAGGGCGCAAGAGAAATGCTTGGCACTCTCTCAGCTCTATGGGAGCCTGTAGTCTAGTGGGAGAAAAAGAAAAAAAAAAAACCTAGTAAGCATGATATTGTTGACAAGTACAAAGAGATCTTAGCACAGAGATGTGGCCAAAGAAGGTTTTTTTATGAATGGTGAAACTTGTTCTGGGCCTTGAAATGTGGTTAGAGTTTTAACAGTAAGAAGAGGACAGGGTTTTGTAAATACTTAGAGGCAGGAATGAGTGAGTGGTTGGGGATAATGAGACTGAAGAAGCTGGATCCATGTTGGAAAGCATTAACATCTACTGATGAAGCTCTAAGCAGGGGTGAGGATGATGAGGGAGGATACAGGCGAGGCATTATTCTCTTAGTTGACCCCCTGGCTTATAGTTTGTTCATGTACTCCTATGCTATAAAACTAGAGGAAGATTTGAGGAAATAGAAAATTCCACTAGCTAAACTGCCTGTGTGTGTGCCAATACTAGAGGTGGGCATCTTCAAAACTAATTTGTGAGCCTTGCAAAAATATTTTAAGTTTACATCTAATTTAACTTACATCTCATTGTCAACAAGCACTGGGTTTGATTATCCATCTGTTCTAGCACACTTGGCTTCAAATGACCTTTTACTGCTTCCCAAAGCAGGTCTATCATCAGCAAGTGAAGAATTGGCTCATTGAGATAATTGTATGTGACTTTTTTTTTTTTTTTTTTTTTTTACACTGCTGAGAATTCAGGCAGTCCTCTTCAGTTCTGGGGACATCTTGTCCAATATTTCTTTGGATGTTGTCTCTCCTCCATTCTCACTATTTTTCCTCCTAGAACATCAGTTAGGCAAACATTGAGTCTTATGGATCCATTCTTCATGTTTACCTGTTATTTTTGTATTTCCCATCTCTGTTATCTCTTTGTGCTACATTCTGAGATAATTCCTTTATTTACATTCCTTTGTGCTACATTCTGAGATAATTTCTTGGCTTGATTGAATCTCCCATCTCTTCAACTGTTGTTTGGCTTTTCAGTCCATCCATTCAGATTTTTACTTCAAAAATCAAAATATTAATGTCCATTATATGTAAATTTTATATGGATGCAATATCTGCTGATGTCTCTGAGGCTATTATTAATTCAATGTATTCTAAGGCTCAGTTTTGATTGGTCAATAAGTCTATTTCCTCAGGTGGAGACTCTCTACATTTTGTGACTTCCTTCCATGGTGTTGGCATTCATCACATTTTGGTGAGTCTTAATTATGTGCTCATTTTTGTGGCTGAAATTCCCTGTTAGTCAGCTGGCTGCTTCTGTTTGTCCACTTTTGGGAGAGGAAGAGAAGAGACAGGATGTTCAGTGCAGTTTGTATTCCAAATATGTTTACAGGAAGAGTGAGGAAGGGGTGGAACATGTCACTAGTCAGAGTATCTTAGAGTTAGCCTTTTGGGCCTGGATATACTCTGCATCTCCAGCTCCAACCTTCTGTGCCAACAGCTTCTTTGGAAAGAGCCCCCACCTGAGCTGCTGCTTGATATGGGGACAGGAGATATACAGAAATTCCTGAAGCTAGTTCCTCAATCTTCTTATTGCCCCTAGTTTCCTCCTGCTCTATTAATCTACTCTCTCCACATGTGGAACTCCATTGGGTTTTGTCTTGCCTTTGTAAGGATACTTTTCTGTTTGTATTTTGATTTGTTTCCTTTATCAGCTTGATCCCATCAGTTTTTATACTTCCAGAATTTCTGGCCCAAGGAGGGCTCCATTCTTGTTTTATAGTTCAGTTGTAGATTTTAAAAATATCTTTTCTATCAATTCCAGAGATTTTGTGTGACAAAGAAAGGCTATAGCATGTGCTTCATCCACCATTTTGAACCCAGAAGTTTACCCAGGATTTAATTAATTAATTAATTAATTAATTAAAATATGAAATTTATTGTCAAATTGGTTTCTATACAACACCCAGTACTCATCCCAACATGTGCCCTCCTCAATACCCAACCACCCTCCCCAGGATATTAAAAGTAAAGTGCCACGGATTTCTGAAAGCAATTCCAAAGAAGGGGCTCTGGCGATGTTTTAGCTTCTGTTATTGAAATGAATGGTTAGGCTGCACAGTTGTGTCATCTGTTTCATCCTGTAATGTCTGATGTAATAGTTACTCATCAATTCCATGATTCTGAGCCCATACCTTGTGACAATAAGGCAGCATTGTTGATGTCAGAGGTGCTCTAGACCTCATCTAGGGAAGGTCCACAGTAAGATAAGGTAAACGTAGGAGGCAGCAGGGGATAAATAATGAAGAGAGATATACTTGGAGGCCCAGAAGAGCAAAATATAGGTTATACATGAAAGTCAGTGACCCATCTGGAGGGAAAAGAAGCAAGCAGAAATGCAAATATATAAAAAGGGCTTCTCAGGGAGTGGGTGGAATAGAGAACACGGGAGATTTTGACCAGCCATGAGAATTCTAATAATCAAAATTTCTACAAGGCAGGGTAAACTTGGAAAAAGGTAAAGGGTGAATCCTTAATAAGTGATAGTTTGAAAAGGGCCCTGAGTGATCTGTGACCAGCTGAAACTTGGAAATAAGACATAATCAGCATTGTCATAGTTTTTATGACATTATATTGTTAATGTAGTTTGTCATGGTGGGGAATAATTTACTTTACAGCTCTGTCCCATACTGTGTGACTTGGGGAAAGTTACTACACCAATATGAGCCTTCAGTTTCCTTCCCAGTAAAATGGGAGATAATGAAGACTTCCTTGCCTTGAGATAGCTTAGATGAAGTATCTACATAGACTGTGATATAGTACAAATACTCAGATAAGTATTCCAAGGATCCCTGCAAGACTCTGAACTACCACAGCTGGTGAACCAGACACATTCTTCCAAGGAGTCCACTCCTTCACCAAGGACCTTCTGTTCTAGGTGCCATGCCAGGTGATGGGCACAGGAGGAACATGGTTGACAGGCCCTGTCCCTAGAGCTCATGGCCTGGTAGTGAATACAGGCCTTGAACTAGTAATCATAAAATTGAGATAAGATTTATCAGAGGGAGTATGTGGGGTCCTATAAGGGTATGTAATAGAAAACCTCTTCCAGATTCCCCAGATGAGGTCAAGTGCCCACTTAAGCTGAATCTTAAAGATAGTATTTTCCAGGAGAAGGAATGGCAAAGGGGTGACTTATTCCAGGGACAGTGTGTACAAAGGCTCTGATAGTTAAGAACACAATGCTCTTACCAAAGTAGGAAAACAACTTTCCAAATTATGCGGGCACTATTCCAGTAATTGGGAGCAGACATTATTTGTGCTGAGGGTCTCTGCCACAGCTGGGCTGTAAATTCTCACATGGTTTCCTGACCTGTCAACAGAGTGAAGTGAGGGACTGGCCCCATGTGCAGGTGGGCTCAGCTAAATTGACTTCCACTATTTCTCATTAAAGTCACTCATGACCTGGGACACAGTGAGGGATCCCTGTCTCCCATAAAAACCAAGTTAAAGTAACTTTAAAGGAATCTTTACTCAAAAGAATATTTGAGAAGAGATTTCATTTTCATTTTGTTATGCATACAAGTGGTTGGGGAGGGAGGGTTTCTGGTGTTTCCACTCCTCAGGACTGGCTTCAACACCACTGCTGAAAGTTTGGAAGCCTTTAGCCCCATGGATGGAAACAGTCCCTGAGGCCAAAGTTTAGTTGAGACAAAAGTTGTGACTTGCCTGCTATTGATCCCAAGTTCTACATGGAAGCTGTGAATAGTGGTCCTAAGAAACCAGCCAAAGGGTGAGGAGGAAAACTCCCACTTGCTAGGACATAATGTAGGTAGAGATTACTTCTGGAAAAGCACTCTGGAGGTGACAGCCTCTGTAATGATGGATGAGTAATGTGTTTGCCAAAGAGCTCTTTTCACACTCCTGCCAGTGCTATAGGAAGCAATCATTTCCTCACACCTTGGGAACCATCCTCCTGAAAATTATGGCCCCAGAAACAACAAAGTTGCCCAAAGAGGTCAGCTGAATTCTGAATACTATTCCCCAGTTTTATGTGAGGCCTAACTTTGCTCACATGGAACCAGACATTCAGAGTTAATGTTTTCCACCAACAGATACTTATTGGGTATGTCAGTGTATCTGTATCACCATGGCAGAATCTGAAGTAGACATTGCTGAAAGAAGTGTGTCTGGATAGCTTACCAATAAAAAGTATTGGGCCTAGAGATACTGATTTCCACCCCCTCTCCCCACCCTAGGAATTTTAAAGTGGAAAAAATAAAGATAAAATATGCCACCAGCTTAGCTATACAATACACAAGATTCCATTTACAAAGAATCCAGGAGCGGGTTTAATAACCTATATTCATGAAGCTCCCATTTCTGTGAAAATCAAGAGGGCAACCACTGGTTATTCACCCAGTTCTCTGACCTGAGGATTTGGAAATTGGCATTTATAGGAGAGGAAGATATTCACCTTGGCACCCACCCCACTCCAGCAGGTGAGGGGTGGGTGTGAGGGCCCCGCATAAATCATTCTGGGCTCACCTCTAAAAATTCTGATCCAGTATAGGCCGGCCTTTGGCCTATGTGGTAAATCCCCAATATACCATTTAATAGACCTGTAACCTTGGTTGGGCAAGTTACTTAACCTCCTTGAGCCTCAGATTCCATAGCTTTGTAATGGAGGTAGCATCTACCTCCTACAGTGGTTGGTGAGCATTTTATATCTCATTTACTTAAAGCACCTAGTATAATAGCTAACACATATTCATTCCCCAAAAAGTGATAGACAACCTTAATGAAAAATAACCTCAAAAGACAAAGATGTCAAGAAGTAGAAAAATATTCGATTAAGAACTATGTTTTGAAGAAACATATATATAGTCAGATAGCTTGGCATTGGAGATGAAGGGTGAGCAGTGGACAGAGACTCATGGACTGGTTTGTCCCAAACAGTCCCAATTATACCTAGTGTCCCTGCGCCATTATTAATAGCACTCCCTTTACTCTCAAAAGTGCTCAAGTTTAGACAATTTCATAATCACCTTCATTATGTGTGAGTCTCAAGTGTGCTTCCAGAAGCAGCCACTCCCTTCTCTCCGCCTGCAGCATCAATACTATAATGACTGCAGCTATTAATAATTATAATGGCTACCTTTTATTGAATGCCAAGCCTTACCTTATTACATTTAAGGCCCGCAACCAGTCTCATAAAGATTTTACTCTTATATCTATTTTACATGTGTAGCTTAGAGAGGTGAGGTAACTTGCCCAAGAGTCCAAATTTCACAAAGTACAGAACTTGGGGCAGGATGTCATAGCAGGCTTCTGTGTTCTGGGCAGAGCAGGTGGAGATTCTGTGAGGGTGAGGAGAGCCACCCTGGAAATTTCCCTTGTCAATGGGACTGGTCTCCCACAAACCCCAGGGCCTGAACCACAAACACCTCTGGGAAGGGTGCAGCTCAAAGGAATGTTGGCCCTTGGGTTAGTGGCCAACAGGAGCTTTGCCTCTGTGCCATGGTGTGAGGAAATCCAAACAGGCCTTGGCTTCTCAGACACTGCACTCCAGTACCTGAGCCCAGGGCACCGAGGTCAGTCCCAAATAGCACCATTTTTATTGCAATATTTTCTTCCAAATACTATCCCAAAGTGCTAAACCATGTAAACACAGCAGCAACACAAGAAGGTCAAGTCTTCTTTCCCTTTTGTGGTATCTTTTAGACTCTAATAACTCTCAGTTTGAGGCTCCTAATCCTACTTGTGGATCACAACAGGCAGTTTGTGCATGCATATGTGTATATATCTGTAAATGTAAATAACAATAGCTAACACTTATTGAGCACTTACTGCATACCAGGCACTGTTCTAAGTACTTTGTAGGTAGTATTCTCACTTAATCCTTATCTCAACTCTAGGAGATAGGCACTAATATTAAAGTCCAGAAACTCGCAGCAGCTGGCCCAGGTCCACTCAGCTACTGAGTGGTGGAACAGGACTCAAATCCAGGCAGTGTGGTTCAGAAGCTGGCTTTTATCCTCTCCTCTGCCTCTTGCTTTCTTCTCTCTCCTCTGCTGTGTACTGGGTGGCTAACATTACATATCCTACCTACTTCCAAAGGACTGGAGGTTCCTTGAGTAGGTGCTAGATAGGACTCTAGAGCTCTGCCAGGGGATGGGACTATGTTCCTCTCCTTTTAGCTAGCATTACATGCTTTCCAAATCATTGCTCCTTCTCCACAAAGCTTTCCAGATCTCCCCACTCTCCTCTCTCACCTGTGTTTTCCTTTATGGCCCACGACCACAGTGAGCACTTGGTGTACTTCTTCGGTGACATTTCTAACATGTCTTTATTCCGGTGCAACCCAGGTGCTTTTAATAATGTGGCTTGACCCTCAGGTTAGATTGTAAACTATCTTGCCTCTCTCCCTAGTCCCTAGTCACCCAGCAGGACCCCTATCAGCCCATGCAGTACATTTGTGTGATTTAGAAAAATCCACAACTGGGAGGATAATCTTTGGAAAAGGCTCCCCTTTAGTGGAGCTTGGACTAGATTCCAGTTCCTCCTGCCCCCACACTCCTTCTCCACCCCATTTCCCACCATGTCCCACCCCATGCCATCCTTTTAGTGTCTAACAGGAGGGCTACAAAGGAGGTGCTCAATACCTATTTATCTGTCAGCTGCCTGGAATTCTAAGGTAGGGCCTGTTGAAATTGTGACAAAAATTTACAAAAATAAGAAGACTAGAAGAGCAGTTTTCTCTTTGAAATGTAAACCTGATTTATTCAATTAGTTCAAATCCAAAAAATAGGGGAGTCATCCAGCTAAAGCAGATGACTAAATGTGCAAGGAACCAAAGCTGGCTGCAGCAAATACTGCTCACAACAAATTTGACAAAAGCTTGAGAAAGTGGGACAGTCTTAGGAAGCTGTGAGTTAAGTAGCCCCCACCCCCAAACCCTACCATGATTTACAAGCCATGGCAGTTTCAGAAAATCACAAAATCTCTCTTCTAGCCCCACATTGTACGTCTGTAAAATGGGGCTAATGATCCCCGCCCTGTCACCATTCAGAGGATGATGTGATCACTAGAGGAGATAGTGAGTGGTGAAGGCACCTCGAGAATCATGCTAGGCAGAGTTAGGAATTACTATCACCAGGAGCATCTGTCAAGTAACCACCAAAGGAAAAAAAATTAAAAATAAATTTTTTGCATGAGAAATAATGGTGAATACATTACACAAGGACCCATTTCTGGCAAATACTTAAGTTTAAGAATAATTGGAGTAAGCTGTAAACATTTTGGCTAAATGCAAGAAAAGATGGTATAAGGAAATTACCCAGAGAGAGACCACATTGTGTTCCTCAGTTTCAAGGCAGATTTTAGGGGTGAATTGGACACTGCACATAGTTTCTTCTGGTTCTGAGACAACCAGCTCTTTACCAAGGAAGACTTCATGAGGCTTTCCTGTAGAGTTGCTGTGGGTAGAGGGGTGGGAGGCAGTGTTATCAGGGCTGGAGAAACTAGGAGTGGTAGGACAGTTCTCCAAATGGAAGGATGCTAAACTCTGGAACTAGCCCTATTACAAGGCTTTAAAAATGAGTCAAAAGAGGGAGCAGATTGGAAAGCTCTCTAGAGGTGGAGGGAAATGCCAGACAGATGGGGAAAAACTATAGGAAGCCAGTAGGAGTGGGCAGAGAAGAGGCTGAGGGCTTTCAATGTGGGCAAAGACAGGTGATGCATTTTGTGGGAAAAAAATGACCCAAATTATGTTTATGATTCATTCGTCAACTTTTCTAGAACCCTGAACTCCACCTAAGTGTAAGGGATGGTATTAAGCTTCCAGTATGGGTGGGTGGGTGGGTGGAGGGCAGGTAGGGAGGACACTAAGAGAATACTATCTGTGCTGTTAAGGAGCTTTTGATACAGCTAGAGAGAAAGACACGAGTACAAATAAAAACAGCAAGGCTTTATGTGATTAAATTGCACAGGAAAGGAGTGCGCAAATTTTGAGGGTGGAGCAGGAAAGGGAATGACTCTGATCAGAGGAGGGACACAGGAATCAGCAACTGACTCCTGAGGAGGCGGATTTTTGGGTCTTATGGAATCATTAGGATTCTGCTGGAACTAGATGGCAGAGTTCCCTTGGTGATGGTGTATGACATGAATTCAGATGGATTTTGAGCATTTTCTGGAAGGTATTGGTCCTAAAGGGCTGCTGAAACCTTAGTGAATTTGGGGAAATTTTAGGAGAAGTGTTAAACATGAAGAAGTCTGTGTAACAGCCAGCCCAGAGCATATAGGAGTTAAGCCATGTTATAATGTGTGTCCAGTATGACTAAAAATGTCTGGCTCTTTTTAAAGGGCTACATTGCTAAATAAAGCATGCACATACAGATAGCTTGAGAAGAGGTTAATTGGAACCAGCTGAGTTGGAGAGTGATCACCATGGGTTTTCAAGATGCAAGTGTCATTTAGAAGCTCAGACATGATGTCTCAGGCTATTCTGGAGTTAAGATATTGTGGACTCTGAAACCAAAGGAAGGAGCAGGCTGGGATCAGCCAAGACCTTTATATAAATCTCGTCAAAGAAATGAGTAATTGGCATTATTAACAAACCCCACCAGAACTTTGATATAATAAAAAGAGATAATTTTGGCCAATTATAAGTTAAGGAAATAAAGATACTAAATAGGCTTTTATTTAATTATTTATTTAATTATTTATTTATTTATTTTCCCAATGTTCTAGTTTGAAGTAGCTATTTCATCACAGACAGCACAATGCCCTGATTCAGTTATATACCAACCAGCAATGATATGGACCACTTGAACAATGTGCTTTGGTCATGAGGGGAAAAGAGTCATCCTCCCTGGGGTAGTTAAGGAGTGCTTCAGAGAGATCATGATGGAGGAATAGGATTCCAAGGACGTAAGTGTGCGCCAGGTCCTTCCAGAGAGAGAACAGCCTGTCTGTGAGGGTTCACTGAAGAAGATGAAAGGCAAAATACTAGAGTCCTCTGATTCTGGGCAGTGTCTCACTGCCCACCATCCCACCCCCAAATTCAATTGCTATTTTATTTCTGCAAGTCTCACCCCTCCCTCTCCTCTCTATTCTCAGTGCCAACTGTGAGCTAAGGCTTTCGCCAGACCTCCCCTGGAACAGAATCACACAAATGCCCCTGCCCCTATTTTCTCCTTCCCCCAATTCTTCCTCCTTACTGACAGCTTTTCAAAATAATAGAGCTTACCATGTCACTCCTCTGCTTAAAAACTTGAAGCCCCCTCTCCTCAATTCTAGTTTTATTTTTATTAATACAAGATCCCCACCCCATGTTTGGCAAAATAATATATCTGGACTTCCTGTTCTGCAATAAAGAAACGATAGTTGTACACTTCATCTGGAGAACAGACTGCGGTGACAAGTTCTAAGGATTAGACAATCCCAGGAAGGCAGATGTTTGCTTCCTCTTTTGGCAGGCAGAGCAGGGGCCCATTGAGTAGCAGTGTTGAAGCTCAGCCACTTTTTTTGTGGGCTGGCCTAGTAGATTATGGAAGTGGTGAATGCAGAAGACATTGCCCACCCTCATGGAATTTACAGGTCCAGTAAGGGAAACAATCAATATAGAGATAATCACTCGAGTTAATTACTTAATTACAGTTCTGTGATAGAAAAGGTGAGGATTTAGAAAAGATCAAACCAGGTTAGAGATGGTATTTAAGGCCTTGGGAGAAGGTGAAGTTGCCAAGTAACACAGCGGTGTGAAAGAAGCTCCCAAAGAACTCAAGAATTCAGAATTTGGGAGGAGGAGGAACAAGCAAAAGATCCCAAGAAAAAAGAGCCAGTAGGCACAAAGAAGAAATAGGATTTTATCACCAAAGAGAAGAGGAGAGAGTGTTTCAAGAAGGAGGATATGGTTAACTGTATCAAATGCTGCTGGGAGGTCAAGTTAGAGGAAGAGAAAGTTGATATTGATAAGCACAGAAGCTATTGGGACCCCAGCAAGAGCTTCTTCCTCAAAGTGGTGAAGTAGGAAGCCCACCTGGAAAGGAGAAGAGGAGATAGGGTGGAAGAAGCATGCGTGCATAACTCTCAAAAAGCTTAGCTGTGGATGGAGAGTGGACGGATTAAGTGAGAACTTGAGGGATGTGTGCAGCTAAGGGGAGTTTTGTTTGCTTGGCTTTGCTTGTAATGGAGGATTCTAGCATCGATTTAAAGTGAAATCCAAGTATGAGGCAGAGGTTGAAGATATGGGCTGGAGAAGGACCTACCTAATGGAGCAGGACCCTTGCTTAGGCAGGAGGGGATGAGATCAGGGCACCTGCAGAAGGACTGGCTTTGGTTGGAGGAGAGACCTGTGCTCTGCTGTAATACATAAGGAAGAGAGGACAGGTGCAAACACAGCTGACCAGTGTTCTCTGCCAGGCTTCTTCTCTGGGAATACAGAGGTCAGAAACATGGAGCTCTGAGAAGAAGAAATGAAATTTTGATTGTGAACGTGGTAAGAGAGCTTCTCGAAAAGCACAGTGTTGAGGGCCTCAACGAGGTTGGAGAACATGAAGTCAGAGCCATGCCAAAATGTCCAGTTGTGTCATACCCTTCACTGACGCTCATCTGGTCAACACAGGCATGAATAGTTCTTCAGGCCTTTGCCAGGTGGGGACATTTGGAAGGGGCACGGTGCATTCAGTAATCTGTTTAGGGAACTTTGGGAGGAACTATCTCCTCTAAGGCAGGTATGAAGGAAGGAAAGACTGGAGGAGGTTCAAGGACAGAGAAAGTGGAGGGAACACTGGTGTGGAGATCTCGCAGTGAGGGCACCTGGACAAATGAGCTGGAGGATGTGGTGAGAGAATGAGATTTCAGAGGAGGTGCAGGTTTGGATGACGCCAACGTCCCAACCGCCTCCAGGGGAGCCTGCTATGGTGGAGAGAGAAAGTCACTGAGCGTACAAGCATCATGCAGCTCTACAGGCAGGGTGTTTGTTGCTTTTACCAGCCACAAGGACATTTAGCTGCTTAGGATGACAGGGCAGAGAGGAAAGACATGGAGAAAGAGACTGACTAAGGGAGACAGGGTGGGTGGGTAGACAGTGTGAGCCTCAAGCAGGTTCCAACTCTTTAGAGAGAGAAAGGGAGTAACGGTCCAGAAGCAGCACCCTGGGAGACACCAGCCCCAGCTCCCAACACTGACACTGGGGGAATGATGATTGAAAACACATCCTTCACTTGAGAGGGCAGACGGGAACACAGCGTCCTCAAGGGTCAGCCCAGGTATGGTGCAGAGACAGAGCTGGACTAATCACAAGTCATCAGGGAAGAAGAGGAGCTAGCGGAGCCTGGGTTCACAGGGAGTGGGAGCTGTCGTGGGAGGAGGGGAGGGCAGACAGAAAACACTAGCAGTTCCAGGAATAGCGAGGTTTCCTGTGGGCTGTGACGCACCACTCCATGAATTCTAGAGTCACCTAGTACCCTCAGAGGTCAAGACCACCCAAATGATGACAGGCATGGTTTCCAGATCATGGTTTCCAAGGCCCTTTATGTCACTTTAAAGTGCATAGATGATAAATTATACAAAACTGAATGAAGGATTGCTCACCAACTTTGCAGAGTAACTTTATCACAAAAATAACATAAGTAATCAGACATCTATTTTCTCTTAAGTCCTATTTCATCTGCCTTTCCAGGTGCCTCCCCTGCCATGTGCCCTATACTCCGCCCAGCTATACCAAACTAGTCCTAACTTCCCAAGCACACCATCCCCATTTGGGCCTCTTGAGATTGTGTGTGTGATGTCCCTCCCTCCAGTCTAGCCCCGAAGTGGGGGCAAGCTAGCTAGCATTACCGATCACTCTTTATGCCCTCTCCTTAGTAAGTCAGCTGAGCATTTTTCATTGCCTCAGGGAAGCAGAACACAGAAGGAAAAAATATTTTCCTGGCTTTTGAGTTTCAAAATCCAGGCCTGTAGGGGTGGGCAAGGACTAGCCACATTAATGACTTTGGCTTATAGAAGCTTCTAACCTCGTCCTTCCACAGAGAGGTGAAATCTCCACAGACTGGAAGGAAGAGCGACAGAAAAAGAGAAGCTGAGTCAGGGGACTGGCAGTCTGGATAAGGAGGCTCTCGAGTCTTGCTTCCTCTTAGGGTGCTCTCCAGGAAGAGGGGCTCAGGACAGCCTTCTGTTGTGTGTCCCTGTCTTAACCAAAGTTTCCATCTTTAACCCACTCACCCTGCTAACCTGTCTCATTTTGGCTTATACTGTGCTTTAAATTTGCTTTTGCTGCCATTATTTAAAATTCTGAATATCTTAACATTTAAAAGTCCAGATTTCAGGCCTCTCGAGAAAAACTCAGACAATCTTGCCACATTGGACTCACATTCTCTTGTGGCAACACTCTGCTGTTCCTTTCAAAGTGGCAGGCCCCCTTCCCTTCCCCCTGATTATTATACTCTGATCATTACCTGCCTGACCTTTGTAGCTCTTTGAGCTTCAGCTACCCTGATGCCCAACAGGCCAAGTGCCAGGCTACAGGTTAGTGAATATGACCAGTCTTGATAAACCTAGTTAATAGCCTCAGAGACAAAACAAATCTAATTTTCCCCAACACTAAGAAAAATAGCTGGTTTCCTTTGTGCAAAGGTGCAGTAAGCCTCTGTTCTCTCTATAAATCTGACCCTATATGCAGCCCAGAATCAGGTGAGGAAGACTTAGCTTTTACCTGACAAAAACCTGCCAGATTCGACCCTACCCTGCCAGGCTCAGAGAAGAGCAAAGAGGAATATGTGATAATGCTCTCACATGTCACATTACGTGCACGACACTTTCCTCTCGTTAAAAGGCACTTGCATATATATTGATAAAACATGGCAAACATTGACATATCCTAAGAGGTTAAACTATGTACCCAACCAAGGTCTCACAGCTAATGAGTGACAGAGTTAAGAACCCAGACTTCCTCTCTTCCCAGCCAGTGCCCTTGCAGATTATACTGCTTCAATCTGCCTCCAAGAAAGGCTGGGTAGGAGACCCTCCCCTGCCAGGCAGAAGGAAAAAGCACTTCCCTCCTCACATAGATGGAGGTGGTGGATAAGCTTCTGCCAGTTCATTCTCTAACACATGGAGTCGAGGATTACTCCAAAATTTCTCTCACACCTGGACTCATTTAATGGACTCATTTAAGTTTATTTTTACTTCTAAATCCATGAGCTTAACAGATTTGTAGGGCATATTCCCTAAAAAGAGCTCATATCTGCTCTTGGCCCTTTTAGAATGAGCTTTCTAAACCTGACCTGGACTGCGTGGAAAAAGCTGGAGGCAAAGAACTGACAAATCAACGAGGTACCGCCACTAATCTATGATGGGCCAAGCACATGACATTTTTCTAAGGTCTGGTCTTTTGTTGTGCCTGGATCATTGTCTGACTAGGAGTATTCGTTCTGGAAGGAAAGGCAAGGTATTGAAAGTGAGCTTGATGGATTTTACTACTCTCTCTGTGGACTTGGCTGTTGTCATGGTTACTTTTTTCAAAACAACAAATTGGGACTTTCACCCTTATTCCACACCAGAGAGGAAATCAAAGAACAGGGAGGACCATAAGCAGAAGAATCTTATGAGAGTGGGACTTGCCTTGCTTCTACCCTGATAAGACTTCCTATTCTGGAGAGCAAGTCTGCCCTACACTCCAGAGTTTCCATTCCTAGGCTCCGGTCTCTATCACTCCTGAGCAGGGTGAATGGAGTCGAATCTTTCCCCTGAGGGGCATTGGAAGCTTTCTGCAGCAAGATCAGCCCTCCTGTACCTGTGGCAGTCAACAGCTGGAGCCCAGGGCAGGCCGGGTGGGGGACGAGTGCTGTGACTGCAAGCAGCCTGCCCTGCAGCCAGGACTGACCATAAGGTTTGCAGGGCCCAGTACAAAATGAAAATGCAGAAGCCTCTTGTTCCGAAAGCAGGAAAAAGGACTTTTCCTTTATTTTGCAGTCTTTCTTTCCACCTGTCATGGTGTTTTTTATTTGCCATTTAATGTTGGGCTACCTCAGGCACAGGGATATTCTATGGGCAAATGCAGACCCTCACAGTTGCTCCAGGGGCCACCACCCTGTGACTCAGCCCCCTGGCTGTGCATCAGCACTGATCCTCTCATGCCCAGGCCATTGCCAGGCAGAGGGCAGCAGAGAACTCATCCCTGTCCCCAGGGAAGCCACACAAGAGGTGACCCTGCATGAGCCAAAGGTCCAGTTTCCCAGTACATCCACTGTCCCATCAGACTTCTCTTACAAAGCGCAAAATCAAAGATAAAATTATTAAGAATTTCAATACTGTGACCGCAGAACATTAAACCTGCTAGTGGGGGCCCCTTCTGAACACTGAGCCCTGTGTGGCTGCTTTGGCTGACTGCCCACGCAGCTGGCCTGTGTGCTCCCCTGTCTGAGGGAATGGTCCTCCTTGTGCAGGAGGAAGCTTTAAGGCCACAGCTGGTTGGCACTAGGCATTGTGCCTCCCTCTACTCCTTCCCCCAGCTTGAGGGAAAGGTCGATACTAGATAGCCAAATAGGAAAGCAAAGTACCAGACTCACTGCTCCCTAAGTTTCTACTAGAACACGGTTCCAACCATTCACACCCTTTGAGTGTATGGGTGGGGTGGCATGAATTACATCAGACCCCATCTCCCTCCATCCCTTGAAAACCACTTTACTGAGGCATAATTGACATACAATAAACCTCAAATACTTAAAAGTGTACAGTCTTAGGAGTTTTAACATATATATGCACACTTGTGAAATCATCACCAGAATCAAGATAACATTTCCATCACCCTTTTGTAATCCATCCCTTCCTCTGCCCCATCCCCAGACAACTACTGATCTCTTCCTGTCACTGTTGATTAGTTTGCATTTTCTCGAGTTTTATAGCATTGTAATCATATGGTCTGTACTCTTTTCTGTCTGGCTTCTTTCACTCAGTATGTTGATTTTGAGAGTCATTCATGTTGTTGCTCACATCAACAGTCTGTTCCCTAAGGTTGCTGAGTAGTATTCTATTGTTTAGTTACACCCCAGTGTATCCATTCGCTTGTTAATGAACATGTGATTTATATACCCAATGGAATAGTACTTGGCAGTGAGAAAGAATGAAATAACACCTTTTGTAGCAATGTGGTTGGAACTGGAGAGTGTTATGCTAAGTGAAACAAGTCATACAGAGAAAGACAGATACCCTATGTTTTCACTCTTATGTGGATCCTGAGAAACTTAACAGAAGACCATGGGGGAGGTGAAGGAAAAAAAAAAAAAAAAGAGAGGGAGTGAGCCAAACCATAAGAGACTCTTAAAAACTGAGAATAAACTGAGGGTTGATGGGGGGTGGAAGGGATGGAAGCGTGGGTGATGGGTATTGAGGAGGGCACCTGTTGGGTTGAGCACTGGGTGTTGTATGGAAACAAATTTGACAATAAATTTCATATAAAAAAATGAACATGTGGGTGGTTTCCCAGTCCTCCGCTATTTCATACAAGGCTGCTATGAACACTAGTGTACCAGAGTGTCTCATGGTAAATATATGTTTAACTTTTTAAGAAACTGCCAAATTATTTTCCAAGTACCCCTACATTGCCTCCAGTAGTATATGAAAGTTCAAGTTGCTTCACATTCTCCCCAACACTTGGTATGTGTCATGTCGGTCTTCTAACTGTAGCCATTCTAGAGGGATCTGAAAGTGGTCCTAATTTTCATTTCCTCAATTACTAATGATTGTGAACATTTTTTAGTTTACTGGCCATTCATAGATCTTCTTTTGTGAAGTGTCTGGTCAAATAATTTCCCTGTTTTTAAAAATTGGCACCTGGGTGGCTCTGTCGGTTGAGCATCCGACTCTTGATTTTGGCTCAGGTCATGATCCCAGGGTTGTGGGATCAAGCCCACTTAAGATTTTCTCTCTCTCTCTCTCTCTCTCTCTCTCTCTCTCTCCCCCCCCCCTCCCTCTCCCTCTGCCCTTCCCCTGCTCTATCTCTCTCTCTCTCAAAATAAGAAAGATAAAAATAATAAAAAAATAAAATTGTTTGGTCTTACTGGATCTTAAACAATTTTTAAAAACTGTATTCTGGGGGCATGTGGATGGCTCAGTCAGTTAAGCGTCTGACTTCAGCTCAGGTCATGATCTCATGGTTCATGAGTTCAAGCCCCGCATTGGGCTCTGTGCTGACAGCTCAGAGCCTGGAGCCTGCTTCAGATTTTGTGTCATCCTCTCTCTGCCCCTACCCACTTGTGCTTTCTCTCTCTCTCTCTCTCTCTCTCTCTCTCTCTCTCTCTCAAAAATAAAGATTAAAAAAAACTGTATTCTGGATTCAAGTTGTCTGATATATGTGTTTCAAATAATTTCTCCTAGTTTATGGTCTGCCTTATTTTCTTAGTGTCTATTGAAGATCAAAAGTTTTTACTTTTAGATGAATCCCAGTTATCAAGTTTGTCTCTTTTATGAATGGTTCCTACTTGTTTGGTACTCTAAGAAGACTTTACCACTCCAGGGTCACAAAGATATTTTCTTGTGTTTTCTTCTCGAAGTTTAGTAATTTTGGATCTTACTTTTAGGTCCCTGATCCATTCTGAGTTATTTTTTGTGTACGGTGTGAGGTGAAGGTTGATGAAGTTCCCCTCTTATGGCTATCTGGTTGATCTAGTGCCATTTGTTGAAAAGACTTTCTTTTCCCTATTGAACTGCCTTGGTACCTTTGTTAAAAATTGGCAATAAATGTGTGAGACTCTTTCTGGACTCTCTGTTCTGTTCCATTGATCTATGTTTATTTTTTGCCAATATCAAATTGTTTTGACTACTATAGCTTTATACTAAGTCTTAAAATATTAAGCTAAGGTTAGCAAGTTGGAAGAAAGGTTCTCCAACTCATTCTTTTTAAAAATTACGTTGTGTGGTAGACACGGAGGTGCACTGCTCAGATTTCCTTCAAAAGAAACTGCTCTTGGGGGTGTAGTTGACAGCCCTATCCTATGGATTCACCACCAAGTTCCAGAAAGGCCCACTTCTCTGGGTAGCTCCTAACCAGTAACTAGGTAAAGTGGGGGTGCTAGTGCTAGCCCATTCCATTCAGGGCAGGACTCTTCCAGCAGGAAATCTTTGCTTGGGGACACACCGTTTCTGGTCCAAACTCTCTCTCAGAACTACAGTGTGATCTGAAGCCTTCTCCACAGTTCTTCCTTCCCTCTCTCCTTTCACAGGTGTCAGACCTGCCCTGGGTTCTGACCGCTTCGTTACCTATTCCAGCTCCCTCCTCTTTTATCCTCCCCGGTCTTTTCCTTGATAAATCTCTTGCATATCTAATCTAGTCCTGTTGCCTGCTTCTCAAAGGTCCCTAAATGACATACTTTGGTTATTCTAGGTCATTTGGGTTTCTATATAAAATTTGGAAATCAGCTTCTGAAATTAAAAAGAAAAAAAAAAAGCCTGCCAGAATTTTAATTGGCAGTTCTTTGGGAAAAGTTGTTACCTTAACAGTATTGGGTCTTATAGATAGATAAGATATAGATATGTACATATATATATGTACATATGTATATGTATATATGTATATATACATATACATGTATATATGTATATATGTATATATACATATACATGTATATATGTGTGTATATGTATATATATATACATATATACATATATGTATATATATACATGTATATGTATACGTATACATATATATGTATATATATACATGTATATGTATACGTATACATATATATGTATATATGTATATATCTGTATGTATATATATGTGTATGTGTGTATATATATGTATGTATATAAGTATGTGTATATAAATATATATATATATATATATATATATATATATATATATAAACACCATTTATTAGGTGTTCAATGTCTCTCAGCAATGTCTTGTACTTTTCAGTGTAGAGGGCTTAGACATCTTTTGTTGGACTTACCCCTAGGTATTTTTCTGTTTTTGCAGACTACTTGTAGACTTTAAAATTTTATTTTTGTATTCCAATTGATTGCTATTAGTGTATAAGAATACAGTCGAATTTTGTGTATTAATCTTGCATCCTGAAACCTTGCTACAATACAGTGCCAGTAGTTTTGTCTCTGCTCCCCTTACCTTTTTAAACACAATTTTCCTGGGACCCCAGGGCTGTAGTAAGCATTGGGTATGGGTAGCTGGAGCTCCTCTAGCAGATTCTGTCTCCCTCCCACCTAAAAATCTGAGTTGGGGGAATTTCTGAAGAACTCCAAGACTCCTAGTAACACAGCTAAATGATACACTGTTCCAGAGAAGTTGGTATTCACTGAGCATCTCCCCCCATATTTTATAGGTATTTTATCCCATTTTAATCTTTCAAAGAAAACAAAAACACCTGGTGAGATAAGTAGAAGCAGTTCCCTTTTAAAGGTGAAGAAATAAGAGATGAAATCTCCTTCATATGGTCTCACAGTTGATTTCTGTCTGAAGAAAGATTAAAATGCATCTGCCTGATTCCAAAGTTCATGCTCCTTCCTCCCACCTCAACCTGGTTAACCTGAGGCTGATCTGGGCAGACAGCTAGATTTCAACCTAGACCTCTGTGAGGCCAAGTCTTTAGTCTGGCTAATCTTGGCATTCATTTAACACATGGACTTGCAGGTCAGGAGGCCTGACTGGGCTCTGGTGTTCCACCCCCTTGGTGCCTACCACCCAGTCTGGTTTCCCAGCTTCCTCTTCCACCCACATCGCTTTTTTGTGACCTCTCTCTCACCCGTCTGATGGACTGTTTTCAAGTCCAAGCATTTTTTTTTAACTTCTCTGCTGCTTTAGCACAGAAAATCTTGGTACTGTGAGATCTTGTTTGCTTCTGGTTCTTTTCTAAAGTCTCTGAGCACCTTTTATCTGTCTTCTGATTTGTACTTTGGGGGACATAGTAAACATTTCTAAGGAAATGCCCCCACTTGCATGGGCACATTAATGATATGTAAACCTTACTGAAAAACAAACTCATTGTAATTCTACCTAAACAGGTAGGTAAATCCTAATTTCTGTTACTTCTGAGGATTCCACCACCCTTTTGTTTTCTCTCCTCCTTCACTTCTCCCATTAAACCACCAACCCTAGCCCATCATTTTCTTTGAACTTATTTTGTGTTGGGCTCTATCTTTTGCAGCTATTTATTGCCCAGGCCAGAGCCACATCAGTTCACTCTTGATTGAGTCAAGGATTTCAGAAGACTAATCTTCTAGTCAGTGGTATCTTTCGGCCAGGGTCAATAATACATGGACAAGAATCTTTTCCTCTGGCACTTTTTGTCACAGGTGTCCACAGTCTAGTGCTATTCCAAAGCCAGGAGCCTGCATCAGCAGATTTTGCATTGGCTCCCCATTTTCTGTTCACTAAATCCAAACACTTTTGGCACATGTTTCAGGTTATCTACCAGTGTCCTGTATCACCACTTTCATTGTTCATATTATTCCTCAGTGTGGAACCCCTTCAGTCAAGAGAACAAAGAAACCCAAGCTTTGCTGGTCCTCTTATGTGACCTGATTATTCTCTCCTGCCTATTTTTATCCATTTCATTCTAATGCCATGAATGTTAACAAATTGCCAGTCAGTCTTCAATTTTCCCCCTCGTCGTAAACCCTAGGCCTGTATTTTCCAATCCTAGGATTTCTTCTCTAACCCTTTACAACCTTCAAGATGTGTGTTCTACAGTAAATCTTTTATAATATACTTTGTAAATATCTCATTTGCTATTAAACTAGCTCTGAGGAGCAGAAGTTCCCACATTAACTAACTGGAAATGAATGTCATGAAGCTATGAGCTTCTTCAAGACAAGGACCATGTCTTATTTACCTTTATATCACCAGCATCTAGGCCAGTACCAGGCACATCATTTAAGTACAGTAAATATATGTTGAATAAATAAATACCACTCTATGATGTCGCCCCTTTCAGCAAGTTCCTTCAGTACAAAAGAGGTTCAGCTTCCTTATCTAGAAAACTGTGCTAAGAATACTGACATTGTAAGTTATGAACATGAATTAAGAAAACCTATGTAAGATTCCTAGCACAGAACTTGGCACAGAGAGCTTAATCCATGTGAGTTCACACATTCCCATTAAAAGTTTTTAGAATTAGTATCAAAATTATAAAACTCTCACAATTGCTTGTGCATGTCAGGGTATTTTTGCTATAGCCTCAAAAGAGGCCTTGGATCCAGTATCAAATGCAAGTATGGGAGTTGTAATAATCTGTAAGAAAACAAAATCTTGATCCAACAGGAGAAAAATCCATAGAACTGTTGTTAATTTTTAATGTGGGGCTTGGCTGTAACAGTTCTGATATAACAGATACATGCTAGTTTATCTTTTTAAGGGATTCCTAAACGCATAATCTGTTTGGATACTAGACTTCATAAAGGTAGAGACTATTTTCCCTTCTCCTTCCTTACATTTCACATTGAGGAGAAATTTTATCATCAATAGGCTGAATGGCCTTTGAACACTCCACTGTGTTCACTGTAACACTGAACTTTGTGTATTTGTATCTAGCAGAGGGAATGAAAATTAGTAATCCTGAAGATCTGTTAAATCAGTTTCACGGATTTAATAATTTTCATTCTTTTTGAGTGTCACTTGTCCCTTACCTGAATTATGCCCTCAGTTTTTCTATCTGTAAAACAGGGGTGATAGTTTGTACTTTCCTCCTCCTCTTAGGACTAATTTTTCTTGTGATACAGAGGAAAGAATGTTGGACTGGGAGACAAGAGAACTGAGCTCAGTCCTTCATCATGACTAGCTACATAGATCTTGGGCAAATCATTCAACTTGGTTCCTGCATCTCCAAAATTATAAATCTAAATTAAGCAATTTTTTAAGTCAGCCCCCAAATTAAAAATGATGTTTTTTTTTAAAAAAAGGAAATGAGTTAAGTGGCCCCCTTCTTCTATCCAAGAATACCAGATGAGAGGAGACTTTCTGTGCCCTGTATATAAAGGGGGATTTTGCCTATGCTGGCCATAGTAGGTATGTGGCATCCATGTGCCAACCATAAATGTCATAGCAGCACACATAAGGCAGGAACTCAAAGAGGGTATGCATGTCTTATTGGGGATAAGAATCCAGGGAAGTAGAGGCATGTGGATTATTTGGGATACTTTTGCACAAAGAGTATCATTTTTTTTTTATAAAAATACAACCTATTACTATGCATTGTTTTTAGACTTCCTAAGCTGTGCACCAACCCTCTGACTTACAGTTGGAGGGATTATCCATAGGTATACCCCAACAGAGAGGGATTGGAAAAAGAAATGGGAGGTTGCCTCTTATACCTATTAGAGTATTAGTCCCTTCTTCAGGGATGGACTCAAGTGTAGCAGGTGAAGAGCTTCCCCTGGTATTCATTTGATGATCATGCAAAGTTCAAGGCAAGTCATGTCACCTTCAACTCCAAACTTTTTGGATACATATTAACATCTTAGAATCTATATGTGCCTATATATACCATCATATTTTCCAGTTGTAGGAAAGAGCCACAGGGTTTCTAATCAAAAGACCCGAGTTCGAGTCCCATCTGCACAAACTGGCTAGCTTTGGGCAAGATTGTTCAGGTGTCTGAGCTGATTCATGTAAGGATCAAACAGAAATGTGTAGGGAGCTTTGCTTCAGGGCTAATCATGGCGGAACTGGCCCTCACTCTTTTTACAAATCTTCTCCCACCGAAAAACTCATTTAGGGAAGTTTTTAAAATTAACTCTCTCTAAGACCCATCCCTTTGTCAGGGAAACTTGAAGAGGGGCAACAACAAAAGCCAGAGGCTTTAGAACCAGGGGGGACAGGGCACTTCAGTCCTGCAACTTTGAGACAACTTCCTTGGGGCAAAGCTCTGCTTTCTGTAGCATCATTTCCCCCTCACCCCCCTCCAGCCACACCTGGCCTCGCTTCCCAGTCACCTTAACTTGGTGGCATGTCACTGGACCCGTTTAGGATCTTGGTTTGGCTTCCTCTCTACCTGTGTAGTCCCTAACTGTTGTGGTGTGGGGATGCCCCCCAGAGAGCCCCCTCTCAGGCTTTGCTCTCACAGAAAGTATGCATCAAAGAGTCCTATGCCCCACTTCATTTGGGATGTGCATCATGGCAAGGAATGGCGACAGGACCTGTGGCCACCACCACCACAGCCCAGCTGAGTGCGGTCTCCAGTTCACAGCCTGTGGCAGACATTGAAAATGCAGGATCCGAGTCGCCCCAGCTGACAGCACCAGGGGTTAAGGAATCTCTTTGGTGAAAAGACGCCTGAATCTCCATTGCCAGCCCAACTACTCAGAGGTCTCGCTTTACTAAGACTCCAGAGATTCTTTAAACATCAGCTTAAAATAATTGCTGGTGCCATTATGGCACAAAGAAAGCGCATTGGCTGGGGGATCAGACTGGCCCTGGGATTAAAGCCCAGCTTGGCCAGTAACTGTTTAGGTAACATATTGGCCAACTGCTGAACCCAGTTTACACCTGTGTAAAATGGAGATGCTGATGCCTTTGCACAGCCGTTGTGAGGATTAAACAGAACTGCACATTGCAAAGTGCCTAGCCCACAGTGACTGCTCCAGAGGTTTTTTTCCTTGCTTCCCTCTCACTAGAGAAAGCCCAAATTATCCCAAGTAGGATTCATTTAGGAGGGCTAACATTTTTCTGTTAAAAGTAGTAATTGATCAAGTTCCTGACTAATCATTTCAATTCAGGTATTAAGGGGTCTAAAGTAAATGGATTTATTCACAGCATGGACCACTACCCCCCCCCACCCCCCTGCAGCAGGAGTGCTTCGGAGTATGTCTGCCAGCTGTTACCTCCCTCCCCTCAACACACCGGCACCCCCACAAGCCCAATTGCAGCCAAAGTTTGAAGGAAAAGAGTCATCAAGTTTTGTCTAGGATTTTTAGATGCCAAACAAGGATTATGATGGAAATTCCCATTCATGAAATTAAAACTGCCCTTTTTCCCAGGAAGCCTTCACTAATGGAGTGTTTTCATTTCATTTGTTTTCATTTCCTGGTTTATGATTTATATTGAGACCATCCATGTGTATGTGTGTGTGTCTCAGAAGTAACACAGCAGGAGGAGTTGGCTTAGTTTATCATGGCCAGTCTAGTCAGAGTATTTCATTGTATATTTCAAATCTTGCCATTGTTTGTCCATCTTAGTCAGATGGCTCATTAAGACAGCCAAAATGACAAGCTCTACAGTGTCGTTGGCTCTCTTTGTTTCCTTATGCACAGATAAAGCATAGATGACACAAACCTCAAAGGACAGAGTGACTGGGTTTGAAAATTTTTAAAAGAACCGCTATAAAAACTTAGCTGTCATTTGCAATATGTTACCCTATCTTTGCTTATTTTAATTCCTCTCTATATTCAGGAGAATACCTAAAACTGGAAGTGTATCTAGACACAGCCAACAAAAGCTATATCTTATAGTTATTTACCCAAGTTCCTTAAAGCCACAAACGTGTTTCTACAATAGCCATCACACTGCAGTATAAGTACATAAAATCTTTAGAGTTTTAAATGGCAAAGCTTTATGTTCCTCTGTACTTTCATATTACATTGCTTTAAAAAGAGTTTCCGCAATTCAACTTAAAATACCTAAGTTGCTAAACTTATGAGCAAAACAATCACAAGAAGGAATTCTTTCTGCCTGAAGTTGTTAGCAGTAATAGAAATACAAGTCATAAGCAGCCTTTTAAATCAAGTGTAATCATATTGTGCTGATAAGGAGCCTTTTCTTAGCAGAACATTAACAAGTCCCAAATTTTCTGGGACCAAATTTTCTGGGATTGTCCTGATTCTGGATGCTCTGACCCATTGCCAAGCTCTGTATTGAGACAAAGTATCCCATTTTCTGATTCTCAGAAGATGACAGCATATCCTGTCCCCTTGGGTTCTAAAGATCTGTTATTTCAGCTAGCCTCCCAATTTAAAGATAAATGACACATGCAATTCTTATAAAAAAACAAAGTATCACCATCCCGACTTGTGTTGATTGAAACTGCAATTTTCTAAGGTCCGTTTGCTTCGATCTGTGATATTTCTGTGTAATGTTTCCAGGCTCAATCAGGGAGATTTTTATTTCACTCTTCACAAAATGTCCCCTTTTTATGCCCCACAAGTACCCCCAAGTGGGTTTATAATTAAATTACACAGTCTCAATCGAAGGGGGATGCAGATGAAAAACAATTGTTCCTCATCTCCAACTCCAATTTTCTAAAAAGACATTTAAACCTTTAACTCCTAGGTACCTAAAAAAGCAAACGAGGTGCAGATAGCTGGAATTTCTCCTATTTTTTTTGTTTTAGAATGAAACTTTTCTTAACGGCAATGAAAACAAATAGAAAAATGCTTGCTTTTGTGCTATGAAAGAGAGAAAAGAAAAAACAGTCCTTGAATATTTGCAACAAAAGACCATCACTTGCTACTGGAATTGACTGGATTAGAAAGCTAAAGTTTGGAGGTAAAATCATTTTGCTATTCTTTAAATATTTTAGCAGTTTAAAAATACCCTAGGAGGGGAAATATATGTATTCCCCTAGGAGTGCACACCACTCAGGGTGATATTCTGCACGCTCCTATTTTGCCACAGCGTGGATTTTCTTACCTTCAGATGAAAACCTACAGAAATAAACTCTGAGAAAGATAGATTGTTTCCCCCTTCCATCCTCATGTCAATGAAATATTTTGAGTGAACTGTTTTCTGATCACAAAATTTCTGTCCAAGTTGTATAACAAAATCAAGAAGCAGTTATTGAATAGAATACATTCTATTAAAAGTTAGCCAAAACCAACTAATAAGACCTCAGAAAATGCACACATTTCAAAGAATTTTGTTCTCTTCAATAGTTGCATGAGTTTTTTTTCTTTTTCAGGAAAATGTGCAAATATCAAGGTTACCTGGGTCTGCTGGTCACTTCCTAGTTTTTGGACTCTTGAAGATGGTGAGTTTTGCTAATGATGCGCGGCTGTTTAAGAACCGGGTGGCTTTTCTGGCAATCACTCTTTGTGTGCTATCTTTTATAAAGGTGCTTCTTGTTGCTAAGAGATCAGTTGCTTAGAGACCAAATCATTAAAAAAAATATATATGTCAGGGGCCAACATAAATTATAACCAAATTTTGTCATTTCAGCTGGCCCTCTGAAGGTTTGGCTTTTGTAATAGATTATAACGTACTAAGAGAAGGCAATTACTAATCACAAATAGAAAACTGACCATGAGGAGGAGAAAAGATCTGTGTAAACGCTCTCATGGACAGGGAGTAATGCCACGGATTCCCTGTGAAGGAGTTGCATCGTCATGAGGCTCTTGGAAACTTTGACTGCCTGTGGGGGTCGTAGACACATCCTGGGAATATAGATTCACATACACACACATACTTGTCCCAGGCAAACTTGAGTGCAGTTTGGAATACAAACACATTTAGACAGTGTGGAACCACTTTAGTCTTTTCCAAAGGAAAATCAGGAAACTGTAAGTTGGAAATCTGAAGTGATCTTAGGCTTCAGCCAGATGTATTCAGGTTTGAACAACTGTCAGTGCTTCAGGTTCAGGTGTGTTATGTGCTGGTGGGGCAGGAGCTCGGATACAGAACTGCCTTTTATCCTCTCCAGCACTAACCAGGAGACAGGACTACTTACAACTGGTGAAGTACATAATGTTTGGCTTTGGGGTTCTTTCTTATCCCCTTCGTGGTGACTCTGCCCACGAAGCCCCTGTCCCTTCAAACTGCCACCTAAGAATTACCCCTCCCAAGGACATTAGCATTTTAGGACTAGGTTTTTTAAATGTAAGGCTCTTAAATTCCTTTAAATTCTATTCTAAAGGAATGGTGGCATTCCAAATTTCTTAGTAAGTAGGGCAAGAGATGTTTGGGAGCAAGATAAAGCTGGACACAACCCTTTACTGTATGACTTCATAACACAATGCCTCCTCCATTCCTCCCTCTCCCCCTTCCATTCTTCACAGGTCTCTTTGGTCTCATCTTAGGTGAGAAGCAAGCAAGCAAATAAGAGATCAAAGACTTGGTAGTTAAAATAAGATAAGAGGTAAAAAGGATACGCAGGATCCTAGAGATTTTTCCCCCTTACTAACCTCCAAAATGGTTGTCATCCTAGAAGACTTGATGCCTTTGGCTTGACTGTGATATACTGTATGTTGGAGAGAGAGCTGTAGGCTGGGGTGGACACACCAGGTGGGATGGCGAGAGGTCTGGCTTTCTCACTCTTTAGTTCTGGTCACTGTCAGATTGGCATCATTGTTTACACTCTCTCATTTACAGAGTAGATATAAGACCCACAACCAGCTTGAATTTATTTAGGAATATATAGAAGTTAAAAAAAAAATACAACCTGTGCAAATGGAATGAGGTTAATGCTCAGTAGGAGTTCATTACAGGAGGAAATGAAACTCTGACTCTCCCCAACCTACGCTGTGAGTGACATGGACACAGAGCATGCGAGCATCACAGAATAAACCCAGGTGTACCAACTAAGCATACATTTTCCCTTAAAGTCTTTTTCTTCCTTCTGATCCCCAAATTTCTCTTTATTCCCCCCCTTTTTGAGAGAGAGAGAGAGAGAGAGAGAGAGAGAGAGAGAGAGATGGAAGTAGAAAGGGAAGGGATCCAAGATAGAAGAATTACAGGTAGAAAAAGGCAAGAGAAATAAAAATGTCCAAACATATATTCAGTACTTAGGAAATACCAGTTGAAGGAATAAGAAAGAGGAAGAGGAGGCTAAGGGGGAAAGAAGCTGTGAACCCCACTCTATGTTCCCAGAGGCAGAAGCCACCTTATGCTTTTCTTTCCCCTATTCCAAGTACTTTGTACAGGGCTTTTGCATTTAGAACACATTCATTTAGAATCAAATGTTTTTCTTAAATTCTAAGTCAAAGGAGAAAACAAGCAGAAGGGATGGGCCCAAGGGGGTTCAACTATTACTTGGCCCTGTATCCCATATGCCTGGTTCCCTCCAAAGGAGCATATTCTATAGACATTTGTATTTTGCACCTCAGTTATAAATAAAGGCCCACCCTTCTTCTTACCCATCAATTCTGGTATTTCTACTCCTTTGGCTCTGATTTGGCTCTCCCCTGTGCCTTGTGGCCATTTGCTTTGGATTCTTAGCTGCTACCTCTGAGACATGAGGCCCCACATCTTCTTTGCCTATCAGGAGGCACCATTCTGGATACCAGACCTTGGCAGGCTCCAGGCTTTCACCTACCTGGATGGAGGTGAGGAAATGCAATTGTCTATGAAGGATCCACCCAGTTGTCAGCACTATGTGGCTAAAGGAAATAGGCTTCGATCCATAAAGGCTTTGCCTACAAATGTCCCCACTTGAATCTTTGAAAGGAACTTTTTTTTGCATGCATGTGACTGTTTGCACCAAGGAATGCAGTCTGGAGTCATTTTGTGTCCCACACTGTGGCAGGCCACTTATTCACAAGTCCAATAAACCACAGAGCCCCCACACCTTGACCCCACCACTACTGGGAAGCTACCCAGCCCATGCAAGCTCCATCTCCCAATCTCAGGAATGGGGGAGCACCTGGGAACTCTTAACAGTGAGCTCCTGCCTCCAGATCAGGAGATGTTACACTGAGAGACCTCAAGCCCCAAGGCATTCTCTGCAAAAGTGTCTGCCACTGCTGGTGCCTTTTGTTGGGGAATCCAGTGTCCCAATTCCACTCCTGACTGAGCACTTGAAGATCTGGATCCATTGACTGCCTGCCGCCCAACTGTCAGTAATTTCTCCAGGACTTGCCTCTCCTGTATGGGAATCCAAGACACCATTTCTAGAAAGGCTTACACAGGACCCTCTTTAGCTACAAGGTAGGAAGGACCCACTCCTATCCTGGGAAGTTCCAGGGTAGTGGCCTGCAACTCTCTTCATATTTCTCCAGGAAATTCGCAGAAGAGGCCTGTAGCGGAACATGACCTGCTAGGTAAGGATGGAGGCTGCTTCAAGTGTTTGGAGTCCTCTCAAGGACCTCTGCATGCAACCTAGTACAAGCTTGACCATCACTAAAACGTTTGCTTTTTCCAAGCAATTTTACCTTGCCAGATGCCATGTGCTAGGCAGAAAGCTACTCTTTGAATCCAGGGCACCAGAGGAAGGCCTGCCCTGGAAAAGTCACCTCCAGCCACCCAGCCCAGTAGTTACTATTAGAAAGTTGGGTTTGGGGAGCAAGGGCAGCAAAGCACAACTGCCTCAATCTGAACTCTAGAGCACCTTTGGGAGGCATGAGATAAAGGGGCAGAGGGTCTGCTGTATCAGAGGACAGCTGCTCATGCTGGCCAGAGGTATGGCAACCGAACTTGCCCTTGTGCTGATTGCCTCTTTGGATTCAAAAACCTTCATCGTAGTCCACAGGGACTTCTGGCATGCTAAGACCTTGAGACACAGAGGCCTGAGCCAATGGTGAACAGACTTCAAGACACACATGGTTATAGTTGCCTTCCCTGATCATGCCCCCTGCACCCCCCCTTATAGCCTCACCTCTCCCTTGCATTGATGGGAGGCCTTAAGGCATCACATTTCATCTTCCCCTTTTGGCACATTGTTACAGCTCTACTCAACAAAAATTCCTGTAAACATCTTGCTCCTCACCCAGATTGCATCCTGATTTTGTGGGGTATATGCCCATCCACATGCACACCCACCAGTTCTCCAACAATTACCTAAAGAGCAAGGCCAGACATAGTGTATCACTTGGGTGCTTAGGAAAGACTTGTTCTTCTCACACCTGTCACCAGCAATAGGCTTTATCCAACTATCCAGGAAAATTTACCTGTAATAACTCTATCCCATCTCTTGTGCTGGAACACCCCTTCTTCTCCCTGCCCTCTCCCTCTCCACCCCTGCCACAGAAAATATGGCTTCCATCCACACCAAATTCCCAATGCTGTGGTCATACCAACACTCTGGAAGCCAGCTTGCCATTCCAGGAGTTACAACAACCTTCTTCTAGGAAGCCTTTGAGATACCTTGCTCTGATATGTTAAGGACCACAATGAAGAGTCCACCAACCACCACTCACTCCAGAGCAAGCACATGTGTCCAACTTATTTTGTTACCAGACATTCATTCAAGGCAGGGAGCTCTTGGACTATGATTTGTGTGATAATTAACAAAAGATTACAGCCCAACAAGCACCACCACACATTCCAATTTTACTGCCTTTCTTGGGCAAAGAACCATGATGTTCTCATACATTGTCTGGCCCCAGATGACCCTCTTCACAGCTGGTAATTTACTTCTAGTCACTGCCTTTGGCAGCTTACAGGTATTAATTATACACATCTGTTAAGTAGTTTACTGAGTAAGAAAAGACTGGGGAGAGGGATGGGAAACAAGAGAAGAATATGATGTGGTGAGGGAAACGTGGAAGCAAATAGAAGCTAAGGGTCTTCTTGAACTTAATGAAGTGATGTATACAAGGTGTATATACGCTGATGTTCACACTGAAAAAATTTCACAGAAGCCTACTAACTGAAATATTCTAATTCTCCAGAGGAAAAAAATTGGAGAGAATCACTAATTGCAACACAATTGCAACACAATTATAAGCCAACAATGTTGTTTCAGCAAAGTACAATTAAACTGAGCAAAATTCTCATAAATCAAACTACTCTCCATCCTCCTGTCTCTTCTGACCCCCTGTGAGTTCATCTATCCCTGTGTCCTTCCTCCTTCTACCTGTACGTCACCTCCTCTGTACATCAGCCACCTCTGATCTGCAGGTAAGCACCCTCCCCCCACCCCACTCCTCTGTACCCGATTGCTCAAGCCTAGGACAGACACACGTCTTTAAATGAGGTGGGCTAAGGTACAGGCCAAGAAGCAAAAAACTAACTGCTCTATCTTCAGGAACTTGTTTTGTTGCATTTTTTTCCCCTGTCTGAACCACAATTTTCAACCAGCAGAGTACAAAGTGATTCTTATTTCACTCATCACATCACATTTTGAGGCTGTGTGCTCTGAATACTAGGCATGTCCAAAGCCCACTGTGTAAAGGCTTCAGTCCTTTGATAGCTTAAGGGAATCTGCCTCAAGAAGAGTGTGTTTTTCTGTCTATACCCTCCAAGTCTTTTGATAGCCTAAGGGAATCCTCCCAAGCAGAGCAAATATTTTCATATTGTGTATGCTCCAGACATCATCACCTCCTCCCCATTCAGGGTTTCCCAGCTGTTTTCGTTCTGCAGGGGATTTGCTGATTTGTAAGCATGGAGCAGGCAATCAGTAGAAGGTTGATGAAAGTCACCCAGAAGGAAATAAAAGGCAGGGATAATGCACAGGAGATACAATGGCTGGTGTACAAGCAAGAAGTGGAAACTTCATGCCCATGATATCTTGAGAGAGGTAAGCTGTGGTAGATTCAGAATACACCTTTAGGAGTCCTCTAGAGATGACAGGAGGTGCCGCTCCAACTGAGGATGATTCCAGCAGGAAAAGCTTTCAATTCACCCTACTATCATTTCCATCTTTGGGTGCCATGGACAAGAGTGGGGCTTTCCACCATGTATTCCTCCCACTCATAACACATCCAAGTGACACCCACTCCAAACAAAACAGAATTTTTGGATGAGCTAGAAAAGTTATCAGTCTTTCTTTCCTTACTCATCCTGTCCTTCCCTAGACTAATCCCAAAGTAATGGAAAATATGTTCTTTAAAAAAAAACAACCAAACTGAGGGTTGATGGGGGTGGGAGGGAGGGGAGGGTGGGTGATGGGTATTGAGGAGGGCATCTTTTGGGATGAGCACTGGGTGTTGTATGGAAACCAATTTGACAAAAAACTTCATGTATTGAAAAATAAATAAATAAATAAATAAAATTAAAAAGAAAAAAAAAAAGAAAAAACAATCAAGACTCTTTGGCCAAGAGAGAAGGTGGCATGCAATGGGTTAGCATGACTGTTTCCAAGAGGCACTACTAAAGCAAGGTGAACCCTGATGTGGCATGTTTCTCTGGCAAATTTGGACAGGTCTGTTTTGAAGCAACCAGGAAAAACCAAGCCCACTTGAACTTGGGGCTTCTTCCAGTGTGCCGGTTCCTTAAGGATGTTGTGAGGCTCCTGTCAGGTTGTCAGGCAGCTGTAGCTCTGTTCCTCCACAGATCCCCCAGGCCTCTTCTCCTCTCCTTGGCCCAAGCACCTTTTCCCTGAGTCTGCCCTGGCCAGGTCTTCTTCCTACTCTCAAATGGCCCCTTTCCCCAGTCATTCAGTTAAAACTCCCAAAGAAATACTAAATAGACTCCTGATGCTCTTCAGTGATTCAGGGCTAAAGCTATTAAAGGAAACAGAAGCACCACCTTCTTGATGTCCAACACAAAGCAGGTCCAGGTCACCAGATGAGTTTAATGACAACTAACAGGAAGTTCCAACTTATATGTATCTTGGGAGGTGGGCTGTGAATTGAAGGTGGAATGTTGACAAGTTCAATGCCTCAGTGAAATAGTCTGTTGAAGAGTAGATTTGATATACTTAAGCTAACAAGTATTATTGGAGTGAAATGTAATAGCTGCTTTTGTACAATAATTTAAAAGGACCATGAATTGGACATAACATCTTAAGGCACTGGAGTCTATCTTTCCCCAGCCTATCTCCCCTAAAAATTTACGAACCACTCAAGAGTAAGGATCATGTCTTACTCATCTTCCTATCTCTGGGCTGCCAAATGCCTATAGCATTTAGTATTTGGGCAGTGATTTTTGAAAGAATGAAACTGTTTACCCTTTGCCTCATGTCATCAGCCCCTACCTTCCCTGGTCTTTCTCAGATCCTGACAACTGAGTTATCTGAGCTGTCAGTCATGCCCCATTCCCAGACAAATCATGTCTTGAGACAAGAATTCTTATTCATGCGGCCACAACTCTGCCCACTGTCCAGTGTGGTTCCAACTCACTGCCCACCCCCAGGAGTCTAATCTGGGCCTTGGTGCCCTGGAGCTGACTCCTAGTGTTCCACAGCTGCTATTCAAGTCACAGATTCCACCATCCCACACCCCTTATGATTCCCCTGCTGAAACTTGGGACTCTTGCACCTGAGGCTTTACCACTAGGTACCCAGGAGTGTTGGACCTTGTTTCCTTGCTCTGGATCAGCCTGTCTAGTGAGCACTATAGCTCTACCTCCTCACTCTCCCACATGCTCCTGCAGCTCATTTATCCCCTTAGCCTGCTCCTCTGCTTTTATTCTCCACCCCCTGCCCTCACCTTCTATTCTACTCCCTGGAAACAGAAGCCCCAGAGGCCCTGATATGAACCCCTGGCCCAACAGCTCGCTCCCTGTTAAACTCAGGATTATTCCTCTCTGCTCTAGGCCTGGTCTCTGCTTTGCAACTCTGATGGGACATACCCAACCTCCATTTTGTGAACCTCTGGTACTGACCATTTGTTTAAATCATGATAGGAGGTTGCTGTGCCCTTTGCCCTCCCATCTGTCCCTCTAGTTATTGCATGATCTGCCCACTGTTGATGAGAAGGTCTTGCTATCTTTCAGACTGTTTTGCCAGCTTTTAATACAACAAAAGGATCTGAAATATGGTGCATGACAGCCACCCCCCCCAACACACACACACACACACACACACACACACACACACTTGTATTCCAGCTTCCTTCTTGTACTGCCAAGAGAAATGGAAGGTGTGCTAAGCTGGAGGGGTTGTTCTGAAATGAGTTTACTGCTATAGAATATAGAACTAGAGTTTTTGGTTACATTTTTCATGGAAGGAGGGGATATGGGATACAGATTTTTCACAACCAGACATGCTGAAATTATCTGGGACAGTCCCACTTTCCTGCTGTTTTATTCAAAGAAGGTAATTTGTTTTTTGCTTTATTAAATATACATGTGTCTGTATTTCAAGTGCCTTGTTAGACTTCATAGACATTTCCAAAAACATTTTAAAAGAATTCCTTCTCAAATCATGAATTTGGGAAAAGAGGGCCCTTGGATGAGTAGGCGACCACACCATTGCTTGTACAGTTCTTGGGGATGGTTAAGGGCATGGAGCAGCTCTCCCAGGTGCCCCTGTACCTGACTCCTATCCAAGCTTCATTTTCCAAGAGTCATTCTCTCATCAACAAGGATGTGAACTTGGCTCTGCTTGTCATCTTTCTTTGCTTCTTCCAAGCCAAGATCTTGGCTTCTTCCATCTTCCAAGAAGAAGATATAAACCACTGTCCTGTCTCTAGCTGGGTGGGTACTTTGGGACCTTCTTCAATGCTCTGAGGGCACATTTGCTCTCAAAACTCTCAGCTGCCCTCTTTTCTCCCCACTCGCCTCAGGAGATTTTGGGTCATCTTTTCCCCAGCCATGGCCAGAAAACTTTTCTGAGGCATTCATCTCTTCTTACAAGTGGGAGGCAACCCTGTTACCTTCTCTAGAGCTATTTGTATTTTAAGCCTTTTACCAGTGAATCAAAGAATGAGACCTTCTCCCATTGTAGGAATATTTGCATTGAACCTCAGGGGACTGAAGGAGTTAGGGGAGGCTCTCTTCCAGTGCTCCAATGTCCTACACACACTCATACTGTCAGACCCAGAAGAAGCTGGTGAGTGTCAAGCATGAACAACTGCCACATCCCTCCACCATGCCCCTTCCCCACCAGTGAACTTCAGGCCCACTAGTGGGTGAGTGGCAGGCAGACAGCAGGTGTGAAATTGAAGTTGAGTCACAAAACCATCTTTTGAAAGCTGTCTTCCTTGGCTGGTCCCAGCCTGCCTGGGCCTGCTCTCCCCTAACTCTTCAGAGTTTCTCTTTTCTTCACATTCCTACTCAGTTTCCCAGGAGCCACCTGGGAAGGAGGCAATATGTTTACCTTTGCACTGTGCCTGGCACATAGTAAGCACTCAGTAAATGTTAGCTGTTAATAATAAAACGAATTAAGTCCAGAATGGGATTCATGGGATACTTGCTAGGCCTGGTCAAGGGACTGAGATGGTTGTAGGCCATTACATTCCCAACACATGGTAGACTATTCATTGCATGTTTCTGAACTGGAGAAAGCTTCAGTTCTTCAAAGTGGAAAAATAATGCCTGTCAGCCAAAGGACAATGATAGGAGTTCCTTATTCCTAAATCTCCAGGAGAGTTTGAAAAAAGTTTTCATCCAGTAGGTAAACATCTTGCTCAATGCTAAGATGGAGATTTATGACCAAAACACTACCCATCTGTCTTCTGTCTTGGCTGTGAGAATTCCAATGGCCAGATGCTGTAGAGAACTTTCAAAGGACCTGGCACCTTCTACAGAATGAGGTGAGCTAGTGAGGTGTGTTAAAACCAATTAAGCAAGCAATATTTGCAAGATTCTTACCTAAAGCCAAGAAGCAGAAGATAAACAGCTGAGGTTCTGCCTTCAGAGTACAGAGTTAATATTGATGCCTTAAGCCCAAGATCATAGCGTTGTTTTTTTTTTTTTTCCTCCCCACTTCCCTGTCACATTGCTCTGCATCTAGGCATTAGAATTTTGCCTCCATTTCCTGAGACTGTCTGGATTTCTAACTGGTCCTCTAGTAGTGCCTTGACTTCTAAAACTGCTTAGCCTGGGCAGAGGCTTGGATCCTCTGCCTAAGACTTGCCATGCTTCTTGCCCTGAGGGCTAGAGCACAGCACCTAGGTGCGGGTGAAACAGCCACTTCACTTTGGACATCACCAGGGCCCCACAGCATTGTGCCCAACCTTTAGATTGAACACCAGTGGGTGGAACACTAGTTACCCTTCCCTTCCCTTCCCTTGCCCCTAGAGTATGTGTAAGTTTGGTCCCAGCATGCCTTGTGATTGGGCCAGCCTAAATTTGGCAGAAAACTAGGTTGAGAGGCAGATTATAAAAACCTTGAAAGTGAATATATGGAATCGGGTGAGGACACTGAAAGTTTTTAACAAGGAATTCATACGATCAGAGCTGTGTTTCAGGCAGTGGCAATGGGAAAGGTGGATTGGAATGGGAAGAACCTAAAGGCAGAGAGACTGGCCATGGACCCAGATAATTTCCCCTCAAGGTAGAAAGGAGGGGACCAATGTGAGAGATGGTTTGGAAGAATTGACATGGATTTGGGAAGGTATAGGGAAAAAGAAAGTAATTACATTAACTGAACAATTGTAAAACCAGCTCCTGAATGCCGTCTTCCCTGGCTGGTCCCCTGGCTAAGCCACATTCCTCTAACTCCTCAGTTTCTACCTGACTTGAGGTTCCTGTGCAGGTTACCAGGAATCACCTGGGAATGAGGCAAGCCCACTTTAGAGGGACAAGTTCATGATAACAAGAAATGGGCAAAAGGACCAACATTTAACAAGTACTTATTACAGAATGACCATTGGTAGCATCCATGGAACAAGAGAAAAAAGGATCTTGCTTCAAAGACTACACAGAAAAGTGTAGAACCAGGATTCTAATCTAGGGGCGTGACCCAAAGTCCTTGCCCTTTGCACTGCAGAATGTTTCTCTAGAGAAGCCAAAAGGAGAAGCAAAATAGAAGGTAGAAAATGGCTTTGAACATGTCAAGGGGCTGGTGGGACGGGCAGCAGTGCAGCCTGCAGTTTGAAATGTGGGCATGGAGATCTGGAAATAGATCAGGACCAGAAGATACGAATCTGGGGGTCAGTTAGTTGAATGGCCATTACATTGGAAACTCCAGGACACATCAAATCTCCCACATAGAGGGTAGAGATCAGGGTCAAAAGCTTAGGCTGGAGCCCTGAGGGATACCCTCGGCTGAGGAACTGATGAAGAAGCAGAATAGATGCTGCCAGAGTAGAATGAAAACCGGGAGAGAGCCATTTAACTGGAGTCCAAAGGAGGACAGTGTAAAAACAGGAAAGAGAAACCATTAGCTTGGAACACTTGACACTGACAAATGAGTGAAACATAAAACAAACAACAACAACAAAAATAACCAAGAAAAGGCCAGCAGCTTCAGCAAGGATCACAGTGGTGCTCTCCATCAATCAGATCCAGTCAGATGGTGGGCAGGGGAGCCACTGAGATAGCAAGTATGGACTCTTCTTTCAAAAAATTTGGCAGTAAGAGAGGACTGGAAAAGGTGGGAGGCCTGGAGGGCCTCTTTGGACAGTCAACTGAACTGCACAGACTTAATCACCCCATTCTTAACCCGTGCAATGCTTAAAGAGAGAAATCATCCCCAACCAGATTATGTATCACCCCTGGACAGACCACACTTTCGTTCAGCAGTTTTGTAACCCCACCTTTCAACCCTAGCTCCTCACTGGTAGTAATTCTGCCACCATCACTGGCCTATAAAGGTAGATACTGTCTAGTATGATGCTAGAATCTGGGAGATCATCTCGCCTAGCCCTCCAAGCAGCAGTGGGAATGGCTCAGGCTGGCAAGGAGTCTTGTAGACCCAAAAATACCATTGAAAGCTTTGAGCATTTTCATAGACTGGCAAATCATATCTGACTTTCACAAATGTAGCCTATTCCTTGGCCTCTTCCCATTTCTTCTGCCTTTGGAGGGAGGCTGTCCAAGGAGAATGATGTCAAAAGCCAAGGGGAGACCTCCCTTTACTTGGGGACACACGCACAGGAGTCAAGTGTGAGTGAAATCCAGCCCCTGCTTCCTTGCCAAGTGTTATATCCATCCAGATGGGACACCTTTTTCTAAATTGCACAAAGGAGCTTGGGCCTATACATTTACATTGGGAGGGGGACTGGGGTCCTTCAACATGGGTGGAGAGCAGCTGTCTCCTCAGGAGAAGCCCTTTTCTCTGATAGGGGCCCTTTAGTGGCCACAGGCCCAGTCCCCAAGGACCAGGCGCTCTGCTTCTCTGCCCAGCATTGAGGGGCTTGCCAGGAGAGCTGGGGTTCGGTGCTCCACGAAAGGTCTACCTGAGGGAGGAACACTGGTAACACAGGGAAAGGGGCCCTGATGATCTGCTGAGTTGTGGGGAACAAGCCTTAGGGGTTCAATGCCTGGTGCCAAATGGTGTCCACTGCAGAATTTGCCCAAATTATTTTAAACAGAAAATTAGCAAGTCTGAGCTCCTGCCCCCACCCTTGAATGAGCCCAATGAGACTAGACTATAAGAGGTTAAATCATGTGAAAACCCTTATTTTTTAATGGAACTACATTTAGTCAAGAACCACTTGTGTAGGATAGGTCTTCAAAAATTATTGCCATTTGCCAGAGAAAATGTGCTTTAATTCCTTGATGCCAAAGAATGTCTGATACATTGTATAATGAAACTAGAATAATTGAACCACTTGTTTATTACAGAGCTCTCTAGCCAAATATTCTAAATTCTTCAGTGGCTGAGTGGGCTTGCAGTGAATTAACAATGTTCTTTTCTTAAAAAAAATAATAATTTTGAGGTAGGACACAATATTTACAAAAGATTTTTTTGTGAAGCGTTACTAAATGCTTTTTACTCCCAGAAGGATCATGTATTATTCTTTGTTGATAATGCCAGGGTGATTCAGAAGGACAAGTGAAACGTTGACCAAAGCATTAAGCAGGAGTCCAGACTAGCTTTACCCTGGCCAGTTTTCCTCTCAGTTCCCACCAGAGATCTTCCTTTGCATTTATACTCCCCTAACCTACTGCCCCTCTCTCATGGAGTTTCTACCAAATTGCCTTGCCTCCAGGTAAACCAAAACACCAATCCCCCACTATCACCCCATGAACTGGGGAACCCTATAAAGGCAAAGACCATAGAGTATTAATGTTAACATCCTTGTCCTCAAAAGCACACCAGAGTACTTCACACCTAGGAGGCTCTCAGGAAGGCATTGATGTTGGGTATAGACCGCTAGAGTTAAGTGAGAGACTGGAATAAAAATGGAAAAAAATCCAAACTCATGGATGCTTCCTTCCTCCATCCCACTGGACTTGACTGAGGCAGTCAACTTCTTCACATTTCCTGAGAAGACTGAGGGGCCAACAGGTCAGGTCTGTTTGGGGAAAGAAAGATGGCCCTATCACAGGTCACAAAGCTCTGGCATTAGGGGAGTTTGGGGAGTGCAGAGAAGAGTGAGAAAAGAGAGAAGTGGCTCAGGAAAATATGGCCAGGCTGACCAAGGCAAGCAGAAGGATGTTTCAAGGTGTGTGGGAGCATTTTAAAGATTGCAGACAGATTGAGTTTGAGGACAACAAAGGAAAGGCCCCTAGGTTTCAGGAAGTTGCTTCTCAATTTTTCCATTGTCTCCTGAGAGGTGAGAATAGAAGCCAGGTAGAAGAGAGGTAAGAAGGGCTTGGGAGGGTGGGAGGCAGCAGGGCAAAGACTACACATTTCCAGAGCAATAGGGGATAACAGGTTGGGGGTGGGGGGTGGGGTGGCATCTTTGTCAGACTGCGGCTGGGGGAGGGGGCAGGTGTTGGGAGTTCATTTTAGCAGCAAACATCTGGGGAGGGGTTATGGTAGAAAGGGCCTTGAGAGAACGAGTCTGAGGAGAAGTAAAATACATTCTTCCTCTGAGATTGGAGGATTTGAAATAGAAAAGAATGGCTGTAGATTTGACATGCTTTCATGAGTACCCCTCTCCTAAATCAAGATGGCACACACACAGGGTAACAGGAATGGAGACCTTCACAGTCAATTCTTTATAGTGTGGGCTAGACACTTAAAAGAACAAGCAGTAATGTGGATCCACTGACCTTCATCACATGGCACTATCACCTCTAGACTGATGATCCTCAGGGCCAGTCCATGGACCAGTGTCTTTCCATAGGAAACTTCTCACTGAAATGAGGTTCCTTTTTTTTTTTAAAGCTGCATTCAATGTAAAGGACTGCCCTTTATGCTGAGATTATATCCTCTTCACTTTTTTTGGTATTAAAATGGTCTATGCTGAACATGAAACAACGACAGTAGATCAGAGTTTGGTTTTTCCCTCCATGTCTTTACTTAGCAAAAGAAAATAATGCTGTTCCTCATGAGTCCTCCCTCTGTCACCACTGCCATTTATTTTTCATGTTCCTGTTTGTGAAATAAATTAATAAATAAATAAATTATCAGAAAATAAATAAATTTTCTGAAACTAATGTTTATATATCTCCAAAATACAGTTTTAGAAAACAAATTATTTTGAGCACCCAAGAAAAGACATTTCTGGTTGGTCTCCCTGGTTAGGACTCACACCCTCAAGCCAGGGTGTCAGATGAATTGTGAATTATTTCCTTGGAAGCCCACCTTAAACAGAGACACCAATGAACAGGTTTGTGGTGGAAATCAAGCTCATGTAGCGCTTGAGATCTCAGACCTTTAGGCCTGGAAGGAGTTTTAGAATTATTTTTGTCATCTAATCTGGATTATTCTGAGGCCCTATCAGAGGGAGCAGATTTGCCCAAAGCCACAAAAACAACTAGCAGTAGAGCCAAAACAAGAGGCCCAGTCTCCAAACCCCCAGGTGTCCCTCTCCCATCTCTAACTTGCCCCTGGCTCAGGATCAATGGCAACCTCCTCTTTCCCAGCAGGCAAGTTGCAAGCCAAATAGCAGCTAGGCCTAGAGGGTGGTACATGGGAATAGAGAGCCATTTTCTTCTCTATAATAATGGCTGTTGCTTCAGTGTTTAATGCCTTCTTGATTGTATCACTCAGAACTGCTGCTGCAGCCCCTCCTCAGTTCCCTCCTAGAGGGGCTTCTTTTCCAATGACCCAGGGATCAGCTCCAAGGCCCAGGCTCTCATAGTCTACCTCAACCTCCACAATTTCAACAAGGCTTTCCTGCAGATTCCTTCTCTGCCAGCTCCCTCGCTGTCCTCCCTGTTTAGTGCCAACCCCAGGAGTGTTATCTTCTTTTTAGTGAAGCAGACCTTGTGGGAATCCCAGTTCTACCAACTAGCATTTACATTTTCACAGTTGCCTTTGAGGCTTAAAGGTCAGGAATTATAAACAAGAACACCTCTAGGGCTGGTGGAGACCTAGTAGAGTCACCTTATGCTGGGGCTGTAAGGGACATTATGGACAGGGTGCCGTAGGAGCATGACAATGGGGGTGAGGGTGCAGGATTTGGGCCATTCTGAGGAATGGATGGAGGACCTAGGAAAGTTTCACAGAGAAGAAATTTGAAGAATGAGTTAGAGGCAGAGAAAGGATCTTCTAAACCCAGATCTCTGCCCCTAGTCACAGAATTGACATCAGAGAGCAAAGAAAGACTGGAAAGGAGAATTGCAGTAAGAGCCAGGGAGGACCCACCAGCTGGGATGCAGCTACTCTTTGGGGTAGCATAAAATTAAATGGCCCTCTACTGATTTGGGTGAAGCCCCAGGTGATGGTATAAGGTTATCTGTTCACTGACTATAAGCTGATATTTAATGCCCAAATGCCATTTAAGTTATTCTATATTTTTGACTTATTTATCATTTTTAGAGCCAATAGAATAATTCAAACTTTTACGGAGCCCATGCCATGAAAAATTAAGTATAAGAAATTGTTTCAATTGTTATATTGACATCTTACTACCATTTATGCCCTTGGGTGATGATTAATAGTAATGGTATAACTACTTCATAGTGCATGCTATGGTAAGATATTTAGTTAGAGATGTGTCATGAGCTTGTGTTTTTAAAAGTTGATGTGTATTATTTAACATAAAAGAATCCAGAAACATTCTATCTTTGTAGAAAGATCATGTGGGAATCAGGAAGACTTGGCTTCTCACCCTGGCTCAGCTTCTGGCACTAAGTATCTCATCCCTAACTACTGTTCACTTTACTTTATTATCATAGAAAGAAAACAGTTGCATAGAGAGGGGGGAAAAATGGAATAGATGGCTTCTAAGGACTCTTCCAGATTTGCCTTTATTATGATGGAATTTAAGGGATTCTTTTATTAAACAGTGGTCCAGAACATTTCCTTCCATGCCTATATTGTGCATCCTTTGCTTCTGAAACCCTGAACCCTTGCTTTCTCAGTAACTCTTAGCATTGCTAGTTTGTTGTCTAAAAAATTGCTCAAATGCTAATGATCATTGTCCCACTTTAGTTGTTGCTGAGGAAGAGCCAACAGGACTAGGTAAAGTGAGAAAAAGGAACTGGGTTGGGGGCAAAGAATCACCCCTAGGATAATGGATTACTATTTTTCTTCAAATTAGAAAACAAGTCCTGAGCTGACTGCAAATGTAAACTTGCTCACATGGCTTGTGGGAAGCTGGGAAAGAAGCTGGCTGGGCCAGGCCCCCACTGGCCAGCTCCATCTGTGTGGATTTCTTGGAGCCAGCAAGGGTACTTTCTGACTCCTTCAATCCTCTGCCTCTGAACGCTTCATAAAGAGGCAAGGGGACTTCTACCAAAACAGAGGACTCTTCCTCCTGAGCCCCCCAAGTACTCCTTTCTATTGCTGGTGGCATTTTCTGTCTGATGGTAACTGGGCTTCTTACCATCACCAGGGCTTCCTTTTGATCCCTGGTTTACATGGCTTTCTGTTGAGCAAATAAACACACATTCATCCCTGCCCCCAACAAGACAAAGGCAATTCATTCATAGGAGCTGCTGCCCAGCTGACAGATGTTCTGGCCTCCTGGCCCTGTAGCCTGGCATGCTGTTGACCCTAAAGGTGAAAGGCTCTGTCACCCATTCTCATCCCCCAGTTGGCCAGTTGCTACAAAGGATCATCAAGAATTCTGACATTTGTCTTTCCTCCCTACTCCTGCCCCCACAGCTCTTAGTGGCTCTTAGGACAGAGCTGTTCCCAAAGTGGCCTTTGATCAAATCAGCTGGAGAATGAAAAAGATGGGCCATGTGGTCAGGATTGCCTTGCCACAGCTGCTCAAATACTTCTGTAGACTTGACTATGCTCTTGCAAAGACAAGGCCATGAGGAGCCCTTTTAGGCACTTCCCACAGAGAGAGAGCAATGAGAAGCCCCTTTTTAGGAATTTAATGGCTGAAAAAATAAAGCCACCTTTCTGGCCTTAGCATCACATTGGGGCTCAATATCTTCATTTGTAGTTTACGGCCTAGTGGGGGAAGAAAAGACCTCCACTAATATGCTGTCCAGGTTTTAAGAGTCTAGGGGAGTTCCCAACCAAATGGTTGTTGAGCCCAGAGAAGGAAATGTTGACTTCCAACAGGACACTCATGGAAGGTTCTACAGAGGAGGTGACATTTAAGCTGGGCCAAAGGAGAGGTAGAATTTCACTGGACAGAAATGGAGATGGGAGGGCCTTCATTTATGCAGCTGCTTCTGTGTGAAGGCAGTAGAATGCAGAGCCAAACTGAGCAGCAGGGAGGGTGGAAGAGCTTCCGATGACGTGAGACAGACCATGTCACCACAGACACTATTCCAGTTTGTCAGCCTGAGAATCCTGAGCCACAGGAGTCTTGAGCCCAGTTTGAGTAAAACTCTTCATACCCATTTCTTCATAGAAATTCATAGAGCATTTTGAGAGGAAAGTAACCCCTAAAGGGTCCTTAAAAAGCAACTCCATGATCTCGATTCACCTGATTCCCTCTTTGTCTAGGCTTCTTTGGAGTCTTCCAACATTTTTCTACATAAATTACTGAGTGTTCTATGCTTGTACACCAAACCACAACAAGAAGGTCTACAGCCTATTAGCTTGTCTTTGAGAGCTAAGACTCTCTAGAAATCACTTAGGCACTTTTCAGCTCTTTTCATAGGAAATCATCTCTGGAGAAAATGATCAAGTGCACTAGAAAGAGGTTTGAGTCACATGTGACAACATTAAGGGGTCAGTTTCACTCTGCCAATAGGGCAGAGACTTTTAAAAATAAAACCCTAAAGCACCTGCTCCACCATAGCTGCCATGTTTTGGAGCTCTAGACCTCCTGTGCCTCCTGCAGAGTCTAAGCAGTACCACCATCAGCTCCTTGTCTATCCCTACACTGGGAACCAGCTCCTACTGCTTTTCCCTCCTACAAGGAAGAACGTTTTCCCCAAATTGCATCCATCTTTGGTGCCTTTTTACTGTATCAAATGATTGAGGATCCCTTTTGATGAAACTATTGTTTTTTGTTTAAAAGTGTAACAACAAGAACATTACCCTTCAGAAAATCATCACCCCCAAAAACAGAAAACAATAGTAGGTGACAAATTGACACCAATATGATAGAAGGCCAGCAAAGTGCGATCAGAGAAACAGCAGGAAGGAGAAAGAGGTGAAGAGAAATGAACAGAAAGCTAAAAAAGGAAACTACCTTCCCAGGTGAGATAATGCAATCAAACCAGGGAGTGGAGAAGCTCTTAGAGAGAAATCAGATCTCAAGGGACCTACCAGAGTAAGGGTTACAGGGGCATTTTGCTTGAGCTGGGAACAGCATAGAAAAGCTAGACTTTTAAGGCAACTCATAGGAGGCAGAGGTTAGGAAGAGTTTGGAGGCTGAAAGAAATGATGTGGGACAATCCCCAAAGACAAGTTATCACACTGACCATATTGCCAGTCCTGAGCCCAAGTTATTGACTTGTCCATGTTGCCCCTTGTTATTTGCCTCCCCCTCTCTGATGATACTGAGATGATTTGCACTATTTTATGGAAGTTCTTGCCCAACAATAGCAGACACTGAGCATAAAACTTAGAGGGCACAAAGCTTGCTTTCCAAATTAGGTCAATTTAGGCTTTATAATAATCCTGGTTGACCAGAGGCAGAATTCACCTCATTCTGGATGCAGGGGCTATGCCTCCAAGGCCAAGGCTCCCCTGCCCAGCTAGGTGTATAAAAGGTCAAGCAGAGAATGAATGTCCCCTCCTTCCTCCAGAAGATTCTTAGAATCAGGGACCACAGGTCTGCATGCTGACCCTACTCTGGCTAACCCACCATGCCTACCTTCCTTTTTTTTTTTTTTTTTTTTTTTTTTTTAATGCTGCCATCCAAGGCAAGCTACTACACTCTCAGGCCTGAGTCTTGTGCTCTTCATCCTTTGATTGACTAGACCTGATTTATCTGCCAGCTTTTCATCCATACAGTATTACTGGGTTGCTTTGTCTCTCCAGGGCTGGGGTCACTGCTGACTAAATTCAGCTCACTGGGAATGAATAGAATCCTGGTTAAGTACTAGCTATGTTTGGGCTTAAAAACAAAAGTCCCAAGGGGGTGATGCCACCAAAGATTAAAAATTGTTCTTGGAAGTTGTACAAACATTTTAAAAGGTGTAATATTTGGGTATTGGTTTCTCTGTCAAGGAAACGCTTTCGCAAGATTCCCTCTGTAACCTCTACAAAATGGTAGAGCTACAATTCTAAAATGGCAACAAAGGGAAAAAGAACTGGATTAAATACGTAAAGTGTGGACTTCTTAAATAAGTTTCCCCTTTTGTCTTTAAATTATCATTCAGTTGCCCCTTCTTGGCCATTTTGTTGTTCTCATCAAGCAGTTTATTACCAACTTCTCCCCACCCATGTCAGCTGCAGTCCTCTTCTTTGATTTCTGCCTACAGAGTCTTCAAAACATGTGCCTATACTGTTTCTGCTGGCAGACATGAACTAAATACCAACCTGATACTCTTGCAAATTCAAGTGAACAGGCCTCAGTATATTCACTCTTTGGTGTCCCATCTCCCGTTCTACTGTGAAGCCTCACTGCTCACTTGAGGGCATTCATGGAGAGAACTTACCTAGGCCCAGAGGTGTATCATTCGCTCCCCCTCCAAACACAGACTCATAGAATAATGGGGTTGAGGGTCCTCCTCACCACCACCCTCAGAGAGCACTTGTCATTCCAACCTTATGTTCTCAACTTTTAGCCATCATGCCTTATAAATTATGACCTGTTTTCATCTGGGCAACATTGGGCAAAATGTTAAAGCAGGCAAAGTGTCATCCTTGGTGTCCTCTTACTAGAAAACACACCTAGAGTATCCTTTGGCTTTTTCTCAACTTTCTCCAGCTACCCCTGCCCCTGCACATCACAGTGTTGGACTGAAGGTGTCCATCACCATAAGTAGCACCACCTCCAATCTCTGCCTGTGGAAAATTCCCCGTCACCTTCCTAAGTCCAGCTCAAATGCGACCTCCCTTGGCAGGCCTTCCTTGATGTACAGCCTGTATCTTTCTCTCTTTTGAAGCCCCATGCCCCCTTGAATTGTCTTTGCTATGGTACTTTTCACTTTCTACCACTAGACAGTAAGCTCCTCAAGTGCAGGATCCATGTCTGATTCATCTCTGGGTCCCCTGCAGGGCTGAGTCAGTGGACTCTCTTGAAGGCATGCAGGAATGGCTCAGGAAGGGCAAGGCTCTAAACACAGTAAAACATACTCTGTCAGTAGGCTGGGTGGAGCCTAAATCTGGGATATACCTCTTATAAAGCTGGTTCTTTCCTTTCCCCTTCCATTCTCACTCCCAACCCATTCCTGAAGGACCTCTCTCTTTCACTGTCTTCAGCCAACTGTCACTGTGGGACAGAATCCTCTATGAAGGCTTTAGCTGTTAACAGCTTAGAATGTTGCTGCTCCCATAAGTCTTTGCACTGAACAGAAGGGTGGGATGGGAAGGGGTTGGGAGAGTGCTGAAGGAGGTAAGGGTGAAGATTTTAACTCCTCAATGACATGTACTCCTATTATTGTACTCCTATTAGAGGATTTAGGCATGACAGACTGGGCAAGGAAGGAATTTGGGGGTTTGGGGGGGCTATTTCTTGACACCCCTCCAATCATAGCCCCTTAGTATTCTGAGCTACTTTTGTTCTCTTTCTACCTATGCCTTTTTAAAAAAAGATGTGTGTCCTGGCATAGAATAGCCCTTACATAAGTAGTAATCATTAATGTCATTACTAATAAGAACATAAATGACGTAGACACATAGCCCACCCTAAACACATGGAGTGCTTGGAGGTACCAAGTATAGTTGGAGTTTCTGAAGTGTCAATGCAGATTTTGAAACCTCTGCCTCTTGGTGATGGAAACAGTCTGAGCAAAGATAAGGAGGTGAAAACCAGCGGTCTTGAGTGCATAGGGAATGGGCAATGACTGAAGAGAGGGCCCTCCCTAAGAGACTGACAAGTGGGGGCACCTGGGTGGCTCAGCTGGTTAAGCCTCTGACTTCTGCTCAGGTCATGATCTCACAGTTTGTAGGTTCAAGCCCCACATCGGGCTTGTTGCTGTCAGCACAGAGCCCACTTTAGATCCTCTGTCCTCCCCCCTCTCTCTGCCCCTCCCCCGCTTATGCTGGTGCCCTCTCTCTCTCTCTCTCTCCTCCTCCTCCTCTCTCTTTCTCAAAAATAAACATTAAAAAATTTTTAAAAAGAAACCAACAAGTGAATTTGGTTAGATGGCAGGAAGCAGTGAGAGGGGGAGAGAGAGGCCAATTTGAAGAGAGACATGATGATGAATTCAACTTCGACTTGTTGGTAAGTCAATAACGGGAAATGTCCCTTAGGAGCCTGAAGATCCCAGGCTGTGAATACATAGGGCCCAGGGTCACAGGGAGTGCATGGATCCTGCAAAGCAGCAAGTGCAAATGAAAGGGCAGGGTGCAGGATGCAGGGGGTGTTCAAATGAAAAAGATGCGGTGAGAGAGGTGATGATGATAGTGGTGGTAGTGTTTTTGGTGCTTCTGAGCTCATCAATTGCAGCAGAAAAGTCCAGAATATAAGGCCAGGGAGAAAAAATATGAGATGGGGCAGGAAGAAGTCATTAGAAACCTTAAGTGTGCTATAAGGGCAACTTTGTTTAAGTTAAGTATTGACATTGTATTTACTTAGTGATTTAAAAAAATTAACATTTTTGCTGTTTTTCTGGGTTGGGAGACATTGATGGCTCTATAAATGTTGAGTTGAAGTTCCCACTTGGCGCTCTCCCTGGTGCTGGATTTGCATAGTGCATTCCTTGTCTTGGGGGTGTTGTGGAAACCATCCCTTTCTCTCTGTTCATCTCCCTTTAGGTGCTAGCCAGGAAGTAAATTTTGCCAAATAAAGTCACCTTTACATGACTTGTGCTTCTTCTCCACCCAGCATCTCTTAGGCTGATGTTTGCAGCGAAGTGTAGAAGAGAGACAGTAGTCCTTTCCAGGAGTAAAACTCTCTCCCTACATTTTTCCAAACCAAATCATGTTAACAGTGGCTTTCGTGGCTTTCAGGGGGTGGTGAGTTTATGGGGAATCCTTATTTTATTTATATTTTCAAGTACTACTTCCATAGTTTGTCTTTTTTGAAGAAAGAAAAGTACATTGAAGGTGATTGGAGTTCTCACTCGTAGAAAGTCTTGTAAGAGAATCCTCAGAAGCCATGACATTCTCAGTGACATGGCAATGCCTCTGAGTCTCTTTTAGGAGGAGATTCTCGGCATAATATTCAGGTTTTTAAAATTTATTTTTTAAAAAGATACATGAGTATAAACTCTGTAAGGTGAGCTTTAGGATTGTAATTGAAAACAGTTTACTATTCCCAAGTGACTGCTTCTCTTCCTTTCAATGTAGGACATCACTCATGAGTATCAACTCTTCAGTGCATTACAGGAAAATGTGGTTTTGGAAAATTCCTGAGAAAAGAACTATAAGGGCATGTCCTATGTCATATGTCTAAGAAAAACTTAGCTAGCAGGGATAAATGGAGAACATAGTCATATGGTTAAGATGTCTCAAAACCAAAGCTGGACACTATCTATGAGCTTCATGCATGAAGCACCAGGTACTACTCACTGCCCTCCACTGCTCTCTTCACACCTCCATGCTCTGAGCCAGTTGACAACATTCCCTTTGTCCCCACATACTTTCTGCTGGACTGCTGTTGGGCTTTCCATTCATTCATCCAACTTTTATTGAACCCCTAGCATGTGCCTTTTACTGCATCTTTGCTCTGAGATGACAGAAATGGACATGACAGATCCTTTCCCTAAAGAGACATGAGCCTAGAGGAGAGGCAGCTGTGCTAAGGTGATAGTAAAACAGATGACTGCTGACACAAAGGCTCATACAGGGTGTTAGGGAGCCCAGAGAGCTAATTTTGCTTGGCACAGGAGGACAGAGAATAAATAAGGTGGGGGGGGGGTTACAAAGGAGGAGACACTTGCACTAATTCATCAGGTACACTGGGGAGGGGGCATTGACAGAGGATCTGGGGATAGAGACCCAGAGAGGAGAGCCAGGAGTCCACATCAAGAGAAAAGCTCAGGAATGACAAAGTGATTTATCTGGGACTTATTCTGGCAAACTGTTAAGTGGAAGACTGAACCCCATGGACCAAGAACCTGAGGGGGTAGATGTAATGGGTGGAATTCTAAGATAATCTCCACCCCCTGTAGAATTCTTTCCCCATGAGAGTGAAAAGGATTTGTGAAGATCTAATTTCACACCTGTGACTATGTTACTTTATATAGTAAAAGGGGTTTTGTAGGTATAATCAAGGTCCCTAATCAGTTGACTTTGAGTTAATTAAAAAGGGAGATTATCCTGGGCCTGAAATAAGCAGGTGAAGTCTTTAAAAGGGTGCAGGCCTTCCCAGAAGTCAGAGTGATTCCAAGCAGAAGAGAGGCTTTCCTATTGGCCTTGAAGAAGCAATCTGCCATGCTGTAGAGAGAACCACATGGCAGGGAACAACATGTGGCCTCTAGGAGCTGCAAGTGAATTAAACAAGCAGTGAGCTTGGAAGAGAATTCTAAGCCTCAAGTAAGATTCCAGCCCTGGCCAACACCTTGATTCCATCCTGGTGAGACCTTGAGCAGCTATCCCATACCTATGCCAGACCGACATGGGATAATAAATTTATGTTGTTTTAAGCCACCAAGTTTGTGGTAATTTGTTAAGTAGCAAGAGAAAACTAGTTCAGTGGGTAAAGAGGGAGTAAATGTTGAAGACAGAGGAGGAGGTAAGCTCTAGAGCCCTATGAGAATCTGGGGAGCAAACATTCTGGTCAGGTCGTCAGTCAGTGAGAGATGCTAAAGTATAAAGTCAGGCAAAAAAAAAAAAAAAAGCCCTACCTGCTTCCTAAGGATCCCCGTGGTAGAAACTAAACTCCTGAGTCTTTCCTTCTCAAGAGGAATGCCCAGGTGAGTGATGTCAGCTGCAGCTCTGTGACTTCCCCTGCCCGACAAGAGACGGGTGGAAAGTAGAGAATCCAGAGATGATGTTTATACCCCGATGAGACATCAAAAATGTGTTTCATGCAAAGGTAAATACTTAATTTTTGTCCCATGAGACTTGGAAAATTTCTTCCCTGAAATTTAGTTGTTTACTTTCATGTCGCTACTTGATTCCAAAAGTACAAAAGCAAACTCTTGCATTTTGTGGTGCATTTTCAGTTCTTTAAAAATATTTCAAAAAATAGAAGGGCAGCCAGTTTATTTTTCCCCTCAAATGAGCCAATATTTGGTTTTTCTCTCATTTTATTCTTTTTTTAAAAATGGGTCACACCAGTTCCTTGTGAACTGGTGAATCATTTCAGTGTTTGAATCATTATAAAAGGTCCAGAGGGACTATTTCTTTAACACTGGAAATAATCAGAGGTTATATAATGTACATAGGAAGGACAAATAGCTTTAGAAAAGAAATCCTTCCATCTCCTTTTCTTCTACCATCTCAATGGCCCTAAATGTTCACTGAAAATAATAAAACATTTTAATGACAAAATTATCTTTATAGCTCTTGTAAAGTGTGTAATAGAATATCAAATGCCTCTTCTGTGAGAAGAATATCGCACAGTGCTGTCATATCCACAGGTGGAAGCAAATTATAGACATATAAAGGCAATTAACAATACAGGATGATTATATGTGGCACAAGGAGTCCAGATAATCAAAGGTATAATTGCAGAGGAGCTGTCTTGTGTTCAGGTGACCAGCCCATCTTTAAAGGAGGAGTGATCTCCCATTGGTGGTGAGGACTGAGAAGCGGGGGTGGGAGGGTGGAGGAATGTGCTGGCATAGGGCAGGAAAAAGTTGGGAAAGTTGGAAGAGTCTAGGCATATTTGTGTAGCAATAAGTAATTCAGTTGGGTTGAAGGTAGGATTCATGTCAGAGGAAGTAGGGGAGATGTTTGGAAAATATTACTGAATCTAGGCTTGTCCTATATGCAATCGAAAGCCACTGAAGTCTTTTTGGATCCAACAAAAGCAAATGTTTCACGAAGATGCATGGTCAGTTGTATTTGGATTGGAGGCAGGGAGCCCACTGGGAGTTTATGGCAAAAGTGATAAGGACCCAGCCAGGGCAGGGGGAAAGGAGAGGAGAAGATGGCATTCAGAATATAATATACAGAAAAATCTAAAGGATGTGAATTATCCTTTAATAGGGAATTTATTGATGTTACAAACTTTCAAAGATTTTGGCCAAGACCCTGCTTGTTTAGTGGGGACCAGTGGTCTCAGGCAACCTTCCTTTCTCTTTGCAGAGAAATATAATTGTATGTGGACTTACAGTGACATTTTTAGAGAATTAGCTCATGACTGGTTGAGAACTTCAGAGATTAAAAATGGGTCACACCTGGAACAGAATATTATAATGGTGTAAAAGTCTGCTTGCTTTGGGACAAGTGGGAGCCAACTTTTAAAGATGCTCTTCAGGTGCCAAGGGGTGCTGCTCAAGCCCTAAGTTTCCTAGGCTTCTACATATCTTTTTGTTCAGTCCTCTGCTAGACTGCCAGTTTCTGGGTCACCTCACTTTCCTCACAGAAACAGTTATCCTTAAAAGAGGAGAACCCCGAGAAGCCAGCGTGATTATCCCAAATGCTAGTCTCATTTTCACCCCTGCCATTTTGACATTGTTTTTGCCTCCATTCTTCAATGGTCATAAAACTGAGCAGGCACTCACTGCCTCATATTTGGAGACTAGTGAGATGGAAGAGATGGGGGCACCAACATCTATTGAGCACCTACAGTGTACCAAATCCTCTGCTAGAAACTAATGAATGTAAAGTTTAGCATGATGCTGAACACTTAGGGCTCTATCAATGTTCATTTCCTTTCTCCTTGCTATTAAATTAGAAAGAGGGGATGAGATGGTGATAGACAGGAGCCATAAGGAGACTGACAAGGAGAAGCCCTGTGTGTTCTGGAATGCAACAAGCAGGTTCCACCAACCTTACCAGAAATCGAAGAGAAGCTGCTCTTCACTGACCCCTTAGGAAGGAGAGAGCCCTACCAGCTCAACACTCTCAGCTCTCCTCAGCCAAGGCCAGCACTGAGGCCCAGTGGGAATTAGGGATGACTCCACCACTCTGCTGCTACTAATCCCCACAAAGCAGTCCCTCCTCCATCCCCAAGTCACCTTCCTGGTCAGAAGAGGTCATGGAAAATGATCTCACTCTTACCTCACCTTTCTTTCCTTTGTCTCATGGTCAATTTCTGAATTTTTTATTTTTGAGAGAGGACGAAAAGCACTTGCTTGAATTATGCTCCAAAGACATACAGGTCTGGAGGACCTGGGGCCTGGCTTCCCAGTGAACTTCTTTCTCTCTTGGGAGCCTCCAGATCCCACCACTGGTAGTAGTATCTCTTCCCCAAACTCCTCAGAATGACCCACATGTTACATAGAAAACCACTGTGGCTCTAGTAGTGTGAGAAGGGAAACCATTCAGACCCCAAAGTCTTAGAGGCTGATGGAGTGAAGAAAACAGAACCTGAACTCAAGATACCTAGGTTCTAGTCTATGTTTCCCTTTTTAGGACCCTGAGAAAAATCACATCACCCTTTGAGTCTGTCTCCCTGTCTGCCATATAGGAATCACAAAACTAATCACAAAGGCTTGCTGGACTGTCATGGGGATGGTAAGATAACTGATGCACAGAACACTCTTGCTGATGCATAACATTTACTTGTGCTAGCTAAATGGCTGACCCCTATTCTTTCTCCTGATATTTATCTCCCTTCACAGATTCAACCCACTGGCATTACTTTCATGTAGAAAGAGAAGGTAAGTGCTTTCAAAGAGAAGAGACAGTAGAGATGGGCTGGGGAAGTAATCTTCCTCATGAAGAATTAACTCCTTGGCAAATGGCGTCAGCTTCTCCCACTCTTTTTTTTTTTTTTTTTTAATATCAGATTTCATCCTTTTTCTACTTCAAGTGCTGCTCTGGATACTCTCCAACGTCTTCATTTCCCTTTTGAGTTCTGGAGCCCCAAACCAGACTATATTCTCAAGACTATGTTTAGTAGACAAGAAGACCATAATACAGAGTCATTTTGCCATTTTTGTAGAGTTCACAAAACTAAAAGTAGCACTTTATATACTGTTCTGTAAAAGTGATTTGCCGTTTCCTCTCAAAAGAAAAAGACTATCAAAGATGTTTTCTAGAAAGGGAAAGCCCCAGAATCAGGCTGTAAAATGCTCTCTAATGATGCGTTGTGGTTCTGAGGGCATACAAAAGACCTTGAGAAAGATTTTGAGCTTGGATCCTAAATTTCTAATCCAAATTCCTATTATTTCACTGAATTGCAAGCTCATTAAGGTTGAAGACCATTTTTGTAGCCCCAAAAGATAGCACATAGGGACATTCCATACACCTTTGTTGAGTGAACATCAATATCAAGTATCAACCCAAACAAGGTGGAAAACTTGGAGCCACTGACTCCTGGGACCTGACACCTTCAGACCAGGGAATATAAGATTGTTAAATTTAACAGTTTCCATCAGTGGCCCTCTGCCAGTAAGCCCTGGGGTGGGGGTGGGGGGGGAGTACCAACCAAAAGAGATGGATTCCAGGTGTGTTGCTAGACTTTCAGGTCTGACCAAATGGAGGAGGAAAACTGATTACAACTAAACACTGTGAACAAAATACACACACACACACACACACACACACACACAGCAATTAATTGAGGACTCTGAAAAATAAGTAAAAGTAGGTGGATTGGTGAAAGAAATAACTCATTACATGAACAATATGGTGACAGTGAGTTTCGTAGAATTTTTCTCCTGGCTTTGATCTGAGGGTGAGGTGACTCATGAAACTGCACAGTGGTCATAGACCACAACAACTATATGAAACAGCCAATCTTTCTGGACTAATGACCTGGAAAATGGGCCCTTGCAAGCCAGAGTATGTGGGAAAGATTCTTCTTGTTCTTGTCCTCATATATTTTCTCTCTCAGTTCAGTCTCAAGGCCAGATGCAGCTTCCAAACCAAACTGTCATCACCATGGCAGCAGCTTGGGCACCTAAAATCCCCGAGAGGAAAATCTTGTTATCACAGGACAGAAGAATGTAGAAGAGGGCCTCTGTTATATGAAGAGTATGAGAGGAGTCCTTGTTTTTTTTCTCTTTTCTCTTGCCACTTTATCCAGAGGAAAGGCCTAGTAGAATAAAACTTTGTGATGTCATTAGTGGCTATAACTCTGAGAAAGAGCTCTATCTTTCTAGCCAGAAAGATGATAGGTGACCCTGTTAAGCTGATGGATGTGAGGGAAATCCGGAAGAGGAAAGAGTGGAAGGAAGGGATTCCATGTATGAACCGACGTAAGTCCTGGACTTTCCCTCTGAGCCACACGTGTGTGGAACATACCCAGACACACAGCAGAGGCTTTGGAACCTGAGCTGACAGCAGAACCTCTGCATATAGAAGGTGAGACAGAACTTGCAGCCTTCACTTAACTGGTTTGCTTGAATGATGAACCAAAACAAAAAATCAACTTGCTCTGATTTTAACGGGACCCAGAGTTATATAACATCCCATATAAAATATCTTAAGATACAATCCAAAATTACTCAATGTGATAAGAACTAGGAAAAGGTGAGCAATTCTCAAGGGAAAAGATGAAAGACAATGTTGAAATTACAAGAAAAAAAAGATTTTGAAGCAATTTGTTACAATCATTCTTTATGATGTTAAGGTGTTTACCTTAACTCTTGAAATGAATAAAAACTAGTTATCAGTAGAGAAATAAAAACTTTTTTGAAATGGAAATTTTATAACTGAGATATACAATATCTGAAATTAAAAAATTCCCTGGATGGGCTCAATAGCAGGATGCAAATGACAGAGGGAAGAGCCAGTAGACTGGAAGAGAGATCCATAGGAGTTATCTAATCTGAAGAACACAGAGAAAAATGTTTGAAAAATAGTGAATAGAGCCTCTGGGATCTGTGGAATAATATCAAACAGTCTAACATTCATGTCATTGTAGTTCTTAAGGGAACAGAGAAAGATTGATATAGAAGAAAATAGTTGAAAAAAATAATGGCTAAAGATTTCCCAAATTTGGTGAAAGATATGTTTACAGATTCAGACAGCTCAGCAACCCCCAAACAGGGTAAACTTAAAGAAAACTGAACTGAACATCCACCATTCCCTATGGCATTACCCACCAATACCCTCCTTCTTAGACCCTGAAGACATCTGAATTTTCCACCTTGGTGTCAGGGAAGGGTCACATGAATAGGAGCTGGACTCCTAGGGATTAATCCCAGCTCACTGATTCAAGTGTGAGACCCAGGGAAAACCAATTATCCTGCATGGGCTGCAGTTCCTCATCTAGAAAATCTCAGGGTTTTACTACGAGTTTCTAATTTCCTTCCTGTTCTAAAATAATTACCCCATAATCAGTTCTTCTGTGGACTTTTTCTGTTCAAACTGATAACATTATGTATGAAAAGCTAATGCTATGAAACAAGAAACCACTTTCCTGTCAAGAGTCTTTCCACCCTTTGTAATGGTGCAGGCTGAAATGGAGAAGCTCCCAGAACAGAACCCAAAATGAAGTTTTATAGCAACCAGAATGGAGTTTGGCCTTCCCCAGCAGCTTCCTGCAGAGTTCTTCGAGCATCATGGGAGGCCTGGAATTCATTGCAAAGGAAAGGAAGCTCTGCTGAAAACTTTCACTCCCAATAAATGCATTTCTAATCTCATGTTTTTTCAGAGGCTAAGGAATGGAATGGAATGCACCCATGGCCTCAGATTCCTAGTTTGATGTCAGGTCTGTCAGAATATGTTAAATCTATGTCTGTAAACACAATAATAACAACCACTTGAATAGCATCTTACAGTTGACAGAGCAGTTCTCTTTCCTGCATTATCACATTTCCTCCTCCCAACCACCAACTCCTGAAGCAGGTTGTAGCAGTCACCTCCTGTTTCCTCAGAGGAAACAGTCTGAGAGAGGTTGAGAGTTTTACCCCATTCCATCTAGTACTAAGCTTGAAAAAGTGCCAACTCTTCTGGCTTCCAATTCTGTCCTCTTTTCCCACCACCAAGAACCAGAGGATCTGGGCATTGCCAAGCTATGACCTGCAACTACTGGGCAAGAGGCCAGTTACTCCACATTTTAAGGGCAGGCTGTAGTACATTAGATCCTCTCAGTGCATTCTTTTGGAGAGGAACACGGTGTTAAGAGTTGGCTTCAATACACATTGTCCCTCTCCCAGTCCCTCATTGCCACTAGCCAGGCTGCTTGGCATGGAAAGGCTCTTTGGTATTAGACACCAGCTCTTTTGAAAATGTCTTTCTTCCCCTTCTTCTAGCTGCTTGTGAATGTGCTTGGCGTTGAGTCAAGTAGGCTTGGGAATTGGTGGTTGCTTCTTCAGATTTTACCATTAAGGGGACTTGAAGGGCTTGCTGCTTGGCCCTCACATGGGTTTCTTCTCTGCTCTCCTACCCCCTGAAGAATTGCACATTCCCTCCCATTATTGCACATTCATTCAGCCTCCACTCTGCATTGATGTGCCCGGAGGTCATCCTTCCCTCCCTTCATGAGCCAATTTCAGCTCATTTATTCACACATTGTCCCTTCATTTTCAAGAAAAGTCTCTTTGAGTATGCTAATTCTGAGTCATTGCATACCATCATCATTTCAGAACAAAAAGATGTCAAAAGGTGGGTGGGTTTATTTCATCTAGCAAGGAAATAGGCATTCTTTTCTTTGTTTTACCCTTAATGACTCATTCAACCTGAATCAAAGCTGAGTCGTCTGGGCCTTTGAACAGGAGACTGGGTGGTGGGGAGGATGAGGTGGGGGGTAGGTACCACCCAAGCTGGGGCAATGGGCTCAAATCCCTGGAGCTGTGTCCATGTTCCATGGAATGGGCAGAAGGGACTGAGAAAATATAGTGATAGCATGGTGTGAAGCCCTTGCACATCTCTGGGCTTCTGTTTTCCCATCTATAAAAGGATCACAGAAGAGTGTGTTGGGACTAAGGTACATGACCTTACTGAAATTACTTTTCTGAATCACTGTGCTTTCCTACGTGGACATTGGAACCTTGATTCAGGAAAAGAGGTTGAACCCTCACCTGTTTTAGGTACCTGGAGAGGTAGAGAGAGGAGGGTTTGCTTGCAGACTTAGGCTTGGATCCTGCTTCTACCAATTCCTAGCTATGTGACCCTGGGATAAGTACTTAACCTCTCTGCATCTCATTTATAAAAGGGGAATAGTACTTCTCTTGATAAAGTCCTTGTGAGGATAAAATGTAATATCTGCCACAGTTATCTCCTGGAGTTCCCCAACTCACATACAGGATATTTAGGACAGAGGACAGGTAGACTGGGTGGGCTTGGACAGTCTTAATATCCTTCAATTTCTTCTTTGGTAAAATTGGGATACTATGTGCTTTGCAAGAGGGTTGTAACTGCGAGAGATGATGTACTAGAGGCCAGTGCAGCACTAGGACACTGTGGGTCCTTAAGTGGTAGTACTGGCCAATTAGAAGTTATCAGTATTCACCTTACCTGGGGCCAGTGCCCCTAGAAAGGGTTCCCTGGGAATATTTGTAGCAGTCCTTAGACCAGAGCCAATGTCAGAGCCTGGAGGCTGGGCCAAAGCAGAAGACACCAGTGGGTTTTGGGCCAGAGAAGGTGGGACCAAGATGCCATTAGCATGTAGGCTAGGGTCAGTAACCAGAGGTGTGGTGCAGGGTGCTCAGGCAGGGCATGGTGCCTGGCAAGTGTTCACACCCCAGGACCAGAGGGGCTACTCCACACACCCAGTTACACAGCTGTATTTTCCACAGCCTTGGGTTAAAGCAGTCTCCCTGGTGGTTTCACAGGCCTTACAATGCAAGCTGCCAGGCTGGGCTCTGGAGAGGCCTAGAGATAGGAAAACAATACCCTACCATGGTAGCTCTCAACATGAGGACCTAGGTCACTGCAGAAGACTCACAAACATAACAGTAATCCCTTTGGGGAAAGGAAGACTTTTTTTTCTTATGGTGGAAACTGGGATCTGTGGGGGTTTGGTCATGATGGACCATCTAGTGGTCCACAGACCTCTTGAGGTTCCAACACAAATGGCTTTGGGGATACACAAAGAGCTCTAAACCACTCTGGGAGAGCAATGGGATTCATCTCTTCAGTCCTTCCCTTCAAGTTTTAGTTGCATCCCCCTAGAGAACCAGGTCTCTGTATCTCTCCCCCTAACCAAAAAAACAAACAAACAAAAAACAACAAATAAAACCATGACCAAACCATCTGCTAAAAATCACACGCTGTTCTCTCTCAATAATCTTACTTACATCATAGTTCAGCCTGGAATGTCCTCTCCACTCACCAAAATCCTACCCATATACAAGGCCAATGCCAATCTCAACTCTTCCAGAAAGCCCTCCAAAATCTTTCTAGCCCACAACAATTATCCCTTCCTCAAAACACACAGTCATATCCCCATTTTCCTTTTGGATAGCTCTTATTCTATGGCTTTGTTAGCATCTGTCTTTGTTACTTTAATTTTTCCTTCATGAATGTTTGTTTCCCCATCTTTCTCATTTCTTTCTTCCAGCTAGTCACCAAAACCTGTTGGTTGTACCTCTCAAAACTATCTTAAATCCATCAACTTCTCTTCACCCTTCAGGGTCATTCTCTGGTTCAGGCCACCATTACTGCAACAGCCTCCTAAGTCTCCTGCATCTGGACCAACCCTTCCAATTCATTCTCTACCCTGAAGCCAGAGGACTGTTGCAAATACAAAAAATACAAACCTGCCTCAAACCCTTTATCCCACTGGCCTCAAAATAAAATATGAACTTTCCAACAGACCTTTCAAAGGCCTTCATTGACTGGTCCCTGCTCACCTTTTCAGTCACATTTCTTATTCTGCTCCCCCTACCAATGCCTTCCACCATTATCACTGAGGCCTGCCATGTTCTGGTCATGATAAATCCTTCTCAGCACCTCACACTCCTGGACACACCCACTCTCCTGGACATTCTATCTGGAATCCTCTTCCTGCCCACCTACCATGCCTCTCACACAGCACTTGCTTTGCCTACACATATTCAGTCTTCAGGTCTCCAGTCAGTATTATCTCATCCACTAAGCCTTGACCCCTGAGCCCTCAAATACACACTCAAGTCTAGGTGACCTACTCAGAGTACCTTGTCTCCTCCCCATCACCATACTTTTTATTTTAAAGATTTTATTAAGTAATCTTTACACCCAATGTGGGGCTCAAACTTACAACCCCAACATCAAGTGGTATGTTCCACTGACTGAGCCAACCCTCTGCCCATTCTTATTTTTAATTCTATTTTATAGTTGCCTGTTTACTGGTCTCTGTCTCCCAATAGGCTATAAGCAATTTCAGAACAAAAACTGTATCTGCACAGTTTATTTTGGCATACCCAGTGTGGGGCCCAGTGTGTACCTCTCCTAGATGCTCAAATCATTTTTTAATAAATGAATGGAAAGGAGAATGAATCTATACACCAAGGGCAATAACCATTTTATATGCTTTTTTATATCTCCCTTCAGTGCCTGATTCAGGGCCCTGTGTATTCTAGGTGCAAAGAGAAAGACGTAATCATTTGCTTTTAGAAAAAAGCCCTCATTGTTTAAATAGAATGTTCTATTTCTTGGTGTTTCCCTTTTTCCAGACTGAAGGCTTTTTTAACTGCATGCTAGCAGGAATGCAGCTGACAACACAGTGACCGAGATCTGCTCCCAGTGGTTCTGGATGAGCAGGGAGATCCACAGAATTCAAGGCCTTCAGAAGTTGAATGGGCCACTCATCAGGGAGGAGCTATGAAAAGCCTTGATGGAATCTAGAAACTCAAATTCTAGTCCTGGCTCCTTCATCAACTCCATGCCCATAGGCAAATCACCTAGCCTCTGGAGTTCGGTTTCCTCATTGGTAAAATGCAGTAAAGAGAAGGACTCATAATTTATCTTCATTCACAGCTCTGAGTTATCCTTCTATTAATAAACATGTCACCACATTCCCACCAGAGGTGAAGAAGAATTTGGCTGTTTCCAATCTAAATATCAGGATACCCATATCATTACAAATGAGGTAAGTGTTTTTGTGATCATAATCTTATACATTATAAGGGGCTTTAAACTTGGTAGTGAGTTTTCATATTTTTAATTTTTTTAATAACTGTGGCAGAGGCAACAATATGGGTATATAAATATCCACCCCCCCCACTTCCCTACCAATTTTATTAGAAATGGAAATATGCCCAGGGACACATGGGTGGCTCAGTTGTTAAGCATCTGACTCTTGATTTTGGCTCAAGTCATGATCTCATGATTCGTGGGTTTGAGCCCCACTTTGGACTCTGCTCTGATGGCATGGAGCCTGCTTGGGATTCTCTCACCCTCTCTCTGCCCCCTCCCCTGCTTGCACTCTCTCTCAAAATAGATAAATAAACCTAAAAAAAAAAAACCAGACATGGCAATATGCCCAGTTTAAAACTATATTCCCCAGCTTCCCTTGCAGCTAAGATGATCATGTGACTAAGTTCTAGCTGATAAGATATGAGCAGAAATGTCATGTGTAGCATCTATGTAAAGCTTCTCCAAAGGGGGAGAATATGCACTTTGCCTTTTTCCTCTCCTTTCTGTTGGCTGAATGAGAATAAGATGTCTGGAATTTGATAGCCATAGTGGACCATGAGGTGATATGCTAAGAATGGTGGAACAACAAGACAGAAGGAGTTGGGTCCCTGACACCTGGAACCACCATCCCAGCCCTTGGTATTTTCTGCTGGACCTCTTTGCCATAAGAGATAAATAATTTCTGTCTTCTTTAAGCTACTGTTATTTTCATTTTCCTGTCACATGTAACCCTAACCTGTCACCTAACCCTAACTGATAAAATAATCATCCATTTTATGCAAAACCCTGTGCTAGATGTTGCAAGGGATGTAGAGGTAGATAGGATTTAGATACACAAAGAGTTGGGCAGGAAGGCTCATTCTGGTGTGAAGGAGATCCTAAAAAAGGTTTGACTTGGCAGGGCTGTGTCAACATGAAGAGGATTTATATGAGATGAGGCCAGAGAATATGATGGAAGGATCTTGAATGCCAGGCTGACGACATTGCACTTGACCCTCTGATGGGAAAGCAGAGAAGATAAGCTTGTTTCCATTTGTGGATGAAGAAACCCAAGCCTTGGCAGATTACAGGACTTGTTCAAGGTCACCCAGCCAGTAAGCCTCAGAGTCTATCGCAATTCTGACACTTGGCCTAGTGCCATACCATAGTTCTGTGTGTCTTTGAGCAAGTCTAAGGCAAAAATGGTAGGAACAGAGGTTTTACACTTTGACACAGCCAGGCAACTAGACTGCCCTTCTCACACCCCCACACCATTAGGAGAAAACTTCAGGGGTTGCTAGAGGTTTAGGATCTAGACCTACCTTTTTTTTTTAAGTTTGTTTATTTATTTTGAGAGAGAGAGAGGCAGAGATAGAGAATCCCAAGCAGGCTCCACACTGTCAGTGCAGAGCTCAATATGGGGCTTGAACTCACAAACCATGAGATCATGACCTGAGTTCATGTCAACAGATGGATGCTTAACCGACTGAGCCACACAGGTGCCCCAGGATCCAGACCCACCTTGAAGTCAGAGGATTCTTCCTTGGATCCCTGCTTAGCCAACCCCATGAGGAGGCTACAGTGGCCAGGGTGCTGTTGTGCTATGTGGTAAGTACCCATGTGTCAGGCACAGTGCTGGATATTCTATATATATTTATCTAAGTTACTGTCTTCAGTAGTCTACCAAGAAAATTATAATACCACTCCTATTTTACAACAAAGATGAAGAAACTGAAGCTCTAAGAAATGAAACTACTACCCAGAGTCACTCAGTTGATGGCACTGTTGAAGTACAAAGCCACATTTGTTCAACTCCAAAACTGTGTTCTTAGCCCCACATTCTAATTTCTTCTCAATCCCTGCCAAAGCATGCAACAGTCTCCTATTATTACTCAAAACAGCAAGGACTTACCGAGTTTGATAGGTTGACCAGGGCCAGATCCCAGCTCTGCGCATCCCACCTACAATCGGGAGTCAATGTCCTATCCAGGAATCTTATCACCCATGCCCTATATGTGACCCTCACATGGGTGAGGGACTTCCTGGGGAGGTGGACCCACAGATGCCAAGATCTTTGTGGCCTCAGGCCTCCCAGGATTCTCTGTCTTGGTTGGTCATGTGACAAGGATCCCAGAGTCCTCCCATTCTGGGTTCTAGAATTCACAGATTCCAGTGAGTTGTTTCATGGAATAAGGGACACTGAATTCTTTGTGTCCTTCCTGTGGCTGTCATGGTTAGAATGAATTTGTTATGATTTGTACTGGCATCCATTCAATAGACAACTGGTCATTAGAACTGAATCTCCTATCATTGCCAACATTTGGAAAGTTGAGTTTTATTTTGCCGGTCATCCAGTGTGCATCTTTCCAGTAATGTGGTATGTCCAGTGTTCCAGCATAAACCACATATTCCCCTAAGCTGACCACACTGGTTTTTTTTCTGGAACTTTCACAGGAAACACCCTAAGATGTGGCCTGCAGAGCTGAACGCGACAGATGGATCCTTGTCCCCTCTGTATTCTCTGCCCAACTACAGGAGGCTAAGTACTTTGCCAGGTTTTGCCCTGGGTCATCACCGGTCCACCCCATTCTTGTATAACCTCCCTTCCTGTTGGCAAAACACTCTTCCTTGCCAAGCTCAGCCTAAGACTCTCACCCCACACCCTCTTCCTAATCAGGCCAAAGATAGAATGTGTTTCCCTTATTTTAACTAGATTTATTAGGCTTAGCCTAAGTCTAGCAGATTTTAATAGTTATTAGTAAAACATTCTTCCATTTCCTTATAAATACTATAATCAATGTTCCTATTCTCAAATGCACCACTTAAAGTATCTAAAATCAGATATGGAAGAGTAATTTCAATTTGTTCATAACAAAGTTTTCTGAAGATATAAGCAGATTTTGTCAGATTCAGAGGCACAATTCTTACAAACACGCTCATGCATTGTAGTGTGGGCAAACTATCACCAGAGCTTGTCATTACACCTTGTAGACATTCTTATCATTGGTTCTTATACAATCCTTGTGATCTTTTATTGTCACCCAAAAGTGATGGCCAGTTAAGTGGTTGGATCCACATGATTACCAAAGGCTCACTGCTTCCTTGACTGCAACATTCTCATTAAAATTATGCCCTAAAGGGGCGCCTGGGTGGCGCAGTCGGTTAAGCGTCCGACTTCAGCCAGGTCACGATCTCACGGTCCGTGAGTTCGAGCCCCGCGTCAGGTTCTGGGCTGATGGCTCGGAGCCTGGAGCCTGTTTCCGATTCTGTGTCTCCCTCTCTCTCTGCCCCTCCCCCGTTCATGCTCTGTCTCTCTCTGTCCCAAAAATAAATAAAAAAAAAAAAAATAAATAAAAAAAAAAAAAATAAAAAAAAAAAAATAAAATTATGCCCTAGATGTTTCATATATGGCAACACATTATATGGCCCCCCAGGAAGCATAAGCAGTTGGTGGACATGAAAGGACCTTGAAACCCTGTATAACATAGTACATATGCCAGCTGTCCTTTAACATAGTAACAGATGGTGGCCAAAGTCCAGCTGGGCTCCAGGCCCAGCTCTACCTCTTAATAGTTGTGTGATCTCTACTAGGTCATTTACACACTCTGAACCTCAGGCTTTCCATCTGTAAAATACAAATTATAGTAATACTTGCTCTATCATGAGGTTCAAATGAGATCATGGACGGGAAATCCCTCACAGGTCATGAAGCAACACTCATACATTAGCCAATTTATCACATACATTGACTTTTAATCTTCACAACACTGGGAGATGTCATTTTCCCCTTCTGCAGATGTAGAGAGTCAAGTAAGTAAGCATGGTGGACCTGAGGTCCACACCTGGGTCTCCCTGTCTGATGCTCTTTCCTCTTTGGGAGAAAGCATACTCCATGGCACCATCCCTGCTCATGGCTATGTCATACAAAGAGCACATACAAAGAGCAACATTTAGGTGTTGTCCTTAAACCTGGCAGCAAATTAGTCCTCCAGAGCCACACAAAAGGGAGAGACCAAGGGAAGGCAGCCAAGACCCTGAGGCCTTTACTGTCCATGAACCCTACTCCCAGCCCCAGCTGCTTGACTTTCCCCAACACAAGTGTGTTAGCCAAGTACCTGTGGAGCACCTGCTTCCACCTCAGCCCCAGAGAAAGCATATGGGATTCAACTGGCACTGTCCTGAGAAGGCGTGTCATCTGGCCAAGGCAGAAACTCAGAGACACAGTAAGCAACAGTTGAACATAAAACAATATGTGTTCAGGTGTCAGGTGAGTAATAAGGAAAGAGGGAGATTCCTAGATGCTCCACTTGGGAACACTAGAAATTCTTGAAGCTCTCTGTGGCCCCAACAAACCCTAAAAATACCTCAGTTTGGGGAGACATGGAATCTATATCATCTCCCCTCTTTCCTCAACCCCACTCTTGAGGTTCCTTTCAGCTCTATCCCTTCCTGTCCCCAAAACTGTCTCCCTCCCTGGCCTCTAGGCTCCACAAGGTCAAGAGAGCAGATGTTTCCATTGCCATGTGCTGCAGACGCATTCCAGAGTCAATTCTCAATGAATGTCTACTGAACTAAGCAGATGTAGGCAGAGCACATGGACAACAACAGGGACTCAAGGCCCATGAAGGAGTATGCAGACAGGCTGGACTCTATCCTGGAAAGGGGGAGGCCTAGGCCCTCATGGAGGAGCCAAAGGGAGAGAACCCCATCAACACACTATGAACTAAATGGAGAGAAGTGCTATTTAGAAAAAACCCTGATGAATAAAATTCCTGAGAGCAGCAACTGTCAGGGAACAAACTCCTCCTTTTGTGTGAGAGATGGGAATGTGGACCAATAGGTAGCTCTGTTCTGGCCACCACGGGCCAGAGCTGGGATGCGCACGTGAAGGGTCTGCTTCCTGCACATGAAGTAGACTGAGTGGAGCCCTGTGAGCACCTTCCTGCCTCACTGTGGGGGACTCATGAGTGAGTTTTGAGGGCTCTGACCTCTTCAGAGGAAGGAGACCTGATTGCCAGGCCCAGTGCTCTTCCCTGATCTGCTGCTGAATGAGCAGGGAAAAAGCAGGGGCTTTCTCTTAACTGTGTGGCCCTTACCTGATATGGTAGCACAAAGGGAAATTAATAGGCATTTATGCAAATTGGCATTTAGAAATAAGTTTTATATAAGAGTTTGTTGCTGCTGCTGTTAACCATCCAAACAGTAAAAGCCAAGTAGAAATCCTCAAATGTCAGTAATACTACCAAAATGCTTAAAAATATACACTAGGCCCCCTTCAGTCATCACATTTTTAAACTTCTGGAAGTATAGAGAATCTTCTGAGAAGAACTTGTCATGATCTAATGCTTGATAAAATGTTTTCCGCCTTCCCTCCCCAACCTCTCCCATTAGGGTTTTTCAAGTGCACTTGATTGCAAGAACTTTGGATGAAGTGAACGTACTGTGTGGCCTTGGGCAAGTCCCTACTCCTGTGGGTGTCAGTTGCTGATTGTAGGCCCTCTGAGTTTTTCTTCTGCTAAAAAGGGCCCCTTTTATAGTACTATGAGTTCAGAACTAGTGATCCAATTAGGAAACAATGCAGTTCCTAGAATTATAGGTCTGCAGGGAACATATCCCACTTCTGGCTGAACTGTTCCCAGAGTGCTACTAACACAGAGCTTCCAAACTTTCAAGCCTCAATAATGGCTCAAAGGAATTCAGTATTTTCTTTTATACCAAATGACTGCTGGAACCACAAGGGTTCTGGACAGGCCTTAGCTGGCCCAGTATAAAGAATGAAGTTGACCTTCTGCCCTTTTTCTGCTTTCTCTTCCAGTGGTCTCCTAGGCCACCTTCTCTGGAGCTCTCTCCACACCCCTACCACTGTGCCATCACCACCACAAGAGTCTGGGCTCTTGGGTGGCCTATAAGTGCACACCATGCCTGGCCCTCTCCAGCCCTCTCCTTCCCTGCTTGCTAAAAAGGTCCTTCTTTGGGAAGCTGCTTTTGGGTGGGAAGGAGCCAACTGGCTAATTCACACTGAGACATAATGCTTCATAAGGAATTAAAATGCAGATGTCCTATAGGAGAAAAAAATCCATCAAGTTCCTAAAGAAGTAGAAGTTGAGGTGTCAAAGATGAACCAAGAGAGGATATTTTGTAGCATGGGAGCTTTCCAACACCAGATTTTTGGATTTTGGTGTGGCTCTACCCTTTCTTTTACAAATGTGTGCTCTTGGGAAATTTATTTAACCACCCTGAAATCCGATTTCTATGACTATAAAATGGCTCTGGAGCCACTGACCTATCCTCATGAAATAACATTAAAGTGCTTGCAAACTGTACAGCACAGCATAGCCCTCCCATGCCTCCACCTGCCACTCCCAGGTGTGTCTGGAACACCCCTCTAAGTCATCTCCTTCTTAGTTCCACTACTCAGAAACCCTGGGAGAAGAGTGAGGGAGAGAAAGATGCTGGCATGTTCCCTTCCAGCCTTCCCCATGCTGCATCTCCTCTCCACCTCTTAATCATCACAGGGATTTCAAATGTTTTTCTGTGTGGATTTCCCCCCACCCCAAAAGAAAACACTCCAAATCTCTGAAACCGCAGGGTTTTTGACACGCTCTGCAACAGGACAACAGAAGACTGGCATGCAGGGTGGGAAAGAGGAGGATCTAAGTTGTGGACAAAATCAGAAGACCTAAAGACCGTGCTTTTTTTTTTTTTTTTTTTTTAATCTGCACAACAACGTGTCCCTCCTGACACTATTCACAGCATCTCTCAGACCCCTTGAAGACTGGGCAGCACAATGATAGGCTTGGTGCTATTTTAAAATCAGGCAGCACATGGAATGGGGCTATCCTTACATACTCCTCTCAGTGAGAGGACACTCCACCAGCCCCTAACAGAGTGGATACTCTCCTTTATTTAAATGTAGACGTTTCTCATTTCCAAAGATTAATATTTATAAAGTCATAACTTGTTGGGAATTATTCTGGCTATTCCTAATTACCATTAGGCTCATATGATAACAATGTATTCCCAAGTAAGTTTGGGAATTGGTCCAAAAATGCTAACATAGAAATAAGTGAGTAAAAACCATGTTTATTAAGACCTAGTACGATCAAATCAAGTAATACATGCTGGAAGACAAGGTCACACACTGATCAGAGCTGGGTTAGAACACAGTTCTTTTTGTTTTTTATTTGAGAGAGAGAGAGCCCAAGCTCTCTCTCAAGCTGACTCCACACTCACCTCAGAGCCCGATGTGGGGCTTGATCCCACAATTATGAGATAATGACCCAAGCCAAAATCAAGAGTTGGTCACTCAGCAGACTGAGCCACTCAGGCACCCCTAGAGCACAGTTCTAATCCAGTTCATGGATGGTTGAGAAACAGGAAAATAATATAAACTAAAAGATAATTATGAGCCAAAAAATAAAAATAAAAAGACAAATTCAAAGCTGGTTCAAAACCAAACACCAATCTAAATTCAACTAACAAATAGATGTAAATTAAATGAAAAAAAGCTTAAATAGTAATGCAAATTTCAGACAGGCAGAGTAAATGTTAACAGGAAATCCATTTAAGTGGTCCACTGATCTGGAGTTGTTACTGTCAACAGTAGGGATCCTAGTGGGTCATAATTCTGAAGAGAAAGTGGTTACATATTGGGAAAATAGGGTTAGAGACAAAACAATAACAGAATGCTGCAGCTTGTGTTTGACACAAATTGAAGTCAGAAGTAGAGCTATAACCATTTTTTTATGAAAATCAAGAAGAATAAACAGAAAAGAGTTCTTGATCCCCTTTCCACAAAAAAAGTAATAAAATGCCAGTAACAAGAAAAATGAAGTAATTAAGAGAATTCCTGAGCCCAGATAAACTCTCAGTTTGATTGGGGTGAGTGCCCAAACCAGGTTGTTCTAGGACAAGGCCCTTATAGTGGCTGTGGAAAGCAGTTGAGGACAGATACCCCGTGGTGCCTATTGTTGCGAGGGCAAGAAGTTGTGAAGACTCAGAAGACTGTGAAGAAAGGTTTCATTGTAAGGACTTTCAGCCTGAAGATATTCATCTCCTCCACCATCAGCCTTCTCTGTTCTCTCCTCTTGGGCTAGCAGTATGACACTAAACCTTGGGGCTTGTGCCTCATACTTACCTGGCAAATAATGAAGAGACTTCCTAAGAACCCCCCCAAATTTCCCAGTTCCATTACTGTAGGTGCCTAAATCAGGTTGCTACACAGTAAAGACCTGTTTTACTGAACACTGTCAGCTCAATTCATGGTTTCCCCAGCACCTCCCAGCCATGGCTTCCAAGAGGCCAAAACTCCTCTAGGAAAACGAAGGAAGTGCCTCTGCAATATTTAAGTCAAATGTTGGGACTCTGGAACAACAAGAAATGGAACCTGAGCAAAACTAATTGGAACATGACATGGACCTTACAGTAAAAGAATTTTTCTGGTAGAATTCTCAGCTACAAGAAAACATAGAATGTGGCTCAAGCTTAAACATTGTACTGGTAAATCTCACAGATCTAGACTTTCACTTAGTTTTTTTCTTTATCAGAATGGTCCAAAATTGTACTAAGTATCTAGGAGCAATGTACCTAGACACAGCATTAGCCTTGAAAATTCAAAAACAGTAAGTTATAAAACTGGGTAAGTCATATAGTAGAAAATGCCCCTCTTCAAGGCCATTCGCCAGAAACAGAATTTTGAACCTGGAAGGAACCTTAACAGGAGACCCAGGTTTAGGGTAATAATACCATCTGATAAAAGGAGGCACAGGGCCTTGGAAAGAGGCCAGTGCAATGAAGGGCCTTAAATTTTGAGGTTCTTTAGCTTCATGGTACATCACAGTGTTATTCATTTAAATAGTTGTTTACTGCATTGTGTTGATTCAGAGACTTTTCTACCTGGAAATATCAACTGGCTTGTGCATTGCCATACAGCTAATTGGTGGAAAATGTCAGGAATCAAGCCCAGTGTTTTGAACTGTGTTACCTATACCTGCTATATCGGCAACTATTTTGTATATACCCCTAATCATCCAAAGGACCTCATGCTTTTGGTTTCAGACAGCCAATAAAAAGGTCTTAATCATCTGGAACCTAGAAAGAAAATAAGCACTTCTAACGTTTAGAAGTAGAGTTACCTAGGACTTAGTCCAGACCTAAATGAAAGCCAGTGGATGATACATGGCACCATATGTCAGGCTGGTAACAATCTAGTTCTCTCCTACTTGTGCTCATTGTTGTTCTCCATTTCTTCCAGAATCAAGTGCCAGGGCTAATTAAATTCCTGATTAAAGCCCAAGGCATCACTAGGAGTTCAGCTAGTGAGCTGGCTGGGTATAAAGCACAAAATAGTCCCCCCTATTTGATTTCCAAAGATATTGGTATTAAATTGGTAGCACCATCTCTTATACTCCCCCAAATTACACATTCATTTATTCATTCATCATTTACTTATTTGTTCATTCAACATTTTTAAAAATTTTTTTAATGTTTATTTTTGACAGAGACAGAGCATGAGTGTGGAAGGGGCAGAGAGAGAGGGAGACACAGAATCTGAAGCAGGCTCCAGGCTCTGAGCTAGGCTCTGAGCTGTTAGCACAGAGCCCTATGCGGGGCTCAAATTCATGGACCATGAGATCATGACCTGAGCCAAAGCTGGACACTCAACCGAGCCATCCAGGTGCCCCCATTCATTCAACATTCTTAATGAGCGCCTTGGGAGGTGGGACATCAATTTCTCTTCTCAAGGAATTTATAATCCATTTGAGGAGATAAGAAATGATTTCATTAAAAAGAATTTAAGGTGGAGCAAGTGTAGGCAGAGCAGAGAAGGGGAGAGAGAGCTTTCTCAAGGTACACTTGATCCAGGCAGCTTTCATGGAGGAGGCAGAATCTGTAAGTCCTTAGAAGGAAATAGACACAAATCCCTCTTGATCTTGCCAGCCTGTGATTGAACAAAGAAATATCTCAGTGACACTGATGAGTAGGCATATTAGCCAGTTACTTAGAGACTTGTTAATTTTTTTAAAGATTTTTTAAACTAATCTCTACACCCAAGGTGGGGTTCGAACTCACAACCCTGACATCAAGAGTCACATGCTCCACTGACTGAGACAGCCAAGTGCCCTGGGACTTGTGAATTTCTGAAGTTTCCCAAAACAGAAGATAAATTATTGGGGACCTACCTAGCCTCCTCACAGCATGAGACCTGTTGGAGCCAGGTTTGGGCATGACAGATAGATGAGCATTTCTTCGGAGGCAATGGTTCACTTAGAATAGTGGCTCTCAGCCACATTAGACCCAAATGCCTCTTTTTATAACAATTTATAACTCTCCCTTTGTTATGCTCAAATGAAAACCATAAATAATGTAATCTGCCTACATACAGAATTTCCCCTTCAAAATCCATAATTTCAAAAAAAATTATAAATAAGTACTCACTGTGTTATAATCAAAGAGCAAGAAAAGCAATTTTATAGTAAAATATTAAGTATTTAAATACCTGGAAAATTGTGTACACAGCTACAGTGGAAGACCTAATGAGTAGTTAGATGTCTGCACCTATGTGTAGACTCAAATACTGTGATTGGCATTGCTAGGAACAATTCTCAGTAACGTCCTGAACAAAATGTACCACCTTCATTCAATTTTGCATTCCTAGAGAAATTCAGTTTATGTTAAAACTGAAAAAAAAATCCTTCATGTTTATATGTAAGATGGAGTTGCATGCTAGACCCAGATAATTACGAACAGGGTTTTCATGGACATAAATATCTAGTGGGACGTTTGAATGTCATGTTGACAGTACCTTGCGGTATAGAGTATCCCGACCATGGCAGAACATCTGACACCCCCATCCAGTGGCACTCCCACTCCCATCATTGTGACAAATTGTGATAGTGACAAATGCCTCCATAAATTCCCAAAATTACCTATTAGGAAGTCAAACTACCCTTTTTGGGAAGCCTAGTTACAAGGCAGGTGTGTGTGTGTGCATGCGCGTGTGTGCACGCATGTGTTTGGGTGTGTGTAGGTTATATGTTTCTTCCAACAGCTCGAGGTAGGGACCACCTTCTCACTCTATTGCCCTCTGAAATGGTTAATTTTATGTGCCAGCTTGTGTGCCATGGGGTGCCCAGATATTTGGTCAAACATTCTGAGTATTTCTGTGAGTGTGTTTTGGGATGGGATTAGCATTTAAATTCATAGACTGAGTAAGGCAAATTGCCCCTTCCAATGTGGGTGGTTCTCATCCAATTAGCTGAAGGCCTGAGTAGAACAAAAAGGCTAACTCTCCCTAGAGTAAGAGAGAATTCCTCCTGCCTGATTGCCTTAGACTGGGACATCAACTTTTTCCTGCCTTAGGACGCAGACTGAAACACTGGCTCTTTCTGAGTCTCAAGACTACTAGCTACTTCACTGGAACCACATCATCAGATCTCCTGAGTCTCCACCTTGCCAACTCATGCTGCACATCTTGTCAGCCTCCATAATCACATTAACCCAATTCCTTATAGTATATATATAAACTATATATATATATATATATATATATATATATATACACACACACACACACACACACACACACACATATGTATAATATAAATAGCATATATATTATGTAGTATATATAATTCTTTATAATATATACTATACATATATAATATATAATTTACATATATAAGTGCATATAAAACCTGTCTATATATACATCATATATATATATATATATATATATATATACATACATATGTATGTATGTATACAGCCAATAGTATGGGATACTTCTGTTTCTCTGAAGAGTTCTGACTAATAAATTCCTGTTCAAGTCTGAGCAATGTCCTTGCCTTGTACTGCCTTCTGCCCTCTGGTCCCCCACTCCAGGAGGGTCCACCATAAAACAGTCTAAAGCACTATATCAGGAGGCCCCAGCTGCAGCTCATAGGACCCCACCTGAAACTCAGCATGAATCAAGCAATGGCAAACAGAAAGGGGAGAGGACTCCAACAAGGCACCCTTTAGAGCTGACTGTCCAGTGTCTGCTTGGACATTCAGGCTTGGGTCCTTTTATGAAACAGGGAGGGAGGGCTTTTAGGGGAAGACATGGTATTAACAGTGCTCCCAAAGAAGTGTAACAGGAAGGTCAACAAGGCCAGGGCCCAAAGATGGAAATTTTACAAAGTAAGCAGATATAGGGAACCTTCTTCAAACACTACCCGCGGTGGAGAAAGTTTCTCAAGGAGGCACCCTCTCTCACTGAGCAGAGGGGATGGAGGTATTTCGATTACTTTGATTACTCCCCCTTCTAAATAAATGAATGAATTCTATGGTCAGGAAAGGAGTCTCAGAAAGAAAGTATAGCAAGAGTGCTTCATTTTATCACAACTTCAATCATTCAAAAATGTATTGAATGTTTACTGTATGTTAGGTTTGCTTTAAGTTCTGAGACTATAATGATGAGGAAGATGTAGACCTATACTCAAGGAGCTCACAGACTGGCAAGAAGACAGACAGATGAAAAGGCAATTATAAAACAATGGGCTGTACCACCAGGATGTGTAAACACAATTGCAGTGGGGGCTCCTAGTTGGGGCAGCTAACCCTTCCAGAGAGGTGGGGTCAGGAGTGAGGAAGGCTCACCAGAGGGAACACCAGAGGTAGGTTTTGAAGAATGAATGAAAGTTAACCAGAGGGAGAAGGGGGAGAGGGCACAAAAGGCAGAGATGAGTACTGTAATAGCATGAAACAGAGGAGAGGCGCCTCCCAGAAGCTAGAAGAAAGGATATAAGGTAGAAGTGTGGAGTGGCAAGAACTAGGCTAGAAAGAGAAGGCAGGAGTTGGATCATGGAGGCGCTGTGTGGGCCATGCTAGCATGCCTGGTTTTCATTCCAAAGGCAACAGGAAGCCATTGAAATATTTTAAGCAGGAGAGTGGCACAGTCAGAGTTGTCTAATAAATATATCACTCAGACTGAAGAATTTAGTCTGGTTGCATAAACTAGCAGACCAGGAGCAGGAGGAACACTCAGGAAAGTGTTGCAGTAATTTGATTGAGGTGTTTATCAGGACCCAAGTTAAGGCACAAGTCAGAGAGGAAGGAAGGGGTATAAAGAATATCAAGCAAAGATTTGCACACACACACACACACACACACACACACACACAACTGATCGACAAAACATGAAAACATCTTGCTATAACTAATAAAGCAATAAAAAGTAAATTGATATGGGGTGTCTAGGTGACTCAGATGGTTAAGCATCTGACTTTGGCTCAGGTCATGATCTCATGGTTTGTGGGTTCGAGTCCTGCATTGGGCTCTATGCTGACAGCAGAGTCTGCTTGGGATTCTCTCTCTTCTTCTCTCTCTGCTTCTATTTCTCTCAAAGTAAATATACATTAAAAAAAATTAAGTGATATGGTACTTTCTTCCACTGACTTCATAAAGGTTTTTGTTTTGTTTTGTTTTGTTTTTAAGGAATACAAGAACAGGAGACTTGGGGAAAGTTTGGATGTGCCAAGTTTGAGGTCCCTGTGGGTCTCCAAATGGAACCACACCACTGGTAGTTGGCCCTGTGGGTCTAGCACTCAGAAGAGAGGCCCTGTCTGCCGAGAAATTTTGGAAGTCATCTATGTTAGGTGATGGTCAGAAGCTTTGGAAGTAGGTTAAATCACCAAGGGAGAGTCTGTACAGAGGAAGTAGGGCAAAACCCTGGAGAACACTAGCAATCAAGGTGAATAGAGATTAAAGAACAGTTGAAGGAGCCTAAGAAGGAATGGTCAAAAAAAATAGGAGAGAACATAGGAGAAAATAATGTCAAGGAAGCCAGGATGGGAAGGAATGGCAAGAAGGAGGGAGTGGTGAAGACCACCAAAGGTTGCAGAGAGGTCAAGTAAGATTAACCTTCACACTGAAAAGTATGCACTGTATTTAGCAAACAAGTCCTCAGTGACTTGTTTCTTCTATTTTGTTTATTACTTATTTCACCCCCCACTCCCTTTGTATTAATTAGTTAGAGTTGCTATTCAATTCTTTTATTTTCCTTGTTAATCTGGGATCTCTACATAGGGTGACAAAATGGATATCTTCCGTTATATGAAGATAAGAGTCCAACTGTTTCCCCCCCAAAATGCTGTTCTTTTTCCTCTGAAGGATGAATCCTTTAGAATGCTTTCACTTCCCACTCTCACACCAAAATGAGACCTGTGGTAAAGTTTTCCTTCCCCTCTTTCTTCTTTAGTACTTTTAGTTCCAGGCTATTATTAGCATTTCCCTTCAAATATGTCTTTTCTATTTTGAGTGCTTCTATTACACATCCCCAAATACTCTATTATTATCCATATGAGTGTAACTAGTTATATATTGTAAGGATTCTTGCTCATCACAGTTTGTTTCCTTTTTATCCTCCCTCCATCTTGAAGCCTTTAAACTGATTCATTTATTATTTGGTTAGATCTTTTATTAAAATCTTTTTTACTGATGGAAGATGTGGGTGACACATCCTTTGAATCTTTGCATATCTTCAAATGTATTTCTTTAACTCTGACAGGGGAACAATGTCTTGCTACAGGATTTTTGGTATGAACTATTTTTTTCCTTAGTAATCTTCACATGATTCACCTCAATCTTCTCTGCTTCAAGTGTTACAAAAGAGAAAGTTGATGCCCCCATGATCCTTCTTCCTCTGTAAGTAACTTGTACTTTCTTTCTGGAAAATTGTAATATTTTCTTTTTATCCTTAGACTTCAGGCATTTACCAAGCTATGACTCATTTGTCTTGCCCAGAACTTGCCAAAATCTTCCAATCAGCAGACTTGGGTCTTTTTTTAGCTTGGGGAATTTATTTTCTACTACTTAAGTATTATCTCTCTCTTTTCTATCTACTTAATTTGCAGATCTTGTCTTTTGGCTTCAGAAAGTTTTGTGGTTTTTTTTTTTTTTTGGTGTTCTACTGAAATCTTTACATCCTAATGTTATTATTATTTTTTAAAGTTATTGTTCTCTAGTGGCTTGGTTGTATGCAAGCCTCTTTTCTAAGAGTATTGCTGGGCTCCTTAGGTATCATAGTAATGTTTTCTGCTCTCTGGGATCAATGCCAATCACTGGGGTGCTTTAAGAGGGGCAGACCCACAAGTGGTGGGTAGTTTTACCCCAGCCATGGCCCCAGGAGGAAGACTCTCATTTCCCAGTTTTCTTATATTGCCCAGTCTTGGGAATGGAGGTAGAGCACAGGGAACCTGTACAATCCCTCTCCCTCAAAGACATCCAGCTGGGTCTCTTTGCCAGGATACCTACTGGTGCCCAGATATTGGGGTCTTCTTCTGATCACAGAAGAAGGGGAAGTTTGAAGACTATGTGCTTATATGCACAGCTTTAAGAAAGCAACACACATTCCATTCAAGAACATATCCCAGAGTGACATGAGCAAGATGGCAGAGTGGGAAGACCTTCTTTATCCACAAACACATTTGTTCAGCAGCAATTCACAGACAAGTTCCTTTTGTGAGAAGTTCAGAAACTAATTGAAAGGTTTTGCACCCCAGGCAAACATGAAGCCAGGGTCACTGTAGCCAGGAGGGAAATTCAGGACATAATTTTTGCCAGAATTCTTACCCCCAGCACAGTACCATATGATCAGCAAGAGACTCCCTAGGTCCTAGGTTTTCACAGGGAGGGAAAGAGTTAGTTCATTCATCCAATGGTCCAACTTTTCCAAAAAGGGCTCCCCAGAGAATTGGCTTCTGTCTTGCCAGTCTTGGGGCTCTTATGAGCCCAACACAGTCTAGCCACTCAGAGGGGAACAGAGACAATGACTTGGACTGGGAAATCCCATGGCATCTCCCCCTCTGCTCAGCACAGAGAAAGCAAGCTAAACCATAGCTGCCTGCTTCTCCCTGGCAAGGGAAAGAGCTGGTTCAGGCTTCCAACACCACAACTTTTCTGGGAGCTTCCCAAAGGACTGGTTCTAACTTGCCTGTCTTGGAGTTCTGATATGACCTGACATAATCTGACTGCCTGGGGGCTAGTGAGAACAGCTACAGAGATTTGGGTTGACAGTCACCATAGTATACCTTCCTGGTTCAGCACAGAACAAGCAGAGATAGATAGATAGATTGATAGATAAATAGATAGATAGACAGTTCCAAGATTCTCCCTGAGGAAGGAAAAATTGGACAGATGGTCCCAAGTTTGGCTTTGATGGCTTCAATCTCACTTGTTCCAGTGCACTGATAGGACCCAGCATACTCTAGACATCTAGGAGCTGCAAAGAACATAGAAAGTGGGTTAGATTAGCACAAAAGATTGGGAGGTCCCTAGAATCTCTGGCAAGGCTGATTGGTGTGGGTCTTCTCCTGTACACAGCCAGTCTGGGAGAGGTGGCTATTTTGTCTACTGCAGACCAACCCAGCATCAAGGAAAATGAAGGATCAGGCAAAGATGTCACAAAGGAACACAATAAATCTTCACAAAACAATCCTAATGAAATAGAGTTATATGCTATGCCTGACAGAGAATTCAAAATAACTTGTCATAAAAATGCACACTGAGGCCATGAGAATATGAATAAAGTGATAATTTCAATAAAGAAATAGAAAATATAAAAAAGGACAAATAGAAATTATGGAGCTGAAGAACACAATAGCTAAACTTAAAAATTCACTAGAGCTGGTTCAAAAACAGACTAGATCAAATAGAAGAAAGGGTCAGTGAATCTTAAGATAAGTCATAGGAAATAATTCAGTCAGAAGAGAAAAAGGGGGTGGGGGTGGGGGAAGAATTAAAGAGTGTAGAAAGCTTAAGGGACTTATGAGACATCACTAAACAAGCTGACATACACATTGGGGGAATTCCAGAAGGAGAAAAGAGACAAAGGACCAAGAAGCTTATTCAACGAAATAACAGCTGAACATTTCTCCCCAGGTCTGGGTAAGGAAATGGATATCCAAGTCCAAGAAGCCCAAAAAAGATCAAAAAAGAAGAAGCAAAAAAAAAAAAAATCACACTGAGACACATTATAGTCAAATTGTCAAAATTCCAAGACTATCATATTCATAAGATAGTCATAAGACTATCAGTGATTTCTTAGCAGAAACCTTGCAGGTTAGAAAGAAGTGGTATGATAAATTTTAAGTACTCAAGGGGAAAAAAAATACCAACCAAGAATACTGTACCCAACAAAACTATCCTGCAAAATGAAGCTGAGATAAAGACTTTCAGACAAAAGGTAAAGGGAGTCCATCACCATTAGACCTCCTTACAAGAAATACTAAAGGAAGTTCTTCAAGTTGAAATGAAAAGGCACCAGACATCAGCACAATAGCATAAGAAAGTATAAAATGTGTTAGTAAAGGTAAATATATATGCAAATACAGAATACTGTGTTACTGTAATGGTAGTAGGTAAATTAGTTTTAATCCTAGTATAAAAAAGACAAAAGTATTAACTATAACTAACAATTCATTAAAAAAGAAACAGTATGAATAGATATAATTGTGACAACAACAAAGAATGTGAAAAGATGCTTGAAGATTGGAGAGGTCCAACTCCTGAATTCCAGGGCACTCTCAGAGCCCCACAAGGAGATAGAAAATTATGAATAGGACTGAGTTTAAGTTTCCTACTACTTCTGTGGGAAACATGGGTGTTCAAATAAAAATTGAGTTTTATAAAGTAAAAAAAAATAATAAAATTAAAATTAAAAAAAAGAATGTGAAGAGAGAAGTTATAGCGTAAAGTTTTTATATGTGATTGAACAACTTAAAATAGACTGTTTTTATGAGCTTAAAATAGATTGTTATAATTATGAGATATTTTACGTAAGCCCAAAGTAACCACCAACACCAAAAATACCTATAGAAATTACACAAAAGAAAAAGAAAAGAATTTTAAAAATATCAATACTATGGGGTGCCTGGGTGGCTCAGTCTGTTAGGCATCCAACTTCAGCTCAGGTCATGATCTTGCAGTGTATGAGTTTGAGCCCGATGTCAGACTCTGTGCTGACAGCTCAGCGCCTGGAGTCTGCTTCAGATTGTGTCTCCTTCTCTCTGCCCCTCCCCTGCTCACACCTCTGTCTCTCTGTCTCTCTCTCAAAAGTAAATAAACGTTAAAAAAATTTTTTTTAAATATCAATACCAAAAAATCAACAAAATACAAAATAAGACAGCAAGAGAGGGAAAGACACAAAAAGAATTACAAGACTAACAGAAAACAAAATGGCAATATTAAATCCTTGCCTACAAGTAATTTAAATGTGAATGGATTAAACTCCCCAATCAAAAGACATAAAGTGGCTGGATAGATAAGAAAAAAAGACCCAACAATATGCTATCTATAAGAAACTCAATTTAAATTTAAGTACATACATAGGCTGAAAGTGAAGAGATGGGAAAAGAGAGTCCATACATATGGTAACCAAGAGAGAACAGAGGTGGCTATAGATATACCACACAAAATAAACTTTGAGTCAAAAACTATTAGAAGAAACAAAGAGCATTATATGAGGATAAAAGGGTCAATTTACTAGGAAGATATGACAATTATAAATATATAATTGCACCCAATATTAGAACACTTCAGTATATAAGGCAAACATTGACAGAACTGTAGGGAGAAATAAATAGCAACACAATAATAGCAGGAGACTTCAATACTTCACTTTTAATAATGAATAGAACATTCAGACAGAAGACCAATAAGGAAACACAGGATTTGAACAACACTGTGGACCAAATGAACCTAAGAGGCATATCTAACCAACAGCAGGAGAACATACATTCTTCTCAAGTACACATGGAATTTTCTCCAGGATAGATCACATGTTAGGTTACAAAACCAGGCTTAACAAGTTTAAGAAGACTGAAATCATACCAAGTATCTTTTATGAAATGAATCTAGAAATCAATACCAAAAGGAATCTGTGAAATTCACAGATATGTGGAAATTAAATAACATACTCTTTTGTTAATGTTTATTTATTATTTTTGAGAGAGAGAGCAGAGTGTGAGCAGGGGAGGGGCAAAGAGAGGGAGACACAGGATCTGAAGCAGCCTCCAGGATCTGAGCTGTCAGAAGAGAACCTGATGTGGAGCCCAAACCCGTGAACCAGGAAATCATGATCTGAGCTAAGTTGGATGCTCCAAAGTGCTTCAAAGTTGAACACCACTCAGACACCCCTAAGCAACATATTCTTGAACAAAAATTGGTTCAAAGAAGAAATCAAAAGGAAATTAGAAAATACATCAGGTCAAACCAACAACAACAACAACAAAAAAACCCTATGACTCACCAAGATTTATGATATGTAGCAAAAGCAGTACTAAAAGGGAAATTTGTTGAGAGTAAAAAGAAGAAGGGATAGAGAGAATAAAGATCTCAAATAAACAACCTAACTTTACACCTCAAGGAGCTAGAAAAAGAACAAACTCAGCCAAAAATTAGCAAGGAAATAACAAAGATTGGCGCAAAAATCAATGAAACAGAGAATAAGAAATTAATTTAAAAAACAAAAACAAAACAGGTTCTCCTGGGTGGCTCATTCAGTTAAGCATCTGATTTTTGGTTTTGGCTCGTGTTGTGGTCTCACAGTTTCATGGGTCTGAGCCCTGGAACAGGCTCTGTGCTGACAATGCAGAGCCTGCTTGGGATTCTCTCTCTCTCTTGTTCTCTCTCTCTCTCTCTCTCTCTCCTACTCCCTCTCTCTCTCTCGCTGTATCCCTCCCTCACTCACACTGTCTCTGTCTCTCTCAAATTAAATAGGTTAAAAAATTAAATTATATTAAATTAAAAACAAAAACAAAAACTGGGGTGCCTGGCTGGCTCAGTTGGTTACACTCCAACTCTTGATTTGGACTCACATCATGATCTCACAGTTGTGGGTTCAGTCCCATGTTGGGCTCTGTGCTTGGCATGGAGCCTGCTTGGGGTTCTGTCTCTCCTTATCCCTCTGCCCCCCCACATCAAAACAAAAACAACAACAATAACAACAACAAAATGAAACCAAGAAATGGTTCTTTCAAGAACCAAAGATAAATGAAATTGAATAATCCTTAGATAGACTAAGGAAAAAAGAAGGCTAAAATAAATAAAATCAGTAATGAAAGAGGAGACATTACCTCTGATGCCACAGAAATAAAAGAGGATCATAACAGGCTACTATGAACAATCATGCAGCAACAAATTGAATAACCTAGAAGAAATGGATAAATTCCTAGAAACATACAACCTACCAAGACTGAATCATAAAGATATAGAAAATCTAAACAGACCTATAATTAGCATTCAGGTTGAATCAGTAATTAAAAACCTCCTAATAAACAAAAGCCCAGGACCAGATGGCTTCACTGGTGAATTCTACAAAACATTTAAAGAATTAATGCCAATCCTCAAACTTTTAGAAAAGATTGAAAAGAAAGGAACACTTTCACACTCATTTTATGGGCAGCATAACCCTGATACCAAAAGCAAAGACACCATATATGAAAAAATAAAATTGTAGGGCAATATCCCTGATGAATAAAGATGCAAAAATGTTCAGTGAAATACTTACAAATTGAATCCAGCAGCACACTAAAAGGATCATACACCAAAGCCAAGTGGAATTTATCCCTGGGATACAAGGATGTTTCAACATATAAAATTCAATTAATGAGATACCTCATGTTAACAGAATAAAGGATAAAAATCACATGATTGTCTCCAGATGAAAAAATGTTTTTGACAGAATTCAACATCATTCCATGATAAAAACTCTCACCAAACTAGGAATAGAAGGAAATTACCTCAATATAATAAAGGACATATATGAAAACCCACAGCTAATATCAGACTCAATGGTGAAGAACTAAAAGCTTTTCCTCTATCATCAGGAGCAAGGCAAGGATGCCCACTTTCACCACTTCTGTTCAACATGTTACTGAAAGTACTAGCTAGAGCAAATGGGCAAGAAAAATAAATGTCATCTAAATCAGAAAAGAGGAAGTCCCTATTTGCAGACAACATGATCTTATATGTAGAAAACACTAAAGACTCCATGAAAAACCGTTAGAACTAATAAACTAATTCAGTAAAATTGCCAGATACAAAATCAACATACACCACCAAAAAACTGCTAGAACTGATTCATGAATTCAGCAAAGTTGCAGGATATAAAATCAATGCACAGAAATCGATTGCATTCCAATACACCAACAATGAAGCAATAGAAAGAGAAATCAAGGAATCAATCCCATTTGCAATTGCACCAAAAATCATAAAATACCTAGGAATAAATCTAACCAAAGAGGTGAAACATCTATACACTGAAAACTATAGAAAGCTTATGAAAGAAATTGAAGAAGACACAAAAAAATGGAAAAATATTCCATGCTCCTGGATAGGAAGAACAAATATTGTTAAAATGTCAATACTACCCAAAGCAATCTACATATTCAATGCAATACCTACCAAAATAATACCAGCATTCTTCACAGAGCTAGAACAAACAAAATTCCTAAAATATGGAACCAGAAAAAAACCTGAATAGCCAAAGCAATCTTGAAAGAGAAAACCAAAGCAGGAGGCATCACAATCCCGGACTTCAAGATGTATTACAAAGCTGTAATCATCAAGACAGTATGGTACTGGCACAAAAACAGACACACAGAATAGAGAACCCAGAAATGGACCCAAAACTATATGGCCAACTAATCTTTGACAAAGCAGGAAAGAATATCCAGCGGAATAAAGACAGTCTCTTCAGCATGTGGTGCTGGGAAAACTGGACAGAAACATGCAGAAAAATGAACCTGGACCACTTTCTTACACCATACACAAAAATAAACTCAAAATGGATGAAAGACCTAAATGTAAGACAGGAAGCTATCAAAATCCTTGAGGAGAAAGCAGACAAAAACTTTTTTACTTTTACCACAGCAACTTCTTACTCAACACGTCTCCTGAGGCAAGGGAAACAAAAGCAAACATGAACTATTGGGGACCTCATCAAAATAAAAAGCTTCTGCACAGTGAAGAAAACAATCAACAAAACTAAAAGGCAACCGATGGAATGGGAGAAGGTATTTGCAAACGACATATCAGATAAAGGGTTAGTATCCAAAATCTGTAAAGAACTTATCAAACTCAACACCCAAAAAACAAATCATCCAGTGAAGAAATGGGCAAAAGACATGAATAGACACTTCTCCAAAGAAGACAACCAGATGGCCAACCGACACATGAAAAAATGCTCCACATCACTCATCATCAGGGAAATACAAATCAAAACCACAATGAGATACCACCTCACACCTGTCAGAATGGCTAACATTCACAACTCAGTCAACAACAGATGTTGGCGAGGATGCAGAGAAAGAGGATCTCTTTTGCACTGCTGGTGGGAATGCAGACTGTTGCAGCCACCCTGGAAAACAGTATGGAGGTTCCTTAAAAAATTAAAAATAGAACTACCCTACAACCCAGCAATTGCACTACTAGGTATTTATCCAAGGGATAGAGGTATGCTGTTTTGAAGGGGCACATGCACCCCAATGTTTATAGCAGCACTATCAACAATAGCCAGAGTATGGAAAGAGCCCAAATGTCCACTGATGAATGAATGGATAAGAAGATGTGGTGTGTGTGTGTGTGTGTGTGTGTGTGTGTATCCCAGTGTGTATGTCACTGGGATTTTAATAGAGGTATATATGATATATATAATATATACATACATATATACACACACACAATGGAGTATTACTCAGCAATCAAAAAGAATGAAATCTTGCCATTTACAACTATGTGGATGGAACTAGAGGGTATTAGGCTAAGAGAAATTAGTCAGAGAAAGACAAATATCATATGACTTCATTCATATGAGGACTTTAAGATAAAAAACAGATGAACATAAGGAAAGGGAAGCAAAAATAATATAAAAACAGGGAGGGGGACAAAACATAAAAGACTCTTAAATATGGAGAACAAACAGAGGGTTACTGGAGGGGTTGTGGGAGGGGGGATGAGCTAAATGGGTAAGGGACTTTAAGGAATCTACTCCTGAAATCATTGTTGCACTATATGCTAACTAACTTGGATGTACACTAAAAAAATAAATTAAATAAAAAATAAGCAAAATAAACATACAAAAAATTAGTTGTATTTCTATACACTAACAACAAACTTTCTGAAAAAGAAACTAGTAAAACAATCCCATTTACAATAGCGCCAAAAAGAATAAAACACTTGGGAATAAATCTAACTAAGGAGGTAAAAGACTTCTTTACTGAAAACTACAAAACACTAATGAAAGAAATAAAATACAACATAGAAACACATTTCAAGGTCATGGATTTGAAGACTTAATATTCTTGAAAATGTCCATACTATCCAAAGTTCTCTACAGATTCAAAGCAATCTCTATTAAAATCCCAATGACATTTTTTACAGAAATAGAAAAAACAATTCTAAAATTCATACAGAACAACAAAAGACTATGAACAGCCAAATCAACCTTGAGAAAGAAGAATAAAGCTGGAGTCATCACACTTTCTGATTTCAACACAGTGTATATAAAGGTACAATAATCAAAACAGCATAGTACTGGCAAAAGGAAAGACGTATAGACAAATGGAACAAAATAGAGAACACAGAAATAAATCCATACATATGTAATTAACAAGTGTGACAAGAATATGCAATGGGAAAAGAATAATCTCTTCAACAAACAGTGTTGAGAAAACTCGATGTAAATATACAGAGGAATGAAACTGGATTCTTATCTTACACCATACACAAAAATCAACTCAAAATGGATTAAAGACTTAAATTTAAGACCTGAAACTGTAGAACTCCTAGAAGAAATAGTGAAAAAGCTTCATGACAGTGGTCTTGGTAATAATTTCATGATCTGACACAAAAGCAGGCAGCAAAAGCAAAAATAGACAAGTGGGACTACATCAAACTAAAAAGCTTCCTCACAGCAAAAACAAACAAACAAAAAAATCCAATCAACAGACTGAAAAGGCAACATATGAAATGGGAAAAAATATTTTCAAACCATATATCTGATAAAGGGTTGGCCTCCAAAATATATAAAGAACCCATATAACTCAGTTGCAAAAACAAAAATCCTAATAACCCAATTAAAAATGGGCTAAGTACTTGAGTAGATATTTCCCCCAAAGAAGCCACACAAATGGCCAATAGGCATATAAAAAAATGCTCAACATCACTAATCATCAGGGAAAGGCAAACCAAAACAACGAGATATTACCCTCACACCTATCAGAATGGCTATTACCAAAACAAAACAAAAGACAACAAGTGTCATAGAGAAATTGGACACTGTCGGTGGAACTGTCAGATGGTGCAGCTGCTATGGAAAACAGTATGGAGTTTCCTCAAAAAATTAAAAATAGAACTATCACATGACCCAGCAATCCCACTCTGGGTATTTATGCAAAAGAATTGAAATCAGGATCTTGAAGAGATATCTGCATTCTAGCGTTCATCGCAGCACTATTCACAATAGCCAAGATGTGGAAACAACTTAAATATCCATTGACAGATGGGAAAAGAAAATGTGGCATATACATACCTGAAATATTACTTATCCTTAAAAAAGAAATTCTGCAATATGAGACAACATGGATGAGCCTTGAAGACATTATGCTAAGAAAGCCCATCATAGAAAGACAAAGACCACATGATTTTACTAATATGAGGTATCTAAAACATTCAAATTCATAGAATCAAAGACTGGAATTAATAGTTGTTGGGGAGTGGGGTAAGGAGGAAATGGGAAGTCACTAATGAAAGGACATAATGTTTTATTTAAGCAAGATAAGTTTTAGAGATCTGCCATACAACATTGTACCTATATGCAACAATACTGTATCATACAACTAAAAATTTGCTAAGAGAGGAGATCTTGTGTAAGTGTTCTTACCACAATAACATAATTTTTTTAAAAAAGAAACAGGGTAAAATGACATGTGAGAATAATTCATTCCTAATAACTTGGTCAGACTTTAAAACGAAAGAAGGAAGAAGGGAAGGAAAGAAGGAAGGAAGGGAGGGAGGGGTGGGTGAAAGAGAGGGGAAGGGAGGGGAGGAGAGGGGAGGGAGAGAGGAAGTAAAGAGTAGGAGAGATATAGCCTAATATCTCACAGTTATGCACATCTCTTAAAAAAGAAGTCATCTCAGTTCAGAGTCTGTAGTCTGACCTGCGTTCCCCCTGGCTGGGGACAGTCCTCCAGTCCCTGGTTCTGCAGATGGAGTGCCATCTCTCCAGACTTGGCATTGCAGGAATCCCTTTTAGTCTCTTTCACTTAGACTTTGGAGAGGTGAGGCACATCTAATCTTGCTTGTCATTCTGGCTTCTGACCTCAAGGAGGAAAAGCTTTGGTCTCTCAATCCCCAAATTCACCTTTTGTTCAGGTTCCATATTCATCTCTGAGATGTAGGGATGACAGTTCCCCTACCTGGTCTCCAGGAAATTGTTCTGACATCATTGCTTTCCCTGAACCCTCCATAAAATGCTAGGCTGGGGACTGGCTTTCTCTCTCTTGCGTAGTTTACATATTCTAGCAATTAGTGCTTGCCCCGCCTTTGTTTTTAAGTCTTGGAGCCAAGCCGCTCTAAGCCCTTTTCCATTTCATCAGTTTGAATCCTTTCCCTGCCCTGTTTTTCCACTTCCTGTCCATCATCTTGAGCATTCCTGACTGGCCCTAGATTTGGGTCAAGAAGGTTCCCACTTTCAATGAAGAGAGTGTGGATGAATGCTGGTGTGGTTTCAACAGTGTGATCTTGAGCAAGTCACTTAAACTTCGTGAGCCTCACTTTCTCATCTGTGAAATGGTTATAAGATCTCCCCTGCTCACTTCACAAGCTTATTATAGGGCTCAAATGACATGAGAAAGTACTTTGAAAACTGAAGTGCCCTACACTGTGTAAAGCTTTATTTTGTCCTTTCAAAAACAGTGGTTCAAGTTTCTTAAGTGGGGCTTTGCAGTATTATTTCCATGGATTTAGCCATTTCGAAGCTACTGGTAGAGCTTTTCTTTATAAGTTCATTCTGTCTCTGAAAACAATTGCTTTTTTATTTACTGAAAGGCCATAACTCTGGGTGAAAAAGAAGGCTTCTCTCCACTGTCTGATATGATTACAATTTAAAGTTCACTACTACTAGACTTGCAGACCTGTCTTTGACACTAATCAGGATTCTTACACCATACACATCAGGTGGCTGATGTGGTAGACATGGAGATGCGCCCCACTTCTCCTTTCAAGAAAGGACTTGCTGTCCAGCTGCAGGGAGTGAGGTCAGGGTATGCCTCAGCTTTGAAAATCACCTGGCCCAAGGTCACACCCTTCCTGGGGCAGCCAACATCTGCCCTGTGACTGGGTGAGATTGGGGTGAGATCTAAGCCTATTCTGGCCTGACAAGTGACACTGTGTTGGGCAACACTGGATTCAGAGCTCCCCATGCAGTTGGCTGAGGCTTTGCAAGACTGCATTGAGTTGGACTTCATCCTCTACCCAATCCTACTTCCTCTCTTTCCTTCACAGATGCTGATCCCTAATAAACATCTTGCACACCGGATTCCATCTCAGCATCTGTTCCAGAGAACCCAACCTATAATAATCGGCTATGATGTACCAGTAAGGCAGAATGGGTGGGGTGGGGAGGGGCATGTATATTGAAAACCAAGAAAATAAGGAAAATACAGGAAGGGTAGAGGGACAATTTGAAAGAGCCCTGCTGTACAACCTCAGACAGATCCATGTCTAACAATGATTGGGTGACTCAGATACTGTACTTATGATAGGTGGAAATCTGTTGTTATTTGCCTAACTTAGAACAGGATTTCATAAGGGAAGCAATATCTTGTATTCTTATTCCCAGTGCTAGAGATGACCTGATTTGATGATCTCACCTTGAAGTACCAAAGGCTGACTTCTCAAAAAATGCAAATATCTGCTGGGTATCATAAAATAACCCCACCTAGTATCAAGATTAGCCAAATCACCTAAATGTTAGTCATGGTTCTATGTTTCAACTATCTTTAAATGTGCAATGAAAGAGAAAAATAGCATTTTCTAGAACTCATTGTCTTCTTATTTCATTTGGAAAGATGGGTTTGAAGGTTGAGATTTAGCCTGGTAGAGGTCAGAGATAGTTTCTGTAGTGACAGAAGCCACTGCAAATCCTGGCAATAAAAGGTAATCCTTGAAAATGAAAATATGTCATCTGTCAACCCAACCCTCCACCCCTGCACACACTTAAAACCCCTAACTAACTTCCCATTGTTCTTATAATAAAAACCTCAGTCCTACATGGTCCCACCCAGAGTCTGGCCCCTAACTTAGTCTCCAGCCTTATTTCATTCCCTTTTCCTCCTTGCCCCTTATGTTCTTTATGCTACAGCCACATTGGCCTTCTTGTGGTTCCTCAAATAAACCATGTTGCCTCCTGTCATAGGATCTCACACATGCTATCCCCTCTGCCTATGACTCTCCCACCCACACCAACACCTAGTTAACTAGGTGACCCCACACCCTACATCTAGGATAGGTTCCTCAGTGATATGATCTCACAGAATCACACTCCTTTCTTTAGGACATCTATCTCTTTATGTCATTTAGAATTATATCCTCATGCAATTACTTGGCTAATTCCATCTCCCCACTTAGACCACAGGCTTCAGGAAGGCAGGACTGATGTCTGGTTTTGCTCTCCATCCTATTCTTATCTTCTAGCACAATTCCTGGCAGATAGGAAGCACCCAATTTGTTGAATAAATGAATAAATGAATGAGTGAATGAACAAAGAAATTTCTGGAGTTTTTTTTGTTTGTTTGTTTGTTTTTGGTTGGGAGGCTTGAAGTTTCGTGCAGTTAAAATGTAGAAATGGAGAGTTAAAAACCAGACATGGTTGGGTGGAAGATGTGTTTGGTAGCAACTATCATGGAGATTTTCTCCCTAACCCCTGGCCAGAGGGCAGGATGGGGGTGGGGAGGCAGCACAGCACCATCAGGAGTCACAGCATACCTGCCAACCTCATCACAGAGGATCAAAATACCCAACTTCCAGGCCTTAGAGTAAGTGAAAATTATTCACTTTACAGGAGGAAATGCTGTGGAATTAAAGTTGGAGTATATTCTTGAATTGGATATTTTTCTCCAGGGCCCTAAAGTTTACTAGCTGGAATCATTTTTTAAGGACCATTCTATTTAACTTTTGAAAATGAAAGCATCTGCCTTCTAATGGAAAAGGTACTTCTCATTGTAAAGATAGCACACAATGTTCTTGGCCTCTTTGGTCTCCAGAAAAGGAAAGTCAGATATCTCCCTGTGTCCTCACTATATCTTGAACCCCTATGTCAACAAAATAAGCCAGATTAATAGCTAACTCTTTTTTTTAGAATTACTTATTACTAAAACTACCAGCCCATCCTGAGAAACACTAGGTAGGACAGTCTACATAGATGTATCTGCCCCTCAAGGAGCCATAGGAGGCTTAGGAAGCTAGAGATGGAAAGGCCCTAAATAATCTCAAGGCTACTGTGTTCAGAAAAGAAGCCAAGTTTATCATGAATTGAAAAGTTTTATTCCTCAAAAAGCATCAGAAAAACTGTAATTAGCTAATCAAATTATTTATCAAATATTCCTACTTGGCATAAGCCCTATTGTGTCATAGTGAAAAGGTGTCCCTTTCTTAAGGATATTATAACCCAACAAAAGAAGTAAGATTTGGAAGAACTATAATGTTGGTCAACAACACAAGGTACAGCATAAGTGTTAGCAAAGTTCAGACAGCCCACAGCCAATAGCACTAATGACCACTGAGCTAGCTATGAGATAGATATGATTACACTCTCCTTTGAAAAGCTGAGTAACATACCCAAGGCTGTAAATTTAAAAAGCAGTTTCAAGGGGCACTTGGGTGGCTCAGTCAGTTGAGTGTCTGACTTTGGCTCAGGCCATGATCTCATGGTCCAAGAGTTCGAGCCCCTCATCAGGCTCTGTGCTGATGGCTCAGAGTCTGGAGCCTGCTTTGGATTCTGTGTGTCCCTCTCTCTCTGCCCCTCCCCTGCTCATGCTCTCTCTCTCTCTCTCAAAAATAAACAAACATTAAGAAAAAATTTTTAAAGAGTTTCAAAGTTAGTTCTATCTGATTCCAAAGCCCATGATCATAGCCTCTGAGTTCCTGGGGCTTGTAGAGTTCAGGGAGAGGGAGAATTGAGGCTGGCATGGAAGGCAAGGCTTGATGAGGAACATGGTTCTGGACTAGGCCTTAACCAGGCACAATGCTCACTGAGATAAGAGAGAGAAGGAGGAAAGTCAATTCATGGAGCTGTCGTGGAATGAGGATGTAGAGAGATGACAGAGAAGAAAGGGGAAGGAGTACAGAGTGAAGCCAGCTGCTTGGATACAGTCATCTTGGAAGGAGTGGTGAATGAGGACACCTGCCTTGTATGCTGTAACGACTTGATGCACCCTTCTTCTTTCTTATAAAATATTATATTCCTACACAGAAAGACCTGGAGAAGACTGGAAGAACAGTTGGGTGGAAGAGGAATCTCCTCTTTCCTTTCCTTTGCTCTCTATCACTCTTTGCTCTCTCTGAGTGCATTATCTCAGATACTCCAGCCAGCCGGCCTAAAGTCCATGTCACAAACTTTTTGAGTCCTACATCCCAAGAAGGGTAGCATCTTGGCCTGAGGTTGCCTGATAAAGCCTGGCTGGTCCCAAATGGAACCAGAACTACATTCCTTCTACTGACTATGGTCTCTGAACCAGAGGGTTTGGGGGCATGTGTATCAGACTACAGTCACTCTCCCTACCACTGGACAGACAGCATTCCAAGGAAGGTAGGTCTAATTCAGTGGCACAAGCAGAGTTTTGTGCTTAAGCTCTACCACCACTAGGCATACATCGTTTTACACAGACATGTGATCACTCTACAGCCTTTTATTCATTTGCTCCTTCACTCATTCAACAGGTAATTAATGAATGGCCATTTCAAGCCAAGGACTGTGCTAGGTGTTGGGGGAGAGAAGCTCAAACAATATGTGGCCCCTAATCTCAGGAGCTGTATACTGTTATTGATGATGGGCATTGACAACAAATTGTCAGGCAATAGTAACTAACTATAATGAATGTTAGGATAAAGAGAAGCTCAGGAGGCTCCATGGGACTCACTGCAAGCTGCTTGCCTTGTTCATTTCTATACCTCTAATACCCATCACTATGCCTGACACACAGTAGGTGCTCATTAAATTTTTAGTGAATTAAATGAAGATCTTACTGGGGTGCCTGGTGGCTCAGTTGGTTGAGTGTCTGACTCTTGATTTCAGCTCAGGTCATGATCCCAGGGTTGTGGGATCAAGCCCCATATCTGGCTCTGTGCTAAGTATAGAGACTGCTTAAGATTTTTTTTTTTTCTCTCTCTCTCGCTTTGTGCCTTTCCCTGCCTGCACACACTCGGGAAGGGAAAGGAAGGGGAGGGGAGGGGAGGGGAGGGGAGGGGAGGGGAGGGGAAAAGAAAAAAGGAAAGAAGAAATGAGATGCCTGGAAATGGACCATTTATTTAAATGAAGATCTTACTAGGCCCGACTCTGAGCTCTGTCTCTCTGTGGCTTCTCTCCATTGGTCTTAAGCCTGACAGTTGGCATCCTAAGCCTGGATGAGATAAGGATACGTGACATTCTTCAAATACAGTATGCTAGAGTTGGGGAAACTGGACAAATTAGTCTGTATCACCTCCATCCCCTCCTGGATATCATGCCCCCATAGTTGAGGTCTTTCATGAACCACTTGGAACTTCATGCTTTCCTAATTCCTCCTCATCCTGGATGCCCTCCTTAGAATATGCAAGTTGGTCAATGTCCCAGTTCAATCCAGAGCTTGACACAGAACCTTGAGCGCTCTAGCTGGCTCAATGGTAGGGGGCCACCTCCTCCCCTGAAATAATGGGCTGTGGAAACAGCAATCCTGGCTTTTGATTGGGGTCTTCCAACACCACCAAGGCCTCCAGGAGGCAAATTTGTCCAGGGAAGCAGAGCCATTCTGGGGAAAGCTGAGAAAGGGAGTGAAGAGGTCCTCTGAGGAGACTGAGAAGTGATTCTATTTGGAGGATAGTGATACATCCTCTATCACTTGTACCTTGAGGTACATTGGATAACTGAGCTGATAGGAGAGGGAGGGTCCTGTGAAGGGGTAACTAGGAGGCGTGAGGCAACTGCCCCTTCAAGCAAGGCAGGCTGAGTAAGGTCCAGAAAGGCTCTGGCCAGAGCCCAACTCTTCAGCCAGAAAGCCCCTCAAAATCAATTGCAGAGTGGTCTTGGGGCATGCTCAAAGCCCCTCAGCTGAGCAGTAGCAGAATGGAGTTAGAACCAGGTCTCCTGATGTCCATTCTTGAGTTTTTTTCTCATCACCCTGCTGCCTCCTGGGTATGGGTCTCACAGCAGTTCTTGGCCTGTCATATCCAAGAAGTCTCCCTTCACAGAAGGCTCCTTCATCTCAGGCAGGCAGGGCTTTTCTGGTTTTGATGGGTGGCTTTTTTAATCCTCCAGTACCAACTGTCTCCCTGTTTCTATCCATCCCTTTCCTTGGAAAGATCTCCTGGGGTCTTCAGTGGCCACATGATGGGTAGCCTGGGTTTGCTGCCCAGCAGCAAACCTAGGGACAATGGGCACATGCCTTGGCTTCTGGGCATGCTGATCCTTTTCTCCAGAGAGGTCGGGGGGGGGGGGGGGTGGAATCCAGTGACTTCTCCAGCCTTAAGAATTCCTGTCCTCCTCCTCAGTCTGACCCTCGCTCTGCCCGCCTGGGCCACAGCAGTGCCCACGGGCAGGGCAGTGAGAAAAGGAGGGAGACCTGGGTTTGCTGGTTTTCTTGGCCAGGCACCAGGAGCATGAGTCCTGCCCACCCTTTTTCTGCCAGCCTGCAGTCTCCACTAGCTCCTCTCCCTCTCTCACCCGCCTGTCCCTCCGGGCTGCTCAGGCGCCACCACTACTGTCCCCAACCCGCCCCGCCAGCCTGAGCAAAGGGCAGCGTGACTCACGGCGGCGGCGGCGCTGCCACCAGCCCACGGCTTGCCCGAGGCGTATAAAGGCTGCCCGGCGGGCCGCGGCGATTCCTGCCCGGCCCGAGGCGCGCAGAGCATGGCCAGGGGCGCGGAGCGAGGTCGCGGGGACGCCGGCTGGGGCCTGCGGGGCGTTCTGGCGGCGGTGGCGCTGCTCTCGGCGCTCAATGCCGCTGGCACGGTGTTCGCGCTGTGCCAGTGGCGCGGGCTGAGCGCAGCGGTGCGGGCGCTGGAGGCTCAGCAGGGCCCGGAGCAGCGCGAGGACAGCGCCCTGCGCTCCTTCTTGGCCGAGTTGAGTCGCGCGCGGCGCAAGGCGCCGGCTCCTCCCCCGGACCCCGCAAGCGCCGCGCGCAATAAGCGCAGCCACGGCGGGGAGCCCGCGCCGCACATCCGCGCAGAGAGCCACGACATGCTGATGATGATGACCTACTCCATGGTGCCGGTAGGCGGGGGCTTGGCTCCCAATGGCGCCTCCGCCGGGGTGGGCGGCGGGCAGCGCGGGGAGAGAGGCCCAGAGGTCCTGTGCTCCCCTGGATGGATGGCGAGGAGCCTAGAGAGGGCCCTGGGCTTGAGCACGGCTGGGAATGTCACCTGGGCCAGCACCTTACCCCTCTGAGGTCAGTTTCCTCATCCTTCTTTGAGTCGGCAGATAAATGAGGGGCGCAGGCAGTGTTTTTAAGAGCCTACTTTCCTTCGTTACTTCGAACAAAACTTTTCACAGCACGGGGAAGACTTTTCTGAGGGCGCAGGCTTCTTCAATAAAAGGATTCTTTCCCTGGCTTCATCTAGTGGTCTGGCTTTTCACCTGGCCTGGGACCATCCTCAAGAGATCGGTTGAAGCGAACACAGTCCACTCTAATTTTATCAATCACCTGGGACCTTGATGCATAAAAAGTTGCTCTTAGGTAAAGCGATTCCAAATGGGAAGATTGATATAGAGAAATTTGCTTAAAATTCACCGTGAATGCTGAGGTTCTAATGTGGCCTCCAGCGGGTCTATGGAACTCCAGAAATTACCAGTGTGCATTCAAGGGGCCGTGCATCTAGGGAGAGTGCATTAGATTAATTTCATTAGCTTTTCATTCGATTTGCACTCCCCCAAAAAGATTTAAGAAACTCTGCTCTTAAAAAAAAAAAAAAAAAAAAAAAAAGGACTTAAAGCAAAGCCTCAAAAATCTTTTTTTTCCAGTTTCAAGTTTTTTTGCTTTTGCTGCTTTCAACTCAATAATTATCTAACAATTACATTCAGATCACATTGCAGTTCCCCATTCCATTTCATTATCCTTTACAACCACAGGAGTCTTGTTTCATTTTATAATTACAAAGATTTCAGTTCTGTTGTCCCAAGAGTGAGCCATACTTCGGAATCCTAGGTATTTGAAGATAAACTCACTTAAAGCTTCTGTTATCATAGAAACTTTTAAATATCTTATATGAGCAGACATGCTTTTACAACTACAACATGGAAGTATTACACACTGCAATACATCTTTTGAGAGAGACCAAATTTTTCCATTCCTGGCTTCTTCTTCCTCTTCTTTTTTTTTTTAAACCTATGTCATCATTTAACTATCTGTGTCCAAGCAAATTTTTTAAAAGACCTCTCTAAAATGAAGAAAACATAGACACACTTTGGGGAATTTGCTCTTTCCCTTGGTTCCCTACCATGTATTTTGAGGGTTTTTTGAAACCCTTCAAGAAGGATGCATTTGAGCATCAACATTTTATATTTTTAATCTAGAAGCTTCTGTATTGCAGCCTGTTCAGTCACTAACCCAACGGGATGGAGAGATCCATTTCTGTGTTAGCCTGAAAGCCAGATTTAACTACTACCACCTTCTCTGTTATAGGTCAGAGGGCAGAAACATCACATTTGTCAGGCTGAGAAGCATTCATAGATTATCACCAACTCGTCCACCACATGTAATGGGTATGCTTTGACCTTATAGAGTCATTGAGGGAATTTCCATGCAGGTCAGGAGGAAGCAACTGTCATATTGCTGACTTTCTGGTTGGGAGTAGTTCTCAAGCAGTAGTCTAGGGGTCAACCTGGAAGCACACGAAAATGCAGATTCCAGGGTCCCACCCTCATACTTATAAAATGATCATCCCCAGAATTGTCTTCCTTAAGAAGTCCTCTGATTCCCATTCCCCCACCTTCCCACCCCCTTGTGAGTTTGATACAGGGGTCCAGGGGCCACTTTGAGAAAGCTGCTTTAGATCACTGCTTCTCTACTTTATTTATTTTTTTAGTGTTTACTTATTTATTTTGAGAGAGAGAGAGAGAGAGAGAGAGAGAGAGAGAGAGAGAGAAAATGCTTGTACATGCACAAATAAGTGAGCAGGAGAGGGGCAGAGAAAGAGGGAGAGAGAGAATCATAAGCAGGCTGTGTGCTCTCAGCACTGAGCCCAGGGGCCAGGGCTCCATCTCACTACCAAACCTTGAGATCAAGACCTGAGCTGAAATCAAGAGCCACTCAGATGCCCACACCACTTCTCTACTTTAATATGCACATGAATATCCTGATGATCTTTTTCAAATGCAGATTCTGACTCAGAAGGTCTAATTTCAGGCTTGAGATTCTGCACTTCTCATAAGCTTCCGCTGATATCAAAGCTGCTGGTTTGAGGACCACACTTTGAATAGCATGGTTCTAGAGTGATGGTTGCACATTGAAATCACATAGGGAGCTTTAAGCATGACTGATGCCTGGATCCTATGACCACAGATTCTGAATTAATTGTTAGAGGTGCAGCCTGGGGTGCCCGGACATTGGCATACCTTCCTGATGACAGTGAGCAGCATTAAGCATCTCACTTCCACCAGGTCTCTTTTGAGGTCTCTGCTTCAAGCAGAGGAACCAATTTTATTGCCGAAAGCCCTTTAGTTTATTCTAGCAATATTCTTATCATTCATCTTTGCAAATTTTTCTCATTTTTACTCTTTGCCTTTCTCAGAGCAGAGAATTATTTACATGAGGAAATGGTGTTTTAAAAAGCACTTTCACAAGCACCTCTAGTAGAAAAGTTGCTAAGAAAGGCACCTGGGTGGCTCAGTTGGTAAGCGTCTGACTTCAGCTCAGGTCACGATCTCATGGTTCATAAGTTCAAGCCCCATGTCAGGCTCTGTACTGACAGCTCAAAGCCCTGGAGCCTGCTTAGGAATCTGTGTCTCCTTCTCTCTCTGCCCTTCACCTGCTCGTGCTCTGTCTCTCTCTCTCTCAAAAATAAACATTAAAAACTATTAAAAAAAAAAGTTAAGTTGCTAAGAGAACTGTTTATACGTCATGGAGGTCACTGTGCACAGTGTTATGGTTGAAATCTATACCTTCCCCCACCCTTTTATACAGCACCAGGAGGTTTTGAATGAGGATGAGATCAGAGGTTCCCCTCCGCCCTGCCACCCCACTCCACTGAGGTTCCATGTCCTTAGAGATCTAGGAACAAAAAATAAGTGGTAGGCAGATTAATGTCAGCATTTCAAAAAGGCTCATTTATCCAAGATGAGCCTCCTCAAGCTAACTGGCACTTCAAATTCTGTGCTTTTGGCTGAGAGTATATATCAGCTCAGCATGGTAATCCTTCTTAGCACATTCTGCCCAGAAACTGGTTGTTGGAAGGGCAACATAACTAATCATTACTTAAGAACAGTTAGTTTGGTACAGCCAAACGCATTAAATCCTTAAAAACAACTGGGTACTTTGGAGAAAAGTCATAAGGGCCTGGGTACCACTGAGCTAGACCAGCATTGGGAACCCATCTGCCAGGAACTCATGCAGGAAATGCGGCCTCTGTTTAGTCCCCGCCCCACTTCACACTGCCCCCCATCTCACTTTCCCCATCGGCTGCTCTCTCATCCCATTCTCTAGGTCTTACACTTACTGGTGTTCTGGTAGCTTCATCATCCTGTCCAAAATCTAGGGTCATGCCCCCAGTAGGAAAAGGGTTTTATTTCTCACAATGAACACCCTAAGAAGCTCTAAATGGTTGAAGATTTACATTTTTAAAAAATGAAACTCTAAAACTACTAGAGGAAAAGAAGGGTAAATTCATTTTTAATGTTGGAATGGAGAAAATCTTTCTTTTAAACAACTAGAAAGCCAGAAGCAAATAGTAAACAAATATAACTGCATTTAAAAAGCACACACAACAACAAAAACAAGCAGATGTACCCCGTAAACAAATGTAAAAGATAAATGACAAACTGGAAAAAAAAATTGCAGCTCATACCATAGATATAAGGCTAATCTTCTGAATATATATAGCACTCCTATAAGTTAATAAGGAAAAAAAAAAAACCACAAGAATTTAATAGGAAAATCAGCAAACATAGGAATCCAATAGGAAAATGGAACACAGTTCTCAGAAAAAGAAATACAAATGTTTCTAAGTAAACATGTAAGAAAAGATGTTTAAGCTTAAAAATGCAAATTACACCTGTCCTGAAACATAATTTTCACCTGTCAGAATGACAAAACTACAAACGTCTGACCACACATTCTCTTGGGGAAGCTAAAGAGAAATAGACATGCTTTTGCATTGCTGTTTGGACTGCAAATTAATATGACCCATATGGAAGGCAATTTGGCAATACCTAAAAACATTACAAATACATTTACCCTGTGACCCAGAAATATCACTTGTGGGAATTTATCCTGAATATATAAAAATATATATATTTTTATATATTCAGGATATATTCATTCTATGAAATGATATATGCACATATGCAGTGTGGAATATTTGTAAAAGCAAAATATTTTTATTAACAACCTGTGCCCATCAGTACGGCACTAGTTAAATAAACTAACCTATGCACCCACTGGAATAGGTAGCTGTAAAACAAGAATGAGGAAATTCTCTATGTGCCATTATTGGAATAGTCCTTGGGATATATTTTAAGTGAAGAAAGCAAGGCAGAGAAAAATATATATTGTATTACCTTGTATAAGGAAGAAGCAGAAAAATAAGTGAAGATACTAACAAAGGTACTTACTTAGGGAGAGTGGGGATAAAATGGGAATGACACTTTCACCGTATAGCTTTGTGTATTATTTTGACATTTGAACCATATTATTGTGTTACTCTAATTGTGAGTAAAAAGGCCATAACCACAAGGCTACATGGCCGCTGACCCCGGACTGGGGGACAATAGGGTGTGGCAGAGACTTTGCCAGCCTGAAGTTCATGCATTGTGTCTAAAGGGAGGCTCTCAATGATTGTTGCTGTACAAGAGCAAGATTGTTGATTTTTTTTTGAAGAGAAGTTTAAAAATCTGACTCTTTATTTGAAATCTCTTGGCTTTGAAATATTGACAAAAATTCCAAAAAAATATTTTTAACTGGCTGAGTGCGTTGGCCAAACAACACTCACATTGTTAAGGGCCGTGCTGGGACTACCGAGCTTAGTTCTGAGCAGTCTCTTCTTATAATCATGAGTGGTTTTAAACAAAAATGGCTTTATTTCGCTCCACCACATCCCCTCCCCCACTCATTTCCTACCCTGGTTCTGCAAGGATAGCGGTAGCTCTGCCACTGTTATTGTTGGTTGAGTGGAGATGGGTTTCTTTGTGTGTTTGGTTTGGTTTGGGTTTGGTTTTGTTTTTTGGCTGTTTTCTAAAAATCAACTCCACCTTCAGTGGATGGAGATTTCCCGTCACTGTGGCTTTTCAAAAGCATGTGCTCCAGTTTGGAGGATAGTTCTCAAGGAGGAGATGCCAGCGGTGTTAAGCTATGTAATGCATTATTATGACAATCAGAGCTTTTTGTGATGACTGTAATGAGGTACGCTTTTATGGGTCTATACATTATCTTGTTTATAGGGGGACATCACATTACCTACAGTCAGAGCTCCTGTTTGATTGGATGCTATATTTCCTTGAAGGCCCTAACTTGGCTGTGCCAGGGTTTACCTCCCTTTCCTACTTCTTGGAGTGAATCACTTCCAGGTGATATAAAAGCTGAGGATTTAGGGGCACCTGGGTGGCTCAGTCGGTTAAGCTTCTAACTCTTGACTTGGGCTCAGGTCATGATCTCACAGTTCATGAGTTCACAAGTCCCCTCATGGAGCTCTGTGCTGACAGTGCAGACCCTGCTTCAGATTCTCTCTCTCTCTCCCTCTTTGCCCCTCCTCTACTCGTACTCTCTCTCTCTCTGAAAATAAATAAACTTCAAAACAAAAACAAACTGAGGATTTAGACTAGGGATCAACAAACTATGCCCTGTAACCAAATCAAGTTTGTCACTTGATTTTGTACAGCTCACAAAGTAAGATTTTTACATGTATAAATGGTTAGGGGAAAAAATCAAAAGAATAATGATATTACATGACACAAACATTATGTAAAATTCAAATTTCATTAATCATAAATAATGTTTTGTTGGAATACAACTATGCTCATAGTTGATACTGCAAACACACCCGTAAACTTGACTCATGATGGCATGTTGAGGAAGACAAGTGAGAGCTAGCTCCTTAGTTACATCCTTCAGACACTTTCTTTGTCAAAACACATTTTGCACACATGCAAATAAAACACTCAATGCAGATACATAATTGTCGCGATTCTCTAAGGACATATGTAAAAACCAAGTGGGCCAAGACTGAGCATCTAGACCCACCGAGAACAGGGCAGTTGTATTGACCATGTGAATGGTATTAAGCCATTTGGAACCGCTCCCAGATCCTGGAGCTATTCAAAAGCTCTTAGTCTCTTACTAGCCAAAGTGTTAGAGGTGAGGGCAGCAGTTACAAGCCTGCTAAGCTATAGCAGGCTATAGCCTGAACAGGATGGAACTTCTGGGGCCTAATATATTGCCCACTCTCTGTTTCCTGCCTTTCCTTCAACCTTTATTGCCTCTATGCCAGAGATAAAATGAATTGTTTTCCTTTGGAACTCAAAGGCACATGCCCCCCTGGAACAGTACCACTCCACTCTGGAGAGACAGCAGAGCCCCCAAACCAGCCCATCATTTAGTGGCCCAATAGACCACAGGCTGAGAGATCCTTGAGAAGAGGGACCTTTCTGGGTAAGTTCCAGAACAACTTCTTAGAGTAGGAGTCTTCCATTGCTAAGAGATTATTTATCTTTGCCATTGCTCTCCTCCCAGGATCTCTCTATGGCTAGTCCAGGCTCACCATCACATGGTAGTCCTTACACCTTTGGCCACTGTGTGCCCACCCTAACTTGAGTAACCTAGGATTCTTTCCTCACTTTCAGGTTCCCAGCCAAATTCTCTCTCCCTCATGCTTCCCTGAGTATGTTGTAGTGGTGAGCAGTGTGGCCCCGGGAGTCAGACAGATTCACATTCTGGGCCCATAGCCTTGTAGCTGGGCCACCTTGGGCAAGTCTTTTAATGTGAGAAGTAAAGGAGATGATTCATTTTCGGAAATACCAAATAAAAGCTGTGCTGTCTAGTTAACAGTAGGTTTACAACCTATTGGAAAAAATGTATGAACCTTCTTTCCCCCCCCATCACCCCCCCCCCCCGCCGATGCTGCAACAGTGGCGTCCCAAACCTTTAGACACCTTACTTCCTGGTTCTTCTTCCCCTCTCTGTTTTGTGGGCTTATTTTTATGGGCTTATTTGCAGGGACTTTGCAATGAGCATGAGCCAAAGAAAAAAGGGAGGAGAGAATGAAAGTGTTACCTGAGGGAATGTACATTTGTTCCAATCAGACTACTTTTTGCCTTACATGGGCATAGGTGACTTCTAGGTAAGGCTCTAACCTCTGTAGTAATCAGCCAATGAGGAACCAGGGGAGGGACTTGCATGCTAGGAGATAAATTGTCTGCTGTAACTGCCCCAAGTGTGCCTGTCCATCAGGCACCTGCTCTTACAAGAACGTTGATTAAAGCCTCACTTCACTGTGCTCCGAGTCTCTGTGTCCCTCCTTTGATCAGGTCAGTGGGCCTATTCCTCACATTAACTTCTCCAAACTTCAGTTTGCTCATCTGTAAGACTGAGATAATAGCATGCACCTTATCTTGTTCTTAGGAGATTTAAGGGAAATGATGTAGATAAAGTGTAGCGCCTGGTATAGCCAGGTTCCCAATAGCTATTCATTGTTACTGTTATGAAGATTTTTCATTATTACTTTATCATTAGCCCTTCTTGCCCCATGCTCTCAGCATCTTATTTCTGGGTTTATTCTTTATCACCAATTCCTTCAGAATGCCAAGTTGTCTATCCGTAGGTACTTCTGTCAGCTGCTGCTTTGGGATAATATTTGGCCTCTTGACACCTAGATTGACATCATACCAACCTAAATCATCTTGTAAAAATAAAACAGAGTGAGCTTAATACGCTGACAGGGCTTCTTGAGCAGGTCAGGATTTCCTGGGCCCTCACCCCTTCTGCATGGCCACTGATGACAAGGTTTGACAACCATGAAGAGGAAGTCATCTTGACCCCCTTTCTAATTGGCTTAGCTGATTTTAACTTCTACTGGTTACTGTTGGTCACAGTCCTAAAAAGTGCTTTGGATGCTTTCATTTGGAAAATTGAGAAAATGACAGTAAAAGGTAGAGCAAAACAACTTCTAAGAAAGAAGAACAGTTTACTTCTTAGGGGTCTCATGTTCTCCAGGATATGACTAACTATGTAGGAACTATCAGAACAGGTTTTATATCTGATAAAACATACTTATCTGAGAAAAAAAAATTTTTTTTCTCTGCATTCCTCAAACTTACCCCCTTGCCCCTGAAAAAGAAATCCTTGGCCAAATCTAGTTGACATTCAAGCTTAATTTACATGCATTTTATCTACAGACTAAAGGTCATGTTGTGTGAAATAAGCTGAAGCTTTTAGGTTGTGATTCTGCTACAAAGGGAGCATTTTTCAGCCCATCAGTTGCTTTTATGTAGCTCTTTGGGTTTTAACAGCTCTATATTTTAAGTAGATATAATTTACTTCTAGTTTAACTGAAGTTCAAGACACAATTTTCTTCACTTAAGGGTAGAGTTAAAACAACAAGGCCAACTAAATATCATTCAAGATGCAATTTGTGGAGTTTGTTCTGAGTGCAATAGAGTAACCCTTTCATCTGCCATTCAGAAAGTTTCCTGTACTTAGCAAAGTGCTGGAAACTTTGGAGACCCTGCCTGAGCTGTATGTATAAAAACTGTGAAGTACTTGGGAAAAAATTGTGGACAACTATATCCAAGTTAAATGATGAACTGCTACTCCAAATTATTCCCTGGTTTTTCAGTAACCTAATGTGTGAGTATTGGAGTCTGGAATCATTTTTACTTGAGGGTGGAATATGCCTCTAGGCAAAACTTGAGGACCTTAGAATTAATCCCTCTGAACAGGGAGCCCTTTAGACAAAAATCCTTTACAGTGAGCTAGCTGTGTGATTAGCATTGGGGCAGTCAAGAAGAGATAAATCAATTCTCACTAAGGTGATGAAGGAAGTTATCATGGAGGAAACAGAATGTGAAGTGAGCAATATAGGGCTGGTAAGATTTGGGCAGGCAAGGAGGTCAAATCACTCCAAGGGCAGATCATAACTTAAGCCAAGCTCAAGGGACTGGAATGAAAATGGTACCAGGCTGGAAGAGCAAGGAACCAAGGAGGTCTTGCTGCATTGGGGAGTTTGGGCTGGGGGGAGGGGGTGGAATTCCTTGAATTTACACTTTTGAGAAGTTGAGTCTGAATCTGATGGGCAATTGGGAGCATTGTAGACCCTTTATCAGGAAGGAGTCATGAAGAAAGTCATTCTGTAGCACTGGTCTGGTAGTGCAATGCAGGAAAGGCAGGAAAGGGACCAGAGGCAAGAAGAAAATTAGGAAGTTATTGCCTTAGTCCAGGCAAGAAATGATTCATGTCTGGCTAAGGTGGTGGCATCAGAAATGGAGAAGAAGATATATGTCCTACAAATACCAAGACAGAAGAATGAATTGAACTGGTAACTAATTGGATATAATAAAGAGAAAGGAACCATTTAGTCTAGATCCATCCAATACTGAGAAGGATGGTGTCATCACTGGCAGGATTGAGGAAACACTGAAGCAGGTTAATTTAGAAGTGAGGATGCTGAATGTGTTTTGAGACTGAATATGAGATGAAAAGGTTGGGAGGGGGGGAAGGGAAGGAAAACTGAGGAAGAAAAGAGTATTCAGAGAAAGGAGAACATCCTGCTTCTAAGAACTCTTGTCTTCTCTGTGAGTGAGAGGTCTTCACAAGTCTGAAAAGTAATAGGCAGACCCAAAACCTTTAGATTGAGTGCTAGAATCATACTGTGTTTATTCCTGACTCCCTTTGAGGTGTGTGACCTTTGACAGCTCACTCAACCTCTCTGTGCCTCAGTTCTCTCATCCTTAAGAAGGCAATGATAGCAGTGTGTATCTTAGGTGTCACATTCAATTCAATAATTTATGTAAACTCTTTAGCATGGTGTATACAAGTTAATAAACCTGTTAGCATATTATTACTGATATTTCAGTATTTCTCAAATACTTCCTTTCTGTGCTTCAGGGAATTTTGACACCTTGTAATAAAAACAATACAGATTGAATCAACAGAATTTGCCAGAGAAAGGGCAGATTCTAGGATGACTCTAAAGTTTGGAATCTCAGGTGATTAGGGGAACACACAGATCTCTAGAAAGAATGCTGTTTCCCAGATAGTTGTTTTGCTGGTTACTGGATCCAAAAGGAAAAAAAAAAAATATATATATATATGTGTGTGTGTGTGTGTGTGTGTGTGTGTGTGTGTGTGTGTGTGTGTGTGTATTTAGGGAATTTCATTATATGAAGCATAATTTACAAATATCTTTATTCATGTCCAATGTGAACTCATTCATTCCTTCATTGACCAAATCTTTTTGAACCCCATAAGAACAGCATGTTTTTCAAAAAAAATTTTTTTAATGTTTTATTTATTATTGAGAGAGTATGAGCTGGAGGAGGCAGAGAGAGAGGGGGACATGGAATCCAAAGCAGGCTCCAGGCTCTGAGCTGTCAGCACAGCCCAATGCAGGGCTCAAACTTGTGAAATGCAAGATCATGACCTGAGCCGAAGTCAGACGCTCACTCGACTGAGCCACCCAGGTGCCCCAGAACAGCATGTTTTTCAGACCAGTGGTCCCAATCAGCAAGTGTTCTGATGCTAAATGCATCAATAATTATTTTTTGGGTGAGCATCTCACCCTTAAGGACCTTCTCCAAATGTTTTCTGGAGTAACCACTTACAGCTATTCCCTGAAACAAGGAGGAGGGAGGAGGGGGCTGAGCAAAGAGTAGGTTGACAAAACATCTTCACAAATGTTTTTGCTATGTACAAAGAATGCCACAGGGCAGAGTTTTGAGATAATGGTTTAATTCTTTGTCCATTTCCCAACACTGGCCAAGTTACTTGCTATGGTTTATGTATACTTTTCTGACTATAAGGTAAGGATAAGAATGCTTAGATAAAAATCAGAAATTACCTGAAGATGCTTGTTGAAGGGAACAATGTAAGCACAAAATATTGTTATTAACAGTTGGTGAAAGATTATTCTGGCAACATTCATGCTTCAGAAAACTCCATTAGAGACCAGGAGGAGACAAGTGATTCTCAGCTCACTTCAAAACACTCATCTCTTTCTTTCCTAACTCCTTCTGCACTTATTTGTCTATATCACACAAACTAAAACTCTGTGTACAGTTTTGGTCTCCAATTTGTCACCTTTGGGCACCTTGTCTCCTTAAATACATCTCACCATTCTTCGCTGTGCCTCTAGTGAGGTAGTTGATGAATACCTCTTTACTGAAGAATTCATCCACAACTCAACAAGTGCAAATCTAAAGTGAAGTATCTGTCAGTTTCTGAATCTGGTTTCTTGTCCTGCTAAGAGTTTTGAAGGTGGGTCCTAGAGCATTTTTTAAATTCTTTCCTCAGAATTCATGCTAGCCACCAAATAGGAGATGGTATTGATAAGACTTAGAGGCCTGCTCCACCTGTCAGAGATTCATTCATTCAATATGTGGTTACTGAGCAACTACTATGTCCCAGGCACTATTGTGGGTGCATGAGAGACAGTAAGAATGAAGCATACAAATCCCTGTCCTCTTGGACTTTATGTTCTGGAAGGGAAGGACAGGCAAAAACAAAAGTACAAAATACATACAGTATTAGAAGGTGATAAGTGCTATGGAAAATGATAAAGTAGGGGTGGGGATTAAAGAGGGGGAACAGGAAGATGCAATTACCAGTCATGTGAGTAGGGAAGGCCTCACTGAGAAGGTGATGTTTGAGCAAACACTTGAAGAAGGGGGAAATGAGCCATGTAAATATCTGGGGAAGGGCCATTCAGGCAGAGGGAACAGCAAGTGCAAAGGCCACAAAAAAGGAAACTGGAGCGGAGTGAGTGGGAGGGAGAAGCCGGTCAGAAAGGAGGTCAGAAAGATAATTGAGGGGGCCAGATAACAGTTCGCATATTGCTTTGCAAGCTGATGTAAGGACACTGACGTTTATCGGGAGTCTTTGGAGGCTTTCAGGCAGAGGAGTGACATGATCTGACCTGCCTTTTCAGTGAATCCCTGCGATGACACTAGATTCTGTATGGGGCAGGGTTGGCAGTGGAAGCAGGAAGGCCTTTTAGATACCTATGGTGATAATCTAGATGAAATAAGATAGTGGCTTAGACCAGGGTGCTGGCAGCAGAAATGATAAGAAGTGGACAGTACCTAGATAAATCTGATGGTCGAGCTGATGGCATTTGCTCACAATCTGAATATAGGTGTGAGGAGGAAAATAGATATTAAATGACTTCAAGGTTAGTGGCCAAGCCAATGGAATTGCCTTTAACTGAGATGGCAGAACTGTAACTGTTTAAGAGGAATATCAGGAGTTCAGTATGGGGCATGTTAACACTGAGATTTCCTTGAGATGTTCAAGTGAAGAGGTCCAAGAGGGAGATGCATACCAGAGTCTGGGAAGGGGTCCCAGTTGGAAGTGTCCCCAGAAAATAGCAGAAGTGCTGAGTATGATCATATTTATTACCTGGACACTGGCAGGCTCTAACCAAGAATCTATCCACTCCTTATTAAACTCAGACTGTTGGGAAAAAAAAATAACAACTCGGGGCGCCTGGGTGGCTCAGTTGGTTGAGTGTCCTACTTCGGCTCAGGTCATGATCTCACAATTAATGAGTTTAAGCCCCATATCGGGCTCTGTGCTGACAGCTCAGAGCCTGGAGCCTCTTTCAGATTCTCTGTCCTCCTCTCACTCTGCTCCTACACCACTTATGCTCTGTCTCTCAAAAATAAATAAAAACATTTAAAAAAAAAAAACCTCTTTTACAAATAACTAGATTAAACCAATTAACTGTATTGTGAGCCTTTTGTGCCCAAAGATTTTGTCTTACTTTTATAAGCACAGAGCCCAGCTTATCAAGTGTTTGCTGATAAATAAATAGGTACTTCTAATCATTCAGAAATATTTTAGAAATAAATTCAAAAGAAATCTTTTAGCAACTAAGTAATATGTAAGTCAATATAACAAATGCTAACTGCCTGTTCTGGCCAGTGTGGGTGCACACTGTGGATGATGAGGAAGAATAGGAAAGGAATCCCCAACAAATTTATTGGCTAGTGGGAAGAAAAAGACAAATCCTCAAAAACTTGTGACACAAAGCAAAGGATAATAGGATTCTAAGAGAAATAAGATGAAAATCCAGTGGGCGATCAAGAAAGGTGTCAAGAAAGAGGCAGCATTTGAGCCAAGGCTAGAAGGATGGACAGGACTTCACAAGGCAAGTACTGGGTAGAGGCAAGAAGGGACTTGAACAGCAGGTGCTTTGTTTTAGCTCAAGCATGATATGGGTTGACATAAAAATATCTGAAAGTCTTTGCCTTTGTTGTTGAAAATTATTTTGAATACAGAAACTGTGAATACAGAATTTAAAGATGTTATCCCACCATCTTCTTACTTGCTTTGTTTCCAAGAAGAAGACTGTTGTTATCCTTGTCTTTGTTCCCCTGTATGGATTGTGTCTCCCCCCACCCCCGGCTACCCCTAAGATTTTCCCTTTAATACATGTTTATGCAGTTTTATTATGATATGCCCTAGTGTCATTTTCTTCATGGTTCCTGTGCTTGGGTTTTGTTGAGCTTGTTGGAGATACAGATTTATAGTTTTCTTGAAATCTTGGAAAGTTTTCTGCTATTATTTCTTCAACTATTTTTCTGACCCCTTCTCTAGGCCTGCCAGTCAGGGACTCTAATTACATATGTGTTGGGCTACTTGGAGCTGTCCCACAGCTCACTGATGATCTCTTCACTTTTTATGTCTTTTTTCTCTGTGTGTTCCATTTTGGCTAGTTGCTATTGCTGTGTCTTCACATTCACTAATCTTTCTTCAGCAATGTCTAATCTGATTTTAGTCCCATTCAGTGTACTTTCCATCTAGACATTGTAATTTTCATTGCTAAAAGTTTGAATTAGGTGTTTTTTTATATTTTTTATGTTTCTATTTAACATGTTCAATCTTGCTTTAGTTTCTTGAACATTTGGAATACAGTTAAAATAAATGTTTCATTGTCTTTGCCTACTAATGCGTTCATTTGTATCATTTCTGCGTGAGTTTCACTTGATTGATTTTTTTCCTCATTATGGGTTGTGTTTTCCTGCTTCTTTGCAGGTTCTGGTAATTTGTTATTGGATGCTAGACATTGTGATTTTACCTTATTTGGGGGGCTTATAGCTCAATTAGGCACTCTTTATATCAAGGAGTAGAAAACACACAGCCTTGGGTAACTTCCACATGGCTGACAGGTCAGTGAGGTTTACAGAGGTTAAACATCGTGCTTAAGATCACAAAGCTGGTGAGTGAAAAAAATGGAATTCAGGTCAGATGGAGTTGAATCTGACTCTAAAGCCTGTGTTCTTTACACCACACCTTTTGGGAGTTGAACATTTTTCATTTCAGGTAGTAAAATCTGTAAAGCCTTTCATTTATGGGTTCTTCTTTTTCTTTTATGCTTAGAATGTTCTTCCCTATCTTAAGATCTTAAGATCAAATCATCACCTCTATTTACTCATAGTTACGTATAATTTCATTTGAAAGCTGTTCCAACACATTTGCATGTGTTTTAACTATACAGAGATAAAAGGAACCTTTCTTTCCCCTTTAAGAAACAATTGGCCAGAATTAGTTAATAGATTGCTGGATTTGAAAATAGGCAATTCACTACAAAACAACTTCTTAAAGTAAGGGCAAGGATTTGAGATTAGTAACTTGACTTAAAATGCTACTTTTTCTTTCTTTCTTTTGAATTTTGGGGTTGGGGGGAGAATTGTCTCAGATAGATTCAATGTCACATTGACTGCGTTTGCACCTGATGGAAGAAAGATGTGAGCACAGGAGATACTGGCAGAATGTGTTTCTGAGAGAGTGGCCCAAGTTTCTGGTTCTGCAGTTGGGTAAGCCCATTCATGAGAGGAGGGCTCCTTACTGCCAAAAACTCTGACCCAGCCTATCAACATAAGGAAAACCAAAAGGTCTGGCCATTCCTGAGATGCAGCTGCTTGAACTGCCCACAGGACAAGACTGAGAACCTGGGGCTTGTTGGTGCCTGAGAGGCACCTGGTGGGAGAAGGGAAAGGCTTAAGAAGGGGGTCGTAATGACCAATAGCAACTTCTGTTTAATGGGTTAGGGAGCTTATCAATTTATGTCTGGCTATTTCTATAAATCCTACTCTGTTTTCCATTTTAAAGATAGCAATTAGACTTTAGTCAAATACTTTTATTAAATAGTATGAATTAATGATTTTTCAGAAATCAGAACCAGCTCGTTTATGTTCAAATCATGAAATGATATCTTTATAAAACACCAATACAAACATATAAAGTTGTTTTTATCATGACTTTATTACTCTTCCCAGATGCTTCCTAGGGTAAGTATTGTCATGAGTCCTATTTTGTCAAGGGTCTGGGGCACTTGTACTAAGTCCTGTGCAGTCAACAAGAAACAACAGATATCTGCCACCACTGTTTGACCTGAGGTCAGAGCCTTGAAGAAGGCCTTGAAGCACACTTGGGGGAGGAATTGCTCCTTCAGGGACTTGCACTGCACATTTTCATATGTTCTCAGTGTTAATAAATGTCCTGAGGCCCTGATCCCAGCTGAAAGCAATTTTGCTGGAGACACTGGGTGAGGATGTTTGCTGGAACCACCTCTTCCAACTGGGACTGTCAATGAATCCTGAGCCCAACCCCAGCTGCTTCTGTGACTGCGTGCCAGAGGGCTGGCCAAGGCTTGTGGGTGGACTCTGAACCAACACTCTTTAATTATTTGTTTAGCATTTTGTTAGAATCCGGGCAGTGACTAAGGCAGGGTAAGAAGGAAAGTGGCAGGAGGCTGTACTGTCTCCAGCAGTTCTATAGCTCTGCAAAATAAATGCCTGAGGGAGAAGTAGTCCAACCACTGCTCCTTGGAGGGCAGACTGGCCTCCATATCCATCCTAATCCACTTGGTAAAGCAAGAGTTGTTGGTGAATGGCATGGTTCCCCATGGCATTGGATTTTCATTGATGCTTGAGACTCCTTTTCACGTCAGCATCCCCATCTCGGCCTAGCTGACCCAGCCCTAACCAGCTGGGTGCAGAGCTCATGCAGGTGCCTCTACTCAAGACAGCATTAAAGGTCTAGGTTATTCCCCTGCATACCAGGGGGAATATCTATTATTTCTGGTTTTGTAGTGATGTTGATCCGGACAGGAAGGGGATAGTGATGTCTCAGGGATCATGTCCAGGATAATCCTGGCAGCTCCATGCTCCTATTTCTAGGCATTAGTGGCATGTCTTCCAAAATAAAGTTATCTTAAACAAGCAGTCACAAAGAGAGATAGGTAACCACATGCTAGATGTTCATTTCTCATAAAACAATGTTACTGCTGGTTGGAAAGGAATAATATAATTGTTTGAGGAGTATATTCTCCTCCTAATTGAGTAACCAATTATGAAGTGTTTATTGAGTACTTACTTTGTGCCTAATGCCATTCTAATGCTGGGAAAGAGAACTAAGGAGTGAACGGGGCATACAGAAAAAGGATGAAACAGTCCCTACCAATAAGAACCATCTGGTTGAGAAGCCAGAGCAACACATGAAAAAGTGTGCCAACAACCAGCCATATGGTAATGCTGCTGGGCTCAAACCGGGAACAGTCAGTGGGAACGGAGGTCTTTGGGGTAAGACCTGGGCAGGGTTTAGTTGGACCCTCAGGATTCCAGTCAGGATAAACTGACAGGATCACTCATCTGAGTGATCATCTGAGCTGACAAATGCCTGGACCTTTGGCTGATCCTCCTGCGGGCCTGCAGGAACAAGGTCATACTCAAGAATTTCACCCCCATAAAAGGCAAAGTCCATCTTCCCACTGGGAATTGCAAGATTGTCATACCATGTCTTGGCCCCAGTGTGAATTCTCGTCTTTCACAGGGCTGAGTCCAGGGTGACTTACCCCAGCTTTGGCCTGCATGAGGGATTCCTCCAACACCTGTGGTCTAACTCTCCAGCAGCTGGACCACTACATTCACAGCCCTATCTCTACAGTCAATGGTAGGCTGATTATCAGCTCTCAGGAGCTGTTTCTGAAGGATCATTTGTATGTGCATAATAACAGCAATTTGCATAATTGCAGAGTCCTAACGAGTATTCATTTGTCTAAGAAAAATGGAATTTAAGTTACAGAATAGGTCAGATCTGAAAGGTAACTTGGAATTTAAACAGTGTTTTAGCTAGCAAACTAGAGCCTGTACTGGGGGAGCTACAGAGAAGCCTCAGCAGCACACATTGTTTAAGCAGTGCTCAAACCAGAACAAACTGGTGTGGATGGGCAGGTTTGCTCTCTTTTTCATGAATCAGTCCTGAGAGTAGAAGGTGTGAGGAAGGTAGGTCAAGAGGGTAGCCAGGCAACCACCACACAGTTTTGTGTTCAGATGAACAGTGGGGACTTGCTGCATTTAGCAATCCTTGTGCTGACAAGACATACTTTTCATTAAACCTTTCACTTTTGCACAGAAAAGATTTCTTAAGATTGATGTATCTTCAACTAGTGAAAATCTAATGCCCTATTCATATTAAAACTAAACAAAAGCAAAAATTTGCATTTTGAGTGGAATTGAGACAGTTCCTTTTGCAAAGGCTCAGCAGTATGTAAAGGTAGTTGTGGGAGAAAATAGCACTCAGCTCTGGAAGCCAGCTGAGTGAAACTGGGCCAGATACTCCACTTGTTCTCTCTGGTCCTCAGCTTTCTCTTCCCTCTCTTCCCGCTGACTCTAGGTCTCTGGGTGTCCCTCCCTACCTCCTCTCCCCCATCCTCTGGTTGGAGCAGAGTTTGAAATCATGTCTAGTCCAAACCTCTCATTTTACAGATAAATAAGGCCAACATCACCCTAGTTCACCCAGAGTAGCTCCATTTTTGTTTGTTTTATATTTTGGGGTTTGGCAATTTATGTGGGAAAAAGAAAAATCTTATGACTAATGAACACTCTGAAAATCACTGGACTAGACAACTGTTCTAGTTCATTCTATGGTCATTTGTCTAGAAGCAACAGGGGTCTGTCTGAGTTATTCCAAGTGATGGGAGTAATTGTGAAGGCATGATATTTGGGTTCCAGGGAAAGCTGGGCCATTAGATCCATCTTTTGAGTTCACATAATGTTTGCATGCTCACATCTCTCCCTCTAAATTACTAAAAACCTAACAAAGTGACAATTTTTTAAAACTGTATATACTATGAAGTGAAAATCTTTCTTATTGACTTGATCTCAGTCACCAGGAGAAAAAAGAATCTCATGACACTCCCAACTTTTTTTTGTGCTTATCCAGACATGTCTAAGATATCCTTTTTAAAAAAAATGTTTATTTATTTATTTTGAGAGAGAGAGAAAGCATGAGCAGGGAAGAAGCAGAGAGAGAAGGGGAACAGACGATCTGAAGCAGGCTCCACGCTGATGGCAGTAAGCCTGGTGTGGGGCTTGAACTCTTACAAACCATGAGATCCTGACCTGAGCCAAAGTCGAATGCTTAACCAGCTGAGCCATACAGGCACCCCTAAATATCCCTTTTTAACCAGAAAGTTGTATTGTCTGTTGTGGCTGCAAATGCACCTTGCTTAGCAGTACGCTAAGGCCCTCTATCAGATGAGTGTATATCATTTTACCTCATTTGTTTTCATCTGTTTAACAACTGCCTTACTGATGAACATTTAGGTTGTTCCAGTGCTTTTGCCATCACGATGTTGCCATGAACATTCTTGTCCAGGATACCCTTCTGTTAAAAAGAAAACTGCAGGCCCCAAAATGGCATCACTTAGGCCACGTCAGCAAACCGAGACTGAACACTTAACCTAACAGCACTTTCAACCCGCCACCCCCTCCAAGGAATGTAACCTTTAGCCGGTCAACATGGAATTTCTTGGCCAATACTAGGAAATTTATTGATAGACCCCTTCTGCTCCCCTTGCCTACACATTGTAGGGCAACCTTGCCTACACATTGCATTCCGTGCTAATAAATTCTTCTTTTTTTAAATGCCCTCTCTCTGAATTTATTTCTTTTGTTTAGCTCAACAGAGCTCCCCTCTGCTTGCTAGGTGGGATGCTCCTGATTCATGAATCATTTACTAAAGCCAATTAGATCTTCAAATTTACTCAGTTGAATTTTGTTTTTTAACAGATTTGGTGGCAGCAGTAGGATATAAAGCTGACTTCTGATGGCATTTTGGGGACAACCAGAAACACAGTCCTGGTACCCTGCAAGCCCTTTGAGTTCACTGTCTTTCTTGCCGTTTCTGAGGGCCGCTGGTGAGTCCTTCCTGGTTTGAGCTCTGCTTTTTTTTGCGTTAGAGCTCCTGATCTAATTGGCTTTCTAGTCTAGGGTTATCCGGTCAGGGTAGACTGACAGGAGGCTCTAACAGATCACCAGTCCTTAGCTCTTGGTTCAGTCCACAGTGCCAATTTGGAGTCCCTTCCCAGTTCTGGTCCAGTCCACAGTCCCCATTTACTGGGGTTTGCTGGTTTAGTCCACAATGGGAATTGCTGGTGGCATACACGGTCTTCTCTTGGCCAATCGATGGAGAAATCTTTTGGTTCCTGCTGCTGCATTCAGGTGGTCATGTTTGTTTTGTCCTGTTTTGTGTAAATAAAGACTTAGTAATGGGATCCTTAAATTCTAAAGAGTTAAGTATTCTACCTTCTAGCACAGTTGCTTATTTTATATCTTACAATTTGGTCCTGGAAGTCATAAAAGTATGCAAGCTTATTTTATGTCCTAAAGAACTTGGCTTGGTCACCATCAGGTGGCAGACCCCAAAATAAGGCCAAACAGAAATGTGAGTTGTACCCCAATTGTGGCTACACATGGCCAGACAGAAATGTAGGTTAACTCCACTTGATAGGGTCCTACGAAACTGCTACCAGCTCTCAGAGGAATTGCAGCCTAGAAATATAATGGCCATGGTAGGGAATGTTCCAATTAGATAAGATCATTTAAGAGGTACACTTGAAAGTGAGGTCTCCCAAATTAAACAGAATGGGATACCAGTTTTAATTATCAAGTGGAAGTCTTAGTTATTGATGGAGACTCTGACTGCTCCCATTTCCTCTAAGTACTCATTCTACTAATCCTGTGTCTGAATTGTTTTTCCACCGTGAAAAAAATATGCAAATGTAAACAAAAGGCTGCCAAATTAATGGCCTTAGAGACACCCTCATATCTACCTTCAAAGGAGGGCCCCCAAATCGACCCCTTCCAAAGATGACAAAACTGAGGAGTTTTCTTGCAAACTGCTCATTATTCCTTTAAACAGCCAAGGGCAGACACCTGGGTGGCTTAGTCCATTAAGCGTCTGACTCTTAATTTTGGCTCAGATCATGATCCCAGTGTTGTGACATCGAGCCCTGCATCAGGCTCCGCACTGAGCATGGAGCCTGCTTAAGATTCTCTCTCTTCCTCTCCCTCCCTCCCTCCCTCCCTCCCTCTCTCTCTCTCTCTCTCTCTCTCTCTGCCCCTCTCCCCTACTTGAGTGCTCTCTTTCTAAAAACAAACAAAAAAACCCAGCAACAGCCAAGGGGATACTCTGGTAGATACCAGAGCCTGCAGAGGGAACCTGAGAAGCATTGGCATAAGTCAGTGAGAGGTGAAAATTCTTACCAGAAACAGCTCTTCTGAATGTCTGTCTGTAGTACCCTCCTCAAGAGAGGAAAATAAAATATGCCGTGCCTTCCTTTCCAAATCCAAAACCATTGTTTGTTGATTCCTTCTTTCCCAAGGATATTTATTGCCTCCTGGCTTGTCTTGTTTTACATAAATGGGTTTTGCTTTCTTCCTGACTGGGACAAGCAGATTGCTGGTTCTTTCTTTGGGCTGTGTTTGAGAGAGGCTCTGGATTTGGGGAAGGCAATACTCTTTGCACCCCCTTGTCTTATACCCAGGAGAGTTATGCAGTACTGCCAGAGATATTCAAAATTGGAACTTTGTCCCCAAAAGGAAAGAAACCAATTAAGAATAATGTAGTTGCATAGGTGAATCAATCTATGATGTCATTTAAGTTATAGCTTAACTCGGAGGAATTGAGAGCCATTATCCAAATGTTATATATTTTTTACAAAACCAAAGTTAGCTCTAGAGGCAATTAAAAATTCACCTATTCCTTTACCAAATCCAAAACTTTTCTTGTTTGTCTTGTAGATTATTGGCTTTAGGAAACCCAAGCCCTTCCTGGGAGAACTTATATTCTTTCTCTGTTCCTTGATGTGTACATTTTATCGTGTCTTTGAAATATAAACAAAGTCCACAATTACCTGAGACTGAAGGATACTTAATCTCATCCCAGAAAAGGGATTTAAAATCCAGTGGTCTTTGAAATTTTCAAGAAGCAAAATTTTTTTTCATGTTTATTCTTATTTTTGAGAGAGAGAGTGAGGGAGCACTCTCTCTCCCCCACCCTCCACATGAGCAGGGGAGGGGCAGAGAGAGGGAGACAGAGGATCCAGAGCAGGCTCTGTGCTGACAGCAGCGAGCCTGATTCAAGGCTCAAACTCATGAACCATGATGAGATCATGACCTGAGCTGAAGTCAGGTGCTTAACTGTCTGAGCCACCCAGGTGCCCCGAGCAAAGCCTTTTTAAAATACAAATGGTTAAAATACAAATGGTTAAATGCACAAACTCTAGCACAGCCTATTTAATTCCAGGGACAAATATGAATCTGAAAAATCTTCTCCACAAATACTTATAACTATAAGGCCTTTACATCTGTCTGCATGTGCATCCAATATATATGTTGTAAATGTGGGATATTTTTCTATCTTTAGATGGAATTGCTAAAGTTAATTTGTAAAAGAGCTCTATTTAGTTATCTCAGAAAGATAGAAACTAACCAAAATGTTTTTATTTATTTTTTTAATGTTTATTTATTATGAGAGAGAGAGAGAGAGAGAGAGCGAGCATGACTGGTGGAAGGGCAAAGAGAGAGGGAAAGAGAGAGAATCCTAAGCAGGCTCTGCACTGAGAGCGCAGAAATCAAGAGTCAGATGATTAACTGACTGAGCCACCCAGGCTCCCCCAAATGTTTTTTAAGTTCACATGATCTGGGAAAATATTCTCTATAAAAGCTAGCTTAAGGTTGATGATTTAATTAAAACAAACATGTCTATAGAGTTATCAACATTAAATATAAATATAAAACTTTTACTCTATCTGACTTCACTGGACAAGTTAAGTTCATATTATCTCTTGCAGGATCTGTCAACAAAAAAAAACAATAGCTTAGTAGGAGAGTGGCTGACTTTGATGTCTCCTAAAGTTTTCGTAGGTAATCTAAATGTAATTATTGGGAGCAAATAATTTAGATGTAAGTGAAATAAGAGTTTGTAGATACATATTTTTTAATTTTTTAAATTAAAGAAAAATTTTAATGTTTATTTCTTTTTGAGAGAAAGAGAGACAGAGCATGAGTGGGGGAGGGTTACAGAGAGAAGGAGACACAGAATCTGAAGCAGGCTCCAGGCTCTGAGCTGGAGAGCCTGACATGGGGCTCAAACCCATGAACCATGAGATATGAACTGAGCTGAAGTTGGATACTTAACCGACTGAGCCACCCAGGTGCCCCATAGATACATATTTTTTTTACAACAATTATATTTTATGGTGTGTGTACTTAAAAATAGTTTCCCCAAATCTTTTTGGTATCCTGAAGGCTTTGGTAACCTGAAACTAAGTGATGAGTTAAGTTAAATTCATTGAATATCTAGATCATTTCCAAATAAGATAAAACAATGAAACATTAAATACTGAACATAGGTTTATCTACTTTTGTTTTATTACAGAGAAACTAAAGATAAGTTTGGGTCTGTTAGTAAACACGTTTGGTGCTTTATTGAAAAACTGCACCATAAAGGGGCACCTTTATGTAACAAAAAATACATTTTTTTTTGTTGAGGGAAAGGAAAGTAATTTCCTAAACCAGGGCTGATTATTTAAAGAGAAAAACTGTAAGACAAAATCTAAATGTAAAAAATAAACTTGTAGAGAGTTTGTGGGGAAGGAGATCTTTAGAAAGAAATGTTAATATATGATCAGGGTGGCTTTCATGCAAAGGCACTGGCAACAGGCTATAAAGATCATAGTGCATGTGGATAAAGTCTCTTCTGCTTCAGCAAAAATGGCCCCTCATTGCCAGACTTTTGCCACCTTGATGTCCTTATAATATGGCAACAGTCTGCTCCTAAATCAGAGAAACTAAGATGGGTAAGCAATGGCTGTAAATGAAATGAACAGTTGGGGCTATGGGAAACCTCAGATGGCTTGGTTCCTCTCAGCAACTTAAAAAAATTAAAAAATTTTTTTTCATTCCTTCCCCCACCAAGTGCATTTAAGATGACTCAAATTATGAATAGACATTGATAGGGAGACTTATATCAAATTGCACAGTCTAGCCCTCTCTGACTTGTCAGGTCCATAATCCTGAAAAAAAAACTGTTTTTATTCCCAGAGACCTCAGACCTCCCTCTGAACCCTTTTAATACCTGCAGCTGGACTTCATTCAACTACCACTTACTATGGGTTATAATATGTTCTTGTGACTATATGTGTGTTTTCCAGAGGAGCTAAAGCTTTCCCCTGTTGCAAGACTGATGCCCTCACTATAGCGAAGAAACAGTTAAAAAGTACATTTCCCACTTGGGTTATACCTTCCGTGATCTCCAGTGATTGAGGCACCCACTTCACTGGAAAAATCATATGAGCCTTAGCAAAAACTTTACAGACTTCTTAAAATTTTATCATTTCCCCTGTCATCCCATGCTAGTATGACCAGCTACTGTCAGTCTACTGTCTAAACTCAAGAAGCCTTCCCAGGGGTGCCTGGGTGGCTCAGTTGGTTAAATGTCTGACTCTTGGTTTTGGCTTAGGTCTTGATCTCACCGTCCAGTTCCTAGGATTGAGCCACGCTCTCCGTGTAGAGCCTGCTTAGGATTCTCTCTCTCCCTCTCTCTCTGCCCCTCCCCAACTTGTGCTCTTTTCCTCTCTCTCAAAATAAATAAATAAACTTTAAAAAAAAAATTCTTCTGAGATCCAGTTCAGAGAATCTAAACTGGCCACAAGTTAGAGCTTGGTGATTGGGTGTTCTGAAAACATCATCAGAAAAAGACAGCCCTCAAGCCCCACTGGAAAGGGGATCTCACCGAGTGCTCCTGACCACTGTCACTGCTACAAAACTAGAAGCAATACACATCATGGGCACACACCACACAGCTCACGAAGGCTTCACTTGTACAGAATCTTGAGACTTTTAAATCAAATTGACAAGGAAGAGAAGTATCTGAAATCCAGGTAGACTGCTTCTACCCAAGAGGACAGATCAAGACTTCTTACTTTAACTAAACATGAAACCCTTTCTCCTTATTTTCCCTACCTTTATTCTGGTATTGGCCTGAAAGATAATGGCCTCATCTTCATTTCCAAGGCTGTTGTTAAGGGGGGCAACCTCTGGAATTTAGAATAGGCTAGGAGATCTTCTGACTGCCCTACTCCCCTGGTTAGGGATAAATGTAAAGGCTAACTTCTGAATTCTAGAAATTATTGCAGAATCTGCTGCTAAAGCAATACTGCCCAGCAAAGATCCTTAGATTCTCCGGCCAAAGTTGTTTTTGATAATGGGATATCCCTTGGCTCTCTTTTAGCTGAGCAGGGAGGTGTCTGTGCTATGGCCAATACCACGTGCTGTACATTTGAGGCAGGAGGAAAGGGAGATGCAGGCGACAAGTTGACTAAAGTAAAGCCATTTTGGTTTTAGGCTGAACGTTAACTTAAAAGACAGCAAGTCTTAAAAAAAAGTCACGAGATCTGATTCATGGAAGACCACAAGACCCTCCTCCCTCCAGCAGTAAAAGCCACAAAGTCTAGACATTCTTAAAATTGCTCCCTGTAGGTAATTTCACAACCCTAGGACAATGGAAAAACTAACTTCCCCATGTAAATGATAAGCCCAAAGTTAAAGAGTAAGCCCCTCCCTATACGGTTAGTTAATTTTAAAAACTTACAAAGTTCTTCATTACAGGAAAAGGAGGATCCTCTTCCCCCTCTGGGAGGAGAGACTGCTACTTTGTGACATAGTTCCTTTCTTACTTCTCTACTTAATAAATCTTTGTCTCCTCTTCCAAATGGCTTGCTGTTGAATTCTTTCTTGAGCAAAACCAAGAAACGTCATGATGAGGGACCCAAGGACTTGGCCCAAGGTCCCTCTTGGGGCCTCAGCCCATTCTGAAACAACTTAGCTTACTAGGGTACTCCTTCAGTGGGGTCTTTTTTTTTTTTTTTTTTTTTTTTTTTTTTGATTCTGATTGGTTTGGGTATTGGGGACCATGGCTTCAAAATGCACTCCAAAAATTAGGAATTATCCTGCTTCTAGTAATCATAATAATCTCCCTGGTATTCTTTCAAAAACTCTAAATGTATGTTCACAGCCACTAGCCATCAAGTAAATGATCTCCTTAAGACTGGATTGTCAAAAAAGGAGCCAAAAGTTTGACCAACTTAAAGAATGTAAGCCTGAAGCTATCACCTGTGAATGTGACAGAGATAAAGCCAAAACATCATGACCTATGGGGACCATAGAAAGGAACAACAGAAACTGCAAGAATTTCAGAGCAGTAGCTGAGAGTGATGCTAATGCCTTAACTTTTGACCACATCTCTCAGTTGAGCTGAGAGTCCAAGCAAAGGGGGGGGGGGGATTTGTTAAAAAGACAACTGCAGGCCCCCAAATAGCATCACTTAGGTCAAGTCAGCAAACCAAGGTTAATACCTAACCTAACAGCAGTTTCACCTCCCACCCCAGAACTCCACCCCCCCACCCCAAAAATGTAACCTTTAGCCAGTCAACATGGAATTCCCTGATCAGTACTAGGACATTTACTGATAGACCCCTTCTGCTCCCCTTAGGAGGGCAACCTTGCCTACACAATGCATTCTGTGCTGATAAATTCCTTTCTTCTTTTTTCTAATGCCCTTCCTCTGCCTTTAAAATCATTTGTTTGTTTGTTTGTTTGTTTGTTTGTTTAGCAAAGCTTCCCTCTACTTGCTTGAAGAGATGCTGCCCAATTCATGAATTGTTTAATAAAGCCAATCAGATCTTCAAATTTACTTGGTAGAGTTTTGTTTTTTTAACACTTGTATACTCTTCCTACAAGTGAGATTCCCAATTCACAGCATTTTCTTTCTAATGGATACTGCCAAATTATGTCCCATCTCTTTTCAGTTGAATTTAAAGCCAGCATTTGCTGTCTGATGCCAAGTTAGCAGGAAATTCATTATTTTTCTCCTGGGGCCTCTTCTTTGCCTATAGATTGTTCAAGATCCCATGAGATCTTTTAATCCAGCAACACCAGTTCTGTGTCCAGAGAGAAAACTGGAAGGTCTAGTTAGGCCAGTAGTAGGATCCATTTTGACTGTCTTTTCTCTCATCAGTACCGCATGTTGTCACCGCTAAGAATAAGTCCCCATACAATGTGATATGTCCCTGTCCATTACTGTATTGATCTTCTCACTGGGGAGATGACCTGACGAGCCATGGTGTTTCTTCTGGGGAGATGATTCCACCTCGGTGACCCGTTGACCAAGGGTGCACTAAGCCTGAGCTCTCAGAGGTACCATTCTTTGTGACTCAGGGTGACAGCCATTTTTTCCCATACAGTGTGTCCCCCAAATGGCATCTGTGGGTTGGGAGGAACTTCCCACCACTGCTGTGGATCTGTTTCTGCACCTCACCCACCCTCTTCCTAACACCATCAGATTCTCACATCATAAACCCAGGTTAACAGTTTATTGTCACCTTCTGTCAAGGTAAGCTCTCCCTTGGAGACCACTGACATACTTTCCTTCTTGAACTCTATCTCCCCAGGGGAGAAGTTCTAGGTCTGGGAACAGACACTGTTTTATGCATAGGGGATAGAAACAAAACAGCAAATTCTCTCAAAATGCTTCCACTCAGGAGCAAGTAATAAATAAATGCAGATGTAAGTAAGATAATATTAGATAACAATGAGCATTACAGAAACAAAGAGCCAGGTGAGGTGATGGAGAGTGGCCACTGGGGCTATTTTCAGCTGGGGAGTCAGAGAAAGTGTTCCTGAAGGGGTGACATTTGAGCTGAGGTTTCAGTGAAGATGTGAGCACAGCCTAGAGGCACAGACAAGACTAGTGATGATGGCCAATGTGACTGGAGCAGAGTGACAGGGGGAAAGTGGTAGAAGATGGACTTGGGGAGGGAGCAGGGCCACCTCATAGATGGATTGTGCCTGACACCCCTCAGGACAATGAGCTGTAAGGCCTCTTCCAGCTTTGCCATTGTCAAGTCCTAAATTAAGATTTAAAAAGCTCTCTATGTCAAATGTGATTCCTTAATTTGACAATCTAGATTATGTGACAACCAATTTTGAATTCTCTTATTTTGTTCCAAATTCTTAATCATTATCATCAGGAAAAAATGTTTTTGACTTTCTTATGGCCATACCTTTTCATACCATATGTTTCACTGTGATACAATCTTAAATAGCCCAAGTCTGTTAAAAGAATATTCTTGTGTGAAGATTAACACAATTTACTGGTAAATATCTAAATTGACATTTAGCATATAAATGGAGCCAAAAGGTCAGGAAATGAAAACTCTTTCTTCACTGTCTTTGACTGACAGTGAGTATATGAAAGATAAAGGCTAATTTTCCCTATTGATGCTTCTGTTGTTTCAAATGACTCCTTCAGCCGTGATCCCCCAGGCAACAAATGAAACATTTTGTTCTCTCAATGGGCAATTATACATTTTTTAAGATAATAAATTTTGTCCATAGTGCAGCTGATTACATTCATTTATGAAAATGACTAAAATGGTAAGTCAAAATTTCTTCTGTCTGGTTGGGTTGAGATAGTCATCAGAGCCATAATAGAAAGCACAGCAGACCTGGAAACAGGAAGGCTGGAGTTGAGTCCAGCTCTTCCACTACAAGTGATGGAACCTTGAGTAAATGATGTCACCTCTCTAAGCTTCTATGTTCTTACTTGTATAAGAGGGAGAGGCATATTGCACAATATACCTTGTGTCAGAGAGTTGGTGGGGCTGGAGCATTATGGGGAGAAGCACCTCCAGTTCTTTACCTGGGGGGTCAGATATATATGTTTGTTTTATTATTCATCTTGAAATTGTACACATTGGTGTATTTGTGATATGTACATTTCACAATAAATTTCTAAAGCTGTCAGTAGATACCTGTTGACATACTTGACAAGAAGTAAATACAGCGTGAGTTTTAGTCTGGATCTCCTAGCAAATGGAATAAACCTAGGTAGAAGTCAAAACAGTTTTTCCCCTCAAATCAAAACATGTTTTTCTAGACACATCTGGCTGGCTCAGTCAGTAGAGCATGCAACTCTTGATCTTGGGGTTGTAGGTTCAAGCCCCACATTGCGTGTAAAGATAACTTAAAAATCTTTAAAAATAATTCTTTTTAACAAGAGTTTAATTGAAAGCATAATCAGTGAAAATTTCCAATGAAGCAAAAGGGCATATCATGCTTAGTACAGCTTCCTCCTGCCCTAGCCCTCCATTCATCCTCACTTGAGGCTTTTTAGGTTTCTTTCCATAAATATTCAAGAAAGCCAAAAACAGAGAGTCTCGAAAGCAGCAAGAGAGAAGCATATGGAAACATTTGCATGCACAAAAATCTTTTACATAAATTAAAGTATGTTACACATGCTGCTCTATACTTTGCATTTTTTCATTTATCTTGGAGATGTTTCAATATCATTCTTACAGATTTAAATTCATTCTTTTTCACAGTATTTCATTTTGTGGGTATGCTACACTTTATTTAACCAGACCCCTCTGATAAATATTTGGGTTGTTTTTGTTCTTGCTCACATTTCTGCAGCAACCATATTTCTACTTCTATCTCCTTGTGTGTATATATCTGAAGAATAAATCCCAAAGTGCAGAAGGTAGACCCATTCAAATTTTAGTAGTTACTGTCAAAATGCCCTCCAAAGAGATACCATGCCTTTACACTTGATCAGCAGAGTAAGAGAGTGCTGCTTTCATGCATATCAACAATAGCCAAACTATAGAAAGAGCCCCAATGTCCATTGACTGATGAATGGATAAAGAAGATGTGGTGTATGTGTATATATACTCAGCCATCAAAAAGAATGAAATATTTCCACTTACAATGATGTGGACAGAACTAGAATGTATTATGCTAAGCAAAATAAGTCAGTCAGAGGAAGACAAATACCATATGATTTCACTCATATGTGGAATTTAAGAAACAAAACAGATGAACGTATGGGAAGGAGGGCAAAAAGAGAAGAGATGGAAACAAACCGAGACTCAGTGATAGAGAACAAACTGAGGGTTGATGGAGGGAGGTGGGTGAGTGATGGGCTAGATGGGTGATGTGTAGTAAGGAGGTCACTTGTTGTGATGGGCATTAGGTGTTGTATGTAAGTGATGAATCACTGAATTCTATTCCTGAAGCCAATATTGCAATGTATGTTAACCAACTAGAATTTAAATAAAATTTGGGGGAAAAAAGGGAGTTCTGCTTTCCTGACACTCCCATGATAATATGCTCTGCTAGTCTTTTTATTAACAAATTTAAGAGGTGGAAAATAGCCTTTCATCGTTTGAATTTATTTCTTTAACTATAAATGAAAATGCGCACTGTTGGTTTTTTTCTCTGAACTTCCTGTTTGGGTCCATTGCCCATTTTCCTTTTAGTTTCTTGTTCTGTATTGCTTTGTAACAGCTCTTTATATACTAGCCCTTCGTAATTATTGTTCAAGGTCTATGTTTCTCATTTGTTATCACTTGTAGTATTTTACCTCTTGCAGAAATTTTAAATTACTAGACAGTCAAATTTATACATCCTTCCTATATATATAGTATGGGGGTCATTTCTTTCTTGGAAAAATCTTTCCTACTCCAATGCCATTATAAATTTTTTCCCCAAGTTTTCTTCCAGTACTTTTATGAATTTGTTTTTCACTTCTAAATGTTTTATCAATATCGTTTAATGAACTTATTTAGTGTAATGAGTGAAGTAAGGATTAAACTTTTTGTTTATCCCCCATATATCTAACCCAGATGTCTATCCAGCTGTCTCAAATTCATTTCTTAAGTAATAAGTTTTCTCTCCACGGTTTTGAAATGTCACATTAATTTGGGTCTAAAAATTACTGAGTCTGTAAATTGAAAACAATTGGATGGTAAATTAATAAACTATGTCATTCTTGGCATATTTAAGGAACCATTAAAACAGTAGCATATATAGAGTGTGATTACCATGTGTCAGGCCCTGTTCTAAATGTGTTGCATGTATTTGCTTATTTAATCCATATAACCATGCTATAAGGTAGGTGCTATTAGCTCCATTTACAGATAAGAACACTGAAGCACTGAGAGGTTAAATAACTTCCTCAAGATCACAATGCTTGTGAGTGGCAAAGCCATGATTCAAATATAGGCAGGGTGACTTCAGAATCCTTGCTCCTATCTATAGTCTATGCTGCCTCCACCAAATGGAAAACATGTTTGTGTGTGCTTCCTACATGCTAGGCATTGCTCCAAGAACTTCACATATAATCATTTCACTTACTCTTCACAACAGTCCTAAGAAATAAGCACTATTTCCATCTCCATGTTATAGATGAGCAAACTGAGGCAAAGTATAGCTGGGAGACAGATAGGGAAAGGGGAGTGGTATGAGATGAATTCAGAGAAGGGGGAGCTTTGTTCTATCTTTAGAGCAGCAAAGAATCACAACAGTATGTGAATCAGGGCTGACCCAGTCAGATTTGTTTTTTTGTGACACTCACTGGGCACAGCATGGAGAGTCGATTGGGGAAGGGACTGCAAAGCTGGTGTGGGGAAATCAGATACCAGGCTAATACCACACTGCAGTGACCACCTATCACAGATGGGCCATCCAGTGACGAGTGGACAGTATCCATGTGACATGAAAATTACTATCATCTGGGCAGCATCCATGTGCCAGGGGCAGAACTCAAGACAAGTGCTCAGAGTAGTTACATTTCCAGAGAAAACCCAAGTGTCCAGAGGTTAAGTACCATGTCTGTGCTCACCCAGCTAGTAAGTGCACACTCCCAACCACAAAGCCTGCCCTCTTTACTCAACCCACACACAGATTGGGCCCTTCAGATGCTGGAGGGCTGGCTCAATACAACCTTGAAAATTGGATTGAGCAATTCCTTCGCCATCCTTTGTCTTCTCAGAGGATAGAAGTCAAAGAGATCAGTTGACAATATTGACAGATGAGCTTCTGTCATCACATATCTTGAGATCATTTAAGAGTTTCCTTTTCAGTTCTACATTAACTTTTCCTCAGACTTTTGAATATCCTCCTGAGGTTACTTTGTGAATCTTTCTCATTGCTTGCTTCTTGCCTGGATAAAGGGCAAGTTTGGGGTCCACTGTCTTCTGTGCTGCTATTAATCATCCTCTCTCTTTGCAGATCCGAGTGATGGTGGATCTATGTAACAGCACCAAGGGCATCTGCCTGACAGGTAGGCCAGCCTCGAACTGAGCAGGAGTGGCTCACACCACAAACACGTGTGGTAGCCAAAGGGCCAGAGCAGAATGAACACCTGGGAAAACTGCGGGTGATAAAAACACATGTTGGTTTACTTTTACCAGATGTTTTTAATGAACTGAAAATCAATTGTAATATAATTATGAAAAAGAACATTTTTTAGTACTGCCATAGAAATATAGCCATGGAAAATAACTGGGTCTTGGGTAATTAGAAACGTGTGGTACCTTGAACTGGGGCCATAGATGTTTTCCTTATTCACATTAATTTTTAAAAGAGAAAAGAAAGGAAGGAAAGAGACCTTAGCAGAAGTAATTCTTTCCTTACATCATATGTATGGCATAAATGGAAAGTTCTAGAAGCAAACTACTGATAAATCAGAACACTTTTGATGAAGAGTGCTCTGTGTGTGGGGCCTACTGTGTGCTACGTGAGATGGGAAGTTATGTCATGCACAGCTCCCCTCCACTTGATGCATCAAGGACAAAGAAACAGGAGGGAGGGAAATCAACCCTGAGGCACATCAAGCCAAGGGACACAGAGTGGCTGATGGGTTGGGCAGGGGAGGAGGAGAGTGCTATGGATATGTTCGTGTACACCTGAGTCTAACAGAGTCCTGCCTCTTGCCTGAGGGGAGGGGTGCCTGCCTTCTGTGTTTAGAAGCTTGGGAAAAGGAAGAACACAGACCCCAGAACATTCACCCAATGTGTTGCACCCCAGGCAGAGGGAGGCTCTGTCCAGGCCCAAGAATGGGCCTACAGAGCCTGATTTCAGACACAGCATTGACTACCTCTCCTCCATTCTGAGGAAATGGGGAGATTATTTTTGCATTAAAAATCTAATATGAAGTAAATGCAGAGCTCTCGTGAGCCATATACATTTTTTCTTTTTTCTTTTTTTTTTAATTCAAGTTAGTTGACATACCGTGTAGTCTTGGCTTCAGGAGTAGAACCCAGTGATTTATCTCTTACATATGACACCCATGTCATATCTCTTACATATGACGTCCTCCTTAATGCCCATCACCCCTTTAATGCCTGTCACTCCCCTCCAGCAACCCTCAGTTTGTTCTCTGTATTTAAGAGTATTTTATGGTCATGAACTTTGAAACATAACCACAAGACTTTGAAGCCAGGTGAAGCTTTTGTTGAGCCTTTGCCTATGGCCTCAGGCTCTGGGGAGGTCCCTGTTGACCAGGCAGCACTGCTGGAGGTTAAGAAACCCTGCAGTTTCCTTGTGCCTGGGTGGCTAAGTGGGTTAAGCATCTGACTCTTGATTTCAGCTCAGGTCATGATCCCACAGTTTGTGAGATTGAGCCCACCTCCCCCTCCCCCACCCCTGCCGCTATCCTGTGCACTCTCTCTCTTTCTAAATAAATAAATAAACTTTAAAAAAAAAAAAAAGAACCCCTGCAGTGTGCATCCAGTTCTAAGAAACCTTGTCCAGTACTGCAGTATTCTCCCCAGAACTGCTTGGTACCTACCATGCATTAGGAGCGCAATGGGAGTTTGTTGAATGACTAAACCTATCATTTCTGTAAATGATTAAATCAAGGTTGGTGGGCTGGTAAGAAAGACACTTACCCTGCGTTCAAATCTGACTCTTGTTTGCTTAGTTTGATGTTAAAGAGAAAAGCTGTAATCCTGTGGCTTCTTGGGAAATGCTAATTGAATTACTCAAGTCACATTTCAGCCCTCACAGAAAATTAAATATCTTCAGAACAGCTTGGTCCTTCATTCTGAAACTCTTGTGTCTTAAGCACCTTTCTCCCATCTTTGGAAGTCCTTTTCAGAGTTCCCCCGTGTGACAGTAATGAGCGCTAGAAAAATGCTCAGATGGATGGAATTACAGGCACAAAAGCCCTGTTGAGAGGTACAGGAAAAGCCTCTTCCTTTTTGATATTTATTATAGACGTGATAGAAGGAGAGCCAGGCTGTTCAGTGAATGCAGGTGGAGCTGTTGAGACCACTTAGAGAAGACTGGGGGAGGGGATCAAATATGTGCTGGAAATGGGTGGAGGAGGTTATTCTTCGGTACCTCAAAATCTTTTCAGAAGCCAGCACCTTCTCCTTTCATGCCAGCTGGAAATTGGGTCCCCCTTTACATAGAAAGCTCTTCAATTAAAACTTAGGTGTGAAAAGTACAAGTTGCAGAGTGAGGTGGTACCTTGGGAGAGACCAAGGTTTCTGGACTCGAGGCAGGAAGGTGACAGGACCCAGAACCGAATTGGCAACTACAGGGGGAAGGGCAGAGAGCCTTGGTCCAGAGCCCCAAGAAGATGCTGGCAGGAGGGGCTCCCAGAGAAGACTCCAGGCTTGGGGCCTGAGGCCTGAGAACAAGGTCTAGATTTACACTGGACTCATCTTTGAAAAAGCAGGAGCTATGACTTGAGGCTATTCCAGTTGTGACTGTGAAACTCCATCCCTGCTCCTTTTTCTGGATGCAGCTGCCGTTGCTATGGGGACAAGGACAGATGTGTACCATCTGTAACCTCTCAGGCAAAGTGAGGGCAATTCACTGGGTAAAGTAGCTAGGCGTTTTTACTAGTGCCAAGTTTGTGCTTTTTGGGTAAACAGCATGCTTTTCTTGGTGCATCCTGACCATAAGCCCAGAGTTCCTTAGGACCTCAGAAGCATATCTGCTGGAATAGCAGGTGTCCTGAAGAAGGCAGATTCTTGGGTTATTCTTCACTTCCAGTGGACTCTGCATATGGGCTTGCTGGAAAATCTCTGAACTATCACATTACTGAACTGCTTATTAGGGCTGAGGTGCTTCACATCCACAGTGCCTGTTCTCCTTATAGCCAAGTGACTCCAAACCCAGTGATAGCACTAGTCACTACTAATCCTGCACCCAGGCAGACATTAATAATGGATCACAGTCGCCACTGAGCATGGCCTCATGTAATTCTTTCCTGGTGTTCCAGAGAGCTGTACTAATTGATTAGAATTAGCACTTGAAATCAAACCCATTTTCCATCCCTACTCTAATTTTTTAAGGTTGCCATGCCATAGTTCAAAGTTGAAATGCACCAAATAAATGGGACTAGACCAAGCTGCTGTTTAGTGGGAACACGTGAAGAAAGATGCCTTTCCAAGTTAAGTATCCTGGGACTGGCCCAATAATTGGTGGCAGGGGCAGCTGCAGAGGCTGTACACATAGGGAGGGTACTGAGGCCTCAAAGCTGTGGCCAGTGCAACATTTGGTAAACTGATCGACAGGCTGTTCTCAGAAACAGCTAGTGTAGCTGGTCAGGTTCTCACTCAGCTGGCCTCACTGAGCAACTAGCTTATTGTCTATTATAGTTGGTAGATCCCAGCTCCACATGTGAGAGCTTAGGCCCTCTCAGGCCATCGCTAAAGGATAGCCAAGTATTCCTAGCTCCCAAGGAAAAGGGGAGTCACACTCCCTCTGGCCAGAGCTCCTGTCTGGCCCTGAAGCTGTGGCTGGCATGAATCCCAAGCCCTGGGAAGTCCCTGATGGGAACAAGAGAGGGAAAGAATCAGGACCACAGACCTCACAGGCACCAGGCCTGACTGTATCAGGCTTATGAAGCTGTTTCTTTTACTAGCTCTTTCTAAAGCAGCAGAACCAGACCTCATTTTCTGAAATATTCCTATCTGGATTTTTTATTTGAGGGCTTCTTTGTTTTCCTCAATTGGCAAGACTTTGGGAAATGTGTAGCTACGTCCCCTGTGGTCACTGCTGTGCTAAGCAGGTGCCTTGGGTCTGGCAACCATCTCAGTGTGAAGGGGGAAGCTAGTAAAACCTTTCCCTGTGATTTGGAATGGCCATGGTGAGAGGAGCCCCATGGGCAGGCCTTCCAGAGGCCTGTAGTGTGAACCACAGCAGGCCAGTGTCCACCCTTAAAGATAGGAAGTGCTTCTTTATTACTCATTCCTCATAACTGTTGTATCTGTATTTCCTGTCTGAGATTCTTCTGTTCGCTAGTACCAGAAACCCACCAGAGCTTATTTGAGAAAAGAAAAAAGGCAAGGGGTTGCCAGTTATTGTAAAGATAGAGAGATGTATTTATCAAGATAGGCTAAGCCACGCTCTGGTAACAATTAAATCATAAAATCTCAGTGGCATAACACAGCTAAAGAGGCTTTTTTCTGCCGCAAAGTCCAGGGTGCTCCAAGTTGGTTCTGGTGACTCCAGAATCCCAGTGCTGCCATCTTGTGGTTCTGTCATGTCAACATCAGTCACCACCTCATTTCTCAGATTATCTCTCTGCAGACAGACATTGTTTTACCTTGCTTGGCCATCCACAGCCCTCTCATTTACATAACTAGGGGCATCATGGGTCAATCTCAGATGTCCAGGAGGCAAAAACTCTAAGTGGCTCAGCTATAGCATCCACCCACTTCTAATCGATTCTGGCTAGGAATGTCGGTTGGGGCAGTCAGAGCCAGCTGTATCATTGGCAGGGCCCAGTGCAAAGTGAAAATGCAGGCCCCCTTGTTCAAAAAAGCAGGAAAAGGGCTTCCTTCTTTTTTCTATGGTTTCCCTCTCCACCTGCTATGGGGGGCTTTTTATTTGCTATTTAGTGTTATACTCTTCAGGGTGCGATGCTCACAGCACAAGAACAGGCCCTCAGAAGCACAGGAGACCCCACTCTGTGACTAAGGTATGCAGGGCACATGTCCAACCCTAGCCTTCACACTCACCCTTGGGGCCCCCACCAGTGTGGAAGGTGGCAGCCATCACTGACTGGGCGGGGAGCGGGGCAGACACATCAGAAGCAAGAATAGAAACAGAAAAACAGGAGCAGGCAACAGAGAAATATTGTCCTAGGGAGGCCAGAGGCAGTGGGCAACAGGAAGATGGTGGGAGACAGGACCACATATGAACCAAGGCTCCAAGTCCCCAGACATGCTCCATTATCCCATGGGACCAGCCCTGCATACTGTGCTGACATGAACTTGGCTGTCCACGTGTATTTCCACGGGTTCTGTTATTCAAGAAGAGAAGAGTCAAGAGGTGAGAAGACGTCCTGCAAAATAGTTTTCTAAAGGCCCAGTTGGCACATATTTGATGTTTGACATCATTATAATAACACATATTTAGAGCTTCCTCCAGGTACCAGGGGCCCTTGGGCAGCTCTGTTGACATCCTGAGAGGGGACTGGGATAGAGGCTTACCATCGCTATAGCTATGCTTCTGAGCTCTTTGGAAGTATTTGTCATCCTCTCTCTTCTGAAATTCTCTTCTCCATTAGTTTCAGGGCTCAGGACTTCCTGGATTCCCTCCACATCTTCAGTTTCACTCTCTTTCCTGATACCTCGTCTCTCACCTGCCTTCCTCCAGATGTGGTGTGTTTTCCCCTCTCTTTCCATCCCCAAATGTGGCTTGGACATTTTAATCTTGCCTCCATACTAATAACTCTCAACCTTTCTGAGGTCAGGGACCCCTTTAAGGGTTCATTGATAGTGACTGATTGTTTTCCCAGAAAAGTTTCCCCTCAGGTCTGGAGTACCCCGGACCATCTGCTTCCCAATCACCTGCATGTAGTGCTTGGTAAAACTGTGTGCTCCTGGGCCTCACTCTAAATCCAAACTGAAATAGAATCTCCAGCTGGGGTCTGGGTATCTGCATTGTAACACGCATTTTAGGTGATTCTATGGACTCAAATGACTAAGAACTGTAGCCATAGGTGTCAAGGAACTTCAGGTCAATATCAGGAAACCCTAATCTAAACATTTCACCACACTGACACTCTTAGTCATGACAGAAGCATCCTAAACATACAGCTCTAGGCAGGACCTCTCTCCACTACTACTGCTACATAGAAATGGTTATTGGACTGTCCTGAGAACTCTTGAAACCTACAATATACAGTCAATTATTGATTGTTTACCTTTTTTCTACCAATCTGCACCTCTGAATTTGGCTCCATCTACAGTCAGGAATGATGACTGGTTTCTTCTGACATCTGTCAACTGTTCACATCACCCCCCCTTATGTGTGTATACATGATGTGCCAACTGGTGGTAAAGTCATGTAGCCACAGGCTACACTGACCCCAGAAAATATGGTGCCATTTTCAGCAAATCATTTTTGCCCCAAGTAGGACAGTGTGTATTGAAAGCATGCATTCAACACTTACCCTTCCAAGAGCCCTCATGTCTATCAAATAACCTCTTTCCATCAATATCCTAGGCTTCCAGTCATCTGAGAGTCCTTCTCATTTGCTTCCTACCCAATCAGACATGGAGCCCTGCTCATTATTCTGAAAAACCTCTTGAATTTTTAGTTTTCTATACAGTTCTACAGTTACCAACTGCGTTTGTCCACAACCTTGCCCCTAATTTTAACTACAAAGATCCTCTGGGTATTTTCTCCCCACCCCACCTCTCTTTCTCTCTCATCTTGTTCCCTAGTTGTACTCAACTTCCATCTACAGAGAGGAGCTCAAAAACACACTGATTTCATGGCATCATTCGCCACTTAAGATCTACCATAGCTCCCCATTGCCTTGCAGATAGCACCTATACCTTTCTGCTTGGCATTCAAATGCTGCTGCCCTACATCCACCCCACCAAGTACTTACTCAGCCTCATCTCTACACATGGTGGGTTGGCCTATCTTCCTCCTTTCTCTCACCCTGCATCATTCAAGTTCCCACCCCTGTGCCTTTGCTCTTGCTGGCCCCCTACATGGGATGCCCAGCCCTCACCCCCACGGCCATGTCATGCCCATTGTTTCTTCAGTGTCACAGCTCAAGGCTCACTGTCTCTGGAGGCTTCAGATCACCACGTGTCCAGGCTGCTCAGTACTCCTTTGAGGGGTTGCTTCTCTGAAACTCCCTCACTCATATTTCATTGTGATTTCAAAGTGTCTGCCTTTCCCAGCTGGATTGTAAACACAGCAGACATAGGGACCAAGATTTCTGCTTCTTGGTTGATTTTAGCGCACACAATAAGAGCTTAGTAAATGGTGGTCTTCTGCAAAGTCACGGACTTTGATTTATAGAAAGACCTTTCCACTTCAATAAGGGTATTCACTGTATGTGTTCTGGAGAAAAAAAGGACCTCAACTGCTCATGGCATAAGCTCACCAGCTTGTCTGAGTGATTAAATAAAATAATTGACAATAAGACTCTCCTATTTGTTTGGTTAGATTATGTGTAAATGGTTCCTCTGAGCCCCTTAGGTGCTAGGGTAATTACATGTTAAGCAAGGTGTTTGTTACCTGATCTGGGCACTCAGTTGTTCTCAGGCTATTTCCTGTAACAGAAAGATACCTGAGAACCAGCTTCTGCTCTCAATCACCCTTGGGGGGCCTGGAGGAGACAAGCTGGCTGGGTGAGAGCTCTTGGAACTGCTTTCTTGTAACAGCCAGATCTCAGCCCTGCAATGACAACATGACCATTTGCTGACACTTACCTGTGCCAGGCTGCACTAGTGCCCTTCTGTGTTGCTACCAAACCTCATTTAATTAAGTTGGTTGCTTGCGAGATGACTGATTTATGAATCTGTGGTGAGGCCCACTCAGAAATTATTCTTGGTCCATTGAAACTTAAGCAGAAGTGGTTTTTATCGGCAAATGCTGAATTGCTTTTAAGGATCTTTTGGGCAAATAAGCTGGGTTCTAAGTTTATTTGTTTTGAGAGAAACAGAGACAGGGTGAGTTGGGGAGGGGCAGAGAGAGGGAGAGAGAGAAATCCCAAGCAGGTTCCGTACCATCAGCACAGAGCCCAGTGCAGGGCTCGAACTCACGAAACCATGAGATCATGACCAGAGCCAAAACCAAGTTGGATGCTTAACCGATGGAGCCACCTAGGCACCCCTATACCAGGTTCTAAATAAAAGGCTTGGAGTGGTTGCTTAGGGCCAGTAGATGATTAGTACTTGTTAAGAGAGGGAAGGTGCTCTTTGATTTTGGGGTTGTGGTGCTGACTGCACTTTCTTCCACCCATGCTTTGTCATCTAAATTTCTTTTTCTGTTGTAGGACCACCTGGCCCACCAGGTAAGAACCCATGGATTTTCCTACATCATGGGGAGGATGTGGGGGGACTAGTTCCCCAGGATCCCTCAGAAGGGACTGAGGTGGGAAGGGGGGTAGAATCTGGAGTCGGCCTTGACTATGAATGTGTCCCCCTCCTTCTTTCTACCCAAATTACCAGCTCTCCTGTCTCCTCCCACTTGAGAACCTACCATTACCATTCCCCATCTGTCACTGCATCAGGTGGGGGCAGCACAAGTGGAAAATGAAGGGAAGAGGCAGGAGAAGATCTGGAAGAGGCGTCACCTGTCCAGTTTCACTGGCTCAAGGAAACCATGTTAACCCCAATGAAGACTTTTTTAAATGTTCTTGTTTCCCATGTTTTGACACAGGACCTCCGGGAGTTGGTGGGTTACCAGGACACAATGGATCAGATGGACAGCCTGGTTCCCAGGGCCCAAAAGGAGAAAAAGGAGCAACTGGAAAAAGAGGAAAAATGGGTATTTTGGCAACTTTCCTAGTTAATTTTTCCTTGTTACTTGTCTCAATTATTGCTTTTTGGATGGGCCAAAGCCCATCCAAGCTGGATGTAGTGGGAGGAAACTGTTACATCTTTGCATGCAGAGCTGGTTTAATTCTCGCCTGGAAACTATGAGCTGAGGTGCCAAGAGCATTCTTTTTAGTGCATCCCTAACAAAGGTTTATATCCAACTGGAGAGCAGCCTCCCTGGGAACTGACTCCCGCTCTTCTGCCTGCTCTGATGCAAACTGACAGATGCCAGGGGCAGGGGCAGCCCAGGGATACTCCCTGGGTTGTGTGATGGCTGATGGCCCACACGGTCCAAGGCAGCTCAGTCCGCAGAAGGCCAGCCATTACAGCTTTAATTGCGGAACAGAATTGATCCTTACGTGTTGATAATAATCATAATTATAAATGAGCATCAGTGTTGAATAACGATGGCTATCAGTGTGCAGACATTTTGTTTATCCCAGAAAGGCCCCAGAAATGTAATCCAATCCTGAGGATTCAGCCCTGAGCATTCTGAGGGCCAACTATGAGGGGGAGGAGACCACCCATGGAGACCACCACTGGGTACGGAGCAGGTGGCAAAAGAGTGATTTTCAAAAAGGTTTACAGATCCCTGGCTTTGAAGAGGTATGCTTGATATGCAGCCCACAACCCAGTGAAACCATGAAAAAAAACAAGTTCATTCATTTACATAACACCTATTTATATGGCAGGTACTATTCTAGGTGCTGGAAATCCAGAAATGAAAAAGCTGACAAGATCCCTACCTTCATGAAACTTACATTCTAGTCTGGGAAGATTGATAATAAACAAGATAAATAAGTAGACAGTGTCATCTTACATGGTGCTAAGTGGTACAGAGAAAACACAGTGGCAAGGAAATTGACCGACAAGTGTGTGTATGTGGTGGGGAGGGAGGGGGGTACTGTAGATGGAGAGGCCAGGTAAGGCCTCCTTAGATGGGACCTTTAAGCAAACACCTGGAGGAAGGGAGAGAGGGAGCCATGGGGTGTCTGGTGGGGAGAGGATTCCAGCAGAGTGTGTGAGTCCGGTGTGCCCACAGGGTCTGAGGAGCAGCAAGATGACCAGGGTGGCCGGACAGAGGGATACAAAGCGAATGCGGTGGAGTTGATGCCAGAGAGGTAGCGGCCAAATCAGGTTGACCCTGGGCATCTCAAGGACTGTGGTTCATACTCAGACTGTGCTGGGAGGATTTGCAGCAGTGCAGAGACCTTCCCAGATTCACTGGGAGAGGATCGCCCTGGCAGCTATGCTGATGGAGGCTATGGGAGGGGAGGGAGGAGGCACCAGTGGAGTACTGAGAGGTGCCAGAGTCTGTGTATCAGTGGACATTGGGCAAGTCCTTGGTTTCCCAGAGATCCCGTGGACTCTAAACAAAGACGCAGATCCTCTCTGCAGCTGTCTCGCAGCAAGAGAGGCCTCTGGGGGTCAGCAGTGTTAAAATGAGAACACTAAGGTTGAGTAGAGAACTTGAGTCATTAAGGGCCCAGGCAGTTGTTCTCGCCCAGGGTCAGGGGAAGGGGAGACTAGCACCAGCCTAGATGTACAAACACAAGGATTATTTGATGAGCCTAGTTCTATGGAGAGGTTGTTGGAAGTACCGCTCAGCTGTGGGCCAACTCAGATTCTGACCTGGACCACCGAACTCCAGTGCAAGGGCCCAGTCACCCTGCCGGAGCCCTGAAGCTGATCTTTAGCCTGGGATGGGTTGGCATTCCTACCCGGCACTCAGTGCTCTTGCAAGGAGGAGAGACCAGCTAGCCAGGGGGCCTGCACTTTGTTCTGAGGGCATCAAGAAGCCACTGAGGGGTTGCAAGGAGGAGAGAGTGACAAGAGCAGGCCTGCTTTTCTAAAACAACACCGTGGCTGCTGCATGGAGAGCACATGAGAGGAACAAGGACAGAAGTAGAGACAGACAGTTCAGAAGTTACTCAGTGTGTAGGTAGAGGGGACGGCAGCTCGGAGTGTGGGGAAACCAGTGCAGGTGAGTGATATCCTGTGGTGAAATCAGCAGTACCTGGTGGTGGGTGGACATAAGGAGAGAGGGGGAGGGAGACCACCAAACTGACTCTGAGATCTCTGTCCCTGATGACTGCTCTTTCCTGAGGAGGGGAGCCCGTATCAACTCAGGTTCAAGCATAACTCAGCATGGGAGGTGCTGAGATGCCTTGAAATGCCCAGGCAGAGATGTCAGGGGGCCTTGGAGATGCAGGCAGGTCTATAGTCAGAGGAGACCCTGGGGCTAGAGGTATACATAAGGGGGTCACCTGAAGTAGTGGGCATGTACGCACAGGTGCCCTCACTTTTGGAGGGAGCTAACAGGAGAGGAGGGCTTGGGTTGAGCCCTGAGAAGCAACAACATCTGAAGACCAAGCAGGAGGGGAGGAGCCAGCAAAGGAGGCCAAGGACAGAACTGAGTAGCAAGAGGAATAGCAAGAGAGGGTGGGGACATCTGTCAGCAAGTATTTATTGAGCATGTTCCCAGTTCTAGAGGGGAAACACAACAGATGCAGCCCCTATTCTGGAACTTTCCATCTTTGGTGGGAAGGCAAAAAATTAACAGTCAATAATCAAATACATCTGCAGTCACAATGTGAGATGCCCATCTGAAGGAAAGAACAGAGTGTGAAGAGATAGAATACAAAGAGGGAGGGTCAGGGAAGTAAAGCCTGAGGTCAGACTTGAAGGAAGAAAGCACACAGAGGGTGGTGCACACCTACAACACACAGCCCAACAGGTGTGGCTGAGGGAAGGGACGTGTGCAGTGAGGTAAGACTGGAGGCAGGGATCAGGCCCTTCCAGAGCCTTCAGGTCAGTAGTCTGGGTCTCCTGGTCAGCTCCCAGGAAGGCACCACAGGGTCTCATACAGGATGTGACCCACTGGGCCAGGGTCATGACTATGGAGAAGGAAGGATTGTGATTCCAGCTGAGAGTGTGATTCCAGGATCAATAGTGGTTTGCCAGGCAGGGGTGGGAGAGAGGAGGAGTGGGTGCACATTCCAGAAAGAGGGAACAAGTGCTATTTCTAAAAACAGGAAAAAGAGCCTGTGTTCCACAGAGACAGAACTCAGGCTGGACCACACCCTCTAGCAGTGGTCCCCTGAACAATAGCATGCAAATAGGTAGTATTTACTGTCAGGCATGCTACCAAGTACTCTCTTCAACTTACCTTAATGTGGTCTTCAAAACAACCCTAAGGAGGTGAATATTTTGGTTGGCCATAATTTTTCCTGACGAAAAAGCCTTATTTTCTGTTTCTACAACAGGCCAAACCCACCCATGCCCCAGGACCTTTGCACTGCTGTGCCCACTGACTGGAATACCCTTTCCCTGCCGTTCCTGCATCTGGTCCTGGTTCAGGTGTCAGCTCATGTGTCATCCTTCTTCCAGTTCATCCCTGACCTCTGTGTCTAGCCCCTGCCTCACAAACATAGTCACGTTCCCTGTTCTTTCAAAACACATATCCCTCCCCCAAAATTCCTTGCATTTGCTTGTCAATGCACCGATGATCTGATTCCCTAGGGAGAAGTGAGGTCCATGACGGTCAAGCCATGTCTGTCTGCTTAGTCCTAACCTCCAGGGCCTGGGACACCCGGAGAAGTGGGGCAATAATGTCATTGTTGAAACGAATAGGCATAATTTGTCCAATGTCAAAAAGGTAAGAAGCGGAGGAGGCAGGACCTGAAACCAGGTCTCTCTGACTCCTGGACCTTGCCTCTTAAACAGGACCACACTGAACTTCCAGGATGGAGGGGCTGGCCCCGAGTTGTGAGAGCAGCGTCACCAGAGGTACCACAGAGTGGGAGCTGTGCCGTTAATTACTGAAGGACACAGGGCTGCTCACCCCCTTGGGCCTGAGCCTAATGCCGAGTCTTACTGTGAGGGCCAGGAGGTGGCCAGTCCTTCAAAGAAGTCTGCAGGACACGTGCAAGAACATGCAGTCCAGTGCGTAATAACCTGGCAGGGAGACAGAGTTGGCTTTGTGCCTCTTATTTCCTGCCCTGCTTTCAGGCAGAGGAGTGCAGTGGAATGAGTCCCAGGAGCATCTGCCTCTGTCCCCGACTGGCTCTGAGGCCTTGGACAGGTCACTGTACCATAGGGCCTTGCCTTGGTCTCACCTGTACACTGAGGAGGGTGGGTTCCCACAAGTCCTACATGGTTTCCAGTTTTTATTTTTTTTATTTAAAAAAAAATTTTTTTTTAACGTTTATTTATTTTTGAGACAGAGAGAGACAGAGCATGAACGGGGGAGGGCCAGAGAGAGGAGACACAGAATCTGAAACAGGCTCCAGGCTCTGAGCCGTCAGCACAGAGCCCGACGCGGGGCTCGAACTCACAGACCGCAAGATCATGACCTGAGCCGAAGTCGGCCGCTCAACCGACTGAGCCACCCAGGCGCCCCTGGTTTCCAGTTTTTAAATAGTCTTCTTTCGTGCTTGTCTCTGAAGGAGAGACCATGTCTTATGTATTCTATTATTTGGCACAGCTCTCTGCCAGGCCCAGGTGAGGCTTAATAAAGAATTGATGAATGAAGTATACAGGCGTGCATGCATACGTGTGTGCATGAATGAGAAGAATAGAGCATAGCTTCCTCCATAATAGCTTCCCATCCAGTTGAAAGAGAGGATGTATCTTACACACGGCAGATACTCAAAAGCTCGTTCGGATTTGAAGACTGCTTTCTACTGCACAGCAGGTAATACTGCCAGAAGAGAAAGCTGAACTTTCCTGCGCAAACAATGGACAAATAGGGCCCTGTGTAGAAGATGGATTGTGTAGTAGGGCTAAGTGTAAGGAACAAGAGAGAGAAGTGTGATCAATATCTCAGAAGTAATTAGAGCAGAGCTGCAGAGGGCGTTGCGTGGGGAGAACAGGAAGACTGAGCCCAGAGAGACTATTAGTGAGACTGCCCCTGGATGCTAGTGGGGACCCAGGCAGGATCATGTCTGCAGGAGGCAGCGGGGGGCCTCTGTGGGCTCTTGAGAAGATGAAAAACCTGATGAAACCAGAGGAAAGGGATCTAGAACCACTGTTTCCAGGAGACTGAAGTAGCAGAGATAACCCTCAGATTCCGCCCTTGGCTGAACAACGATGGAATAGCATGGAGCTGATGGCATGGGCCAGGTTTGGGCCCTGGTTTTTCTACTTACTAGCTGTGTGTCCTTGGGCAAGTTGCTTAATCACTCTGTGCCAGTGTCCTCATCTGTAAAATGGGGACAATAGCAGTATCAACCTCATAATGTCATTTATAAGAATAAATGAGATATATATATGTAGTGCTTAGAACAGGGCCTGACACATACTAAGTGCTATATTAGTATTAGCTGTTGTTTCCAAAACTTGATTTTAATCCAAAAGGAAATCTAAGTTGAAATGCCAGTATTCATTTGAAAGCACTGACTGAGGTTTGGAGAGAGAGACCTAAAGGGTCTTAAACGTTGTCAATTTTGCAACTAACATCTTTGATGAAGTCTGACATTCTCTTGCCTCAAAACCAAGCATTTTCTTTTTTTCCATCTGTCTCTCACTTTCTCATTAAGAGTTAATACTGCATTGTCGTCTCGAAAAATGGAATCCTCATAAAACAGAAATAAATGCTCTCCTCTTAATCTTGGGACTGGGTTTCCTGTGACACCCTCTGGCCCCCTTGTGCCTCCCCGCCTCAGTCAGTGACAGATGGTTCTGCCAGAAATAAGCTGTCCTCCCTCACCCCCTGCTGTGAAGATGCTGGCGTTGACCCCAGGGACATCACACAACCCCAAACTCTAAAGCTGGTAAGACAGTTTGTTTTGCGTGGGCACCACTGGAGAAGGAAAATAGCAGAGAGACACTTGCAGCATGTGAGTCAGGCAAGAAGCTGGCCTCTCTTCTCTGCAGAATGTGCTGACTCAAGCCCGCCAGAAATCACGGGACACACCATGTCAGGGGCCAGGCTACACAGTGGAACAGCATTGCTGTGCACTGCTGAGGCTGGCCAGGCTGGAAAGTGCCGCTCACGGCGCCTCTGATGGTGAATGCGGTTAGGTGGTGCTGTACTTCTGACGTGGCATGGCCAGGGCACGGCCAAGGTGGGACGAGAGGAAACTTTGTCGGAGGCATTGGTTGTAAGAGAAATGCTGTGTAGAGACAAAGCATCCCCCACCCTTTCAGAAGGAAAACTTAAAAATGATCATGCACACCCAGCTAAGAATCAAAATATATTCTTTTTTTAATTTTTTAAAATAAGTTTTCTTTATTTTTGAGAGGCAGAGAGAGACAGGGTGTGGGGGGGGGGAGGAGCAGAGAGAGAGAAAGACACAGAATCTGAACAGGCTCCAGGCTCCAAGATGTCAGCACAGAGCCTGATGTGGGGCCCGAACTCACCAACCGTGAGATCATGACCTGAGCCGAAGTCAGACGCTCAACCGACTGAGCTACCCAGGCGCCCCAAATCAAAATATATTCTTAAGCAGAGGTCTTTAAGATCTTTGGTTTTGTGTACTCACCCCTGTGGGGGCAGCATTACAACAGCTGCCTTATGGTATGAACGTTTTCTTTTTTTTTTTTTTTAATTTTTTTTAATGTTTATTTATTTTTGAGACAGAGATAGACAGAGCATGAACGGGGGAGGGTCAGAGAAAGAGGGAGACACAGAATCTGAAGCAGGCTCCAGGCTCTGAGCCTCAGCACAGAGCCCAACGCGGGGCTCGAACCCACAGACCATGAGATCATGGCCTGAGCCGAAGTCGAACACTCAACCGACTGAGCCACCCAGGCGCCCCCAGTATGAACGTTTTCCTGATTCATATGTGGCCTTTTAGAGAAGGAAAAGAAAAGACATACAAGGAAGGAATAAAGGCAAAGAAGGGGAAACTGGATGCTGATGCAGTAAGGCTCTTTGTGACTAGAATAAATGCCTGAAAAAAAAAACCTGAAATAACTAGAAAATACCATTTCCCTGAGCATTGCTGAATCGGGGTCATGTGAAACCTTTATAAGGTTATCAGTTACGCTTGGTGCAATGTGCTGGCCAGACTCTATGGCAACGTTCTAGTTTTTTGTGTGCCAAATTGCCTATTTAAAGTACTGACAAAAGGACATCTTTGTGTGCAGAGGTCACTGATTAAGGGCTCTTCTTAAGTGAGTGAACCACTTTCCAGCAAGATGTCCTAATGACTGTGGGCAGGGATGACCCAGAACCATGGGTTTTCAGAGCTGTTGTGAGAGATGCATGATGAGCCATGCCCTCCCCCCCACCCCCCAGTGGGCTTGGTTTGCCATCTGTGTGACTGAATCCATAGCAGAGCAAGTGCCCACAACGGAAGGGCTGCCCCTACTCTTGTTCACATCCTCTTCTACTGTGTTCCCAGCTCTTCACTGGGAATTGGGCGTCCCAGTGCATGACACCCACCCGACATCACCACTGGCAGAGGCAGGCAAGCCGGCGCCTCCTACTCCCTCTGCCACAGCTGAATTTCATGGCTTTCGTGCAGGTGTGGTTTTTATGGTTGGTTGAAGTCCAGCAGACGTTTCTCTGCTCACTGTGTTGTCTAACAGTGATCAGTACTTTAAGGTTCTTGAGCACACTGCTGTCTTCCTTGGGGCGGTCCGTAGCTGGAAGAGCAAAAACCACATTGAACATTTATCACTTCCCAGCATAAAGAAAAGGTGCCAAGAACTGCAGCTGTAGGTTTTGGGGGGATACTGCCTTTGATGGCAATGCAGAGTATTCCAGTACGATCTGTGATATGATGTGATGTAATAACTTCCCCACTGCTGACAGGACTTGAGAAGGGCCTATCAGATAGTGCAGAGGGGCTTTTAGGGTAGGATGGGAGGTTACTCCGAGTCACCTCTGAGGTGCCTTCCAATCCCTAATCCTCTGATTCTCTTGAGACAGTTCTGTTGGGATCCTATGGGGCTGGTAGGAAGTGGGTCCAGATTTTAAAATCTGGAGGGAGGATCAATGCAAATAATGGTGCTGCTGTCTGGAAACTACCTGCCAGCAGTGCATAGTAATCATATTATGCACCGAGTTTGCTTCCTTTCTCTCAGGGATCAGAATGCTGTACTCTCCATAGTCCGTGCTGAGATGGGCCATTGCATAGATTCTTACCTATTTTGAGCTATGAGTGACAGGTCTGCAATTCCCATAGTCAGGACTCCCCGGGAACAGAGGCAGACATTTCACACACAGCATCGTGTTCACACTATCATCATCCCTCTTCATGCTTGTGCTAGAGCAACTCTATCTGTTTTGCTATTTTGATTAAAAGCATTTTGCATTGAAATGTCACAGAAAAGGAACCGGAGATGGAATCAGAAGATCTCTGCCTGCTCACTTAGTGGCATCAGTGATAACCACTGTAAGCTTGAGTTCCAGCTTCTATGAAATGACAGTAAGGATACGTTACTAGCTCACCACTCCAGTATGTGGTGAGGAATAAACCAAGCAATGCACGTACCCTTCTAGCACCGAACAGTCCCATCTGAGTGCTCCGCTCTTCCTGCGTGAAAAACTTCTGATCAGGCCTTACCTTCCTTCTGCCCTTGCTGTGATTGTCCCTTTCTGGTCCACTCCTCTCTCTTCAACCTGTTGGCTCAGGCAAATGTCTTTAAAATATTCAGAAGAGCCACCTGGAAATACTATTTGTCAATGAATCTATAATCATGCTGCTGTCCTAAAATGGTTACAGAGTCTTCTGCATTTGGCTACTGAAGCCACTTCATCTTAAACGTACAAAGTACAATATCACAAAGTTGTGTACCAGAGATTCTTGCGCTGTAGGCTAATAAATTATTTTTCCCCCCTCAGGGCCACCTGGAGCCACAGGAACTCCAGGGGAAAAGGGAGACCCTGGTGAGCTGGGTTTGACTGGAAATGAGGGCCCACCAGGGCCAAAGGGGGACAAAGGAGACAAAGGGGATGTGTCCAATGATGTGCTCCCCACAGGTAAGTGGCTGACACTTGGGCTGTCTCCCAGGGTGATCAGGCCCACAAACCAGCCTGGTTTTTAGTACAGAGGCAGCACAGGTTTTCTCTCCTTTTCTACTTTGCGTGCCCATCTGCTTTGCAGCATGTTTTAGAGTGCTGTGCTTCCAAGAAGGAAAAAACTGTGCATGTTACCCCAAGGTTGGCGAGACCAAATCTGAGATCTCAGCATAAACAGTTTAGATAATTCAGGTCTAAACATCATGATTAGATTGAATTAGGATGACAGGAGCTTCCTTTTTCCAAATATCTATTAAGCCTAGCACAATGTAGAATAAGACAAGTAAGCAAGCAATTTAAGATACCTCAGAGGACAAACTGACAGAAAACTCAGGCATTTTCTTCACAATCCAGGTAGGATCATCTTCAGACCTTAATCCTCAGCTTTTGGATGTAGAATTGGGCAGACACGGTTGCCGATCTTCTTTTTCTGGCTTCCAGCCCAGGTTCAAAGCAGATGGATGGCCTCTGGGGTGGGGTGGGGAGGTAGAGGCACAACAAACCAGAAGGACAATCACATGGTGGAAAGATAGGTGACAGCTGATGGGCATGGAGGAGGAAGGGGCAGAAGAATTTTAAAAGCACAGCACTTCAGAGACATAACTATCCTATTAATGTAGTCAATAAACATTTTTGAATATCAAAGAACACCATTTATGAATTAGAGACTTTGGTAGTAGCTGAGAATATGAATATGAAAATGAGTAAGACAGGACATCTGTCCTCAAGAAGCTAAGATGATAGATGTTCAAGAATAATGACCCTGAATCAGTCACCCATCTAGCCACTCAAAATTTGTTGAGCACTTACTCTTTGCCAGGCACTGTGCTAGGACCAAAGCATCAAGGAAAGCTCAAGTTATGTTTAGAATGCTTTGTTTCATACACAGGGAAGTTGCTATGCAAAATATATATAATTTAAGAAGTATTTTGACAGGATCATAGATTCGTGAATAAACTTTGAAAATACGAGATCGTGTTATACTTCACTTACATGGGAATCTACACATCCAGAACACCGCACTCCCCTATACTACTGAACAAGTGAGGGGTGATGACAAACCATTCAGAAAAGCAACATCACTGAGTGTACCCCAATTCCAGAGATCAGGCAGAGCTGAGTATTCCCTGGTCAGAGAGCAGACAAGGCCTATGAGGGCAGATCATGTCTGCTCTGCCTACAGATCTGCCCCTTTCTGAGTGGGCTTGGTCCTGCCTCTAGCCTCTGTGGCCCTGGCTTGCCCACTCACTCCAGTGACCTCAGTGGGTTATCACAGGGCAGGACAGGGAGGATGAGACTCAGTCTGGAAGTAAAGAAACAGGCTCAGAGGGTTAAGCTGCCTGACCAAAGTCACAGGCTGGACAAGATCTCCTGATTTCTCCTACCACACAGAGCAGTGCTTCTCATACCTGGCAGCATATTAGGAGGTTTTAAAAAATACAGATGACCAATCTTCTCACCATTTTGATCTAACTGTTCTGGATGGGGTCCAAGCAGTAGCATTGTGTTAGACTGACTCTAGGTGACTCTAATAAGCAGTCAGGGTTGAGATCCTTCAACGTGGCCAGTGAAATGAGCATGAGCTTTGGTGTGAGACATACCTGAGGTTAAGTTGCAGGCCTGTTCCCAGTAGTGACCGTGGGCAAAGCACTGAACTTCCCCAAGACTGAGGTCACTGAGGGGCTACTAATACTGTCTCACAGAATGGTTGGGAAGAACAATGGAGGAGGAGATGTGTAAACTTCTTAGTGCAGTTCCTGGCACATAGTTGGAACTCAACATCTGCCATGGGTACTTTCTCGACTTTGGACGGCCAGGGCTAGAATACAGTTATGCCTGGGAATGGGGGCTCATCAGTCCTCCCCAGGGCTGTTCATTCTCTTTTCCCCTGGGAGAAACCCATCTCTGTTTATGGCTCTTGAATCAATCTCTCTCCCTGCACCCCTTTCTCTCTCTCCAGGTGCCAAAGGTGACCAAGGCCCACCTGGCCCGCCTGGCCCACCTGGGCCCCCAGGCCCTCCAGGTCCCCCTGGACCCCCCGGAAGCAGAAGATCTAAAGGCCTACGGCAGCCAAACATGTTCAATGGCCAGTGCCCAGGTTACCAGCCCCTGCCCCAGAGAACCCGCCCCTTGAGCTAATGATCCCAAACTCTCAGGCTTTACCCAGGCTTTGCAACCAGATTTTTTAAACAGAGGGAGATTCTGCCAAAAGCTAGAGATTCCCCCTTGCAACATGCAAATGGCTTGGGCAGTCTGCCCCAGGGGAGAACTGGTAGCAGGTTTAGAATTGGCCTCCCACACCCTTCCCTCATCACTCTCCCCTCATCTGTCACCAGTCTATTCCTCTTCTTTGCCAAATTCACCATCCCTTTCCCCTGAAAGGGTCTCAAAGGCTAAGCTATTTACTCTGGGAACGTGAAGGGCTTGACTGATGCTGGGGAGTTGAGGGGGAGGTTCAGATTGGTTAACTCCCCACAGTACTACAGTTCTGTCCTCACCACCGCAAAACTTTGTGTGCTAACCACGTGCAGGGCACAGTGCTAAGTACTTGGTTCACAAAATGATACAGGAATCAGTATTGCCACCAAATTATAGATACAAAACTGAAATGCTAAGGAGCTATTGTAGCTTACCCAAGGTCACTCAATTAGTAAGTGACAGAGCTTGGATTCAAACCCATGTCTGCCTGCCTCTAAAGTCCTTCTCTTAGAGCATCTTCCTTTCAGAGATGGAAATCCACACATTGAGACTAAGCCAACCCAGGGCAAGGGACGCCTGATCTCTGGCAGGCCAAGAGGACTTGTCTGTCGGCCAATCTGTGACAGAGGTGGCCATAGGATTGAAAGCTAATTAGAAATCAAGGGCCATATAAATAGAAAATACTTCTAACGTGATGCTAGAACTTCTTCCCAGAGTGGTGACCCGGGACCGACTCCTGGTCAGGCCACGAGAAGGCACCACTTGATGGCATCATGTCAGTGGCAAACAGAGAGGAGGATACCAACTGGAGTTTCTTTCACACTTGCTGTGGGCCTCCCTGCTGCTTTCCTACATGGTCTTTAGTTCTGTTTAGTGCCCTGGTCTTTTAGGAAGGCTTTTGGGGCACACATCAGCTGTCAAAGTGGGCAAATCAGTGCTTTCAAAGATGTTACCCCCACCCCGCCCCCCAGTCAGTGCAGCCTGATTATGATTCTGCCCAGCAGTTAGTTAGAAATCACAGCCTCAGGGCCGAGCTGCCCCCCTCAGCCCGGGGCTCAGCACCACCCCCTCTGTTAGTTTCAGCCCTTTGTTCAGCTGCCCTTGGAGAATGAGCTGAACAGGAACCTTCGCCTGGAAGAAGGGGGAATCTCACTAGAGCTTTTGCAGAGTCCCAATTTGCCAAAGACTATGTCAGCCAGGGCATGGGTGCTGGAGCAACACCTGCCTCTGCCTGGCCTGCCTACTGAGCAGGGGCTGGGCCTCAGAGTTGTGAAAACTGCTTTAAAGGAGAGGCCATAATCTTCCACTTGGCCTCCTAGAAATGAGTCCTCTGTTGCCAGGCATCTTGCATCTGAACTTGGCCTTCTCTCCTGCTCCAATTCCATTTCTTTAAGCTCCCTCCCGCCCCCACAGCTTTAGAAGCAGGCTGGTACAACATGAATTAATGAGAGCCTTTTCTTTAGATGAAGAACAGGAGGGTCTCTCTGTCCCTTTCCTGTACGAAACCCAAGTTCCTTAGTAGAAAGTCCAGATGAAACTCAGAGGCAGCAGAATTGCATGGGGAGTGGGGAATCATAACACATTCCCCAAAACTGCTTTCATCAGGGGACAGGAGGACTCGGGGCAAATATAGGCTCATCCTGCTAGAAAGAAGCTTAGACTGCAGAGGGTCCTGCCCTTTATTTTACTAATAAAAAAATCTCTCCAGATTATTCCATGAGCTGGTCTTGGGACAATGGAGGTAATCCTTTCTATCTAGCAACTACAGGTGACTTGAACCTCTTAGAATTTGTCTAGGCAAGTGGACCTGAACTTCTCTGGAAAGCCTGATTTGCCTCAACCTGCCCCAGACCAGGTCCTTCTCCCCAGCTGACCCACTCCCTGTCTTCACACGGGTATATTCCTCCCCTCCTTCTCTGTCCTACTTCTGCTGCCCCAAGACACCTCTTCACCAAGGTCTGAATTAAGCCCATCTGTTAAAGGTAACAATTACAACCCAGGCCTGATGGCTTCTCGCTTAGGTATAGCTTCAAAACAACTATAACTTGGGCGCCTGTCAAGGACCTACATCTCATAGACCTTCAAGCAGACACAGGTGGGAAGTGGTGGGGGGGAGTTCAAACATCTCTGGGCTCCTTCTTCTGTGATGCCTCCCTCTGGCATCCAGAAAGACAGGGTAAAGGGGGCCACCCTCTCATGAGGACCCATCATCTTCCCTGAAAGTGAAAATCCTTCCTGAAAAATGCAATCCATGATAGTGATACCTACCACCTGCCCAGAGGGGCCAGGAAATTATCAGTAAGTCTCTTCTCCCCCCACCCCCCACCCCCAGAATTCTGAGGGCTTGGACAGACCACTTTTTCCCTTTTACTGACAGCCTCTTGAGATTGTATTACTTTAGCAACTGTGCTCCTAGAAAGCGTATTAGGAACTCACCAAGTGGTGGAGGTGAGGGGCGAGGGTGTGGAATTGGGAGTATATGACTTGTTGCTTAAAAGCAAGCAACCAAAAAACTTGGTAGACCTATTATAAAGAAAGCTTATAGGACTAGAGTCTGGAATGAGGTGGGGGAGAGCACCAATAATAAAGTTACATGAGTCTCACTGTGCTGCCTGCACTGGCTCTGATCGTTGCCATTGTCGTTGTTTTAGGGGAGACATGCGCCATACCAAATGATGATACCTTGGTTGGAAAAGCTGATGAGAAAGGCGGGGAACACCATTCTCCACAAGCAGGTGCAGAGGCAAAGCATCTTGTTTTGAAATTCAGAAATTGGATGTCTTAAATTCATAATTGGTAGGTGAATGACTTTCCTTTCTCTTCTTTTGACAGAATCCATGATCGCTTCCATTGGAAATCCAACACAAGTACTGAAAGTTAAAGAGACATTTGGGACTTGGATAAGAGAGTCTGCTAACAAGAGTGATGAGCGGATCTGGGTGACTGAACATTTCTCAGGTACCTTCACTTGACAATGACCCACATCATTGTGGTAGTTGTGCCTTTAATCTGTTGCCCGCCTTCAGGCTTCTTCTATCTCTGTGTGTCTGAAATCCCTGCTGACTGGTGTCACAGAACTGCCCTTTATTTCAGACAGCACAAATGCGTGGGCAGAACACTTTTCTCAGTTGAGCACACTGGTGACAAGCCTTGCAGTTCAGGTCACAAGGATATGACCGGGGTATTCCCAACTTATCTTATCCAGAAGGAAGCAAATATCATTATGACTCCAGTCTTTAAAAGCCCCAAACCATAATGTGGAAGAAATATCAGACAAATTCTTGTGCACTGTCCATCTTTCTTTAAGGAGAGTACTTTTGGCCATCTTTCTCAGATATCTGTTGGACAGAGAGCCCAGGGGAGAAGGTGAAGCGCCATCTTGCAGACACACTGCATCTAAGCATGACCCTAGTTATACTGCCCCAGAGGGACGTGGTCAGGGATTGCCAGTGAGGGTAGCAGTAACCTCATTCCAGAAGAGGTCTGACCATATTCACTGGTCAGAGCGATAGCTGAGACACTCTGCTCCATTTCATCAGGGCCAAGTGATCAGCGGGTAGTGACTGTGTGGGTTGCCAGCTAAGAAGGACGCTGACTCAGAAGGAAAGAGGAACGCTGTGAATTAGCAGTGGCAGGAGGAGGCAGGAGGTGACTGCCCAAGTGCCAAGTGTTTGCTGTTCCCAGTACAGGCCTATATCGGTCTGATAGATTTTATAAACAATCTAGGGTATGCTGGGAGGGAGTGATACAGTTTTCCTAGGAGGAGTAAAGCCAAACTCTGTGGCTCCTACCTTTGAAGCATGGTTCTGGAATCCAGAGAAGAGAACTGGACTTTGAGTTTGGGAGTCTGAGACTCTAACCTGGACATGAACCCTTGCAGGACACCTCACTCTCAAGTTCCCTCTTTCTAACTCTCTCCCCTGACTCACTCCCAAGCTGTGATTGCCTCTCCCTGGCTTTCCCCCTGCAGGCATCAGGGTGAAGGAATTCAAAGACCAACCCTCCCTGTTGAATGGTAGTTACACTCTCGTGCATCTCCCATATTATTTCCATGGCTGCGGGCATGCCGTTCACAACAACTGTCTCTACTACCACAAAGGAGGCTCCAACACCATAGTGAGGTGAGTCATCTGGGTCACAGCTGTCTTTCTGCATCCCAGACAGCACCTGTGTGGTGCTTTAGTAATCTGAGAGCTACTTAGGGTCTGGGACTATGGTGCCATCATCTTCCTGTCCCCAGAGCCTGGCACACAGAGGTCAGTCAGGGTTTTCTGACTGAATGAACCACAGGAAACAGTGAGTGAGCCCCATGACCCAGCCCTGACCTGGGATCTGCAACATTGCTGCTTGGGACACCAAGACTAAGGTCAGAGCCAGAGGGAAGTAGACCTGGTGTGATTAGGGCTGCAGCTTTGTCATCCTTTGAGAAAAGAAGCAGCCAGAACCTAGCTCTCCCTAGGCAGGAAGGTTCACACGCACTCAAAGTTTCTGAAAAACTTTGGGTGTGAAGAATTTCATGTCCCAGCTGAGATCATTGAAGACTAAGGATGACAGTGCAAAGCCAGGGAACTTTGTGTTCAGATTGATCTGTCATCTTGATGGAGCCCTTGCCAGGCCACCTGTCTTCCTCTCTGCTTACCAAGGGGAAGGAAAGTGGTCACCTGGGTAAGCTGTGCTCGGGGTGGCAGCCATATCTTCCTGGCTCCCCAAAAGAATTGCTAAAATTTTGTCTTTGTGGCTCAAGAAGAAATCAGGTTTTGGGCCGAGGCAGGGCATCTTGGGAAATGAAGAGAGTAGGGAGCTCAAGTCAGGTTCCAACTTCGCCTACTCACTCCATGGCCTCGGACAAGACACCACCTCCTGTGGTCTGCAGCCCTCCAGCTGTACCCTTATCTGAGATAATTCCAGTATTATGAAAGCCATGGTCCTAGTCATCCAAAACAAGAGATAAGGACCTGAGAGAGGGCTGGGTCCCTCTTCCCTTGCCCTCACGGCCCTCCTCCACTTGGTGAGGTCCAATCGCAACAACCTTGCTGGCATTGAGTGTGGGTGAGGATGGGGGTGGGACACATGTCAGCTGTGGCTGGAAGCATCTCCTCCTCCCCCTCTCATTCCTCTCTCCCAGGCCTCCCCATCATTTCCATATCTCCCTGGCTACCTCATTGGGCAGAGTCTTGTGTTAACAGCAAACACAACCAACCCACCTCCTGTTCAGAAGCCAGTACTCCCCAGACACATTCCTTCCCATGACATTTCTCCTCATTTAATTCTGCAGCTCCCTACTGCCACAGCACTGTTTTTACATAGGGATGAGGGTGGTAAGGGAGTTCCAGGATGAGTGAGCCCCAGAAAGAGGATTGGCCTCTCCAAGAGTGTCTTCTAATGAAGCTATGTGTGTCTGACACACTGCTTCGGCCTGCTCTATGCCAGGCCACAGGCGGGGCCCGGGGGGCAGGCAGGCTGGAATAAGACCCTGTTTTTCCTGTGAGGGGACAGGCCTCCTCAAGAAATGCAGCTGCTAGGTACCAGACCAACGGTATTGATGGACTGATTGGCAGTTCTGAGCTCCAGACATTCAGAGGAAGAAGCAGAGGTGGGCAGGCAGGCTGTTCTCAAGACCTTATTTTCTCTGGTGTCTCTCACACTTAACTCAGGGTCTCTTGATTGACTCCAAGTTTGTTAGTTTAGGCTCCACCGCATATCTGCAGATTCATGCTTCCCCTATTTCTTCTCCTGCTCAATGGCACCCTCTTGTGTTTTTCTTCTCATTTAGCCTAACGTTCGTGAATTTTCATTCCTGGAGTTAGGTAACTTTTGAATCATAATCAACTTTTAGATATGGTCTGGATTTGGAGTCTGCCTGGTCAGACAGCCTCCAGGAGCTGAGGGCATGGGATTCCATGCTGTAGCTGAATTTATCCAGTCACTTTCCTGACAAGAAAACTGCATGGCCTTGACTTGGCTACGTTTCTTCTCAGCTGACAACTTTCTTCTTCATTTAGACCACTGTGACATTTTTGTCGTAAAAATTCCAGCATGGGGTAGAGGAAGAACCCCCAAAATTGCAGTTAGAAAACCTAAATTCTAACTCTGGCTACTTACTCATATTCCTGGGCTAGTCACTTTCTCATGTGTAAACTGAAAAGACTGGACTAGATCATTTTTTAAGGCCCCTTGCAGATCTAAGAATCTTAGGGCATTTCAGGAGGTTGGCAAACAACTGAGGAGTCATGAGGGTAAGGAATTTTCCTGGGGCACGTGGCACGAAGGTGGACACTTTAGATGTAGTCGGCATCCTTTACATCCTTGGTATGCAGAGCATTGTGGGTAAACCAGTAGACCTAGAATTTAGAAATGCAGAATCCCAAGCCCCACCCGTTTAATAGAGGAGGCAAAACAAAAACAAAAAGCAAAAAACAAAAAACCTACCATTGTCCACAAAAATGCTGACTCATATCTACCTTTTCCACATTTCAGATTTGAATTTGGCAAAGAAACATCCCAAACTCTGAAACTTGAAAATGCCCTGTATTTTGATCGAAAATACCTCTTTGCAAATTCCAAGACTTACTTCAATTTAGCTGTGGATGAAAAGGGTCTTTGGATTATCTATGCTTCAAGTGTGGATGGCTCAAGCATTCTTGTCGCCCAGTTGGATGAGAGGACATTCTCTGTGGTGCAACACATTAATACCACATACCCCAAGACCAAGGCCGGTAACGCCTTCATTGCCCAAGGGATCCTTTATGTCACGGACACCAAAGATCTGAGGATAACATTTGCCTTTGATTTGTTAGGAGGGAAACAGATCAATGCAAACTTTAATTTAAGAACTTCCCAGTCTGTTCTTGCCATGTTATCCTACAATATGAGAGACCAGCATTTATATTCATGGGAAGATGGTCATTTAATGCTTTATCCTGTGCGGTTTTTGTCAGCTACAATAAACCAGTGATGAGATGCATTCTGTTCCCCCTTGACAAGTTTCAGATGTTCTCTGGTACCATTAATATTCCAACATAAAACTTGTCTTTAGGGTAACCAGGTCCTTAGCTGTCATAATCTCATGACATGAGTTGAGTGTTTATATGGTCAGGGAACCCCCTTTAAATTCAGATTCCTTAGAGGAAAATAGCAACAGACTGGAGGTCAAGATGGCTATGATTTGGTGATTTCTCCACAGACTATCTGGGCAAGTTACCCTTCTCTCTGTGAGCCTTGTTTTCCTGACTGGTAATATGAAAGGGCTGCCAAAGATGACTGGCAAGACTCCCTCCACCTGTAGGGATTTCTGTGCTTCTCGGCTGTTGCTGCCTTCACAGCTGTTACATATTTGGTTTGGTTTTTTGGTTTTTAGCCACACGCTGAGCAAATTTACCTCCAAGTTGATAAGCCCAAACACTTGAGCAATGAATTCCTTACTAGTGACTTGTATTCAGTGCCTTGGGAAGCTGCATGGACCCTTTAAGGCTGTGGAGGGACCACATTACCCATAATTTATTACCATTCTCTGCGTCCGCACCAGCCACCACAGCACTGGAATGAGCATCATCCTGGGCTCGCGATTGCTGCTCCAAAGTTAAAAAAGCCAGGCACAGCTACAGCGCTCAGGCTTGCTAATGAAACAGAAACAGGCACTTCCAGGTTCCTATCAGTCTCTGATCCTGCTGTAGATCACAAACACTGAATCCTCACGTCACCCTGGCTGCTGCTTTCACTGCTACGCATCTGCTATCAACTACTAAATATTATGTGAGTAGGCATTAATCTGGCTAGAACCATGGGAAGCCCTTTGCAGTTTTTGGAAGAGGCACCATTTGTGATTATTATCTAGAACAGGGACGGGCAAACCATGGCCCTTAGGCCAAAGCTAGACCATTGCAAGTTTTTGTGAAGTTGTATTGGAACAGGGTCACTCGCCTTTGCTTGTGTATCAGAGTTTGTGACTACTTTTGCTCTACAGTGGCAGAATTGAGTTGTTGCGAAAAAGTTGAGTAGGGGCCCTGCAAAGCCTAGAACATTTACCCTTTGGCCCTTTACACCAAAAGTTTGCCAACTTCTGGGCTATAAAGTGAGGCTGATTGTTGGCAGGGCTTATTCGCCAGAGGCTGTTTGTTATGTTTTGTTTTATTCCAGACAAAGAAAGAGTAATAATACGGTTTGAGTGTTTGGTCGAGGGGAAGGGTGAGAACAGCATAAAATTAAGTGGCCCTCCCCCAAAGCGGTTAGTAAACCGCTCTTTCCCTAATGTAGTTTCAAAGGATGTCATCTGATCCCATTGGAAGCTAGGAGAAAAATCCAGTTTAACTTGCACCTGAATGCCCTTAAGTATGTATTTTCTGCCGATTCAGTTCTTCAGACATCCTGCAGCCTGGCGTATGGGCACGGCTGCTGAGAGGAGAGAGGAATCTGGAAAGTTACTGGGGTCCCACAGCCAGGAAGGAAGGGGACCCAGAGAAATCTTATGTAAAGATTTTTTTATCTGTTTGCCTTCACTGAATTCATGTGTGTGTTGGAGGAGAGCCACACACTCAGGGTTTTTCATTCTTGGGGGCCCCGAGTGTGGCCTGATCACTTATTTAATGGAAGCATTTTGAAACTTATGGGCTGTGCATATTTGGGTATTTAAATCTCCCCACCCCCTGAAAACACTTAGGCAGCTACTGGGGACTTCTTTGTTGTTGTATTCTCAAAATAATGGATATTTGAAAGCTTTTCTCCATTTCTCTGTTAGATTGGTTGTGTCCTGTCAGCATAGCTTTAAAAAAAATACTCTTCAGATTCATGTTTTGTAACAAAGTAAAATAGCTTCATACTTAAGATCAATGCATGTAGAGAATACTAGTCTTTTAAAGTATTTGAATATATGTGTTTCTGTTTTTGGACATAGGGGATCTGGATATGAATACAGTTTCATAGTAATAGTGGTATTAGTAATATATACATCCAATACTAATTATATATATGGTAGCAACCAAAGAATCTTGTTGAATTAGCACATATTCCTTTCAGAAAAAAATTTTTAGAAACCTCAGTCTTGATATCTGAACTATCCTGACTCCCTTAATTGTGGGTATGGGATTATATACTCACTGCTAGGGAAGTTCATACTGGGATTTTTTTTTTTTTCCCCATGGAGGACTAATATCGGGATAACTGAGTCTGAGCAAGGTGTAAGTAACAGTATAATAGGGTTGAAGGTTTGTCTTTACACAAGGCAAAGAATCCAGATTTTACTCCTTGCCTGCAAATACTACTTTATTAAAAAAAAAAAAAAAAGGCTTGGGCTCACTGCTAAAGTAGAATGTACAACCTAATGTTTTTAAGTCAAGATATCATTTTAGAAGTTTACATTGTCACTTATAATCAAAGTTGCTTTAAAGCACTTTTCAAATATCTGCACTTCTGATGTCAGAATCAAAGCAGATAATTTCCTAATTCTTCTTTAATCTAAAATAGATAGCTTTCCCCTGGAAAGTAAATAAAACTGTCCTCCCAACCTCAAATGTAGGCCAGACACTATTTCAAAGCATTTTCTCTCAAAGTGATAATGTGTCCTATCAAAGCCGTGCAGGCGGTCATGGTCTCAAGTGGACCACTAAGCACAGATGTTATGACAGAGAAAGAGTTCTGGGGTGAAAGCTTTAAAATGAGGAGTTCAGGGGCACCTGGGCGGCTCAGTCAGTTAAGCGTCTGACCTCAGCCCAAGTCATGATCTCGTTTTCAGGAGTTTGAGCCCCGCCTTGGACTCTGTATTGACAGCTGAGAGCCTGGAGCCTGCTTCGGATTCTGTGTCTCCCTCTCTCTCTGCCCTTCCCCTGCGCGTGCTCTGTGTCTTTCTCTGTCTCAAAAATAAATAAATGTTAACAAAAAATTAAAATGAGGAGTTCCAGGCTTAGGTCCCTTCGCAGCCATTCCCTTCAAGATTGCTAAGTGAGGGGCCAATGAGACTCTATGATCCTTGAAGAGCCAGGAGTCACTTTCCAACTTCAAGGTGCATTTTGTCTGTGAATGATGTCAAACCACATGAAGAGGTGTGTGATAGGGCTTTTCAGTTTCTCCGCTGCTGCTGGGACCTGGTGTAGCAAGCGCACTATTAAAAGATGGGATGTCCAATCTGTAACCACAGATCTGAACAATTCTGAACAACAAATTAATCATGGTGAATGTCTCTCTTTTGGTTGCCGTTTGTTTAACGTTAGTCAATAAAATAAGTCATACGTTGAAACAAGTGTATTCTTATTTTTACCTCCTGTTGATTTACATGTAACATTTACAAGAAAAAAGAACAACCCAAAGCAATATTGTGGAAGAATTACATTGGTTGCTCCTCTGTTGAAACTCTTGGAATTTGCTGACTCCTGAATACTGAAAAGTCGTTGATACGGACTATGTGTTCTCTATAGGAAAACCCGAAAAATGTGGAAACCAGTAACTAGAACTAGAGACAGACGTAAACTCAGTGAAGATCTGCTAATTTATTGACATGGCAAAGCAATTGGAAAGAACATAACATTTTGATCTAAAAATAAAATAAGACTTTTAAAAAACTGAATTGGTGTGAATTTGGGCAGGTATCTTAATCCCTCAGCCTCTGTTTCATCTGTAAAAGGTATAATAGTATTACTTACCTCCTTTGATTTTTCTGTGTCAAATGACAAATGCTATGAAAATGATATAATTCTTGATAAATTATTGTTACTTTCACAGTTCATTCTTATGGAGAATCAGATTCTTGCAGCCTTATTCAAGGGTTGAGGGGACTGCATCAGGGACACCACACCACAGTTTCTGTCTGCTGGCCTGTTTGATTAGGCGGTTAACACTTCACATCCCCAAAAATGGTTCTTAGCAATGTAACGAATTTACAATAAAACTGACTCTAATAATGAAAAAAATGGACTTTTCCCTCTGCCCTTCCATCCTCCCTTCCACAGGTGCTGAATCAAGGGCACTTCTCAATGACATCCTCCTGGCTGAACTCCATCCCAGAGCTTGCTTCCTGGGAAACCCAATCCATTGTAGAGTTGCCAGATAAACTCCAGGATGCCCAGTTAAAACTTAAATTGAGATAAAGAACAACCACAACATTTTTAGTGTAAGTATGTCCCAGGTATGGTACAGAATATATTTACAATTAAAACTTGTTTGTCTGAAATTCTAATTTGACTGGGAGTCCTGCAACCCTAAACAGATGTGGTCCTAAAAAGAAGCCACTGAGATCAGGTTTTGGAGCTGGATCATTCACCACCTGTTTACAATGAGGACTCCATTGCTGGTAGTAGATTGAGCACAATTAGCCTTTGGGACAATGCGATGGTCCATTTGTTAAGACTTTGGTGATGAATGGTATACCAGTGGAAAGGAATACCTTAGCTAATGTTATGTATCAGATGTTTGAGAATTAGGGAAAAATAGGGACTAAAAAGGAAACAAAATCAGGAGGGAGGCTGTTGCTAAGCTTGATTGGCCCTCTGGAAAAAGATAAAAACGCTGAAACCAATTAATTGCCAACTGAAAGCTACGTGAGAAAGCCCAGGTAGGGCCTCCTTCGCAGCATACAAAGAGGTTCTGATCTCTTGCAGTAGAGAGCAGGAAAAAATGAGGACCTGACCTTGGACTTGATCAGAGTTGCCAAGCTCCCAAGAAGGTGAAACTCACAGTCAGAGAAGTTCGCTGTACCAAGGTGAGGACCCAGACAGGGAAAGATTCGGAACCTGCCGTATGGGATGGGGATATCTAGGTTGGCTGCTTCCAAATTTCATTGTGTGTAGTATTTGTGGTCATTTGGAAACAGAGGAAATTCAGGGCTGGGTTACACTAAGTAAGCTTGTTGGCAATTTTTTTTCTGCAAAAGGTCTGATAATAATTTAGGCTTTGTAGGCCACACTGTCTCTGCTTAACTGTTTAACTCTGCTGTTGTAGCTAAAAACAATCCTAGACCACACATAAGTGAGGAAGCATGGCTATATTTCAAAAAAACTTTCTGGACATTGAAATTTGAATTTCATAATTTTCAAGTGTCATAAAATGTTTTTCTTTTGACTCTCAACTATTTAAAAATGTAGAAAACCATTCTTAGCTTACAGATTGTACAAAAACAGGTGGTAGGCTTTATTTGACCTACAGTGCAGTTTGCTGACCCTTGGTGTGATACTGTGATTTAGAATTAGACATACATATTTGTTCTTTGTCCCCTTTTCTTACACAGAGCTCCTAAAACTATTGGAATTTCCTGTGATTAGAGCCATAAAAAATGTCTTTTATTGTTAATGAGGTGACTTTTGAAAAGCCCCTAAACAACCTAAGGATGGAGGCTGGTTGCCAGGGCACCCAAATATGTCATTAGAAGGTTGGGACTTTGAGTCCCACCCTGACCTCCAGGGAGAGGAGATGGGCTGGAGGTTAAATCAGTTGCCAGCGGCCAGTGATTTAATCAATCATGGCTGTGTAATGAAGCCTCCATTAAAAACCCAAAGGACTTAATGTATTTTCCGTATTTATGAGTCTGTTCCTCTTTTTATTGTTTTATTGAAGTTTAGTTGACACATAATGTTACATTATTTTCAGATGTACAACATAGTGGTTCGACAACTCTGTTAAACTCACCACAAGTATAACTACCATCTGTCATCATAGAATGCTATTACAATATCATTGACTATATTCCCTATATTGTATTTTTTATCCCTGTGACTTACTCATTCCATAACTAGAAGCTTGTGTCTCCCACTCCCTTCACCTCCTCCCCTCTGGCAACCACCAGTTTCTTCTCTGTACTTACATTCTATTTATGCTTTTTTTGTGTATTTCTTTTTTTGTGTGCATTTTGTTTTTTCAATTCTACATATAAGTGAAATCATATTGTATTTGTCTTTGTCTGGCTTATTTTACTTATCATAATATCCTCTAGGTCCATCTATGTTGTCTCAAATAGCAATAACTCATTCTTTCTTATGGCTGAGTAATAGTCCATTGTGTATATACACATCTTTCTTTACCCATTCATCTATCATTGGACACTTAGGTTGCTTCCATATCTTGGCTATTGTAAATAACACCGCAGTAAGCATAGGGATGTGTATATCTTTACAAATTAGTGTTTGTTTCCTTCAGGTAGATACCAAGAAGTTGTGTTTCTGCATCATATGGTACTTCTGTTTTTAATTTTTTTAGGAACCTTCATACTGTTTTCCACAGTGGCTGCACCAATTTACCTTCCCACCAACAGTACATGAGGGTTCCCTTGTCTCTACATCCTTGCCAACACGTGTTGTTTCTGGTCTCTTTGATACTAGCCATTATATTCAACACCTGATGATGATGATGATTTAAAAAATGGACAAAAGACCTGAATAGACATTTTTCCAAAGAAGACATACAAATGGCCAACACATGAAAAGATGGTCAACATCACTAATTATCAGAGAAATACAAATCAAAACCACAATGAGATATTCCCTTGGAACAATCATTCTGCCTTTTAATGGAGGTATTTAAACAAGGAATTAGTGAACTACAGTCTGCTAGGCTACCTATTTTTGTAAATAATATTTTATTAGAATGCAGCCACACTCATCTATGTATTGACTGACACTGTTTTTGTTTGTGCTACAACAGCAGAGTTATGTAATTGCTACAGAAACCTGCTGCAAACATAAAATAATTACTATTTAGCCCTTTAAGAAAAGGTTTGCTGACCCTTGGCTAGACCATTTACATTTAATGTAATTATTGTTATGGCTGACTTAAATCTATAATCTTGATATTGTCTCATCTGTTGTTTTTCTTTTTCCGCTGTTTTTTGAACTGACTGAATTTTTTAATAACTCCACCTTACTTTCTTTCTGGGCTTTTGGTTATAATAAGTATAAGTTGTTACAAACAACTTACTGTTTTATTTTCCTTTAGAGTTTATCGTATTTTTATCAGTGTACCTGTACTTTTTTAGCATAAGAAACTTAGAACAATATATTTCCATTCTCTTCTCCTGGCCTTTGTGCTATTGTTCTTATGCATTTTACTTGTACATATGGTATGCAACCAGCAAGTATTAGTATTTTTGATTCAAGTAGACAGTCATCTTTTAAATATATTTTAATAACAAAGAAAGAAGTCTATTCTTTGCCTATGTAGTTACCGGTGTTGGTGATTTGTGTTTCTTTGTGCAGATAGATCTCCATCTAGTATCATTCCTTTTTGGATTGAGGGACTGACTTCCTATACACGACTTTCACATTTCTTAGTGCAGATCTGCTGGTGATAAATTCATTTACCTTTTCTTTGTTGAAGTCTTTATTTCACATTCTTTTTGTGCTTCTTTTTTGGCAAGGCAATTAGGTCTTTCTTGCTTTTATCCCCAGTTTGAGCCATAATTGACCTATAACGTTCCTTAGTTTTAGGTGTACAACATAATTATAGGATATATGTAAAGTGAAAAAATTATCACAGTAAGTTTAGCTAACATCTATCACCTTACATAAATTCTTTTCTTGTGATGGCAACTGTGTGTGTGTGTGTGTGTGTGTGTGTGTGTGATGAGAACTTTAAAAAGTCTACTCTTCTAGCAATCATCAATTATGCAATATGGTATTGTTAAATATAGACATTATACATTATATCCTCAGAACTTATATATTCTATAACTGGAAGCTGTTACCTTTACCTCGCATTCATGTATTTCCCACTGACAAGCCCCCCCCCCCCCAACAAATAATCTATTCTCTATCTCCTTAAATTGGATTTTCTTAGATTCCACATGTAAGTGAGATCATAAGAATATCTTCTCTGCCAGACTTAATTTCACTGAGCATAATGCCCTCAAGCATGAACCTCAGGGTGAATGGTCAAATAGGTTGTTTCCGAATTAGGCTGTCATTGTAATTATAGCTATGACTACAATGAACATTTGGATGCAAACAGCTTTTTCAGATAGAGATTTCATTCCCTTTGGGTATATACCCAGACTGGAATATGGAATCATATGAAAGTTCAATTTTTAATAATTTGAACCTCCATAATATTCTCTATATCACCTTAGCAATTTATATTGCTAACAACAGTGAAAAGGAAATGCCTTTTTCTCATCCTTACCTATACTTGTTATCCCTTTGTTACATTTCTATTTGATGTTATCTCTTTGTTGTTTTAACAGGTGTGAAGTGCTGTCATTGTGGTTTAGATTTGCATCGCTCTAATTCATGATGTTGAGCCCCTTTTCACCTTCCTCCTGGCTACTCTGTCTTATTTGGGGGAAATGTCTATCTACTTGGTGCCCTTGGGCATTTTCTAATTGGATGGTTTCATTTCTTTCTACTGAGTCATAGGCATTTGTTAGATGTTATGGATATCAACCCCGATCAGATATGATGTGTTAATGTTTGTTCTCCCATTCTGCAGCTTGCCTTTTCATTTCCTAATGGATTCCTTGGCTGGGTGGGAGCTTTTTAGTTTGGTGTAATCTCGCTTGTTTGTTTTTGCTTTGGTTGCCTTTGCTTTGAGGGACAAATCAAAAAAATCATTGCGAAGATTTACATCAAAGAACTTACCTACTGTGTTTTCACCTAGGAGTTTTAGGATTTCAGGTCTCATGTTCATGTCTTTAACCCAATTCGAGTTGATTCTTTCATATATGGTGTAAGAGAGGAGTCCACTCTCATCCTTTTGCCTGTGGCTGTCTACTTTTCCCAGCAGTTTATTGCAGAGACTACCTTCTTTCCATTGTTTACTCTTGACTCCTGGTCATAAGGTGGTCACAGATGAGTGGGTTTATTTCTAGGTTCCCTATTCTGTTCGTGTCCATTTTTATGCCAATACCATACTATTTTGATTTTTTTAATGTTTATTTTTGAGAAAGAGAGCATGGGCAGGGGAGGGGCAGAGAGAGAAAGAGACACAGAATGTGAAGCAGGCTCCAGGCTCTGAGCTGTCAGCACAGAACCCAACGCGGCGCTCAAACCCATGAACCGTTAGACCATGACCTGAGAAGAAGTCGGACACTTAACCGACTGAGCCACCCAGGTGCCCCTTAATTGAGGTATCATGAAGAGCTAACATTATACTAGCTTCAGGTGCCCAACATAATGGTTCAGTATTTGTATATATTGTGAAATGACCACCACACTAAGTCTAGTTAACATATATTGCCACAAATTGTTACTAACATGTTTTCTTGTGATGAGAACTTTTAAGATGTATTCTCTTAACTTTCAAATACACAGTACAGTATTAGTAATGGTAATTACTGTGCTGTATGTACATTACATCCCTGGACTTTTTGTTTTTCCTAAAGCTGGGAGTTGGTGCTTTTTAACCTTAGTCACCCACTCATCTACCTCCCACCTTTCCCTGCCTCTGGAAACCACCAAATTTTTCTCTAGATCTATGAACTCAGTTTGGTTTTTGAGTTTGTTTCTTGGTTGTTTTTTTTTCTTTTTTCTTGTTAAGATTCCACCAGTAAGTGAGATCAGTCTGATTCATTCCACTGGGCACAATATTCCCAAGGTCCATCTGTGTTGTTGCAAATAAGCCTTCTTGTTTATGTACACATGATCCCATTGTGTACATATATACCCCATTTTCTCTATCCATTCATCCACCTGTGGACACTTCTGTTGTTTCCATACCTTGCCTATTGTAAGTATGCTGCAGTAAGCATGGGGGTGCATGTGTCTTCTCAAGTTAGTGTTTTTATTTTCTTTGGATACTCAGAAGCAGAGTTGCAGGATCACATGGTAGTTCTATTTTTAATGTTTTGAGGAATCTCCATTCTGTCTTCCATAGTGGCTGTGTCGATTTACATTGCCACCAAGGGCATCCAAGGGCTCACCCTTCTCTACATCCTCACCAACACTAATGTCTTGGCTTCTTGATGATAGCCAGGTAGCAGTTGTGAGAGGATATGTCATTGTGGTTTTGATTTGCATTTTGCTGATGAGGAGTGATATTGAGCATTTAACTCTTGGCCATCCATGTGACTTCTTTGGCAAATGTCTGTTGAGATCCTCTGCCCATATTTAATCAGACTTTTGTTGCTATCTTTATATATTGTGGATATTCACCTCATCAGATACATGCTTTACAAATAGTTTCTCCCCTTGTATATCTGGCCTTTTCATCTTGTTGATAAATGTCCTTAGCTTTACAGAAGCTTTTCAATTTGATGGAGTCCCACTTGTTTAGTTTTGCCTTTGCTGCCCTTGCTTTTGGTGTCACAACCAAAACTTCCATTGCCATAACCAGTGACTAGAACCTTAACCCCTGTGTTTTCATCTATGAGTTTTATGGTTTCTGGTCTCACTTTCAAGTCTTTAATGTACTCTCAGTAAAGTTTTTTTTTTTTTAAACATACTGTAATTTTTTATTATCAACCATCTAAAGTCATAATGTCTCTAGATTAACACCAAGTGACCGAGTACTTTATTCCTGAAAAAGGTTTTGGAAAAACTTCCCTCTGTGCAGTTGATTTGGCTGAATTTTTTTCTTTAAAAATTTTAATGCCAGTATAATGAACATAGTGTTATATTTCAGGTATATAATATAGTGATTCAAAATTGTATACATTACTCAGTGCTCAAGATAAGTGTACTTTTAATCCCCTTCATCTATTTCACCTATCCTCTCCCCCACCTCCCCTCTGGTAACTGCCAACTCTATATATTAAAGAACCTAGGTGGGAGAAGATCTTGTCCTCCTTTTTTTGGATCATTTGTTTTGTTAAATTCCACATACAAATAAAATCTTAGGGTATTTACTGTCTTTCTGTGACTTATTTCACTTAGCATAATACCCTCTAGATTCATCCATGTTATTGGAAATGGAAAGGTTTCATTTTTTTTGTGACTAATATTCCAGTGTGTGTGTGTACCAATCTTCTTTGCCCATTCAGCTCTTGATGGACACCTGTGTTGCTTTCTGTAATTTGGTTATTATAAATAATGCTACAATAACATAGGGGTGCATATACCCTTTTGAATTAGCATTTTTGTATTCTTTGGGTAAATACCCAGGAGTGGAATTACTGGGTCTTATGGTCATTCTGTTTTTAATTTTCATGGAACATCCATTGTGTCTTCCACAGAAGCTGTACCAGTTTGCATTCCTAACAATGGTGTATGAGGGTTCCTTTTTTTCCAAATCCTTGTCAACATTTGTTTCTTGTGTTTTCAATTTTATCCATTCTGATAGGTGTGAGGTGATATCTCATTGCACTTTTGATTTGTATTTCCTTGACAATTAGTGATGTTGAGCATCTTTTCATGTGTCTGTTGGCCATCTAGATATCTGGAGAAATGTCTGTTCTTGTCTCTGCCCATTTTTTAATTATTTGTTTTTTGGGTGTTGAGTTGTAGAAGGTCTTCGTATATTTGGATACAAACCCTTTATTAGATATGTCATTTGCAAATATCTTCTCATTCAGTAGGTTCCCTTTTTTTGTTGATCATTTCCTTTGCTGTACAGCAGCTTTTTATTTTGATGAGGTCCCAGTTTATTTTTGCTTTTGTTTCCCAACACATTTGTTGAAGAGACTATCTATCTCTGTGTTGCATATTGTTATCGCCTTTGTCATAGGTTACTTAACCAAATACTCATGGATTTATTTCTGTGCTCTCTATTCTGTTCCATCAGTCTATGCATCTTTTTTTTTGTGTCAGTACCACACTGGTTTGCTACAGCTCTCTGGTGTATCTTGAAATCTGGAATTATGATACCTCCAGCTTTGCTCTTCTTTTTCAAGACTTCTTTAGCTATTTGGGTGTGCGTGTGTGTGTGTGTGTGGTTCCAAACAAATTTTATAATTATTTCTTCTAGTTCTATGAAAAATACTGTTGGTATTTTGATAAGAATTGCACTGAATCTGTGGATTGCTTTGAGCAGTATGAGGATTTTAATAATATTTGTCCTTCCAATCCATGAGCACAGACTAGCTTTCCATTTGTTTATCTTCACTCTCTTTATATGCGTTTCTGGATACAGAAACACATATAAAGAATTAGAAACCATGACTGAGATTAACTCTAGTTTTGTAAAACCGGTTCAATATTCAAAAATCAATTAATGTAATCTACCCTATCAATAGGCTAAAGAAGAAAAATCACAGATAAATCAGTAGGTGCAGAAAATGCTTCAAGATTTACTATAAAGTTAATCAAGACAGTATGGTACTGGCAAAAGAAGAGACAAATAGATCAGTAGGACAGAGTCCAGAAGTGGGTCTACAAAATGCAGTCAACTAACCTTTGACAATTCAGTAGAGAAAGGTTAGTCTTTCCAGCAAATAGTGGCAGCCACTGAGAAGTCTGAATCTCAGTTCAGACTGACTGAATCAGCTGGTCCTATGTTAGAACAGACAAAAATGGAGGGGATGCAACATGCTCAGGTTACTGGGTACTAAATTGTGGGAAGCGTATGTATAGATGTGCGGTTTCTGCCCAATTTGCGTTTCTGTGTACTCAGACGTCCACCTTCTCCACACAGCACTGCTCCTGACTTGGCTCCTTCACCAGTGTCCTCACCAAACTCTGCATGTAATTCAATAAACGAGAGAAGGTACAGTGAAGTTAGTTCTTACCCCACTACATGCCATTGCTGAGTGCCGTCTGGCTCATCGGTGTGTCCCATTTCCTAGAATGGCTTCTGATCTAGAAAGTACTCAGTAAATATCTGTGCATAAATGAACTGCCTAGTAGCTTACAAACTCTATTGAAATATTTGATCAAATTTAAAATGATCTCAAGTAGTTAAAAATATTAAAGAATTCCAGACCAAACTAAGGTAAAACTCTAACAAATAACATTTATTTTTCTTTTACATATGTATTTCACAGCCTGAACATCACATCGCCTTCAGAGAAAGGTGCTTTTATGCCATTAAATTTTACTATTTACCACACAGGCATTTAACATTCTCATTAACATGATGAGACAATTTGCTGGTAAACATTTAAACACACAGACATTGGTTTCAGTATCTCAAGAACATTTTTTGGTCATAACCAAGGAGGTACGTCAAAATAGGACACTGGCTAATAATTTATAAGCAAATAATATTTAACTCTGCATAGTTTATACAATAGGCTGTGGTAATAAATAATATCACCAATCTCATCAACTATTAACTGGCCACAAAAAGCCTAACATTCATTCAAATTATGATATGAAATGCTCTATTGGTGTAGTTTCAACATAGCCTTAAATGTTGTGGGGGTTTAACCCTGAAAGAAAAAGTACTAAACTGGTATGTTAGGTCAACTACAAATATGTCATGGTCACAAGTATTACATTCCTAACATGAAGGCAAATATTTAAATAGAAAAACGAGCAGTCCAAAAAATGTGAGTGTGCAAATTGTGAGGAAAACATTGCATTTAAATTTGCACTCATTTGCAAGTTACAGTACTAGCTCAGTATAAACACTAACAGGAAAAATAATCAGCAGTAAAGAATGGAAATGACCTCTCCCAGCAGAGAACTAGTCACTGCACACTGCTCCACAGCTCAGAAAGTGTTTCTGGTGATCTAGACTTTCTAACACCTTGTGACTATCCTTCATTCAACGCAGGAGCTGCAGGCATGCTTCCATCAGTGGGAAGACAAGAAAGGAAAACCTGAATCAGCAACATTTCTTTCCTCAATTTGGTATGAAGGTCCTTCCTGTTGTTATAAATTACTAATATGCTAACTTCTAACCTCAGATGTTTTCTGAATCAGGTTTGCTAAATGCTGTAAAGAATAGCTACCCCTCGTACAACACTAGGTTTTGTTTTTGTTTTTAAGTATGTCAGCATGATGACAAGGTACATGCACAGTCATTCTACCAACCTGTATGGGCAACACTCAGCTTGATCAGTTCCCAATTCTACAGAGATTCTCTGTATTGTTTTCAAGGTGTTAACAGCTGCTTGGAAAGCAGAAATGCCTATTAATTACTAGAGTATTTTTTAACTGAAGTGTTTATAAAAATAAAGCCCCAATCTTTAAGTCTATAGAATGTCAAGAATTCTGTTAGGGATGTTAAAAGCATTGGGCAAAACCCTCGTTTTGAGCGTGCCATCTGCCCCACAGGAGAAGATCCGGTTGCCAGGGATGATGTCAATCTGCATGACCCCAGCCCCAAGGTTTCTGAATATGGACTGCTTCGCATGCTCATTTTTGAATGAATGAATCAGGCCATGGCCTGTCAATCTCCAAACCTAGTTGAGAAGAAAGTGAAAACACAAAGTGTAAGTCTTTAAAAAACAGAGACCAAAAGCAGAAACATGGCCTTCATTTCTGTTGCCCTGAACTGGCCCAACTTCCCAGTACCCACCCCCCACCCCACCTTCCTAAAGGCTTACCTGATTGATGCCATTCACGTTATTCATTTACTATTCTTACATTTCACTGTCTCTTCTTCACATTCTCTTATAGTTTCATATTAACCACACATACCTCCATCTCTAATTCAATTAAATATTTAAGCGAATTAGATACATTGCTAATATCAAGGGAAGCCCTGAGGCATTATAAGTAGAACCTTACCATCTCCCTTTTCCAGAAACCTCACCCCAACTATACACAACAGAGTAAGGTACTAGGAGGCAGAAGAGGGGAGACAGGAGGTCCTGAGGAGCCAAAATAATGTTACAAAAAATTCTATGTACTAACAACTCTTACTTAATTCAAAACAGAGTTTTCTAAAGCTTCTTAAGCTAGAAAGAACCACATAGTACTAAGGAAGGAAGGGTGTCAAGAGGCCTTCACTATCTCACAAAGCCTTACTTTACGCCCACATTTCAAAGAGTGCAGTGGGGTCATTTTTTCCCCAGTCTTCACAGCAGATACAGATAACACTTAGCATGTTCCAACTTTTTATACTGACTCACCTTTATGTTCCCTTCTGCTGAGCCTGTAGTGAAATACTCCTCACAGGGAGCCAGGGCCAGAGCCTTAATAGCGGAGTCATGCGCCTGGAACGTGTGAAGTAGCTGTCTTTGCCTGATGTCAAAAATGCAGACATAGCCTTTCCGACCACCGGAGATGAGGAGCTGCTGTTTGGGCGCGTACTGAAGTACAGTGGCACCGTGATCATGGCATGTGAAACCTGAAGAAGAAAAATACCGAGTCTTTCCCAAATAATCTTGCAATTCTGGTAATGTTTGAATGCACATTTAAATAATACAGAAATTACCAATTTTTAATTTCAATTTGTGTAATCATGATCCAAGTATTAAAAAAAAGATTCCAAGCAATGACAGAAAAAACATCCTTACCCATAATCTCAATATGAAAACACCTGCAGGAAGCTTAAACCTTAAGCCCACACTAAGCTATGCTGCCTTGTAAGAAGCCTATAGCAGCCAAAGTGCAGAGACCAAGCTTCCCAATGACACACTCAGCCACCACATTAATCCCCACCACAATGAGTATTTACACTATCCTAGTTCCTGCCCATACAGCTTGTATGGTAAGTAACAGACTCTACTACAGCAGTGTGAAAATGACCAGCTATAGGGAAAGGGTTACCTTTCCCAGCATTCTCTGCATTTTAATATAACTAATGCTTTCTACCAATATGGGGGAAATCTTTAAGAGCTATTAATTATTCACAGAAAAAAATTGCAATCAAAACTGAGAAATAACTATATTTTCAGAATGTGTATCAGTATGTATAATACAAGACTGAGAAATCTTTCTGTAAAAGAATCCATCTAGCTTTGTTTAACCCAAATGTATTGGAGCATGGAGCCTTCTATCTTTTCCAATTGGAAAAACTGCCTTAAAAGAAATAGTATTAAAAAAACTTTTTAAATGCTTATTTATCTTGAAAGAGAGTGAGGAAAGGGCAGAGAGAAAGAGGGAGAGACAGAGTCCCAAGCAGGCTCCACACTCAGCATGAAGCCCAATGCAGGGCTCCATCTTATGACCCTGAGGTCATGACCTGAGCTGAAATCAAGAGTTGGATGCTTAATTGACTGAACCACCCAGGCACCCCAAAGGAATATTTAAATAGCACTGTTCATATTTCTTGTTCTTTATTATTAGGTAATTCTTTAGCATATCTCCTTTCTATTGAGCTCAAATACTTTGCAACTAATTCTTAAAAAGCCTCGTTAGCAGAACCAATCTTCATATTTTGAAATGTAAAAAAAACGAACGCTATTCTATGCTAGTTGGATCTTTACCTCAGCAAGATAGCCACTCATTTACATCCTTGAATAAACACTCACTGGCTAGAATAAAACCAGGAAAGCATTCCTTCGTAGGGTATTAAAAATCATAGATCTTAACTCACTTACCATGAATGAGGCTGTTTCCAGGTGATACCAATGTGTCCCAGAGGCATACATTTCTTATAGAGAGAAAACAATAATAATTTTTGAGGTGTTTTTTGTTATTGTCTTCAAGTCAAATATTTTTACGTATTGTATCTTACTATCTTTTTTGTTCACTCGGATTTATAAAGCAATGATTCTCAAGTAGGATCAGGATAAAAGCTGGGGATGTAGCTCTTGTAAGAGTTTATCCTGTTCAAACCACACAGTTGTGTCTCACAAGGCCCCACCTGTCTCTGCCATCTCATCCCTCAAGCCCATCTCTTTTCCATTACCACTCCAGGGAAATGGAGACATGATTTCCTGAGGAGAGGGGATGCTGCTGTACCCCCAGGGGTAACCACCACAGGGAAATGAGGTGTTTACTCATGGAAGTATCACCAATGAACATGATGTCAGGTCAAAAAAAGTACAGAGTATGGTGGCTACAGTGTCTCAAGAAGCTGACAATTAATAGCGCAAAAAAACCCCACAAAACTTTAACATAATTACATATACTTGTTGATAACCTACATTGTTTTTCTCTTTTTGGTAAGGAAAACTACTAAGAATTATGTAACCAAGTTTTTTTATCCAGAGGTGCAAAAACTCCTAAGTAAAAAAATCCATACTTGGCAGCAAGAATACCTTTCTGCTTAAAAATGTGATTATTTATGCTTCTGTCAACCTACCTGTTATCATTGGACTGTCCAGATGTGGCAACTAGACTTGAAGAGGTAATAAATGCAAAGTCGCTTGTGGCTTTACTGTGGCACTGCCAATTCTATGAAAAATAAAGTGCAAATGATGTTACCTAAAAATCCAGTAAAATCTGGTACAGCACAAACACATAGCTCTGCTACCAGTATATGCATGCGCAAAGAACAGGTTTTAAAAATCTAGAATAAAGTGATAAGCAGATTAGCTATTATTGGCATATTCTTAACTAATACCCAGTGATACTTTAAAACTGGAAGAGTTGGTAATAATATGCAAGTAAAGGTTGTTTTTATAGATTATCTAACAAAGTAACAGGATGAACTTAACCAAGCCATTTAACAATTTTTGCTAATGATCTCAAATACATTTAATAAACTTTACATAATATAAATCATAATAAACAACAATAGCCCAAAGAGGGACACTCCCACCTGCCCATCTAGTCTTACACTACACTGTGAGGAACTCAAGTCAAATTAACTTCATAACTTAAATGCAAGCATCCATCTTCCTTACCACCTCTGTGCTCCCTGCCCTCATCTTCCCTTCCCTGTGAAGATTTTAGCAGTAATAAAAACAAGGTCAAATGTCCTGCAAATAATCTATAGCCTTAAGGCTGCCCAAAACCACTCTTAAGGATGTTCTAGTATGTGGGAAACCATTTACTGAGCCAAGGCATGACTTTTCTTGTTGGATCAGGTGAATGAATAGAAATCTGGAGGTGAAGACTCAGGAGGGTGTCCAGGTATTTTAAAAAACATTCTTCTGTTTGGAATGATCATGATCTAGATGTGAGTGAAGGTAAGAGGACAGATTCAAGAACACTTTCGTTTCTGTAAGAACTTTATGACAGTCTACAGGGCACTAATTTAAGAGAAATATCTTGTCTCATATACATAATTAAGAACACACATATATAGTCTAGAAAAGAAAATTCACATATATGAAGTTGTGCAGAAGAAGTTCTGTGCAGGATAGCATTACCCTCCAGCCTTCCTACCCCAACTGAGCCCCCACCAAGTGAAGACAGGCTTATCTACATCATCAAATGTTTTAATATGATTTGGATTAATGAGTGAAGTGGCCCATTGGGATTGGTTAATTTATAATGTAGTAAGAAAAATTCTGGAGCAAACTAGAATACATAAAACCTGTCAGAATTGGGTAGTGATTCACTTTAGGTACTATATTAAAAATAAATCAAGAAAGGGGGTGCCTGGGTGGCTCAGTCGGTGGGGTGTCCAACTTTGGCTCAGGTCATGATCTCACGGTTCGTGGGTTCGAGCCCTGCGTTGGGCTCTGTGCTGACAGCCCAGAGCCTGGATCCTGCATCTCCCGCTCTCTGCCGCTTTTCCACTTGTGCTCGCTCTCTCTCTCTCTCTCTCTCTCAAAAATAAACACTTAAAATTTTTTTTAAAAAAATCTATCAAGAAGTTAAGAGTTTTCAAAAAAGTAGAAACACTTCTAGGGAAGCCTCTCAACATTTTCAAATACAGTAGTCATCCTTCAAGTTCTGAAAAGGAAGCTTTTTTGCTTTTTAGTCATTTCGGTCTAAAACTAGGGCAAATAATGGGTGCTGTGCTGCTGGGCAGAGGTGTCCCTTTTTCAACAGATCCAATGAGTGAATCTCCAATGAGATTTAGTGTCTTAAACAGACACTTGATAAATAAGCAGCTTCTGGACGTGCTCTGGGAATGCTGAGTGATACTTACCATGTAAGGTTTAGGATTTGATGCAGTTTGGTTTACTTGCCAGATACTCAGAAAGCCCTCTCCATCTGCAACACCACACTGTAAGAATGGCACAAATATTAAACACAGCTTCTTATAACCGTATCGAAGGCAAAATCATTGATTGAGAGTCACTGAAATCTCACTTAACATTCTGCCTGCCCTATTTCTATAGTGTAGGTCCCAGGAAAGCTAAGCACTAAAAATACCCTGAAACCTTTTAAGTGCTCTTCCATACCTATTTTTTTGTTTTCCTTTAGTAAGAAACAGGAAGATTTCAGGTGCTTTTACTAGGTACCACCACCACACTCAACAGAAATAGAGTTCTTTACCTTCACAGAGTATTTAATATCTTTAGGTAGATGATTGATCCATAAAAAAAACTGAAGATCTGTGCTTTACTGGGAGCCAAGGGGGCATATAAACAGACACCAATAAACCATCTGCCTAGCTTAAATCCAGGGTCACTGAATTGATTTTTAGATGTAGTTTTACTAAACATCTCCTCATAAATATCTTTTTCAGATGAAGTGAGCAGTAACCCCCACCCCACCCCCAAACCAACCTTGTTGCCTTGTGAATTAAAATATAATCTGGTAACTCTTGCATTGCCAGCTTGGCGGAAACAGACAAGTTGCTGAGGTCGTGTCCATTCAAACATTCGTACACTGCCATCCTGAGCACCTGTAAGATCTAAAACACAAAAGGAAAGGCAGAAAATAAAAAATGAAAAAGCTAAAGAGTTCCAATATTTTCCATTCTATAAATGAACTTCAAAATGACAGAGGCCATTTATAATCCTTTGGATCGTAAATAAAATACTTACAGTACTGATGGACTGGGTGGGACGTCATTCTCTTAACGTTATGGAGATTCCTTTTCATAAGCTTTAAAAGAAGATAAAAAACCAAATTCATTTAGTGCATTGCAGAAGAGAGGGGAAGGCCAACTCTAATTCTCATAGCCTTTATTCTCTTACAACTGGAATATTACTAACATATTCCCTGTTGTGGGTGTTCTGAACCACTGAACACATGATACCTGTCTGAAGGCTGCAGCAGCAGTCACGTACTGGCACAGCCCTGGCCCATATGGACCATGTGGGTACCAAGCAGCTTCATCTAGAATAAAGGGAACTCTCCTCCAAGTGCTCTCCCTGAGGACAATCAGGAGTCTCTCCAGACTCGTCAGAATAGAACATGAGAATGGGATCCCTTCAACCACAGTGACTAACAACAATGTTATAGATGCATTTTTCAAATACAGTAGACACAACTCCTCTTTGTCTCTGCTTTACCACTTTGCACCTCTCAGTTTGCCCATCTATACAATGGGAGATAATACTGTCACCTACCACCTAGGGTTGTTGTGAGGAACAGCATGCTCCTGACAGAAAATCACAGTATGTTAGCTAACTAACATTATTAGTTATGGGGTGCTAACTAGTCATTGCCCTCATCTTGAGGATCATTCCTGAGTCAGAGTGACTTTCACTTATTCTGGAGTGAGTCCACACCCAGAAACCACACTGAATCGTAAGTAACATACCACACTAGCTCCCGTGCTCGTCTGCCCACTGCCCAGCCACGGCAGAGAGGAAGGTGGGTGCACCTGACTTGCTGAATAGGACGTGGCACTGGGCTGGTAAAGAGTTGTAGTGGAACCACGGTAATCAATATCATCTGAACTGTGAACAACATGTGTGTGTTACTACGAAGTGTTCTCTTAACACACATTCCAATTACACAGCTTCTTATGTATCCACAGGACAGTCTTTACTTTTAAAAAAATGAATAAATATCCATAAGGAAAACTTAGATATAATTCCTAATCAGAGGCAATTTTAGTATCTGTTAACTTTTCCCCTTGAGACAAAATATTTTACTGCACACAAGATGGAACAAATGTTTGCTTTGAAGAACTTAACACAAATATTCTTTTTATCATGTATAGAAAAAGATTATAAGGTCTCTTCAAATACAGATATCCCATGTATCAAACTCATACATTTTAAAGAAATCTGAGTTTAAACGTTTCTTCAAGTACTGGTAATCATCACATAAAAATGTTACAGTAATTTTTACGATGGACTATATCATATTACATGGTTACATCAACTCTGACAGTATGATACTGAGACCTAGTAATATTATATCCTAAGAAAACAGAAAACCCTACAGAACAAGGAGAGAGGTGATGATGGCACCATTCCCAAGCACATAAAATGTCCAAGAGTGTGGAGAAAAGCAAGAGGGAGGGCAAATGTGGAGGAGAAACCCCAAAATAGGAAAGTGTTGCAAAACACTCTTGGTGCAGTATCCACAGCGTTACTGAAAAATGAACTTGTCTACATCTTCATCTGTAAAAAAGGTATGCCTGTAAGGTGATAATCAAGAAGGAATGATGAAATTTACCACTAAATGTGACCTATCAATCAGTCTTATTAACATATTGGTATATTCTGCTTTTTGTTTTAATTATCCAAACCAACTGAATTCGCTGAATACTGTGTAATTCCTGACATTTCTTTGTTAGGGTTAAATGTCAATGTTGTAGTTATTGGCATTAGGCTTTGGTGTTGGGGATTATTCTGAGTCAAACACTATGAATAGTTCCGTGCGGAATGGCAGAAGTATGAGTAATTTGTTCACTGATTTAAGAAGAGCCTTTCATTGGCACCTAAACCAATTATATTGGTTTCCTACCCAAATAAAGAGATATATATACTTTTCAAGATAATTCAAATCTGCATAACCATTTAATGGGTTCTTTTTTAAGAATACTACATTTAAAATGGACTACACAAGGCAGACTAACCTTTTGGATTCTCTGTCATATTCTTCTCCAATCCATATATACGACTGACAGGCCAGCAGAGAAGTAACATCAAGTTCTTGTACATCGTGTGTTGAAGCCAAGACAATTTCGTTACAGTTTGCCTATAAAGCAAAGGCAGAGTCAATAATTGAAGCGACTTCACTAAAATAATGGCACAATCTTTACAATGACTAAAGCTTTTACCTTATTAATGGAAAATGCCATGATCATATCTGACTCCTTATGAATGATTTTCGCCTTTCCACCTGGATAGCCCAGATCAGCTTCAACCTACAAAACGTTACCGGCAGTTAGTTGTTGTGTAGCTCCATGAGAGACACACACACATTCCACAGAATTAAAAGAAGAATAAGAAGAAAGTGTAGCAGCAGCAGAAGCAAGAAAAAAGGTACCAGTAATTTTAGTATGTTGAGAATTAACTTTGGAATTAGCTTAAATTCTGATGCCCTATAATCATCCTGACTATAAAGATTTCCATTATGATGACAGGATACTGACTGTCATGAAAGGTAACTAGTAAGTTTTTATTAGTATTTGTAACAGCAACGTGCCGCGTGCATCTCTTCCAAAAGTGTGCGGACACTGCAGTAAAAATGTGTATGCAGTAAGAGGCACAGGGTGGAAGAAAAAGACAGTAAGACAAGTCATGTAAGAAATTAAACATTTTAAAAGAGAGTAATAAGACAGGAAGAAGGAAAAGTTGGGAAGAACAGTTAGAAAGGGATGAAGGAGACTGATGAGAGGAAGGTGCACTGGCTTAGGGTCAAAGGTGACAGAAGGAAAGAAGATGCAGGATCAAGGAGGAAAGATAAGATAACCACGTGTTTAAGAACAGGCTGGAAAAGGGGACAGAAGTGAAGATGGAACAGGAAGAAGGAAAGAGAAGAACCAATGTTTAGGAAGAGCAAGTCAGACATGGTGGAGTGTTTCCTAACCTACACCACTGAGGTGTATGGGAGCAATGAGTATTTCGATTAGCTGGCTAGCCAACGGGTTAGTATTAGAGATGAAGGTTAGCTCCTCGAACTTTAAGAATGAGCTAAAAATACAAGAGCGTGGAACACTACCTTGCTGTGGCAATCCTCTGCTACGCAGTTTTGTCTGACCTGTTCCACACGTTCTTCTACAGACTAAGTAACACCACACCGTCACAAACACAAAACACGTGCATGAAATGAAATTATAAAGAGAATGAAAAATTTCAAACTGAAATGGTCACTCCATAATTTAAAGATGGTAATTTGTAAACTTCCCTTTTAAAAGCACAGAATCAAGAAAGAAAAACTAAGTAAAATGTGATGTCATCAGATGAACACAATACAAAGCAAAACAGGCAAAATTAATGTGCCTATTACATACATAAAAGCTGTCTCAAAATAAAAATTAGTTATTTGTATGCCAGTTATATAACTTAAAGCTCTAATTTAAACTGCAGTGTCTAAAAAATAAAACCTGCTTGTATGAGAAAATGCACTGCACAGATTCCTAGTCTACAGAGGTTTATTTCAAATACAAATTAACACTATTTCTGAACACAGATTCAAAGTACTGATAATTATTTCACTCTTACTCATAAGAAATATATCCATGAAGGGGTAGTTAGGGACTGAAATTCACATCAACTGTTCACTATAAATGATATTTTCTCCTTACAAGTAAATAGATGTTTGATAAAATGGCGCACAGGAAAGAAATCACACAAAGAGCTTACTCCTGGTTGATGACAGGGTCATCAAGGATGGCTACAGTCAGAATAATAGTTCTGCTCTTCTTTGGAAACCTCTGAAGGTTTGATCATAGCAATACACCCCTCCTAATATCTCTTGAAGTGATTGCTTCACTTTCAACCAAAAGGGCCAAATTCTCTGTGCACGCCTTCAGCGACTGCCTAGGGATGCTACAGAGGAACAATGACAGAAAGGTAACTGTGTGCAAGGCCCACTCAACAAAAGCCAAACTGCTGAACAACCTGTTTGCCTTTAATCATAAATAGCGGACTTTGCAACATTTACTGATTTCACAAAAACTGTCTTGTGGAATATTCTTCTTTAACATATTCAATGAGTAAAAATATCTTCTTATGAATATACCTAAAATTTCAGCATTTCTCAGGAGAATTTTCTAAGTAATTTTTTAAAATGAGCCAACATTTTAGAATTTTTAGGATGTTTTTCAATTTGACTAATTAATCAATTCACTGAATTTACCAAATTTATGAGTACTACAATCCTACTTAATAATTTAAAAAGATAATCTACTCTTACTGAATGGATAATTTTGACAAATGTTCCATATTTCTGAGCTTAGTGACCAGTTTTTATTTTGTCTTAACAGCTTTAACACTTTTTTTCAATTTTTTCCTTACTGAAAACAAATTTTCAGTACATCTGTGCTATTCAAAACAGTAGCCATTAACCATATGTGACCATTTAAACAAAATTAAGTCACACTAGCTACTTTTTTTTTTTAAGTGTATTTACCTCTTTTGAGAGAGAAAGAGAGAGAGAGCACGCACGGAGAGGAGAGCAAGACAGAGAGGGAGAGAGAGAGAGAATCCCAAGAAGGCTCTATGCTGTCAGTGTAGACCCCAACACAGGGCTCGAACGCACAAACTGTGAGATCATGACCTGAGCCAAAATCAAGAGTTGGATGCCTAACCAACTGAGCCACCCAGGCGCCCGTACTAGGTACATTTCAAGTGTTCAGTAACTGCATGTGCCTAATAACTATTGTATACAAAAGATATAGATTTCCATTATCACAGAAAGTTCTATTGGACAGCACTGAACAAGATAGTAATTCCACTCAATAATTTGAAATCCAAAAGGTACAAGAGGGTACATGATAAAAATTCTTCCTCCCAACCAAACTCCTACCATGTACTTCCCATCCTTGGAGCCAACCAATGCTTACAGAGCATTTTAAGAAATTTCACCTCGCTGTTCATGGAGACCCTCTGCTTGTAGAAAATCTGAAGAGAACACACAGTATATGGGGCTGCTGATACCAACCACACAGAGACTGAGGGATATAAAGGAGAGACTAAGGGGCAGAAGGAGGGAGAGGCTTAGTTACAGAAGAAGGAAACCTAAGAGAGTAGATCCTGAAGACAAGACTAAGGGTTCAAGCAACCTAGACACCTCACTTCCCACAACTCTTGAGGCTCTGACAATCCAACCAAACCATGCTACAAACCTTCTGAATAATTAAACATATTCCATTTTCAAGGAATCATTACATTTAATAATTAGAAGAACTAAACATTCAAAAAACTGATCCCTTAATATACTGGCTTTCTGTGAATAACAGAGTCCTAATTGAGCAGGTATCTTTTATGTTAAATCTATTTCTTAGTTTATGAAATTTGGATGAAGCATCACTACAGGAAATACTGTCAACAGTCAACTAAATGAAAGAGAATGAAATCTGTGATTTCCCTAACAAACCCTAACAAATGGAGATGTGGTTCTCTATTTTACCTTGGAAAACAGAGCCATATGAACTGTCCCTCTCAGTTTTCAATTTTCTAAGTGAAATATAATTCATTGTTTTTTTCTCATAGATTTTGTTTGCCAAATCTTTAATCTAATCTGACACTCTACTCTGTACACTCTCTACGCTGCCCATTATCTCATGAAGTAGCCACAAGGACTGATATGCTCATGTAACAGATCTGTACCCTCCTCTTTTATAAGAGATATTTTTAAGTTCTAAAGTACCAGTCTCCCAAATTCCTGATTCTTCTTGAACCCTGTATGACATTAAATTACTAATTCACAATCAGCTTAAAAATCACTGTGCAGTGCCAAACTTTTGCATCACTTTGTAAAAGCAAACTTCCTTCATCACATATTCATATTTCTGTAGTTTATACTCTTTCACAAAAATTATCTTGAATTTGTTTCCAAAGTTTATCCTGTTCATTTCTAAACGCTAAATAAACAAAATACTTTTAAAGGGCTATGTTAGATTTCCTGTTAAATGATATTCAAAGAATCATAACAGAGAGTACACTCATTTATATATTAAATCACCCAAATAATCCATCACAATATTTATTATTTGTAAAAGCCCAATGGAAAGCCTTGCAAAGAAGTACCAACTTTCACTTGGTTATGCGTGATTTACCAAGGGACCTATGTTGTCTCATTGTTATAAAATGAAAAGTCTAAGATTTTATCTTATAGAAGAAATTCACTGTAGTCAGGTAAACTATTACCCATAATGTATGAAAGATAATTAGGTTGCAACCAAAAAGTAAATCATTAAAAAAGTTAAAACTAAACAAAAATTACAAAACAAAGTGGTTTTTTTCCCCAAAATACCTCACTCTGTTTTCTTTTCTTAGTGAAGATATATCTAATAAATGTCTCTTGAAGGACTTCTTGTTTCACAAGGAAATGCCAGAGTCTTTTGACTGGAAGTGCAGAAGAATCCCGGGACCTATTAAAAAAAAGGAATACATCTTATTTAGCTCTGTAGAAAATGTGCTTCATATCTGCAGAAACTTTAAAAAAAAACCCTCCATTATCTATTGCAAAGAAGATACATCATTAAGTTCAGCAAAGTTTTATAATTTTTTTCTTTTAATTTTTAGTTCTTCTAAAAATACTCCTTTATCTAGCAATTAATTCTCTAATTACATGGTTCTCTGAATGAACAGGTTGAGCTGAGAGTCAAAAGAAGCTATTATTCTCTTTTTAAATTATATTGTAGGTTGGTTCTGTTGGTTACATAACATCACCAATGAATATAAAGTCACAGAGTTCATTTTTAACAACCCCCCCAAAGCTAAAAAGCCTGTTTTTTCAAGTTTATCAGTGATACTCTTAATCACAGGACAGGTGCCTCACAAAAAGTTTGCTGCTTATCCAAAGGACAGACAGGAGGGCAGGTAGAAGACCAAAACATCAATAAAAAACCTTAATATATTTACTATTAAATTATTGCCAAAATGTAAGTAGCACCTTGTTTGTATATGTAGATTATTATCCCAAAATATTTCTGTATGAATTCTTAAAATGGCAAAAATATAATAAATGCTTTTTCTTGATTACAAAAGTAATACATCTATTCAATTATTGGTCATCCTGGGGAAAATGTTTTCTATCCAGATTATTCTAATGTTTTCCTTCACATATACTGCTGGAAATAGAACTGTAGGTTCAAAGTTATGAATGTTTTTACAAAAACATAAAATAAGCATATTTTGCCAAACTACCTTCCAGAAAAGTTAAACCAGGCTACGTTTTCACGGGCATTATAAGCATCCTTACTTGAATGGAGTATTTTCAGGTTCTAGCATTGCTTTATTTCGAAGAATAGCTGGTCCGGCTCCTACTGAAAGGTCAGTTGGGTAAGTGTTGATATAGTTAGGTGGTGGACCTTCAAACTGATCCATTTTCTCTTGCAATATCTGTTCCCAGTTCTCCAAGTTTTTAATGACAGCAATACCTAATGGTGATGTTACAGGCAATTCTAAAAGAGGACAGAAATGCCAACTTGTTTTCATAAAAATGTTGATCATCATCCACATATTTAAAAAATCTGAAATTTTTGGAGCCAAAACCTCTGAAAATACAAATAAACCTGAAAATGTTGATCTAATACTATTTGGATTCTTAGTGCTTTAGCAAAACAGAAGTCCAGCTCTCTAAATTGAGCAAGAAAATGTCTAGCTTCTCCAGTCTGATTTCCTGCTTTTTCTTTCAACCCTCTGGGTAAACAGTGGTTCTTGCTATGAATTAAAACCATAGACTGGAGCCTAAAGTACACAAGATCTCATCAAATTCTCCAATTTTTAGTACCAAACACTCTTTTATGTAGATTTCTATGAAGAGAAACTTGATGCTAATATATTTAAGAACATTAATTACCTACCAGAGAATTCCAATCCAGCAATGGGAAAGAAATTCTTGACGTTGTGAAGTACTAGCTTAACCATTGTCAAATGCAGAAGAGCCCAGCTGTTCAAGGGAAACAAACAAAAAGTTCTCCTTCACTGAAAATAACATCATGAGAGAAGCATAGTAATGATTCCTGTCAACTGTTTAGCCCAATCTCCAATCCAGAAAAAAAGTTGTTCTTTTCTAACAACTTAAACCTTTGTCATCCCTGATAATAAAAAATATGTTAACAATGTACAATAGAATACACTTATAATATCTGAAAACCACCTAATGGAAAAAGATTTATAGTCACACGCAATCTAATAGCATATCAATGAACATATACCAAGTTCTAATGTCACATCAATAAATTACATATTTTTTCTAACTGAAAATGTTTGTGTTTCCACTCTACATGTAAGCTATTCTTAGACACTAGATGTGAAAGAAATACTCTACTCTCTAGAAATTTAACCTCAAAGATACAGAATTACTAACCTGAAAATGTAAGTCAGCTCTTGTATAATAAATTCATGATAGTATTACTTAAAATTCCTAACGTCAGGATTTTTTTTTTACAAAAGAGAGAGAGAGAGAGAGAGAGAGAGAGGAAAGTTACCTATAGGAATTTGGATCTTGGTGCTCCTGTATTTGTGTATCTGAAAAAAAAGCATCATCTTCTTCTTCATCACTATGAATGCTTTCATCAGAATCATATATAACACCACTATCAGACAAAGGGAGAAATGGCTGCAATAAAAGATAAAGTTATTTTTTAAATATATAATCAGGTTGTTTTTGTCCTAACTTAATAATGAACATTTTTAAGTGGTGTCTAAATAAAAACTTCCTTTCACAAATGATACTAGGCCTACGAAAGTCAAGAAAACTAGTCAAAACTCTCAGATTCAATAAAAAAACTCAATACCTAGATACAATATAAATACTTCTAGAGCATTAATTATAATAGCCAAGTTATGGAAGCAAATTAAGTGTCCATTGATAATCTATAAAGATGTGGCACATGCACAGAGAAGTATTACTCAGCCATTAAAAAGAATGAGATCTCGCCATCTGTGACAATATGGATGACCTAGAGGGTATTATGCTGAGTGAAGTGAGTCAGAGAAAACAAATACCATATGATTCACTTATATGTAGAATCTAAAAAACAAAACAAATAAACAAAAAAACAGGAACAAAATCATACAGAGAACTAGTGGTTTCCAGAGCAGAGGGAGATGGGCAAAAGAGGCAAAAAGGATTAAGAGGTACAAAGTTCCAGTTATAAAATAAATAGTTCACAGGGATGATAAATACAGCATAGGGAATAGGGTCAATAATACTGCAATAATGTTGCATGGTGACAGCTGAGAGATACACTCATTGTGGTTAGTACAGAGTAATGTATAGAATTGCTGAATCACTGTTTGTACACCTGAAACACTGTATGTCAACTATACTTCAACAAAAAGTAAATTAAAAGAAATAGTAAAACATATGTCCCAGAGGGGTGCCTGGGTGGCTCAGCTGGTTGAGCATCTGACTCCTGACTTTGGCTCAGGTCATTTCATGTTTGTGACACTGAGCCCAGTGTGGGGCTCTGCTGACAGCGTGGAGCCTTCTTGGGATTCTCCCTCCCTCTCCCCCTTCCCCTCTGGCTCTCTCTCTCTCTCAAATAAATACTTAAGAAAAAGTATATCACAGAAATATTAGAAAACAAGCCTTTTCTTATATATCAAGCGAACTAGTTAGACAAGTTGAAAGAAAAAAGACACACTGAAAAACATAAAATATCAAAGGAAAAACCTTATGAAAACAGACAGCTATAGTGAAGGAAAGCACATCCTTCTAAAAGCTATATAAGGAGACTCAGACATGTAAAAACTATAATTCTTTAAAATTAATTTATAAGTTTTAAGTTAATTGCCATAAAAATTCCCCTGGGTATTTCTTTTCCTTTTTTGAGGCTTTATGATGATTCCAAAGTTCATAGGGAAGAAAAAATAGACAAGATTAGCTGAGAAATCTTTTTAAGGTGAAAGATATCATTTGTAGTGGATATTAAAACAAGTAATTAAAAGAAGTGCAGCCTAGATATTGATCAATGGAAATACACAGTCCAAAAGTAGTATATGTATAAGAAATTAATCTATGACAAAGATAACAAAAGTGGGAGGAAAGGAAAAATAACTGGTTACGATAACAAAAGCAAATCTTCAGAACTCACCTTGAAAGACTTTTTAAAAGTGGGATCAATACCTCAAGAACTCTGAGATCTAATAAAATTTTTAAATGGAAGGTGGCATGACGAAAGATATATTTCCTATGTGGACATACAGCAAGGTGACCACAGCATTAGCATGTGTAAAGAGGGCAACATTAATAGAAGGAAGGTGATTAGTCTGAAAAAGCAAAGCGCTGAAAGAAAGTACTAGTAGCATGTACTGAACATGGTATGAAATGCAACTACAATGGATCTAGTCTCTAGGAGTATTCTGATACCCAGAGTTCTATCTGCTTTGGAGAAAGAGAGACATGTCATGGGGCTGAACTCTGGCCTGATGAAACCCCCAAATATCCGTCTATCTCCTCTTGCTCTAATTCCATGGTGACCAAGGGAAATACTGATAAGTAGACAAAGGGAACTAGATGGCAGACACAAGTATTCCAGTCACTAGAAAACAAGGATGCTGATTATATGTTAATAAAACTGACTTCTGGTTTAGACCCAAATCCCATACAATTTTCATTTGTCCCATCCATATCAAGTATCTGACCATCATGATCTTATCATCCCTGAATGAATATTCAGTTTCTGGACTTGAGAAATTAAATATCTAAACTATACTTGTTCCACCCAGAGGCTGCCTCACCATTCCTATGTGATGCACACATAAGAATAAAAAAAAAAAAAACCCACATAAAAGCTTATATTCCTTAAACCCCTTACCTTGGCAACAAAATAATCCCACATACTAAGTTCAGGAGGAATAAATTTTTCTTTGTAAGATGGTCTCTCTGCAGGCACTGGTGGGGGGGTAGCATCTTTTACAGGTCGTCCAGGGACGAGCATTCGCATGTTAAATCTTCTACGATGTTTATCTATGTCTTCAGAAGGAACAGGAGGTGCTGAATAAAGATAGAGGGAAAAAACAGCATTAATCATAGAGTTAAGTTAACTTTCCTTTCAACATACTCCTGCCACGTTTTAGTTTAGACTAAATTACTTGTACCTGAATTAGTTTTCCATGAACCATGGCAGAGACACACATGAGGATAGAGCATAAAAGAATATCTTGCCATGAAGCAGAATGTGTGCTATTCAGAACAAAGATTAAAGTAATTCTATTTACAATGCATTAAATACATGACATGTTCATTAGTGCTTGAGTAATTATTTCTGGCCATGCTGTTTAAGAAAGATTCACTGAAGCTGTAGGATGTAAAGCATGCCTTTAAAAAAGAAGGGAGAAACTCCACGTGAAAAAAAGGAAGGGACAAGAGAAACCAGTAACTAGAGGTTTAGGTGAATGACGATGATAACAGAGGAATATAATGGAGTAAACACTGCTAAGAGGGTTATTTAAAATGAACCCAAGAGGACATTGAGGAAGTGGGGCTTATGCACGTCTCCTGTCTCACATTCTCTGTAATTGTTGCTGAACCGCACTAAAAGCCAAGGCATCTGCTGCATTTAGAATGGGCATGAATGGACTTTCCACCTAACACCAGCCCTAGCAACCAATCACATATAGATGAATGTAACTGTAGCTATACCAGCACCAATCACATTTCCTTCAAAACAACTTCTGTAAATTCCCTCTTTCCTCCTTAAAAACTCTAGCCTCCTTTGTCTCTCCAGAGCATGCTTTTGATTTTGGTTGACTCGGTGTCTCCCAGATTGCAATCCCTAAGATCCCAAATAAACACATACATTTTATTTGGCAGCTTGCAATCTTGCTTTCTTTTTTCCCCCGGATGACAAGGAGTCAACTTCAGTTGACTGAGGAGGGGAATAACAAGAAGAGTGCAGAGCTGGGCTGGGACTAGGCCGTGGATGTGAAGCTGGGAGCTTATCCTATGGTGATCCTCACAAACACTTAAGTTAGTCACAGGGTGAGGTACTGTTTGCTCGGTCAATGACAGAGAAGATGGAAGATGATGATGTAAGAAGAGCGAACGAGTACAGTGGGTAGTAAAGACTGAGAAGAGTTAGATATGAGGAACACATAAAAGTAACAACAAAAGGATTCAGGAACTAACTAGAGGAAGGCCAGAAAGTAGAAGTCAACAGCTCCTCTCTTAAAACTCATCACAGGAAATGATAATTCTATCTTGTTCCCTCTTCCATCATATCCCACACACAATTCATCAACAAATCCATCAGCAATATCATATTATACCCAGAATATAACCACTTTTCGCCTTACAACTACCACTCTCAGCTAAACCACATTTATCTTTTTAGTAAAATCTACATAAAAATAAAGATTTTTAAGTGTACAATTCAGTGTCATTTAGTACATTCACAATGTTATGTCACCACCATCTCTATCTAGTTCCAGAGCATTCTCATCCTATTTCATTCCCAAATGTAAACTCTAGAGTCATTAAATAGTTACTCCATACTCTTCCCTCCCTCTAGCCCTTGGACAACCAATCTGCTTTCTGTCTCTATGGGTTTACCTATTCTGGATATTTCATATAATGGAATAATAAAATACATGACCTTGTGTGTCTGGCTTCTTTCACTTAGCATAGTTTTGAGCTTTATGCTGGTATGGCATGTATCAGTACTTTGTTCCTTTTTAATGATTAACACTCCACTGTATGTATGTATATGTGTATGTATGTGTATATATATATACATATATATATATACATATATATATATATACCACATTTTGTTTATCCATTCATTCTTGATGGTAACCCACAATTATCTTTTAAGTGGACCATTACAATAGCCCCCTTCTTTTATTCTTGTTCTATAGTCTATTCTCCACATAGCAGCTAGAGCTGAAAAACCTAAATCAGATTAGGCTACTCTTGCCAATAGTTTCCTATCCTTCTTTATAATAACTACTCAAGTTTTCACCATCCTAAATGACCTTGCTCCCAGCTGGTTGTCTTACCCTATCTCCATCCAAACTTCCCCAGCTAAAACAGCCATTCTGGCCTCCTCTGTAGTTCCTGGAAAAGGCCAAACTCAGTCCTACCTCATGCCTCATGACCTTGGTACTCCCTTCACCATCTGTAATTGCCTGAAATTACAGAGCCTGAAAGACTCTGACCCCAGATATCTGCGTGGTATGATCCCTGACTTCTCTAGGACTCTGCTCACATGCTCTCATCAGAAATGTGTTTTCTGACCATTCTAACTAAACTGTTCACAAACCCTTTCCTTCATGACTCTCCATTTAACTCTGCTTTATTTTTATCATAGTTCTTATCATAACTGAAATACTATTATTTGTTAATTTGTTTACTGTGTGCTAACCTCCACTACATATGTGTAAGCTTCATGAAGGTAAGGGGTTGTCTGTGTTATTCATCCCAAAGCCGACAACGCTGCTTGTCATGTAGTAGGTGTTAAATGAATGCAAATATGAATCTGCACTCAGAAGTTTTAAGCATGGATGACTTGATAAATGGATTACCATGAAAAAAAAATAATAGAAAATTCAGAAAGAGAAAGAAGTGATTTGAGGGGAAAATTTTCAAATTTAAGGTTGGCTACAACAAGGTACGAACAAGATAAAGATGAAGAGTCACCCACTCACATACGCAGGAGTGCAAGCAATGAAAGAGGCTAAGACATCCTCCCCTGCTTTGACTTATACAGAAACTTATTCATTTAATTCAACCTTGGGCAGTAAGGACACAGATTAGAGCCAGTGCCATTTAAACTCTTTGTGCCATTGATTCCCCATCTGTAGTTCATTTCCAAGGATGAATTAACATGATTTCTGTTTCAGCACCGAGATGGAAACTCTTCCTATATCATCATTCTACACCTTACATATCCTTCCATTTTTAAAAGTGGGATAAAAAATACCAAAAAAAAAAAAAAAAGGCAGAAAATGGAATTTTAAAAACCATATGCATGACTGTAAAAGCTATCTTGCACATGACCATGAACCTAATATGAAGCCAACTGTTCTCATGCTCTGTAAAGATTATGATGATCTATTTAAATCTTTTTTCTCTAAAAACTATCCTTTTCCCTTTCCATTCTTTAACACTCTCCTCACTTACCTTCACCTGTCCTCTATTTCTTTTTTATCCTCCTCAAATTTATCCTGGTTTATCAAAAAATGTTCAACTGAAACTTTATTTTTATTTGAACATGAGTTTATTTACTATTCTAACCAAAGTCATGAGATTTTAAACATCACTGATTTTCAAAATAAAAATTCTTGTAACATTAGAAAATCTTTTATTTTGCACTGGAAATTATTTACATTTACATATATTAATTGGTATCAAATTTATCTTACCTGCAATATTTTCTGCTTGTCTTTGAGGTTTCACAACAAGCTTCACACCCCCTCCAAAAACAGCAGCCCACATCCGATTATTTAATGGGTGGGCTGCAAGTCGAAACAATTCATTGGAGGAATTTGTAGCAAGAGCATGTATCAATAAACTTAAGTAAACAGCAACAACAGCTTCACACAACAAAATGTTCAATTTTGGCTGGTCTTCATCTTGAGCTGAACTCAAGAGATTAATGAGTGAGCTCACACCTGTATGGGTATATAATATCATAAGGAGTGTATCAGCAAAAAGCTCCAGAAGAAAAAATCCAAATCTGTAACTTAACCAAAATTATGCATCCATATTATGTAATATATCCATAATTTGAGCAACAAGATAAATGACAGAAATGGATTATAATCTATGGAATAAAATAAGCCCACAGTTTATACTGATATAATAAATGAGTGAATAAATAAATAAAAAGGGGAGAAATGAAAGCTCTTCCTCATAGTACAATTTCAACTAAAAGTAAAAGGAATGATAAAATTAGAAAAATCACCATCTAGTAATCCCCACAGTAATATCTGATTCAGGCAAGAATGGCTGCTAAAATTAGTGGGTGAAAGCATAATATTTTACACAGTCTCAAACTATCTCTTCAAAAGAAACTTATTGATTACAAAGAAAAAATATTAGCTTAACAAATGTGAAATTTGGCAGAAACTACCTTAACAGGTGATCAGAGTTAATAGCACCAATTATGGAACTAACTGACGTCATATGCCTCTTGACAGTCTGAACTAAGGGCACACAGTATCTTTTTTGTGGTATCCATGCCAAATACATACAACCTGAATCTAATACTAAGGTTAGGAAAACCCAAATTGAGGGACATTCTAAAAAATAATTGTCTACTACTCTGCAAAAGTATCAATCATGAAAGACAAAAAAAAAAAAAAAAAAGAATTAAGAACTACTCTAAGACAGAGGAGATTCATGAGACATTACAACTCAATGTCACATGGAAGACATGAGTGAGGCAGCTGGAGAGATTTCTGAAAGATCTACAGATGAGAAGAACAATAGTGTACAACGTTAAGATGCTGAATTTGAATACTGTGCTACAGTTATGTAAGAGAATGTTTTTAGGAAAGACTCATGATACATTTAGATGTAAAAGGGTATCATGTATACAACTTGCTCTCAAATACTTCAAAAAATACGTAAATACACGCAGTGAGAGAAAGAGAAGGATGAATGCTAAAGCAGGTATGGCAAAATGTTAACATGTGGAGAATCTGGGTGGGGGCTATACAAAAATTCTTTGTACTGTTTTTTCAATTTCTTGTAAGTCTCATTTATTCCAAGAAAAATGAAAATGGAAACAATGTTTCTAGAAACTTACACACAAATCAATTTTAAATATCCAGTTTGAGTTTGTCACCTCTTTCTACTGCCACTCTTCACAACAATCACTAATGTGTGAACTCAGAGTTATAAAGCAAGTAGAGTAAAACCTGAATGACACAGCAAACCAGGAAAAGGTATGAAGAGAGTGGAGAAGTCTGAAATAACTGATGTGGATGATGAGAAAAAGAGCTAACCAGAGAAAGAGAAGGACTGGCAGACAGCACAGAATGGTCACTCTTATCCCAACATACAAATTTACACTTGAGAGTAATCGTATTCTCTCTGATACATCTGTGAAAATGTCTCTGTGATACTGCTCTCTAATTTGGAATTTCTAAGGATAAGGAAGAGGATGTGCTCACCCTTGTGAAAGATGTTAAACCTTGCTTTTTTATGCTGGTCAACACAGCTGGGTTTTGAAGCCTTAACTTCCTGAGTCTTCAGACAACATTACAGTACTTAATAATTCCTAACCCATGGCAGAAAACATCATCAAAAACAAACAAATAAAAAAAACCATTCACCAATTCCACAAAGAACAACAATCAGGAAACCAGTTAGTAAGTTTTTAAAATGGAACTGCCAAATAAGGTTTAAAAACCGAAACACTTAAATGCTCACCCGGCCACTGAGCAGGAGAAGAATTCGGTGTTGCATGTTCTTCAATACTTTCGGTCCTGAGTCTTCGACGATCACTTAAAAGAAGTCCTTGATAAGCCATTCCTGTAAACTGGTTTCCTTCTGTCTGACTGCTAAAACAAATAAGGTTTGGTTATTTATCACCCTAACAGAGGTAATTAGCAATTGTGCTTTATACATATTTATTTTAGATGATTAGAATGATATTTACTCCTTTTAAAAACTTTTCAAGATGGTTGAAAATCTTTTCTATATTCACCCATTTTTATTAAAAAAAAGAGTCTGAAAGTAAGAAGAGTACTATTAGCACTAGACTATATTAGAAAGTTTCAGGGTGCTATTTTCTTGCATTTCTTAGCTCTGCAAAGTTGTGCAACCTTAACTTTGAACTAAAATATGAACTACAATCTGGAGAATATTTTAGAAATATCAAATCCTAAAGCCAAATGTGACTAAATATTTATTTCTCTCCTCTTTGTGGAGCTGCGGAAAATACAAAAGCAGAAAGTAAAGCTAACTCCCTTGAGGGTCAATCATAGCCTAAGGATGAGAAAATACACATTTAAAAAATATTTATTTGAATTCTCATTTAGTGCCATTTTAACCAGTGACTGATATCAAACAAGTTGGCTTTGATCACTATGATGATCATAGTAAATTAAATAAACTATTTTTCCCTTATTTACATTTCCGACGCATCTTATTGAACTGAAAGCAGAGTACAGGCCATTTTGAGGCCTGTATCAAATCTTCTCACAAGAGGCTCCTGAATTTACAAGAAAAAAATCTAGACATATGTTTAATATAAATTTAATATGATTCTATTTATATTACAAGGTTTTTCATTTATTAATTCATTTAAATCTGGGTCATCTTTCCTAGTGATTTAATTTCTTACTACTTACACTGCCCTCATCATTAAAATGTACAGTATACACTAATAAAGGTAACAGGACATTTAGAAAAATTTAAACCATTACTTCTCATCAGTATCATTTTCAAAGACCTCTATGTTATATGTAAATGGGTAAGAAAAAATGATTTTAATAATTATTTGTTAAGAAATGTCCTTTTTGATTTTTTAAAAAGTATTTCCTTTTCCAACTGAAAAGCAGTTAAGCAATATAGGAGCTAATCCAATGCTAAAAGAAATGGTTCCTAAAGAAAAATAGTAAATAGTGAAAAATTCTTTTCTTAAAATCAAAAAAGACAGTGATGATGATAATTTCCATTTACTATTTATCATTTTCTGTATGCCTCTGTTGTTACTAGGTGACAGCTAAATTAAAGTTATTTTATTTCTCATTCTCTCTTATCTATTAGAGTATACATGGCAGTCATATTTGAGGATATTTCCATCCCTAGGAAATAGAACTTTGATATAAACTTCAGCACATTTTAATGTTTTTGCTGTATTAATAATTTAGCATGATTTCTTTTTTTTTTTTTTTTTTTTTACCTGTAGCTATGACTGTCACATAATGCTTGGTAAATTGATGCAGAAAGTGATGCTGCTAGTGAATGAAGTGTGTGCACCTAAAACCAAAACAGCCACAATTACATTTTATACTAACATTTCTATACAACAGTAATATCTTAAATATTAAAAAATACCCAGCAGAGTGGCAATATCATAAATAACACTAAATCCTAAGACTACTAACTCTACTTTAAAACTTATAAAATAACACTCACCCAACTTAATATGAATGCCCACAACAAAGCTAACTGATTCAGAACACATTTATCAAATATTTACTAACTGTGAGTCTGCCATTTACCAGACCCTGAGCAAAGTGCCCATGTTCATCTATTACTGGGACTGTTCTACCTGCTAATGATTAGCTTAAAGATTAGTATTCAAAAAAAAAAAAAAAAAAGAATAAAAATAAGTATACAATTTTCAGAGCTTTTATTTTAAACTGCCTTACAAAATTTCCCTTGATGAAAATAAATACTTGATCTTAGTAATAAAAATGAATTAAATGTTTAGATATATCAATCACTGTATGAAATGGCTGTTTTCAGAAAGCAAGTAACTTATTTAGTACTTATGAGTAGTGCATACTCTTAGAATTTTAAATTTAGAAAGTTTAAAAATTATCATTATCAAAAGTACATCCTAAAATGCCACACTGAATCAACATTTTCAGACCCATAAAAATCTTAAAATTTGAAGGGAACTTAGAAATAGTTTCATACTCTTTGAATGTCTTATACAAATTTCTAGGAATGGAAATGTTTACTTAGAATTTAGTGCCTTTTCGAAGTGTCCATATTCACCTAACAAATAATTTAAGTAATCTCTGCTTAAATACTAATACAGATTAATTCATGCTATGGGTTGGAAGTCTCTAATAGGTTGATGTAACTCATGGGTCCTTCAGAAGAATGTACTCCTAGAGGTCAAACATGCCTTTGAAATAAAATAAATAAAAAACAAAGATGTTGGGGACATCAACCACTGGAACTGGAAAAAGCATAGCACAAATATACATAGGCTAGCACAGAGGTTGTCTGATGAATTCCAAATCCTGCCAAGCTTCCTACTGTTTTTTTGAATCTATCTGTTCTTAAGTTTTCAGCACAGGGTATGGGTTTCATCTGGAGGTAGTAACTCTTTGAAACCTGATGGCTCCTCATTACTGCACAGCCTCCAGCAAACACAATCATCAGGGAAATAGTAACGAGGATACTTTCTCTGGGATATTTCCGATCAGTCGTAGTTTTCTCAAAGACACTCCCTGAGCTTATACTTTCACAATATCCTGGCACATAGTCATAAACATTTCTAAATTAATGATTCATTTAATGGAAATGGAAGATTGAAAGGAATATTAAGAGATAAGAATAGTGTCTAGAAAAATTATTTTATAATCAAAAAAGTATTTGTCTGTCTTAAACTACTTTTCCATAATTAAGAGGAATGCTTCCTTTTAAATTACATTCATTGGACAAAGAGTCTTCAACTGATTAGGATTGGGGAAGTAGCACATTAAGAGCACTTTACAATATTTCCTCTAAGTTCAACAGGAAGACAAGTATAACATATTTACCTTCTCAATGTGTACAATATCAACTGATATAAACTTTACATTACCTTCACATCTCCAACACTGGGATGAGGTGGTGTTTTCATCTGAACAATAGTGTAAAGTATATCATGGATGTGATTATTTAAGTATAATACAGGATTAGCTATGACTGTTTTTGTTGAAGCAATACTTGCTGAAAGCAGAGGTAGGGTGGTAGGCAATGGTAGTGGAGACTGGAGCTGCTTCACTGTAGTTTCCTGTGGGTTACAGTGGATTTTTTTTCAAGACAGTTAAAATGAAGGACAAAAAAAAAATCAATTAATAGTGGCTCAGTTAAGCATCCAACTCATGATTTTGTTTAAGTTCGAGCCCCATGTCAGGCTCTGCACTGGCTGCCAGAAGCCTGCTTGGGATTCTCCTCTGTCTGTCTCTGTCTCTTTCTGTCTCTCTGTCTCTCTGTCTCTCTCTCTCTCTGCCCCTCCCCTGCTCATGTTCTGTCTCTCTCAAAATAAATAAATAAACTTAAAAAAATAGTTATATGATAAAAATACTAGTGATAAGGGGCGCCTGGGTGGCTCAATTGGTTAAGCATCCAATTCGTGATTTCAGCTCAGGTCATGATCTTACGAGACTGAGATCAAGCCCCAAATCAGGCTCTGCACTGTCAGCTTAGGATTCTCTTTCTCCCTCTCTCTCTGCCCCTCCCCAACTCATGCTCTTGCTCTCTCAAAATAAATAAATATTTTTTTTAAAAAAACACTGGTGATGAACATCTGAATAAAAGCAGTATTTATTCACTCATTCTACAAAACTTTATTGAGCACCCAATCTGTACCAGTTGCTATGTAAGATGCAGAAGATATGAAGGTGAGTATGACAACAGCTGTGCTCTCAAGCTGTTAAGCCTACTCATAATCACTATAACTTTGATCTAAAAAGACACACGCAGAGCATAAATATCTGCCTCCTATGAATAGAGGAAATGGGCATATCTACATTAGTAAAAAAGAATGACTAAAATTATTAAAATGACCAAGAATGAAAACAAAAGTGAAGTTCATACCTGCTGTGATTCTTGTAGCAAAAATTTGAGTTCCATCCTTACTGAGGCCAGACCACCACCCTGGGCCCCGTGAAGGCTACAGTAACTAAGAAACACTCTGAGGAGATCTTGGTTTTTCTGTAACCACAACTTTCGTCTTTCTGCATGTTCTCGTTTAGCCTGCAATCTCCGTCTTTCTATTTGGTGGCGCTCATAGGAACCTATATCTGGTTTGTCCATCATTTCTTCCTGGTCCAAAAGATCACTCTCTACCTTAGAATACGTTTTACTGGCATATTCTTTAATAACTGATTCATGGTTACATATCTCATGCAAGGCAGCAATTTCCTTTTCAAGCCAGTTATAGAGTTGAAATCTGAGTTTTCCACCATCTACTTCATAACCTGTAGCCAATGTTCTTAGTTCAGTCATGAGGATCTTTAAACAAGCTCTGAATTTTAGTTGTTCAGCAATCACATCAACTTCAGTATCACCTTCAAGACAATCCTCTTCCTGAGGAGTCAGTAACATACTAGGGTCTGAGGCCTTCTGATCTTGTCTATCTGTTTCCCTGGCATCTGTACTTTTCATTATTAAGCCAACAGCATCTTCTTCTTCTTCTTCTAAGGCACTATCATGCTCTTCACCCCAATCAAGATTAAGAGGTTCCTCATCAACTTTTACTATTGGCTGACTCCAGTCAAACTGTGATGAAGTTACATTTGACCAATCAATGCCAGAACTTCTACTGACATCACTCAGAGTCTTTGATTCTGAAGGTACATCATCTGTCTTTTTAGAAATATAGTCAGGCTGACCTTTCTCTGAAGGTAAGGCAGATATTTTGGTAACTTTTGGAATTTTGGAGAGTACCTCCAAGGCTAGAACAGGACATCCAACTTTAAAATGAGCATTTGCAGTGGTAAAGAACAATTTTCTTTCTATAAGGTTAATTTTATCAACAAAGTTTTTTTCAGTTTTGAGACCTAAGGTTGCCAAAGTTCCTTCAGGGGAGGCAAGGTTTCTTCGAATAAGCAAAGGATGAGTTCGAAGGTAGTTGTAGAAACTAAACACCACTGGGTTACAAGATTTGATGATAACTATAGAAATGAAACAGATACAATTACAAGTTACTATGTCAATTTGCGCTTACATTACAAAAGAATAAAATGTCAGCACTTTCTCAAAATAAAGGATATTTAAAAATTATATATTTTAATACTGCTTATATATATATTTTTAGAATTTTTTAATGTTTATATTTGAGAGAGAGAGAGGGAGAGAAGGAGAGAGGGAGGGGGGGAGAGAGAGAGAGAGAGAGAGGGAGAGAGAGAGAACAAGTGAGGAAGGAGCAGAGAGATAGGGAGACACAGATCCAGGCTCTGAGCTGTCAGCACAGAGCCCAAAGCAGGGCTTGAACCCATGAACCATGAGATCATGAACTGAGCTGAAGTCAGATGCCCAACCAACTGAGCCACCCAGGAGCCCCAATATTGCTTATATATTTTAAATGGAAAGAAAACACATACACAAAAATTAATTGGTTCCTTTGCAAAAAAGGGAGGGAAGAACAGGATAGAGAAGTCAGGAAAGAAGCTAGATTTCTCTGAAAATACCTTGGTTTTATATATTTTATTTAAAAACCATGTCAACATTGTATGTAATTTTAAAAGAAAAATTAAATTTAAAAAATCACAAAAAAAGCAAAAGCAAAATTAAACAAGTGATTCTGTATATCAAGCTGGTAGCACAACCACACAGAGAAGAACTATAAAGTGACTTTAAGCAATTTGACTGTACATCCTGACTGGGATATACCACAAAAACAAAAATAACTACTAAAAACAAACAAACAAGTAAAAAAGCTTAAACTGTTGCTATGAAAACATGTTGCTATGAAGAATTTTTGTATCATTATTCTGAAGCAATCATATACATATAAAATAACAAATATGTTAATGCTATGAGAATTCAAGCTTTTAATTATATACAGATTTGAAATCTAAAAAGAAAAAATCTATAATTTATATTGAATTAAAAATTTCAGTGTGAACTCCTGAATTCTCATGTTTAAAAAAATGGATATATATATGCATATATATGTGTGTAATATATACATATACACACATATATATATATCCTAGCTCCATTCATTAAAACAGCCTAGAAACAATGACCAAACCAACAGCAAATGAGGATCCCTATGTCCAGGCTGTAGTCTCTATTATTCCCCACCTAAAAGGATCCTTCTTCTAAAGGATGTCCATTTCCAGGTCTGGGGCATGAAATGTATAAAATGAGCCTGAAACATCTTGCCAGAACAAAAAACAAAGACACTATCAACAAATAATGTCAAAAGGATTCAAGAACTTGTAGAGGCTCCAACTGGTTAAAAATGAGATAATCTGAGCAACCATAATAAAGTACAATGGATTAAAACACAAATCTAACTAAATCTGTGAGTTCAGATAAATAAAAATAAAAACTCATTAGTTACCTTTGTAGTATGCTAGTGAACCAAACTTATTTTGAAAACTGGTAAAGAGAAACAATCAAACACTTATGTTCCCTTCACTGTGCATACCACTGGATTTAGAGTAATCAAACAGCTGCTTAGGGAGACTACACTCTCGGCAAGTATTCCAATTCATAAGAGAAGAATAGAATGACACAATTAGAGTATCATCACTTGACCAACACTAATGAAATAACGGATCTATGCAGTGATCACTGATGTCTGTTAGCACAACAAAAAGCTCAACAAGCAGACATTATGAGTTCCCTAATAGAAGTACTCCACACCACCAGGAAATATTTCTGCCAAAAATCTCATAAATTACCAATATATATGAAATACAGACAACATGGGGGGAAAAACATGAAATGACACAAAATCTAAAAAGTAAGAAACTACAAAATAAACAATCTGACTTCTTTAACAAATATATTACAAGGGACAAGAAAAAGGAAGGAGGAAAAACTACGAATTAAAGTAGACAGGGCACCTTGGTGGCTCAGTCAGTTAAGTGTCTGACTCTGGATTTCAGCTCAGGTCATGATTTCACAGTTGGTGAGTTTGAGCCTCACGTAGGATTTGGCACTGACTGCTTGAAGCCTGCTGGGGATTCTCTCTCCCTTTCTCTCTGCCTTTCTTCCCACCCCATGTACACACATACTCTCTCTCAAAATAAACATTGAAAAATAATAATAAAGTAGACAAAAGAGACATCTCAGCAATCTTGAGGATCTTATACAAATCAATTGTATAAGATTTTATGAGACAACCAGGAAAATCTGAACATTGCCTACTTTGATTACTAATCAAATTTTGTTATGGTGACATGTGTTATGTTTAAGAGTCATTTTTTGGAGATTCATGTTGAAATATTTACAAAAGAAATGATATGCTGGAAATTGCTTCAAAATAAATCTATGTTTAGAATGGGAGGGGGTAAAAATGGTGGGTGTATATATGACATAAAGTTGGTTTAAGTTGATAACTACTGAAGCGGGGTGATAGATTCATAGACTTTAGATCTATTATTCACTTTTTTTATATATATTTGCAGTTTTCCACAATAACAAGCTTTTAAAAAATAACCTATAAAACATTAAGAAATAAAAATAATCTTCCTTCTATAAAAATGTATACATTTTAATAAAATTACCCGGGAAACTCAGATACTTATTTTTTCTCCTAACGGCTTTATTACCTTTCCTTTAAAATTGTTAATATTATTTATTAAAATATTTCTTCTTTATGAAGAAGAATGTAAAAATGGGTACCCTAGTCCCTTTACCCATGCAAGCTTTTTTAGCATTTAAAAATAATATGTAATAAAGATTTTTTCAAGTTATTATTTAAATTCTAGTTAGTTAACATACAGGGTAATACTCATTTCAGGAGCAGAGTTTAGTGATTTATCACTTACATATAACACCCAGTGCTCATCACAACCAAGTGCCCTCCTTAATACCCATCATTCAATTGTAACTAGAAAACACAGAATGAAAAGTAAAAGCTTTTTATCTCCCCACACCTATTCCCCAAAGTTAAGCAGTAACCAGTATTCAGTTACTTTTGATTTGTTCCAGAAAACAACAAAGGAGAGGAAGAGGGAGACTAGATGCAGTACGTATATGCACACACATGCATGTGTTTGCAACATGCATATGTAAATAAAATGCAACAAGAATCACACTGTTCTGCATCTAGCTTTTTTCACTTAATAATACAGCAAATATTAATTTGTTGATCTACTTCATTTTCTAATGGCACACTATTTCTGTAGTATGGATATACTATAAATCATTTAATTATTCTACTAACAAACACTTAAAATGTTCTATTTTTAAAAAATTATTGCAAACAGTGCTAATAAATACCCTCCAGATACTTTAAAAAATCTAAACTATTTGGGATAATTAGAAGTAAAGAATGTTTATCACATAAGAATGAAGGCCCATGCACTAAACCAGTATGTGTAACAACTAAATTTCTACTTAAAAAAAAAAAATGGCTGTATGATAATATGGAAGAACTATATAATGGGTAAAGGTTATGCATGTTTCAGTTTAATAAAATTGTTTTTCGTTTTTTTTTTTTTTCTAAATGAACTTAAGTTCAGAAATAGTCTTCTTTTAAAAAAGAAAAAGAGGGGCACCTGGCTGGCTCAGTCAGTGGAGCATGTGACTCTTGATCTCAGGGTTTAAGTTCAAGCCCCACACTGGGTGTGGAGATTACTTAAAAATAAAATCTTAAAAACAAAAAAGAAAGAAAGAAAAAGAGAAACCCACAAATGTCCTACCTTGATATTCATCATCCTCCTTTGGTGTTTGTTCCAATAATGTGTCTAAAGCTCGGGTATAATCTTTCATTACCCAATAGGCAAGGCTACGCAGGAAAGGATCAGGATGTAACCTTTTGCAATCAAATCCTGAGCCATCCTTTTGGCAACCCAAAATCTTCTGATTTAGGATGGATATATAAGTGGATGAAGTCTCAAATTCAGATTCATACAAACGGGCGATAACCATGGCTAGCTGAATATCTTCCATTTTTTCAAGACATACCTACAAATTAAGATATTAAGAAATACCTATTTGATGAAAATTATTTAGAGATATGAAATATTCCACTGATACCCTGAAAACTACCATTTATATTATCATAGTGGAGGGAGGGGTCCAGAGGTTGGGATAGTAAAAGGCAATTAAATGACTGTTTGATAGGAGATTAAGGAATAGCAAGAAGAGTAAGAAACTAGAACTTAGTAGCTAGAAAGATGAGACATAAAACAAAATAAGCCTAAGACAAATATCAACATCGCATCAGATTTAGGCCAATTTAAATTAATAACATTCATTTTAAATTAAATATACTTACGACATTCGAATTTATATGTATCAATTCCTCTTAATTTCCAAATACATTTCCACATAAGCATAATTATTACTATTTTAAAAGAACCTTTTAATTACATAACAAAAAAACATGAAATAAAGCCACATATTCTATTTTTACTGTTAAATTTATATTCTAATGTAATTACTCATATTGAGAATCTGAGGTCATTTGGTCAATAAAAGCATCTCTCAGTCAATCAACATTTCTCTTCTTCACCTTAAATGTCTTCTAAGTTAAACTTCCCATTCAAAATTATAAATATTTATTTAAAAAAATCATACATCAGAGATAATTTTGAAAATATAACCAATTCTAAATGTAAAGAATTTCTCTTTAGTGGATATTTCCTATTTTTTCTATCATGTAGTACATTCCAGTTATATCTAGTATTTTTCCTTCACCTTTTAGGATTGTTCAGAATGATATTAAGTATCCTAAGAGAAAGAGCTCATAAATAAACAGAAACATTCATAATTTCTCTCTTAATCAGCTGCCAGGATTATATATCAAAAAATGCAGTGTTTTACCTCTTCATTCATTTTCTACCATCTAAGATGACTGCATTACAAAACAGCATAAATTGGAATTTCAGTTCCTTATCTATGAATTTCAGTTAGAAGAAAAGTACCTGCCTGTCTATACCAGAGAAGGAGATTGTGACCTATACACACTTCAAATAGTTCAGAATCATAAGATGGCTAGGAAGAAAATAATCATAAACGATTTTTACCATTTTTTCATACATATATATTTGAAATGCATATACTTATCTTGAAATGCAATATTCCCTGTATAAAATTTTTCATTTAGGTTTCACACTTGAATTTATTTATAATTTTTTTTTATCGCCAGGCCACTATTTACGTTCAGTAACCTCTGTAGTTATTTGTTGTCCTTACAAACATAAGATAAAAAATTACATTCTCGTCTATGACCTTTCCAGATTTGCAATCTCTTAGAAGTATTTCATGTCATGTTTTCTTATTTATACCTCTATGGCATCTTTCAATGAACCAGCTAACAAGAAAAAAGCAGCAGATTGTTCAAAGCGTTGTTTTCCAAGTAAAGAGAAAGCATTTTTCAAAGCAGCTTTACGCCATCTATCTTCATTAAAGTTGTGGCTGAAAAATGTTGTCATTTTTTCATCATGCTGTGACCTGGGAACCAGAACACAAATATCAGCAGATAAGGAAATTTAAAATATTTTGAATCCTTTGTAGATTAAGTGAAAATAACCTCAAACATCCATCTAAAAAATAGTAACTTCAGTGATAGATATCTGTTATCAAACTTCACTTCTAATAAGGAAAGTTCAAAATATCTTGTATACATGTAAATAGAAAGCAAAAGCATTTTTTACTTTTCAAAATGTTTTTGTCAATTTTTTTTAACAACATCCCATCCTTTAGGTTAAGTTAAACTTAAGTTTAACTTAACCTAAATATTATGCCCATTTTTTTGCAGATAAAGAAACCAAGATACAAAAAAGTAAGCTGATTTGATCAAGTTCAAAGCTCATACATCTAAGTACTTTCAAAAGCATTAGCATCAGAAGACTCACAGCACAGAAAAACTCCATTAAATCATGTTAACAACTGAGGAAATTTACCTAAAAAGACCCCACACTACTGCTTTCTTCTTCATTGAAAGGTAGAATAATGCAGCATCCAAGGCATCATTGTTCCTTTGAAAAGAAGCTTTGGCAACCTAAATGATAAATAAAATATTCTATTAAATTAACTATTTGATAAAAGAATTACAACCGATTAACCAACAATTGACAGTAACCATGGAAATGAGAAAAGTTGGCTCTACTCCGCAATCTCCAGCGGCTTATAATATATACTCCTAGAGACAACCATTTGTATGCCAGTAATTATAATAAAAATAATAACAGCAACTAGCATGTACTGATTACTTCCCATGTACCAGGCACCATCTAAGTGCCTTTCACTTATCTCAATCACCACAATCCATGAGGTACTATTATTACCCCCATTTTACTTCCTAGAAGCAAATGAGACACAGACAGGTTAAGTGAATTTTCTAAGGTCACAGTGTAAGGGGCAGAAAAGGGATTAGAAGCCAGGCAGTAATAACTGTCTATCATAGAAAACTAGAGAAAGAAGGCAGAATATTCAATAGATATGACCTTTACTTGAAAATTAAACGTTACCTTTCATAACATTTGGTAAAAGCAAAAATGCTAAATGCTACAGTGTATGTGATTTCACAATTTAAAGTTCTCTCAACTCATTGAATAAATATTTATTATATACTGTGACTTGGGAACTAGACACACACATTTAAAAACTACAAACAAAAATAAGTGTTCCAGTTTTTTTAAAAATACATTCTAAAAAACATTCTTTCCTAGTATTTTTCCAATCAAATTTTGACAATTCTAAAGGAATGACACCTTCTTTCTGGTATGTAATTAAAATACAGAATGTTGAAGCTCCATTATTTTAAAGTGCTGACAAATTTCAGTTCTTAGAAATTCCATGGGAGTTTTGAGCACATAACTGATAATCTCCATGGAGCCATATAACCAAAGTTGCTGAATTCATACAGAACTGATCAAGTCAATGTTAAAAAGTTTAAAAATTAAGCCAGTAACATTATTGTAATATAATTATATTGTTCTGAACATGGTACCATACTGACCGTATCTTATTTCTCAAAGGTACTTAGATAACTTCCGCAAATCACGAAGTTGAGAAATATAACAGTAAAAAACAACAGATGTTTTATTAGCTTACATTGAGTGATGGTGAAACAGGAAACTACCAAGGCATGGAAGAGTGGGAAACCACATCATGGAAACTGATTTACTCTCAATACTTGCTTATTTCTCTTCTCCTTTTTTAGTATGTTCTTGCCTTCAATCATTTAACTTAGTATTTTGATGTGTCGTAATTTTTAGAGAAATTTTTATTCATTTTTTGCTAACTATTTATAATACATCTCAAGGCAACAAATTCACATACCCTTTGATTCAATTTTAATATTTCTAATGGAAATAAATCATATGTACATATCAGAGATACTTAATTATAATGACAAAACACACTACTGACAAGAAATTAAAGAGATATTTGTAGACAACATCTGAAACATTTCAGATAAATTAGGCCCTCTTTTTCCCACTGCTTTGGAATATAAAAAATTTAATGTAGGTACTGTGTTATTTACATGCTGTAACAATTAACTTTCCCTATATACCAGAAACTACATTATTTGGTTGGTGTGAGAATAAATTCCTTCTTACATTTGTGCCTATTTTCAGGGAGAAACACTGATATCAGCTACCTTACATGTAACAGGAAAAATGACACCTCTGTGCTCACATCTCAAAGGGATCTGAGGGGCATGATAAACACCAGCAACACAGGATTTTAAGGGAGATGAATATGGCACATCCCTAACCACCTTCAACCTACCAAATGAAAATGGGACTGGGGGATATGCATTTTAAATAAGTTTGACAGGTGATTCTTCTGACACTAAAATTTGAAGACACCCATTGTAGAGGAATGAATTCCTCTTGGGAGAAATAAATTTATACTTCACAAATGTAGTACCATTAACTGTATTTCCGAGAATGTCAATGAACTCCTAAAAGTAAACAATAAATGAGAATTCCACTTTCCTAACCCCTATAGAATAAAAAGGGCACAGACTAAATCTAACACTTATAAATGTTGGCAGTTTGGGCTGGTTATCTAACCTCTCTAGTCCTAGTTCCATCAGGTGGAAATGGAGATGGTAACACAGGACTGATGAAATGATTAATGAAATAATTTATGAAAAGCAACTAGCACAAACCTGGTACGCAGAGGGTGCCCAATAATGGTTAGTTTCTGCAACACTGAAAGAACCTGCAGCTTCCACTAACAACTTACTTAATAAATTTTTTTTCTAAAGGGAATCTACCAGAAAACAGATTCCAAAAACCTGCTTTAAAAAATTTTGTAGTGGGGCGCCTGGGTGGCTCAGTCGGTCAAGCATCCAACTATTGATTTCGGCTCAGGTCGTGACCTGAGAGTCATGAGACTGAGCCCCTTGTCGGACTTTGTGCTGGGCATGGAGCCTGCCTGGGATTCTCTCTCGCTCTCCCTCTCTACCCCTCCCCCACTCGTGTGCACATTCATACTCTCTCTCAAAAAAAATTTTTTTAATAGCATGTTTAATTTGCTGCCACAGATATGTTCTTCAAGTGCACATAAATCAAAATCTTTTATGGAATGGTATTTTAAGTGTGCAAAGGAAGTTTGCTATTTACTAACCTAGTCATACAGAGAATCCTTTATATAAAAAGAATTCTCATATATAATTAACATGATCTGCTAAGAACCAAAGTTTGCTTTCTAAATTTAGATTTGTTTTCTTTTTTTAATATCGTTATTAAAGTACAGCTGACACACAATGTTATATTAATTTCAGGTGTACAACAGTGATTTGACAATACTACACATTATGCAATGTTCACCACAGTAAGTACAGTCACCATCTGTCACAGTACAGTATTATTATAATTTTATTGGCTATATTCTCTATGCTGTACTTTTCATAACTGTGACAAACTTTCAGTTATCAAAAAAAAAGATTTTTGCATTTTCCCAAACTAGGAACCACCTCAACTGATAGCAGAACATAAGTAATTCTACAAATATTATAAACTCAGCATATATGGTAAAAGGCAACTGATACACTACATATTTTATAAAGTTCAAGTTTTTGGAATCTCCAAAACTTTTTATTTAAGAAATTTTTAAGATCTCAAGATGTACAAACTAATTCCCCACTACAGATTTTCTGGAACATGATATCTTTTATCCTTTAAGATTTTTTTTTTAATTTCAACATCCAATGAAGTAAAGTTACCTTTTCAATGCATCTTCGAAGAGTGTTAATATTCCTGACCCACCAACCTATTCCCATAGCTCTTAGCTCAGACCACTGAGGGTCCCCTCTCTGAATTGCCGGAATCATATTAATTAGTTCTTCCTCAGCCTCAGAATGAAAAGCCCAGGCAAAATGGCAGGTAGACACACCTAAATTAGAAATGCAAAATAATAACCTTCAGAACTATATCCAAAAATAACAAAAACAATTTTTCACATAGTCCTGTATTCACTCATCCTGGAGAAGAATTTTCAAGCAAAAAAAATGGGTGAAAGGAAGTCTTTTATCATTCAGGACTTTACACTCTAAGCTTCTAAATACAAGATCAATGGCAGGATACACAAAACTAAAATATCCATCTTTTTTCCAAAGTATTTGCTTTTTTTCTCTGCAAAACTAGAGACACCAAAACGTGATCACTGGAAAGATATTTGAACACTGAGTCATTTATACACACACACACACACACACACACACACACACACACACCAAATTTATCAACAGTGAAAGCTTTGGTCAAAATAAAATATCTTGGCCCTGTGTCTCTGGGTGTTTTTTCACAATGCCACTTGCTTGTAGACCATAATATGAATTTTAGTATTGAATACTGAAAACTGCCCCATTCATCCCTCTGGCCAAGGAACTAAGTATCGTTTTATAGTAAACTCTAACCTTCAAGAGAGTTCAAGGGAACAACAGTCAGGAGACACATTCCTCTGCCTTCAGCACCTCAGTTAAAAGTAGTTAAAGCTGCCAAATACTGATGGTATATGGCAAATTTGTTCCACCCTGGTAGAAGAATGACAGAGCTCTAGGCTGTATTAGAGGCAACAAAATGGGTTTAGTGACACCATCACACTTGGAAGTACAAGGAAGTTTATCAATAGTTTAACTATTGATAACACTTTATTCCACTTAGAGCAGGTGAAGAGGAAGCATGAGGGAAATGACACAGAGTGGTGACAGGTAAGTGAGAAAGCCCAGAAGAACCCACAGGAGCCTAGGAGCAAGCCTAAACTGGTCCAAGTAGCCATCTATATGGACCAGTTTTTGAAACAAAGACATGTCTGAGGTCAATGACAGTCACAACACAGGCTTCTCCATGCTATTAGACCATAGACATTACTACATATAATTTTTTCATTAACAACTACTATATAGACTTACAATATAGTTTTTCTAAACCTTACGGTTTCACAACAGTTCCTTTAGAAAGTATAAAGGCAAAAACTGGGGTACCTGGGTAGTTCAGTCGGTTAAGCATCTGACTCTTGACTTCAGCTCAGGTCATGGTCCCAGGGTCATGGGATGGAGCCTCATGTCAGGCTCCACGCTAAGCATGAAGCCTGCTTAAGATTCTCCTCTCCCTCTCCCTCTGCCTCTCTCCCCGCCGCGCGCGCGCGCGCGCGCGCACACACACACACACACACACACACACACACACACACACACACTTGCTCGCTCTCTCTCAAAAAAAAGAGAAAACTATTATGACCATTTTGAATAATAATCTTAACTCTTAAATTTCCCATTACTAACATTTATATACAACTGTGTTTGAAATCACATCACAAAAATCAATGCAACAAACCTTGTCACCATAAATTTAGGGGAAAATTGTCAAAATTTAAGAAACACCAATTTGTAGTTTTTCAGAACCTAAAAGGAAGATTAATTTTCTCATTTAAATCTTTGCCTGATTTAAGAAATAATCACTATATCAAATAACTCAAACTTTGCTTTAAAAGTTATTATTACATAGCAATGCATACAGTATACTTTTGATAACAGCAAATTTATAATATAAAGAATAATATAAAATATGTTACATTCTATACCCTTAAATGAAATTTAATTAGTTCAATTTTTGGTATGATTAAGAGAAAACAACAAAAAAACATATGTATGTCAGGGGAAATTAGGTTTGGAAAGCAAGATTAAAAGAGCAGTGAATATATTTGGAAGCCTAACTATTTATGTTTGTTTTAATATAAGCACTGTGTTATAAGTCATATACTCACAAGTAAAGCTGATGTTTCAGGAATATGTGCCATACAGTAATCCAGAAGATTTGCATACTTGTAACACACTGCCACACCCCCTGATTTGAGATACAAGGATTTATATCAGCCCCCTAATTTATAGATTAAAAAATCGTAACTACAGAGATTAAAGTGACCTGCCACATATCTTAATACTAAAAAAAAAAAAAAAAAAAAAAAAAAAAAAAAAAAAAAAAAAGATATTAAGAAGAAAAAAAACAGAGGAACAAACAGGCAGTTTTTTTGGTTTTGGTTTAAATAGCAGGCTATTCTTTGCAGTTTTTCCTTGTTCTTCTTAGCCTTTCTATCTATAGACTGGCTACTTAACTTTTCCCTGAGACCTATTCCCAAAGATCATCACCTGTAACACCAGTCACTTATCTCCAATATTTTAACTGTGTCAAAGAGAAAATGGAATTTAGCAAAGCTTTAGAAATTAGAGGTGTGTTAGATCTCCCTAGGAAAGTACATAATTGTTATTAAGTGATTCAGTACTATTTGACTATCATTTAAAATGAAAATTTAAAAGACCTTTGAGTTAACATTTTTTAAACCTATCCAAATGGCACAGATTGTTTAAAATGATAATATCAAGTGTTAAAAATGTGTTATTGAAATCATCAAACATCGCCTCTTGGAATGTAAATGAGTACAGTTTCTGTCTGTGGCAATACTTATCAAGAGTTATGAAATTTTACTCTTCAGTACAGAGAACAAACTGGTGGCTGCCAGAGGGGAGGTGGGTGGGGGAACAGGTGAAACACTTATCTTGATGAGCACTGAAAATTGTACAGAATTGATGAATCATTATATTGTACACCTGAAATTAAGATGGTATATTAATTATATTTGAATAAAAGATACTAAGATATAGTTATGTTCAGAGTTTAGAAAACTAGCCTGGCAATACTGTAAACTGTCAACCCAAACATTAAAAATAAAAACAACTACCTTTAAAAAAAAAAAAAGAGTTAAGAATTTTGAAGCCCTCTAATACTGTAACTCCATGATGGAAAAGTAACATGAGGAAATAATCAGATATACACATAAATATTTATATGCAAGGTTTTAAGGTCATTCATTACAGCGATAATTCAAATAGAAAAGAAAATCAGCAATATTTGTTTCAAAAATAAAGGACTGAATAGATGAAACACAGTTTAGAGACATGACAGAATATTAGACAGCTATTTAAAATCAAATTTTCAAAGAACATTTATGAGGGTAAAGGGTAAGTGTTATGGCCAAGAACAACAAACTATAAAGTCTGATATTCTAATTCCTTCAATACTAAAGCATTAATTATGAGACTGTGTCCAGGATGCTGGTTTAAAAAGAAACATAGCCTAATGAAAAATGCACTGGGCTGGGATTCTAATTCCAACTCTATTCACAAATAGCCTTCTATCCTAGGCGGGTCACTTTATAAAAAGTTTCATTTTTCAATCTGTAAATTAGGCAGCTGGTAGAAATCCTTACATCTCAAATCAGGGGGTGTGGCAATGTGCTACAAGTATGCAAAGCTACTGCATCTCTAGATGGCAGATATTCTTGGAACATCAGCTTTACTTGTGAGTACAGGACTTAAAATGCTTATACTAAGATAAACATAAAAAACACAGGGAAAAATTTACATATTTTTTAAAGAAAAGACATCAGATGTCACAGAAATTCAGGGCGACTTTGGGTTATGGCCTCAAGCTTATCAGGTTTACTCCTAGGCTACTACGACTTCAGCGAGTAAAAGCTGAGAAACTGAAATAGAAAAGTCATGGAACAGAGCTAAAAGATGCACATTAAAGTGGTTAAGTGGGTACTATGTGACAAGAAGATCTTAAGGCTAATGATAAATATGCATATAATGATTTAGCTAATTCTTATACACAAATATAAATCCAAGTATTTCATTTCAATATGAAATAAAAGTTGCACAAAGGTTCAGACAATGAGTTAAATACCTTGATGAAGTAGCTGTACTCGGTATAAAGGAGGCAGTGATGTCAAAAGGCATGTGTGCAAACGCATAGCTAATAAGTATCTCAAACCACACTCATCTAATGTGTCTCTTCCTATAAAGTAAGCAGAAAATATATTTAAGGAAATAGGTAACAAACCAATAAAAAAATTAGGAAATAAACATTAAATTCAGTAATAATATATACAAAATGTATGTTTGAGTGTATCCCTTTGTGAACACTTAAGTATATATATATATATATATATATATATATATATATATATATATATATAGTATATATAGAACATGTATCTTTACAAAAAAAAAATGTGTAAAGGCTAAAACTCCCAAATGAAAAATGACTGGAGAAAACATAATTGTCTATTAGTACAGGCAATAATAGTCATTATAGCTATTCATAATAAATGAAATCTTGAAATCCAATAAAGAATACATTAACTATAGTAAGCTAAGTATAATTTTAAAAAGCATTTCCTAGGTGAGATTTAAAAAATAGGAATTACATATCTAAAATGATATCATTATTATCGTTATTATCATTAATTAGGCAGTATCTTCTAGTTTGGTTAGCTCAACTGAAATATAGTACCATGAAAGATTTGAAATTTGATTCTCTAGGCTAGTTTTCCAGAGTTAAGGCTGAATCTTAACCTAATTCCACAAACTTACTCTTATTTACAAGTTGCATGAAGGTATGAAAGTATGGTGAGCTTAATCAAACTATAGCCACTGTTGGGAAAAAGCAATGCAAAACTATTAACAGCACCCAGCCCAGTAACTGCCACTTAGAAAGTGCTAAGAATGTTGAATCAAATAATATTTTCTAGAAGAAAATAAAATGTTTTAAATTCTCAAAGTTCAAGTTCCAGCTCTACTTCCCATTAGTTATATTCATTCACTCACTCATTCATTCATTCATTCATTCATTCATTCATTCAACAAATCAAGCATCTACTACAGGTGAGTCATAGTTTAGGTGCTGGGGATTTGGCAGTGAGTAAGAGGAAATCCTTCCTCTTATAGTGCTTATATTTTAGGACACAGAAACAACAAACAAAAAGTATCTGGTGGAAAGTTAATGCTATAGAGAGATAAAAAATAGGTTTGACAGAGAGTACTGGAGTAAGAAGGTTCTATTTTATCAAGTATAGCCAGGGAAGAACTTTCCAAGAAGATGATGTTTCAGCAGAAATCTGATGAGGTAAGGGAATGAGCCAGGCATAAATTTGGAAAAAGAGCATTCTACACAGAGGAAACAATATGTGCAAAGACCTTGAGACAGGAATGTGCGTAGTGTACTTTGTACATTGGCAAGGAGGCCAATGTAGTAGAATGAAAATGAACACAGGTCACACAGGGATCTCTGGCTTTTAGTCTAAAGTGAGATAGCAAGCCACTCATGTATGTTGAGCACCAGAGAGATTAAATGTGATTAATCACTGGATCCTATGTGAGAAGAGACTGAGGTGACAAGACTGAGGCAGTTTAGGAGACCATCAATAACCAGGCAAGAGGTGACAGTGACCTGGACCAGAGTGTTAACAGGAGAGGTGGTGAGAAATGACTGAATTCTGGATATGAAAGAACCAGTAGCATTTGTCAGGAGACTGGATATGGGGTGTGAAAGAAAAGAAAAGAGTCAGGAATGCCTCTAATTGCATTTAAAAGAATCCATTTACTTAGAATCTATTCACTGAGATGTGCAACATATTTAAACTCTGAGCTTCACTTCCCCACCTGTGAAATGGAGACATTAATTCCTGCCTTATCTACCTCATGAAAGTCCACTGTAACCAGGAAGAGCCATTTTTACACTGCCTAGCCAATCATATTGTTTTGTATCCGAAAGTTTAAACTGTTTTTCATGGATTGTGGTATATTTATCTTCTTAATATCCCAGAGTAAAAATTCTGATGTATATTAAATTTTCAAAAAAGGCTTAAGGCTATTCTGGGGAGAAGCTTGCTCTATTGCACACAATTTATCATAATAATCAGAATTTTTAAAATTAACACATTTAGAAAATAGGTCATAGAAAAACCTAAGGTCTCTAGTTATTCTAATCTACGAAGAGAAAACTTTGGAGATTTAAGTATATAAACCTATATGAAGAGAGATATTCCAGGTAGCTCTGAGGAACAGTCTTTTACCGTCAAATTTAGAAATCTTGTGAAAGAGTAAGGGTACAGGCTGGGAGGCAATGATTTATCCACATATGAACCCCAGTTCTGCCACTTACTACCTGTGTGATCTCATATGTCACTTCATCTCCCTAAGGATCAGTGTTTTCATCTACAAAATTTAGTATAATAATAGCTACCTACCAGAAGATTGTTGTGATAATTAAGTATGATAAAGTACATAAAGTGCCTGGCACATAGCCATTGTTCACTCCTCCACAATATTTACTGAATGAATGAATGATCAATAATTTTCGGTTTCCTTTGCTAATGCCATCATTTATAATCAACACAAATGCCATCATTTATAATTCAACTATCTGCATAAAAGAGAATGGAATCTAGTTTCAGGAGACAGCCAAAAATGTTCTGGTTTAGAGCAAATTAATCAAGACACACATTATAGTAAAATGTATAAAACCTCCTTCTCAAGAGACTTTTTGGAGAAATTAGGTAATTGTAAAAAAATATTTATACCTAGAAACGGTTGAGTTCATGGTCCCTATAAGTCTCATGGTTCAAGAGTAAAACTAACAAATGGTCCATTATTATTATTAAAAGTAAATAAAAATTAAAATAAGTCACAGGAGTCAATATGTTTGAAAAAACAAAAGACTACATATATCTAAAATCACACAAAACTTTCAGAGTAAAAACTCATACAAGAACACACACAAAGACATCAAAATTCATGAAATCATGTGCAAGTCACAGCCTACCCCAACTGTCTTTTCTTTTACAACTAATCATATTATTTAACAGTAACTGTTAGCTAGAGAAGTCTTTTCACTGCAAGGTTATAAAAAGACTGCAATTTAATACGTGAGTCACTATATAAATTATATAAATGGTTCTATTCATAACTTAATAAATTTTAGTGGGAATTTTTACCTGAATAACTCTTATCTCTGTTTTCATCAAGCTCGGTACTGGTGGTAGCCACTGTATCAGCCAAAGCTACAAGGAACATCTGCTCCAAACGGGTAAGGCCTGGTAGACTTGAGTGCATAAGGTGACTTGAAAGTACCCTAGCATGTTCTTGGCCAAAGTAAGCAGGTCCATATTGAGAAAGATTTATTACTTTTGATTTGTTTTCTCTCTTTTCTGGCTCTAAATCTATATCATCTGTTGTTATATCCTGGATTTGGAACAGCTCTGAATACTGATCTTCTGGTTCGCTTTTGGTAGGATCTTCATAGCCCTGTGGTATTTTTGTACTTTCTTCTGAAATTCTGTAGGTTGTATCTTGATCTGCAGCAAGCAGTGCATATAATGGTAGTGGAGGAATAGAATCTATCTCAGTATAATCTCGAGTACCATCCTTTCCTATGGTGACTGTATCCTTTGCTGTACTGCCACTAACGCTAATGGTTCGGGAAAGATGTCGCTTAGTTCCTTCTCCAGCATCAGCATCTCTAACTATTGCAACTTCACCTGCAATACATTTTACTAAATGAGAGAGAATAGCTTTAGCCCTTCTAACTTTCCCTAAATCCATCAATTCTAACAGCTGAGTTGGATGATACTGTGGGAGAGTAGGTGAAAGTACATGTGCAGCCTCAAATAAGCCACCATCTTGAACTACAGTTGGTGAACAAAAAACATCATCAGCAACAGCTGTTCCTTCAACGATGCTTTTTCTTGACAACATATTAGATTTAAAGGCAGAATGATCTTGTGTTACTGTCTCTTCTGCATAGGGACTATCAGCTTCAATGTCTCCAAATTTGACAGCATGCTTCCACTGTGCATATACGTGCATTTCACAATCCATTCCTACCACCAATATCCCATCTCTCACCCAGGAGAGAGAAACAGGCAGTGAAGGTGTACCATCCACAGAAGACACTAAGTCTATAGATCTAAGAAGAACCCACCTTGACCTAACTCCTTGCTTGATACTACCACCTAGTGGTAAAGTAATGACAGCTACTCCATCCTTACTATTGGTCTGCTCAGTCACAATTCCTGAAAGCCGCCCATACATGAAGATATTAGCGCCAACACCCACTGTGAGAATGTGGGAGCCATCTTCTTTTGATACCCAATCCAAATGTACTAAATGTTTGATATTCGGAATAAGGTATCTATCCTTGCTCAAAAGTGCATCTGATTTGCTGTACACAAATAGGTTACTGTCAACACTGACCCTTGAATCAAGTACACTCCCAACCTTGACCAAATCATCAAGATGAATTGTTTGTTCTAAAACCCATTCTGATCCTCCTGTAGATTCACATTCAAAGATGCAAACATGCATGGAAAATTCTTTAGAAACAAAACCATTGTGGTGGATAGGCTGTTTGTAAGCCACAGCAAGGCGACCTGTGTATGAACAGCTAACAGCAACTGGTCTTCCCACAATGCTCACTGTACTGCTATTATCTTCTCCTTCATCATTCATCAAGGGCCATCTCCTCCAATGGTAAGCTTCCTTCTCATCAATTTTACATTGCAGGCTGGTTTCCATACTACACTTCCAGAAGCGTACTTTATTGTCAGAACAAGTTGTAACCACTAAATAAGGTGCGAGGCATACTGGATAAATTGAAGAAGAACTCAGATGGCCTTAAAAAAGAAAAATCAGATAGTCATGACAATAGAACCATAAAATAAAATGCTAACAATCAAGTTCTAGAATGTGATAAATCCAAAGCCACTATAAGCTTCTTCATAATTCTGCAAACTCCCCTTAACTAGGAATTTACACTAAATGTCCACTGGCTAAAGTATCTATATGAAGCTTAAAGAGTCCAGTGGTGAAACAAAAATATGCAATAATCATCAATTAGTTTTTAGGTAATTATGTTTAAATGAGGTGAATATTCCATTAAAATAAAATTCAAACAATAAAACAAGTCAATCCTTAATCACTAAATCTGTTATCTGCTATAATTTATATATGCCTTCACTGGAATTCAGTCTCCATTTTTAATCATTTTCATCATAGATTTTTTTTTTCAATTTTTTTAATGTTTATTTTATTCTCGAGAGAGAGAGAGAGAGAGCAGGGGAGGGGCAGAGAGCGAGAGAGAGACAGACAGACAGAATCCAAAGCAGGCTCCAGGCTCTAAGCTGTGATCACAGAGCCCGACGCAGGGCTTGAACTCACGAACCATGAGATCATGATCTGAGCTGAAGTCAGAAGCTTAACCAACTGAGCCACCCAGCTTCCCCTTTCATCATAGATTTTTTTTTAAATATGAAATTTATTGTCAAATGGTTTCCATACAACACCCAGTGCTCATCCCAACAGGTGCCCTCCTCAATACCCATCACTCACCCTCTCTTCCCTCCCCCCCACCATCAACCCTCAGTTTGTTCTCAGTTTTTAAGAGTCTCTTATGGTTTGGCTCCCTCCCTCTCTAGCTTTTTTTTCCTTCCCCTCCCCCATGGTCTTCTGTTAAGTTTCCGAGGATCCACATAAGAGTGAAAACATATGGTATCTGTCTTTCTCCACGTGGATTCTTAAGTAGTCATTACAATTTCCCATTCAAATGTCCCTAATCTGCCCTCGAATAATCCAGACCCTCAATCTACCCCTACCATCAAAATGTTTTCAGACAGCTAAACAGACTGCTAGATCTCACCATTTTTACCAGGGTTAATTCATATTCTCTTAACAGTGAACCAGAATCCTCATATTTATTCCTGACTGCTGAAGGCTAACACCACACATCCACTGTCAACTATAACCTAAGGAGTAACAGTGATAAGGACTGGGTTCAGAAGACCTGGATTCAAGTTCTGGTCTATCAATACCTTTGCACAGTGAGAAAGCCACTTAAACATCTGAGCCTGTTCCATCTAAACAGTAGGAGTCATGTTACTACTTCCCTTGGAGTGTTACTGCCAATTAACACATTTAAAAGCATTTTATAAACCCCCTACAAAACAGAATTTATTTTTATCAATTCCAATAAACTTATTCTGAGTACATCCCAAACTTTCCAAATACTGTGGAAAATTCAAAAACTGGCCCATATCTGCACCAGCCACAAAAGCCCAGAGTAAACCATTAATGTCATCTTTCTAACTCTGAATTCAAACCTATTTTATGAATAAAAGAACCCTCATATTCAAAATCATTCACCAGTAACTGGAATAGGCTTGACCCTCCAATTTTAGTTCCCAAAAAATACTATTCTAGGAACTCTTCAATTATGGTTCTACAAGTGACAGATCATTTTAAATATACCTGCCCTCCAAATTGTGTTATCCACCTTGTTAAATTCAGTATCATTCTAGGCTAGCCAAACTATAATCTCATATCCTACATTTTTTCCCCAAAGTATCTGCCAATTCCTCTTCAAACTTATTTAATAGAAGTGACACATGATTAGCACAACATGAATGAAAAGGCTTAATTAAAAAAAAAGTTTTGATTATCTGCAAATGAATACATATGTTCTTTACAACTGTACTATCATACCATTCCTACTTATAGGAAATCATAGTGCAGGCAAGAAACTTCACATTAAAATATTTACATCATTTTCTGTCAGGCCGATTATCTTCATCACAGAAAACTTTCTAATAAAGACATATTTCTAAACATATTTGTCATTACCAGAAAATTACAATTGTCACCATAGCACATATTTCAGAAGGGTTTGTGCATTTCACGACTGAAGACCACTCTGAGCTGTGAATACCCAGTCTTAAAGTTACCTTACCTGCTGAAGGTGTTGCTCTTATTACTTCAACCCCTTCTGGGAGATCAAGAGGTTGGCTATATACCAGTCTAGAACTCAGAATAAGTTTACTAGCAGTTTGAAGATTGGCAATTGATGCAGAATGTGGCATGGGGCTCACACTAGGAGATGTTTCTGGAGAAGAGTCTACATTCTTCTGTCCAGGGACTGAAAGTAGACTCTCTGATGAAATACCTTCTGAAGCTTTAGCTTTGAAAATAAATTATGAAATATATTACTATCATCACTATATACATTAGCTAGAATAATACGTTGTTATCATTTAAGAAACATGGTTTTTTTTTAAAGTGCTTTGGAGACAAGGCCAATTTTTAGACTTTTGCTCAGTTACCCTGACAGATTTTTAACTATTTTACTATCACCAACTCCATCACACAGACAGACTTAATCACATGTAAAAGCTAGAAAAAAACCTCAAGTTATCTAGTCCAATGTTTTCAACCTTTAAAAAATATCAAAAGCTTGAGGTGGAACTTATTAACTTGCAGATTCCTGGGCCTCACCACACAAAGAATGATTCAGTTGTTTTGGGGTAGACCACAAAAATCTGTATTAATAAGCATCCCAGGTGTTTCTGAAACATAGCATCATGAATCAAACTTTGAGAAATAACAAGGTATTACCTCACATAGTAGATGAAAGAACTTAGGTTTGGAGAGCATAATGACTTTCCCAAAGCCATATAATTAGCTAGGAGCAAAGAAGACACTAAAACACCAGCCTCTTGACTACCAAGTGTTGCAACAAGATGATTTCAGAAACAAACACAAAAAATAAAGTTCTAAGCAATTTTAAGACATTATTAGTTGACTAGCTTTGTAAGATATATTGACCTTGATCTTCTTCCCAAGAGTTTCCAGCTTTTACATTAGAATGGAATATAAATCTCTAAGCAGATTCAGTTATCTGTGCTTCTGATACATGGGAGGGACACTCTGAATTGCATTTATTTATTTGTGTGCCTGTCTACTCCAATTAGACTATGACTTTATCAAGGGCAAGGATGATGCTTGCTTTGTATATTAATTGTAGATTAATAAGAGATGGTAAGTAATCCCCTTTTGCTTCTGGTGGATGGCAAATGTATCCATCTACTTTAGAATGGCAGACCACTAGATGAGAAATATAAAAACATTGTCCATAAAAGAGAATGAGACTACAAACTTGCATCAGTATTCAGCAGAAAAAAAGCACTACTCCTAGCTCTACCACTAACTAGATATGTTTCCTCACACAAGGCACCTGACCATCTCTGGTTATTTTCTCATCTGCAAAATAAGGTTGAACTATATTATTCCTCTTCCTGTAAACCAGGCAATTTTCTAATGTATATCTCATGCTAAGAAAGAAAATAAGAGCAAGAAAAAAAAACAAAGGCTGTAGAGCCAGAAAACCTGATTTTGAAACTTGGTCCTATGATAAACTAGACATGGGACTTGGTCAAGTTACTTAATATTATTCCATTAGTACACTGGAGATAATATCTATCTCACACATATAAAGTATTTATCTATCTCAGTGCCTGGCACTTGAAAGGTAGTCAACCTGTTCTTTCCCCATCTAAATTTAAAGCCCATAATTTCATTCTCTGCCAGGATTTTCAACACACTGATATATTCAAGTATAAGCCATGAATGACAATATATACTATATTAAATCTCTTGTGAACGTTAGAACCAAAAAGATAGAAGATGCTTCCTGTCATAGTTGAAGGGAGCATATTATTTGTTTGCCTCTACTGTAATCTTCTTATTTGTGACCTTCTACTACTATTAGAAACAGAGTAAGCAAGCAACTCTATACTAGCCCTGGCTTTAGGGGAATAGCAGTGGGAACACTTCCCTCATAAGCAGTGGGGACAGAAGGTATCACATTCTTCCCGTCCTACCACAAGGATCGGTTACTACCTCTATTAATCTCTTCAGAACTATTCCTGGTTCTGTGTCCAACTCCATTGTGTTAAAAATTCTCTTCCTGACAAGTTGGTTTAAGATCACTCTATTCTTCCATTTTTGCGAAACAATACGTAACACCAAGAATTAACTTCAGAACTTTCTTTTGAAAGAACTTTTGGATTCCTGCTGCCTCAAAATGATTAGGCTCAACTGGGCACAAGTAAAGTTTCTATCAAATCATTTGGCTTTTCTAACACTAGTTCATGGCCCAGTTAGAACAGCTATTTACAGTTATATGATAATGTGAATTACAAAGGGAATGAAAAAATATATATTAGTTGACTTGTATTTTAAATGTTTAATGTGTATAAAATCAGCTGAATAATAAAACCACCAGAAAAAATAAAGTCTTTTGAAAACTCTTAAGTATTCTGAGTTAACCAGTTTAAAGCAGCTACAGTTTGGTATGGCTATCTGTGCAGTTCATTTTAACAATGATCTCTCAAAAAGTAAAAGTTTGTTGTAAAAGAAAGATCCATGATCAATTTCTTTGCTTCATACTACAGATTTTCTAATATGCTATGAAATTAACATGAATGTGTACAGCAAAACCATGGCTAAAATAATGTATTGTTGGATTTCTTAACATTCTACACAGTTCTACTTATGAGCTTCAGATGTTCCATCATGTTTTTATAAACGGAAAATCTGCTTCTCAGAGTGATGCTAAAGCTAATGTATACTGTGTGTGCAGTGTGTATTAATCCACAGAAAAGCACAATATTAATTCTTTGGTAAAAACAGATTTATAGAAACAGTATCTAGAACAGTACCTAGAACAATTCAATAAATATTAACTGAAAAAAACAAATTGATCAAACTTTTTTAATAGATGTCTAACACACCCATGACTGGTTTGTTTTTATATTAACCTGTTTCATCAATTATGTATGATCTTGTAATTAAAATCTTGGCATATCCATACTTCAATCCAGCAACTCAATTTATAGCTCATTGGATCTTCATTTTAAAGGATTAATCAACCTAAAACATTCAGTAAAATGAATTCACTTCATATCATCTCTGCATACAAATATAATACAATTACTTACCTAAACATGCCTGTACAGATTTAAGATGAAGGTGCCACATATGGAGAATAGAGTAATTATTGCTGTCCTTTTCAATTACTACTAGAAAGAACTTTTCTGAAAACGGTGGTGGACGATATCCTATTGTTCAAAGGAAAAGTTTATTTAAGTTGTTTTTCTATTGGGTTAAAAGAAAGATACTTTTAAAAAACATCTCTTGATATATATACAAGTTAGGAAGAAGATGGCAGAATGGATATTTAGGAGCAATTATATTTCATTTTTATGTCAAAAGTTAGGTAGCTGTCAAAGACTAATGAGGCTATGTCAAAAGTACACAAAAGCCAATATGAAGGTATACCTATTGGTCAAAGATGGACAATTTGAGCATCAAAGAATAAGTGAATGCAATTTATTAGAACATATTGACTATAGAGAAAACCATGAGTTTATAAAAATACCAAAAGAGAAAGAAAGGGCACATAAGAGAAAAAGGAAAGGAAGGGCAAGAAAAAACAAAAGGAATGGAAGGAAGAGAAACAGGGGGAGAGAGGGAGGCAGAGAGAGGGAGGCAGAGAGAGGGAGGCAGAGAGAGGGAGGGAAGGAGAGAGAGAAAAGAAGAAAGACATAGAGCAAAAGGGGAAGAGAGTATGCAAGAGCATAGTCAGCTTCACTCGATGCCCCTCACAGTAACTGGGGCATTAACTCCTTATTTGGAAAATTGAAGTAACATTTATCTTGATTTTCCTATATGAAAATAGCATTAAAAAAATTAAAAGTCATGGGGAGGGGCAGTAGTGGTGATATAGAAAAGACTGTTTAGAAATTTCATGCATTTTTTTATGATAAGGCATTGTGGAAGTAATTTTCCCTGTTGACAATTTTATTTTTCATATACGAAAATGAGATCTACACAGAGCAAAAACTTTTTATATTTTTTCTTCTAATGTAGTTAACATATAATATTAACATTACATTAGTTTCAGGCATACAATATACTGATTCAACAACGCTATATATACTCCGTGCTCATCAAAATAAGCATACTCTTAATCCTTTTACCTATTTCACCAATCCTCCCACCTACCTCCTCTCTAGTAACCATCTATTTTCTATAGATAAGAGTTTGTTTTTTGGTTTGTCTCTTTTCTTCCCTTTGTTAGTTTGTTTCTTAAATTCCAGTTATGAGTGAAATCACATGTTATTTGTCTTTCTCTCACTGGCTTATTTCACTTAGCACCATACTCCCTAGTGCCAACCATATTGCTGGAAATAGCAAGATTTCATTCTTTTTCATGACTGAAAAATATTCTATTGTGTGTGTGTATGTATGTGTGTATGTATGTGTGTATATACATACATACACATACCACATCTTCTTTATCCACTCATCTATCAATGGACATCTGGGCTGCTTCCATATTTTGGCTATTATAAATGTTGCGATAAACATAGGGGTGCATATATCCTTTTGAATCAGTGTTTTCATATTCTTTCTGTAAATACTCAGTAGTATGATTATTGCATCATAGGCTAGCTCTGTTTTTAATTTTTTGAGGAACTTTCATACTTTTCCACAGTGGCTGTGCCAGTTTACATTCCTACTAACAATGCATGAGGGTTCCTTTTTCTCCACAACCTTGCCAACACTTGTTATTTCTTGTATTTTAGATTTTAGCCATTTTGACAGGTGTGAGGTGATATTATGGTTTTGATTTGCATTTCCTTGCTTATGAGTGATATTGAGCAAAAACTGTCTTTAAAAATGAAAACCCAGGGCGCCTGGGTGGCTCAGTCAGTTGAGCATCTGACTCTTGATTTTAGCTCAGGTCATGATCCCAGGGTTGTGGGACAGAGCCCTGTGTCGGGCTTCACACTAAGCACAGAGCCTGGCTAAGATTCTCTCCCTTTCTCCCTCTCTCTCTCTCTCTCTCTCTCTCTCTAAAATAAAATAAAAAGGAAAGAAAATCCATAATGACAACTCATTGACATTCAATGACAACTCAATGAGCACTGCTAGAGGTCTAATTGTGGTCTCTAAATACCACACCTCATTAAAAAGAACAGTTTGGAGGGATGACTCCATTTTTTCAAAGGATATCTGTAACCTGAGCTTAGGATGACTTATGGTGCCTGAAAGAAAGTAAACTAGCAAGAACAATGAGATTGTGTCAAAAGGACTCAGGACAAACTTGGACCAACTTGAACCAAACAACATCATATTCATCAGTAATACCTGCTGATAACTTGGGCACAAACTCCTTCCTCTGAAATTGCCAATTAAAGGGAAGGAGCTAAATACTTACCCTACATTTCCTAAAAATAACTCTGTATTTCAAAGTAACCAAATAGCTTCAGTTGATAAGGGAAAGCTTTTCTTTACAAATACTTTCCAGATAATAAATGAAAACTGGTAAGATTAGGAAAACATAACTTTTCAATCCTTAATGAAATAATGGAGTAAAAAACATTAATGGAAGAAACCATGATATAGTAGACAGGGTGTCTGGGTGGCTCAGTTGTCTGAATGTCCCACTTTTGCTTTTGGCTCAGGACATGATCTCACAGTTCATGGGATTGAGCCCTGCATTGGGCTCTGCATTGAGAGCACAGTGCATGCTTGGGAGACTTCTCCTTCTCTCACTGCCTGCCCCTCCCCTGCTCGTTCAGGCACTCTCTCTTAAAATAAATAAATAAACATTTTTTAAAAAGAAAAAGAGGGACACCTGGGTGGCTCAGTCGGTTGGGTGACCGACTTCGACTCAGGTCATGATCTCGCAGTTCGTGGGTTCGAGCCCCATGTCAGGCTCTGTGCTGAATGCTTGCTCAGAGCCTGGAGCCTGCTTAGGAGTCTGTGTCTCCTTCTGTCTCTACCCCTCCCCCACTTGGGCTCTGTCTCACTTTGTCTCTCAAAAATAAATAAATGTAAAAAGAAATTAAAAAAAAAGAAAAAGAAACCATGATATAGCAGATTGCTGGCAAATATTACACTGGAATCACCTATTATATGAATCTTCTGCATCTTAGCATCACTAAAAATGAGACTTCCTAAGTGATGTTCTTTCTTATGTCCTTCTATAAAGGACACAGCTTCACCTAGGAAGTTGAACCTGGATCTAATCAAATCTACAGAGGTAATTTGTACTTTACAGGAGAAAGTTTGAATGACACCGCAAGTAACTACTTAGAGAAATTGCTATAAAATAACTTTCTCTACATCAAGTGGCATAATGAGAGTATAAATGGGGGCGGGGTCACGTTAGTTTATTTATTTATTTATTTATTTATTTATTTATTTAAAAAAATTTTTTTTTTTAACGTTTATTTATTTTTGAGACAGAGACAGAGCATGAACAGGGGAGGAGCAGAGAGAGAGGGAGACACAGAATCTGAAACAGGCTCCAGGCTCTGAGCCATCAGCACAGAGCCCGACGCGGGGCTCAAACTCATGGACCGCGAGATCATGACCTGGGCTGAAGTCGGCCGCTTAACCAACTGAGCCACCCAGGCGCCCCACGTTAGTTTAAAATACTCTCAAAAATGAAATACAATGTGTGAACTTTGTTTGGATACAGATCCAAACAAATTAAAAAATAAATTTTGACATTTTTGAGACAACTGAATCAAGTTAACATGGGCTAGGTATTACACAATTCTGAGGAATTTTGTTATTTATCAATGTGATAAAAGCACTCATGTAAGAAGGTCATTTTTAGAAATGCATATGGAAGTACACAGGAGTGAAACAATATGATGACTAGGTTTGTTTTAAAATGTTTCAAGGGGCACCTGGGTGGCTCAGTCCAAGTATCCAACTCTTGATTTCGGCTCAGGTCATGATGTCACGGTTTCTGAGTTCAAGCCCCATGGTGGGCTCTGCACTGACAGCAGGGAGCCTGCTAGGGATCCTCTCTCTCCATCTCTCCCCACCCCTCCTCTCCTGTGTGCTCTCTCGCTCTCTCTCAAAACAAATAAATAAAACTTATAAAAATACAATAAAATAAAATATTCAGGAAAAAAGGAAAAGAAAATAGGATAGGTAAAGCAAGTGCAACAAAATCTTAAAATCTTTAGACTATGCACTCTACTTTTGTCTGTAATAGGCATTTTTCTTAATTAAAAGAAATTAAATTTTAATTAAAACTTAGAAAGTACAAAATAAGGTAGGGGCAGGAAAAAAAGAAAGTCTACCTATTAAGTCTTTTAAGAAAATAGCTTCAAAATCAAGAAGAATGTCAAAGAAATTTTGTACAACATCTAAAGGAAAACCAAGAAAGGCATTGGGAAATCCTTTGGCATAATTTTGCAATGACATAAAGAAATGTCAAAAGAGGGAAATAAAATATTTTTAAATTTAAGTCTTTCAATTAAAAATATTATAATAAAATACTTCCTATAAGCATTTTCTAGTAGACTGGCATGAATTTCTTGTTAGAAGTAGAATGATAAACAGTACCTAGGTCTGTTGGAAAGCATATAAAAGAGTTTAAATCTTTGTAAAGGTGAAATACTATGGAAAAGCACGTTTTAAATCTATAAAGCAGTAATTTTACACCCTAGTGAGAGTGAAATAAAACAATGTGACAACTAATAACTTTATCAAGAAGAAAAGTATTCAAATAAAAAGCAAAATACATAAGAGGAAAAAAATTACTAGTAAGCAGTGAAGATATGTTTAAGGTAAGCCTCATAGAAGATAAAAATTCATTCTTTCTTATTTTTCACTAAAGAAAAGGCACTTAACTGTATAAATTTGGTAGAAATACTGTACTGAAATATCTATATATACTTCTGTGATACAAGCTATACCAAGAAAATTAAATATGTCCATTTAGATACTTACAATCTATAACCAAATGAGATAAAACATCTGGAAACCTTTTGTAAACTAAAAGAATGTTCATCATATAAAATGCATTCTTAAAGTAGAATATGTCTTTCCTTCTTTCAAAAAGAAAGCATTCTATTTGTTCTATGTTCAAATACGTTCTACATTCAAAGAGAACATGACTGTTTTATAATTACAAAGTTCTGACTTTTAAAAGAAACATTTTAAGCTAAATAATAAAGTTTCAACTAACATCATATGGGGTCTATTCCTGAAAGCTCTTATGGAAAACTACTTTCTTCTGAAACACAAAAACAAATACAACACATCAGAGGGGGAAATTATGAGGTGGTACCTTTAATTCCCAGTGTATCTGAGGTTCCTGATCCAGCATACAAAACAATGTCTTACATTCTATATTCATCAATGGTCTCTAGCAATTTATTGGGGACTTTTAAAAACTTACACTAAGGGGCTCCTGGGTGGCTCAGTCGGTTAAGGGTCCAAATTTGGCTCAGGTCGTGATCTCACCATTTGTGAGTTTGAGCCCTGCATCAGCCTGTATGCTGACAGATGAGAGCCTGGAGTCTGCTTCAGATTCTGTGTCTCCCTCTCTCTCTGCCCCTCCCCTGCTCATACTCTGTGTCTTTCTCTCTCTCAAAAATAAACAAACATTAAAAAATTAAAAAAAAATACACTAAAATTAAATGGTTTGCTTAAGACACCACAGGGAACTTACTACCAATCAAAACAATTTACTTGTAGAATTGAACAATTAAAATTACTTTTTAAAACAGTTAAACTAGGTTTCATAACTAACATTTTCTTGGCAAAATCTAGGTCATCAATGAAACTATCTTTAAAAATGTAATTTTCGGGGCGCCTGAGCGGCTTGGTCGGTTAAGCATCTGACTTTGGCTCAGGTCATGATCTCACGGTCTGTGGGTTCAAGCCCCGCGTCGGGCTCTGTGCTGACAGCTCAGAGCCTGGAGCCTGTTTCAGACTCTGTGTCTCCCTCTCTCCGACCCTCCCCCGTTCATGCTCTGTCTCTGTCTCAAAAATAAATAAACGTTAAAAAAAAAAATTTAAAAAAAAATGTAATTTTCACTCACATGCCTTCTTCACAAACAAGCAATTTTTACAGAATCACATGGTATTATTTACTAAAAATTATGAGTGATGACTTTTGATATAAAGATCCACCCTCAATATAAATTTGGAGATTTTTTTTAATATTAAGGTATCAAAGTCAAGACTATTTTTTAAAAGTACCTTGTGATGGCTGAAAAAATATTTCTGTTTCCTTTTTCTCCATATCTTCCTTATGTGGTTTGTATCCTATAATGAAGTCTTCTTGAAACACATGAAGCAACTGTGTATTTGAGCCACACTACAAATATGAAAAAAAAATGAAGTTTTATCATTGAAATTCCCTATCTTCCACCCCTCATCTCCTAAGAACACTAATGTATAAGAAATAAATCTAACAATTTCTATTCTTTATTAACTGATGAATTAGAAAGGAAAAAGCAACAGGAAAAAAATCATTAAATCACCTGGGCAGAGAAAATTGCTTTAAAAGATGCTACAGCCCATAGCAGAATTGAATAATAATAAAAAGAAATGAACAGATCTGCTTCTGAATACACACATACACACACACACACAACCATAAGTGATCTATACAATTGGGAACTCAAAAATATCAGGTTCGTGACTGGCTGGAGAAGGCTATGCTGACTATGTAATAAGGTAACTGGTACAGGATTTACTTGGTTTTCCTAATTCCACTTGAGAACCCAAATAAATCCTCAAAGCATTCCCAGTCTGTCTAGAGGGAATTATGAGGGGCCCTATAACAGGCAGCTGAGTGACACATCTCTGGATTAATGTAGCTACATGTAGGTAACTAGGATTTCTAAAAGGAGGGATGACACATCACTGTGAGCTGCTACTGCTATGCTAAACGTGGTTTTGAACAATACAGAAAAAAAGATAAAAATAATCACAAATGGCTCCTTATAATCACAAAAGTGAGCTGAAATTCAAGGAAAGACTAAATACAAACAAAATCTTATTATGGAAGTGTGTCAAGATAATTGGATGGCTACCCCACAGATTTCAAGGAAGGAATGAATCTTCCTTGTGGGCTAAATCTTACAGAATAAAGGAAATCAACCTCTTTGCAAAGTACACAGAAATAAAAGAACTGTAAGGTTAGACTGACCCACAGAATTTTTAGGAAAGTTATATAGTATTTTTATCTCTCTCCAGCTAGAAACCAAAAATTCCTTCACATTTATAATTAAAACAAAAGGTAACCGCCCCAAAGGAAAAAAAAAATAAATGAAAAGGGAAGGGTGACGTCTTCATGGATATAAAAATCATACAGCACGTTGGGCCCACACCTAGAATGAGTTTTAAACTTTGTAATTTATAAGCCTAAGCCATTTATCAGTGCTTGCTGTTTACCAGCCATTGTGTTAAAGATAACCACAACTAGAGGAGAAAAAATCTTGAACAGGTATGAAGTAAAAACCATAATGCTAAGTGAGAGTGGCCCCCGAAGAGAAGGAGCTAAAGTGGGAGATGACTTTAACACCCAGTCCTTTAAAAATTAAGACCTTTATGGGAATGAAGACAATCCACTCTTCTCCTATACCTCTATGGAGGAGAGAAAAAGGAAATCACAGGTTAAGGACCTCCTTGAAAGCATTAGTAATTTGAGTCTGGCAGCCACATTTCTGTTGCCAAGAGCTGACATGATAGTTTCTCTTCATTGCTGGAAATTATTACATTTTCCCCAACAGAATATGCAAGGCATCATGGAAAAAATAACAACATAACTATATTTATTTTTAAATATGATTAGCTCATTCCTCATTTCCTTGTTTGAAAATATTGCTAACTTCCTCACCAAAAAAATCTTTTTTTTTTTTTCCTATTTAGAATGAATACATTAGTTCTATCCCTTAGTCCATCAACATGATCCTGAAGAAACAAATATCCTAAGGGCTAGAAAGGAATTTACAAAGTGGCTGTAGGGAGAAGGGTTCTCCCTCTTTCCTAGATAGTAGCTGGGAAGAACAGTGACTACACAAAAGACTGTGATTAGAAAGTACATGTATACTTTCATCTGCATTCTACTGGATACAAAATATCTAACATTCAGCCTAACAAGGCAAACACTCTAAAGCTGAAACTATCAACTGAGCTGAAATGAGTAATAATATAAAAAAAAAACCACTAACCAAGCTCCTATGCAGCTGTACTGTATTTTCCTTCATGGTTTCCCTCACTCAATCAAATGACCTTTAAATAGGAAATAGGGCTACAGGTACAATTCAACTGGAGAGTAATTCCTAAATCATTAGATTTTCATTATGGAAATCAAGAGAAGCTGGCTACATTTAGTACTAAACAAGAAAATTATTCTGAGAATGAAATAGATGCAAATAAAGCATTCTGGGATGAAGTATATTAATATCCCCAATTCACAAGCATGTTTTTACTTGGTTGGTTATTGCATCGAGTTCAATAATACAGCCAGGTCGAGCAGTAGACTGTTGGCTCACAATATTAAACACTTCTCCAATAAGTTTCTGTAAACAAAAACACAAAATGTTAATGATCAACAATGCATGAATCTGTCAACATGATATAGCATCTCAGACATTGAGGGATCCTCTAAATATTCACTTACTGGCAATGGCAATTCATACATTCAAAGAAATATTTCAAACTTCTATATTCAATCTTATTCTCATGTTTAACATTAACAAACCAATTAGAAAAATCTATAGTGTTTACCTAAATAGTGCTTAACTTCAAGGCATCTAGTTCTTTCAACATGTCTCATTTTGCTATCTTAAAGCTTCAAGACGGACATGGCTGAGGGTCTGGCCCAATGCCCATGTGTATGGTTGGCAGATCTGCAATACCATTTAAAGTCTGGGGGCACCTGGGTGGCTCAGTAGGTTGAGCATCTGACTCTCGATTTTGACTCAGGTCATGATCCCAGGGTCACTGAATCAAGCCCCATGTCTGGCCCCACACTAGGCATGGAGACTGCATGGGATACTCTCCCTCTCCCTTTCTCTCTCTCTGCTCCTCCCCTGCTCTCTCTCAGTCTCTCTCTCGAAATAAATAAATAAATAAATAAATATTTTTAAAAATTAGGAGCGCCTGAATGGCTCAGTCGGTTCAGTGTCCAACTTTGGCTCAGATCATGATCTCAGTTTGTGAGTTCAAGCCCCACAACAGGCTCTCTGCTATCAGCACGGAACCTGCTTCTGATCCTCCATCCCCCCCCTTTCTGCCCCTCCCCTGCTTGTTCTCTCAAAATAAATACATTTTTAAAAACTTAAAAAAATAAAAGTACAATTCTGCCAGTTAGAAGATAAGGGCAATGGCTGAGAAGTGAGACTCTGCCTTGAGATGAGGATGTTCGAACTAACACAGGAAGCCTAACTTTGGACCCCCAACTCCAAAACCCTTGTGCTGAAAAAAAACATTCCCTTTTCCCTTCTTCCAATCAGGCTTCTCTTGCATAAAAACCTTTCAGTAACTTCACCTGAAGCAGTTACCTCACAAGGAACTGCCCAATCTCCTTAGTATCAATCACCTCTATTACTTCTTACCACCTCCAGGCCACTAAGAGGGGTTAGATCCCAGCTTAGCCGAGGGGCATTTATACAAGATTGGCTCTGGGAAAACAGCACATACTCTGGAGCTGTAGGATCTTTCTTGTCAGCAGGATTCCAGAAACCATGTATGGGAACAGATTCTAGGGTTATTAGACCAAGGAGGACAAGATACGTGGTGGTTGGGTAGGGCTTAATTTATTGTTACAAGTACCTTCACCCAAGATTCAGTATTTAAAAGTGTTAGCTCAGACACCTGCAAGTGGTGTTAACAGTCGGCTGGGTTTGTTCATTGAAATCTGGATGCCTACAGGTGGTGAGGTTAAAACACGGGAATATCTCTAATACACTATGAATCTTTGCTACTCAAGTGTGGTCAATGGACCAGCAACGATAGCAGCATCCAGAAGCTTTTTATAAATGCAACTCTCAGGCTCTGAAGTGAATATATCTGCATTTTAATCTCATGTACAATCTCTAGATGATTTGTGTACATGCTGAAGTTTAATAAATACTGATGTAAACCAACAGTTCTCAGCCTTGGCTGCACACTGAATCACCTGAGGAACTTCAACAACCATTGATACTTAGGTCCCACGCACAGAGATTGATGTATTGGTCTAGGGTACAATCTGAGCATCAGGCATTTTATAAGCTCCTCAGGTGCTTCTGACATGCAGCCAAGGCTGTAATCCCCTGGTAGGGATACCCATTCCAGCTAAGGATTTGCCTTGCCTGCAAACAACTCTTCTCCTGGCACTATAACTAATGGCCTTAACAAATACCTTATTTAACACTACAGGATCCTACCCCACCTCCAACAAAGGAACCCATTTTACGCAGAAGATAGGACCAGAATTAGGATAAAGTGAGTGAAAATACTCACCCTGGATACAAAATTTAAGAGGGGGTGCCAAAAACTCAATAATCAAGATAAATAATATCTTAAATGATTTTTAAATCAAAATCAATGCAAAAAAATTCAAAATGAATCAAATATCAGAATTTTAAATACAGCATTCAATAGTGTCATGAGGTGTCTGACTGGCTCAGTCAGAAAAGCGTGCAACCATCTCTTGATCTTGGGGTCATGAGTTCATGCCCCACATTAGGTGTAGAGATTACTTAAAAAAAAAAAAAAGTGTCTTGATGAGCCATATTAGAGCCTGAGATAAAAGCAAAACTTCACACACATGTTTTTATGTATTTTTTAAATGGTTAATTTTTTTCTAGAACATTAAGGTGGTTGAAAACTACTGAAAAGTAGGTACATTAAAATTCACGTTATTTTAAATTTAAATTTATTTATCCCAAAAGAATATTATTTTATTTTCCTGGCTTTAATGGCAGCAAACTTATCAATTTTTTTTAAATCTACTTTTCACTTATCTTGTTTTCAAAACAGACAACTTATTTGATAGTCTCTTGACCAAGAGACAATCTTCAATAATTTTTAATTAACTTCAACTTACTGAAACTTCTTTTGCAGGACAACTTTGTGACCAGTATTATTTTCTTTAAGTTCTCAAGTACATTTCCAAATATGAGTAAGACTGCACTAAGCAAAATTTGTGAGTCAGTTTTAGAAGATCCAATCAACAATGTTGATTTTATATTATAAATTATGGACACTGCATGACACTTAAAACTATTTCAGACAAAATTTCCCTAAGTCTCAAACTATCAAAACATATATGAGCCAAGCATTTTGTAAACAAGATTATCTATATAATGTAACTTTTCTCCAGTTAAAACTTCAAGATCTAAAGCACTTCAGTTAATTTTCATACCTCCATTTTGAACGTGAAATTAGTATTTGCACTAATTTGTACTGTGGTAGTCAAAATAATGGCCCCCCAAAATGTCCACATCCTAATTCTCAGAACTTATGACTATGTTACTTTACATGACAAAAGAGATTTTGTAGGTGTCATTAAATTGAGGATCTGGAGATGAGGACATGATCTTGGATTAGAGGTAGAAGGGCCCACTATAACCACAATGGTCCTTATGAGAGGGAGGAAGTGTGGTCAGATTCAGAGAAAGATGTGACAGAAGCAGCAAAGGCCAGAGAAAGAGAGTTTTGAAGATGCTATGCTCCTAACTTTAAAAAGGAGGAAGGAGCCATGAGCCAGGAGATGCAGGGGCCCCTAGAAGCTGGAAGGAGCAAGAAAAAGGATTCTCCCCTAGAACCTCCAGAGGGAATATGGCCCTGCCGACACCTGGGTTTTAGGACGTCTGACCTCCAAAACTGTAAGATAATAAAAGTATTGTTTTAAAATCACCGATATGATGGTAGTTATTTGTTGTATCAGCAGTCAGAAACTAAGAAAGAATCCCACAATCTCCTTAATTTTTACTTGATAGGCTCTTTTTCCAATAATAATAACACATCTGTTAACTCATACATTTTTTTTAAAGTTTATTTTGAAAGAGAGAGACAGACAGAACGAGCGTGGGAGGGAAAGAGAGAATCCTAAGTAGGTTCCCCACTCAGAATGGAGCTGTATGTGGGGATCAAATTCACAAACCACAAGATCATGACCTGAGTTGAAATCAAGAGTCAGACACTTAACTGACTGAGCCATCTAGGTGCCCCTCATACATTTCTAGTTTGTCCCTTTTTTAAAATTCATTTTCAGGTTCAGGAACTATATTCATACCTCTCATTTACACTCATCAAGCATACTTTCAAAGTTACTTTCTCTTGTTATATCTGACAAATCTCAGTTGAAAACTGGATTAGCAAAGAAGTAAATTTTGATCAGATTATTGAAGTGTTTGCTTTGTTAAAGCCAGAAAGGTAAGAGTATAATAAATTGTTTGGGGCATAAATAAAATATTTAAACTTAAAATAATATTGTGAATTTCACTATACTTACTTCCAACTTTCAATACTTTTCAACTACTTTAATGTTCTGGGAAAAAATTAACCATTGAAAAATTACAGAAACGTTTATAGAGTGCACATTCTTCCTTTTGCCCCAGGCTCCAACGAGGCTCATCATGGTACCGTAGGATTTGTCTTTATTTAAAAATTTTGGCATTCTGTTCATCATTGATTTTTTTTGCATTAAAATACAGCACTAAAACCACATGATCTAGTAATTCCACTATGGGTATCTACTCAATGAAAATGAGAACGCTAACATTTGGGCCACTCCACCAGGTTTAAAAAGAAAAAAAAAAGGCAAACACCCAAGGTGCTGACAAAAGTGTAAGGGAACATGGAATTTGGTGGTGTGAGGAGACTGCGATTCTCAAATTTAGGCTCTGTGACTATCTATGGAAACAGGGGTTATGACAGCTTTCCTTCATGTTGTTTCTTTTCCCCCTGATTTCCCTGCTGTGATGAGGACTGATAGTAGGACAACATCAATTCAGGTCCCAAGTAGGACTGCAAGTACATTACATCATTACACACTGCATCATTACACAATGATACAACGCCAAACCAGAATTTGTGTTTCCCTGGTGCTGGAGAAAAAGTTTCTTCATCTAAATAAAGAATAGCAATAGATGCTAAAGGGCAAAAAGGGTGTACTTTGCTGGCTATTCTTTGTCTGCATCTAAACCTTGGTGTATTCTCCACCCTTGTCTGCCTTATTCTGTGCTCCAAGAGGTTGACTTCAGGACCGTATCACCTAGTTCCCAACCCCGCTTCAGCTTCAGGCTGAATTCGGTCAATGGGAGGGACCGGTCAGAGACTGCAGAGAAAAGAGAAAGAGAAGTTGGGGCATTTATCCTCCTTTCTCCCCCACAGTTCTGGCAGTAGCTGTGTTCCTGTGTGGCCACCCCTCCCAACAGGCAGCTCCTTTTCCACGGCATTAGCTCTCACCAAGCTTTGGTACACTGTTACTGCTCTTCTTATCCCTTCAGGCATAGAGATACATTTTTCTATTGCCACTGCAAAAAATTACCACACACTTCATAGCTTAAAGCAAAACAACTGTAATATCTTACAGTTCTGTAGGCCAGAAGTCTGACAGGGGTCTCGTTGAACATCAACTTGCCAGCAGGGCTGCATTCCTTTCTGGAAGCTCTAGGGGAGAGTTCGATTTCCTTGCCTTTTCCAACTTCTAGAGGTTATCCCTATTCTTTGGCCCATGGCCCCCTCTCTCCTTCCCCAAAACCAGTAATATCATCTCTCCGACCATTCTTCTTTTGTCACATCTCTCTTTGACCACAGCCAAGAAAGGTTCTCTTGCTTTCAAGGACTCATGTGATGAGACTGGGCCTACCAAAATAATCCAGGATAATCTCCACATTTCAAGGTCCTTAATTTATTTACATCTGCAAAGTCTCTTTGGCCATGTGAGGTAACATATTTGCAGGTTCTGGGGATTAGCATGTGAACATCTTTGGGAACATCTTTACTACCACAGGGTAATAATGGCTTCATCCTGTTACCAGACTCTGAGTGCTTTATTATCACCATGTGCTCAGCTCTGTAAGGAGTTCTTTCATTAAACTCTCCTCAGTTAAACCCTTGTGTGTCATCTGTTTCCCACCTAGGCTCTGAGTGAGTGACATAGAGACTAAATCAAAGTGGTACTGATTGTCTCTCCCTGAAAAAGTGCAACCCTTACCAATGTGTTCTTCTCCATAAAATGCAAAAGAAAGATCTTTGTGTAGCTTCTCCGACTTAGTATGGTCTTCCTTCTCAATTTAAATACTATGATCCCACAAAGAACATAAACAAGCAATTCAAAACACAACAGCCAATAAAAATATGAAAACCTTTCAATTTCTGCAATAATAAAAAGTGCACAAATCAAAATAACTAGATACCAGTTCAAAATAGTGAAGATTTTGATAGAAGAAAGAAAAAGAGGATGGAGAAAACCTGTATCATATACTGCACTGATGAAGTACGTATTGGTAGAACAGCTTCCCATTGTCTTCACAAGGTAATAAAACTCTTCAGTGTGATATTCATTAACTCATTCATCAACTCAACAAGTATCTAAAGAGTGCTTATCAGATATCAGGCACTGGGAATACAGCACTGCCTTATCTTACATTCAAAAGAAGACAAACAGCACACAAATACGAACGTACACAAACTGTGAAATAGTACTAAGTGCCAAGGGGAAAATAAAGTGTTAAAGTGGACAGGAAGTAGTGGACAGGGGTGGTCAGGAAGGCCTCCCTTGACTAAAGACCTAAAGCAGGCAAGAACACAACCATGTGTTATCTGAGTGAAGAATATTCCAGGCAAGGAGAACAGTAAGTAAAAGACACTTAGATGAGAGAGTGTTGGCCATGTTCCAGGACCAGTAAAGAGACTGGTGTGGCTGAAGCCAACATGAAGTAGAGGAAAAGTAGAAAAACACAGTATCAGAGAAATGAAGGAAGGCAGGATAAGAGGTAAGAGGCAGACACTGTACAGTATTACAGATCACTGTAGACACTGGCTTAAAAGAGTGACATGATCCAAATTACACTTTAAAAATACCATTCTGACTTCTCTGTTGAGAACAGACTGTAAGAAAGCAGGGCATAATGGGAAGGTAACATCAGCAAATAGTGGAATAGGAAGTCTTAGACCACCTTCCCCCCACAGAGACACAGACTTAACAGTGAAAAAATTCAACATGCTTTCATGAAAAAAACATTCAACAAACTATGAACAGAAAGAAACTACCTCCATATAATAAAAGACATATATGAAAAGCCCAAAGATAAGGTCATACTCAATGGGAAGAGACTGAGAGTTTTTTCTCTAAAATCAGGAACAAGGCAAGAATGCCTACTTTCACCACTACTACTCAACACAGACTGGAAGTTCTGGCAAGAACAATTAGACAAAAAATAAAAAATAAAAAGCAGAAAAATTAGAAAAGACATAAAATTATCTGTTTGCAGATGACATGATCTGCAGAAAACCTTAAAAATTCTACAAAAGAACTGTTAGAACTGATTCAGCAAAGTTTTTTTATTCAAAAAATCAAGTCTGTTTCTATACATTAACAATGACAAATCCAAAAAGGGAATTAACAATCTCATTTAGTAGAGCATCAAAAAGGATAAAAAGGATAAAAAAAATTAAGAAGAAACTGAAAAAAAGAGATGAAAGACTTATACACTGAAGGAGCACCTGGGTGGCTCAGTCAGTTGAATGTCTGACTCTCAATTTCAGCTCAGGTCATGATCTCATGGTTCAGGAGTTCAAGCCCCACATTGAGCTCTGCACTGATAGCACACAGCCTGCTTGGGATTCTCTCTCCCTCTCTCTCTCTCTCTGCCCCACCCCCACTCATGCTCTCTCAAAATAAATAAGCTTAAGAAAAACTTATACACTGAAAACTACAGACCATTCCTAAGAAAAATAATAAAAGATATAAATAAATGGAAAGATATCTCATGCTGTGGATTATAAGACTTAATATTGCTGAAATGTCCATACTACCAGTCAACATATTCAATGAAATTCCTGACATATTTTGTAGAAATTGAAAAAAAAATCCTAAAATTCATGATAACATGGGGAAAGGATATTGGTTCTGTCAATGATTTCTTGGATATGACATCAAAAGCACAGGGAACAAAATAAAAAACACACTTAAAAACTTCTGCCTGTCCAGGGAAACAATCAACAGAGTAAAAAGGCAACCTACAGAATCAAAGAATTAAGTAGAAATCATACATCTGATAAAGGGTTAACATCCAGGATACATAAGAACTTCTACAACTCAACAACAAAAAAGCCAAAATAGGCAAAAGACCTGAACAGACCTTATCCAAAGAATATATACAAGTGGCCAATAAGCGCAAGAAAAGGTACTCAACATCATTAATCATCAGGGAAATGCAAATCAAAACCACAATGAGATATCACCTCATACCCATCAGAACAGCCACTATCAAAAGAAGAGACAATAAGTGTGGGAGTGGATGCAGAGAAGTTGGAACCCTTGTGCACTGCTTATGGGAATGTAAAATGGTGTACCACTATGTAAAACAGTAGGGAGGTTCTCATAAAATTAAAAACAGAATTACTGACTGATCCAGCAATCCTACTTCTGGGTATATACCCCCCAAAATTCAAAGCAGAATCACGAAGAGATATTTGCATATCTATGTTCATCACAGTGTTATTCACAAGAGTCAAGAGACAGAAGCAATCCAGATGTCCATGACGGGTGAAAGAATAAAGAAACTGTGGTATATACATATAATGGAATATTATGCAGCCTTTAAAAAGATCTTGTCACTTGCTACAATGTGGATAAACCTAGGGGACATTATACCAAGCAAAATAAGCCAATCACAAAAGGACAAATACCGTATTATACCATTCATATGAAGTGCCTAGAGTAGTGAACATCACAGAAACAGAGAGTAGAAAGGTGGTTACCAAAGGCTGGTGGGAGAAGAGGGAAAAAGAATTAAAGTTTAATGAATACTGAGTATCAGTATTGTAAGACAAAGTTCTATCAAATCATCACAATGTACACTTTAAATATTTTACAATTTTATTTGTCAATTATACCTCAATAAAGCTGAAGAAAAACCACTTCAAAGTTCTAGAGTTGTAGAACAGTTCTAGTATCTGTTGAACAACAATGAATATACTTAACACTATGGAACTATACACTTAAAAATGGTAAATATGGTAAATTAAATGGGAGGGAGGAAAAAGAAAGCAGGGTGTAATCATAAATAAATATATTTTTTCCACAATCTAGCCTGTACCATCCTATCCAATCTCATCTACTTCCGACAGCCATTTACATTCAATGCTATGGCTGTAATAGGCGTGGCATAATAAAATACTTATAGTTTATCATGCACTTTCTTATACTTCTTCTATTTTTTTATACTTATTATACCTGTTTCTTCTTAATGGCTGTTCCTTCCACCTAGAATATTCTTTTCCTCCTTGACTTTTTTTTTTAATATGAAATTTATTGTCAAACTGGTTTCCATACGACACCCAGTGCTCATCCCAACAGGTGCCCTCCTCAATGCCCATCACCCACTTTCTCCTCCCTCCCACTCCCCATCAACCCTCAGACTGTTCTCAGTTTTTAAGAGTCTCTTATGGTTTGCCTTCCTTTTTTTTCCCCTTCCCCTCCCCCATGGTCTTCTGTTAAGTTTCTCAGGATCCACATAAGAGTGAAAACATATGGTATCTGTCTTTCTCTGTATGACTTATTTCACTTAGTATAACACTCTCCAATTCCATCCACGTTGCTACAAAAGACCATTTTTCATTCTTTCTCACTGCCAAGTAGTATTCCATTGTATATATAAACCGCAATTTCTTTATCCATTCATCAGTTGATGGACATTTAGGCTCTTTTCATAATTTGGTTATTGTTGAGAGTGCTGCTATAAACATTGGGGTACATGTGCCCCTATGCATCAGCACTCCTGTATCCCTTGGGTAAATTCCTAGCAGTGCTATTGCTGGGTCATTCCTCCTTCACTTTCAATTCATACCTTCAGTAAGTCTCATGTCAGGTGTCATCTCCACTAGAAACTCTTCCCTAACCACCACCATCTGAATTAAGTGTTCCTTCCATGCACTGGATAAGCCTTCTTATCCCATACAATTGAGAGAGAGATGACTAATTACTCAACAAGGTTGCTTAACCCAGAGAATCATTTTAAAATGATACATATATACCTTCAATATTTTATTTTATTTAAAACATCAATGCACATGAACTAACTGGTATTTTGGTGTAGAGTGAGGGCCTTTAAATATATGGGTCTGCTAATAGGAATTAAATGTCTTTCGTCTTTCTTGCATAACCCCTCCTGTAAGGCCGTGGCTATGTTTTTTCAGTTCTTTATAAACTGAAGTAACAACTGAAAGATACCTACAAAGAAATGAGTGCAGTTTTTTGGTTTTACAATTCCCCCTAGATTCTTTTATAGTTGTCTCACCATACCTAATTAATAGCAGTTATTTTTCAATATACTTCCAAAACATTTATTAAAAAAATCAAAATTTTTATACTCACGTATCAATTTATATATTTAAATTACAGAATTAAAACAATGGGTACAACTTGACAAACATGTAGAAACAAATGGCTTTTTAGAGGCAGCACAGCATAGTGGTTAAGAGCTTGGTCTCTAGGGGTGCCTGAGTGGCTCAGTCAGTTAAGCATCCAACTTCAGCTCAGATCATGATCTCGCCATTCAAAGTTCGAGCCCCATGTCAGGCTCTGTGCTGACAGCTCAGAGCCTGGACCGGCTTCAGATTCTGTGTCTCCTTCTGTCTCTCTGCCTCTCCCTGCCCGTTTTCTTTCTCTCTCTCTCTCTCAAAAATAAATAAACCTTAAAAATAATAATAAATAATAAAAAAGAGGTTGGTCTCTAGAGCCCAGCTGCCTGGGCTCAAATCCTGGCTCTACAACTACTAGCTAATTGAACTGGCACAAGTCATTACATTTCTCTGTACACCAGTGTCCTCATCTCTAAAGTAGAGATGACGGGGTGCCTGCGTGGCTCAATCGGTTAAGCATCTTGAGTCTTGATTTTGGCTCAGGTCATGATCTCAAGGTTTCCAGTTGAAGCCCCATGACAGTGCAGAACATGCTTACAATTTTCTCTCTCCCACTCTTTGCCCCTCCCTGCACATGTGCACGCATGCATGTGCGTGCACACACACACACACACACACACACACACACTCTAAGTAAGTAAACAAAAGGCTTGTTTTTAGTAACAGCAACAGCTACCTTTCAACACCACACTTCTCTCTTCCCATTACTGAGTCACAGAATAATATATAGAATACTTTAACAAGTACTCATGAAATACTTGTGGAATGAATGAATGAACGAACCTCCCTTGACCAAGCATCACTTGGCAAGAAAGTTCAAAAGTTTATGCTTTCAGGCACCAGAACAACTTTATCTTCAGTATTTTGATTGGAAAATTCTTTTTAGCTTTAATTAAATCACTGCCTTCCGGGCACCTGGCTAGCTCAGTCAGTGGAGGGTGGGACTCCTGATCTCAGGGTTGGAAGTTCGAGCTCCACGTTGGGTGTGGAGATTACTCAAAAATAAAATCTTTAAATCTCTGCCTTCATAAATAGTTTTCTCAATATAAATGCCTTCTTGATGACTCAGGGTCACTTTTATGGACATTAATTGTTACTAATGCCTTTAGAGCTCTCAAGATTTCAAGTATTGTTTTTGTAATAATAAATACCAAATATACACTGGTATCTGACATGTAACACTAGGAATTTATTTCCAAATACCTGCAAAACGATTATCTTAACTACATTTTGCTACCTAAAACCTCAATCACTTCACACTCAATGTATCTCAAACTTAAGTCATCATCAACACCTCACAAGTGTCTTACCAAAGCTAGTGGATCCACTATCACAAACTTGAAACCTTAGAGTCATTTCCTTTAGTATCCATAGTCAAGCAACTACTAAGCCCTACTTTATCTTTTCTCAATATCTGCCAAATACCACTCTAGCTCAAGTTTATTTTACCACAGGCTTTGATGACCTCAATAGACTTCCAATACCTTATCAACTATACTCGATCCTGCAAACTAACCCCTTTAATTCCCTGCCCAAAAAATTTTGGTGTCCCCTAAATCCATCTTCAATCCCAGAATAAAATTCAAATCTTTTCAGATGACTCTTAAAGGAAAAAAAAAATAAACTAGCCTCTACTCACCATCTACTAAAAATCTCATTTGAGGAAGAGGACAGCATGTGACAACTTCTTTCTGTATTTCAACTCACAATTAGTAGAGGAAGTAACTGAGAAAACTGCTGCTCTGACTTACAAAAAAACAAAAAAGATCAGCAGAAATAATGGGAACTCGACAGGAAGCAACGATGTTAAGAATTTAAGATCAACAATAAAGGCAAGCCCTGTAGTCTATCATTCAGAAAGGCAAAAATATCACAATTCCTCATAATATATGGCTCTGAAAGTCAGAATGACTCAAGAGACTTTGGAGGTTCCTGCCTATGCAACTGTAAATATAACTTATGAGGGAAAAAATGTTGGTTAGTATAATGGGCTGGATAGTATCCCATCAAAATCCATGTTTACACAGAATCTCAGAATGCCATCTTATTTACAGAAAGGATGTTTGCAGATCTAATCTGTTTAAGATAAGGTCATACTAGACTAAGGAGAGCACACACAAAACACCCAGAGAGAAGAAGGGCATGTGAAGACAGAGACAGAGACTAGAGTATTGTAGCTTCAAGTCTAAGAACACCAAAGATCAGTAGAAGCAACCAGAAGTTAGGAAGAAACAAGAAAGGATCTTCCCCTAGAGCCTTCATAAAGAGCATGGCCCTGCCAACACCCTGATTTCAGACTAAATGTATACGCAAAACAGAGTTGCAAAACATGTGAAACACAAAACTAACAGAACTAAAAGGAGAAATGGACAAATTCACCATTACGGTTGGAAATTTCAACACCCTTCTCATAAGAATTGATAGAACTAGACCGAAAATTAGCAAAGATCTAGAAGAACTCAACACCAACATTAATGAGAATAAAATCTAACTGACATATGTAGAACACCCCATCTAACAATAGTGGAATATGTTCAAGTGCCATGGAATACATACTAAGACAGACAATGTCCTGGCCATAAAACAAACTTTACAATAAATGTATAAGGACTGAAATTATAGTGTGTTCTCCTACCATGATGGAGTCAAACTAGAAGGCAGTAACAGGATGATAAAAGGAAAATCTCTTCCCAGTATTTATTGGGCAGCTAAACAACACTCTTTTAAATAACCCATGGGTCAAATAAGAATTCTCAAGGAGGGGCACCTCAGTGGCTCAGTTGGTTAAGTGACCTGATTTTGCCTCAGCTCATGATCTCATGGTTCATGGATTCAAGCCCCATATCAGGCTTCATACTGACAGAGTGGAACATGCTTGGGATTCTCTCTCTCTCTCTCTCTCTCTCTCTCTCTCTCTCTCTCTCTCTGCCCCTCCCCAACTTGGTCTCTCTCTCTCTCAAAGTAAATAAATAAACTTTAAAAAAAAGAATTCTCAAGGAAAATTTAAAAATATAGTGAAATGATCAAAAACAAAAATACTACTTATCAGAATGCCAAAGCAGTGCTGAGAGGAAAATTTAAAAGCACTAAATGCATATGTTAGAAAATAAGAAAAGTTACAAAACTCTAAGCTCCTATTTAATGAAACCCAGAAAAAGAACACCCCCCAAAAAAGGCAATAAGGAAGGAAAATGATAAAAATAAGGGCAGAAATAAATGAAAATGAAAACAAAACAAAGAGATCAATGAAACAAAGAGCTCATTCTTTGACAATATCAATGAAATTAACAAACTTCTAGCAAGAATGAAAAGAAAAAAAGAAGAAAGGCACTAATTACCATGTTGATAGCATGTACCCTCTTAAAATGTGTTGAGAAGGATACTTTATATCTGGGGTACTCTTCCCAAAAACCCATAACTCTGGTCTAACCATGAGAAAAGTAGCAGACAAATAAATCCCAATCGAGGGAAAATTCTACAAATTGTCTGACCAGTAGTACTCAAAGCTGTCAAAGTCATGAGAAATACTGAGGAAGATGAAGAAAACTGAGAAACTATTCCAGACCAGAAAAGTCTAAGGATTCATGATGACTAAATATAATGTGGTTTTCTGGGTGAGATCTCAAATTAAAAAAAAAAAATTTTTTTTTGGAATGTTTTATTTATTTATTTTTTTTCAGAGTGAGAGAGAAACAGAATGCAAGCAGGGGAGGGGCAGAGAGAGAGGGAGACACAGAATCTGAAGCAGGCTCCAGGCTCTGAGCTGTCAGCACAGAGCCCAGTGCAGGGCTTGAACCCACTAACAGCGAGATCATGATCTGAGCTGAAGTTAGAAGCTCAATTGGCTGAGCCACCCAAGTGCCCCTCTGGGTGAGATCTTAGAACACAAATGGGACATATGCAGAAAAATCAGTTAAATCTTAAAAAATCTAGAGTCTAACTGATCATATCATATCAATGATGGTTTCTTAGTTGTGACAAATATATTCTGGTAATACAAGATGTTAACAATAGGGGAAACTGGTTGTGATGTATATGAGAACTTTGTACTACATGTACAACTTTTCTGTAAATCTAGGACTATTCCAAAATTAAAAATGTATTCAAAAAAGTAAGTAATTGAATAAATTACTGTTTTCAGAGTACAAAAAACAGGAAAAGATGAGCTCATTAACAGAGGCTGATACTTTAATGTTAACAAAAATTCAGAGAATAAAGAACTCCTAATTCCTTCTTTGTCTCTGGTCTTCTATTTCAAGAATTTATCTTGCACAAAATTGAAAATAAAGCAAAAATTTTCTACAATGAATAAGTGTTACTTTTTAACATTAAAAAATTAATAAGAATAGAAGGCTTAAGAAAAAAATGTACATTGGTGCAGGGAGAGTAGATGACCAGGATAAGTTAAGAAATTTCAAGAATGTATCTAAACGCTCTAAATAAAATTATATTTTCTGGAAAAGTAATGTCCAGGTTAGTGGGAAATTTTTCAAATGAGACCAATGAACTACTGAAGATATTCTCTGAAAAATCAGAGGAAATGACACAGCCAAAATACTAGAAAGAGGTAAATATTCCAATTTTCAAAAAGGAAAAAAAGGCAGACTTAAAGAGCTGGATGTCTATTTAGTACAATGGTTTAGTCACCAACAGACATCAGGGTACATACATTAACCTATTTATACATTAAAACAATCATCTCACACAAATTTGACTTCCTTTTTGACTGCAGAATATTTGGCAGACAGGGTGTAATTTATTTCAGCCAAGTACATGACAAGCTGCCTCATGGAAATCCCAGGGACAAGCTAAAGAAACATTTAAGACAATAAAAATGGAAAAAGATTTCACATGTACACTACTAGCCTCTTTTTCAGTCCTATCCTGTTCAACATTTTTTTCTATAACTGCCTCAGATAAAGATGTGGAAACAACATTCATCAAACAGATTGGTGACGTAAGTCATAAAGCAGTAACACAAAAAAACAGATCTGGATTCGAAGTGATACTGAAAGACTGACTCTAGAAGGTGAAAATGTAAAGTGAAAATAGGCCTACATTTGGGCCGTAACTCAAATGCACAAATATAGGACGGCTTACTGGCAAGAAGAGACTTTTGGATATTTAATTCAGAGTCAGCTCAGTATGAGTCCATTACATACAAAGAGCATGGCATGCCTGCCCAAAACAAAATAGAATCTAATGAGACGGGTCATAATACTGCTGCACAATGCCCAGCATATAGACAAACTGAAAACTGCTAAGAAGAGTAACCAGGGTCAAATATAAAACAGAGTTAGTTTATTGGTGGAGGGGGGAGCAGGTTTGGCCTGAAGAAAAAAGTTTCATAGGTTATAAGACAGTTGTCTTCAAATATCTGAAGTGATCTCATATGTAAAGAATATTAGACTTATTCTAAATGGAACCAGGGCTAACAAGCAGAATTTAAGGAATACAAATTTAATTTCAGTATAGTAGTAAGGGTGTCATGAGCTGCATTTAGAGTTGAGACTCCCCCCTACCTAGGATGCCAAATGACAAATTGGCAGGAATGTGCTCAAGGATAAGAATGAAGCATCAGGTTAGACCAGTGACCTATAAAGTATCTCCCAATTCCATGATTTGAAGATGCTACTTCCTCGATGCCAAACCCCTGGCTCCAGTCCAAGAGGTTTTTTCATCGCTCCCGGAAGAAGTCTTACTTATACATGTACTTTCCTGTATGCATACTTTCAGGCCAGTCTCTCACTCAGGAAAAGGCAAAGGATTTGTCTTTCTAAACTTTATCCACCTACTAAAAACAAACCTAAATACTGTAATAAAGACTTCTATGCCTACCCTAATCTGATCTCTCTCTCTTCCGGATTATGAAATATTTCTAGTGCCATCTGTTTGGCAATAAATTACATACCACCCTCAGACACCGCTTCTGTCTTAAACTGTTATTTAATCTTTTTATTAATAATTTCTCTCCTCAGCTAAATTAAAAGCTTCTTAAAGCCACACACTGAAAGTTATACTTTATATTCTCCATACTTTGAAGGACACATAGCAGATACTCAAAAATACTTCGGTTTTCAATACTGGAAATATTTTTATTAGAAAAGTGTTTTATAAAAGGCATGTTTTCATAGGTAGATGGAAAATTCACTATTCAAATCTGAACAGTAACTAATATACATGACTTCTGGTTCAGAATTACCAGTATAAGATACTGCCACTCACTGATAACATATTCTAACCAAAGAATTTTTCAAAATGGTCAATAATGCTCAGAAAAGTTCAAATTTTCCAGCCTAAACAAAGAGCTTGCTAAAGCTGCCTTAGAGCAAGAAAAGATTAATAGAACCAAACTAGAGAGTGAAAAATGTCAAGCAGAAATCATGATAACTCAGGAAAAAAGTCATTTATTTATTTAAATGTAAAAATGTATTGATGTGTGATACTGAGGCATATACCCTGGAATACAAATTAAGAACATGTAAATTTATGGGGCACCTGGGTGGCTCAGTCAGTTAAGTGTCAGACTCGGTTTTTGGCTCAGGTCACGATCTCGTGGTTCATGAGTTCAAGCCCTGCGTGAGGATCCATGCTGATGGTGCAGAGCCTGCTGGGATCCTCTTCCTCTCCCTCTCTCTCTGTCCCTCCCTGCTCATGCTCTCTCCCTCCAAAATAAAGTTTAAAAATTAAAAAAAAAACAAAAAACACATAAATCTGTCACATAGAGCCTAGAACATGTGCTCACCGCCCAAACTAACAAATAAAAGTCCTAGACAAAGTAAAAAGAGAATTCCTTAGCAGCCTAGGTATTTTAACGAAGATTAGGAAATACTCACTGAAGATTCAGGATCTGATAATTCATCCAATAATTTCCTTGCATCCACCACTGCTTGATAGAGTCTCAAATTTTTGCCATCAGAAGCAACAAAGCAAGCACTTGCAGAATTGCAATACGTGCCTAAAGAAAGTAAATGCTCTGCATTATATTATGTGGTTTATTTTTATTTTTGGCTGAAGTAGGAGAAACTTATATTCACACTTTTCTTTTTAGGCAGAACCATAGTCAGAATCATAATTAAACAGATAAAATTAATGGATATAAAATTATTAACAAAAGAATTCAATAGAAAATAGGTGATGAGAGGGGAAAAAATTAAAAACAAATTTTTGAACAAACTTCTGGAAATTCTAAACATAAGTTCTAAAAATCCTTCTACTAATGACAAATGTAAATCATTTTATGTATTAAAAATAAGTTTAAAAGCTCTTATTAATTTCACAATTAAAATGAACACTTACCAAGACAATAGCTGGGAATAAGAGTCGGAAGCCAAGCAACATTAGAGAAGGCTGATGTATGTAAAGAGTTAATTCGAGCCAATTCTGATACTCCTCCAGTGTAGGACAAAGGTCCTATTGGGTCTACACGCCACAGAATAAGTTCACTATATATTGCATTTGGGTCATGAAATGTACGCGTCGCTGCATTTCTAAGAGGTTGTTTTGAGGAACCTTTTATATGTCTTATGGGATCCATTAGTCTACTTAACTTATTGTCTGAGTCCCACTGACAGTCCAACTCAGGAGTCAGCAGAGCATTATGATGTGAAGATGTCAGTAACAACGGCAAAACTGAATGACATGCCAAGTCATTGAGGTGAAATCGATGGCCACAGTATCTAAATTTGTGAGATACAGTCAGAACAGTGGTAAAGGCAGACTTATCTGCAAAAGTGACTGCCCATTGATTTAAAGAACCATCTATGTGTTTAGAGACCATCATTACTGTGGGAGCTAAAATGTTCATATTTGTACTGTGTGATCTAGAGTATGGTTGTGATCCATGAGGACTGCCTACAGCCATCATCTCGTGGTGTAACAGGGTGTGGGGAGGATCTTTTGTAGCATTTATACAGGCATACATCATGATATTTTTACTAAGAGAGCTTGCATCACCAGACGGAAATGCTACAGGAATCCGAGAAGAGAAAGAAACCTGAAAAACACAATAATATGATTCAATGTAAGTAGTTTTACGCCTCTCAAAAAGTCTTCCAAAAATACTTCCATTTTCAAAATGTCAAATCTCAGTTTCCTAGCAAAAACTATCATTTTCAACCTCTTTATGGTCTAATGCCTTGCCTCTATTTATGTAATATCATATCTCTATTCACAGCCTAAGAGAAGCTTGAAGAAAAAAAGTTCAAGTGCCTTGCTTGTACAGTTGAATGACCACAACCACAACTCTAAATAGAAATGAAGTTCAGGAAGATAACAGAAAAAGGTAGCTAGATTTAGTTAATAAAACTGGGGGGAGGGGCGCTCATCCTGAGTCACATTTTTAGGGTAGTTTCTTAAGTTTATTCAAAACATTGTGAAATCCTAGGGGGAAAAAAAACCCCAACACATATATATTCAAATAGTCCATATGACATTTCAAAGCCCAATTCGCTTTACTTTGAATTAACCAGGTTTATTAAATTTGTGGTCATTGATCCCCCCCTTGGTGACAAGAACAAGTATTCTCTTCTCAGTTGCTTCTCAAAACAAATCTTTTGAGTATTTCTGAAAAGATGGTTCATCTGAATAGTATCTTTATTTTTAAGAAATGTAATAATTGCTTCATCAGTAAAATATACCTGGACTTGTCTAAATATTCCAGGATTATATTCATCCAAATACTTTACATGCCACACTAGGAAGGTACCATCTACAGGGTGTATAGTAAAAAGCATGTCAGGATTCTTATTCCATTCAGTTAGCAGCATTTCAATCTTCCGATCAAGCAGGACCGTGGGCAGTGGCATTGGTACACTGGGTCGTGAAAAGGTTCTAGGACTTCCCTCTCTTTCTCCATCTTCATGTTCTGATGATCCTGTACCTGCCTCAGATTCTCTATCCAGGGATAATTCTGAATCAGAAAATAAATTTATCAGAAAACACTAATTTATCAGCATATACTAATAATACTATAAAAATTCATCTACATACTCGACTATGTATGCTGTGTATAACATAGCAAACTATCTTTAGAAACTATAAATTCTTTTTCCAGTTTATGGCTGGGGGAGGCAGGGGTAGAAAAAAACAAAGAAGGAAAACATTTTCTAGTCTTAACTGAAATTTACTATTATTTCTTACTTTTAAAGAAATCAAATTTTCATTCATACCATCATTATTACCATTAGCAAAACATGTTCCCCAAAAAAGAAAATGGCTTCCAACGGTTTACATTACTCAAAGCAATATATGTATAGCAAAGCATACAGAGCTAGATAGCAGATAGTCAGTAAATATTAATGGAATGAACAGAAAAGTAAAAAAAGAAGAGCAGGAAGGAAGGATTATAAGCTAAAAGTGGTATCACACAAAGCTGTTAACTTGCCAAAAAGAAAAATCTGAAGATGGAATACTAACCATGGTCTAGTTTCATATGCAAACCCCTCTCTCTTTCCTCCTGTGAACGTTCCTCATCTTCTCTATCTCCTTCGTCACTTTCATGATCTACCTGCTTCTCAGAAAGTTTTCGTAATTGCTGCATAAATACTTCAGTAGATGATGTAAAATGAAACTCCTTGTTGTTTAACCAATGAACCACAAAGCCCCCATTTCCATCATCAATGTTAAATACAGTGCCAACCAAGACATTTGGAATATCTGTGGGGAAAAAAGGTAGGATTTCATCATGAATTTTTAATGTCTGTAAAAAGATTACCAAGTACTAATAAAGACTGTTCTATACTTATACTGAAAAGGTGCTAAACAAGTCAACTCTAGTAGGATTTGTAAAAACTTTAATTGAATTTAATGGTAAATGTAAATGCTAAGAATTAATGGGATAGACTTAAATTACTAATGGAATTAAATTACTAACTTAAAAATCAAATATACCAAATGCATGAACCTTTATTAAATCCTGGTTTCAGGATGGAGGAACAAAAAAATAAAACAGAAAAGCAGCCATAAAAAACATTTCTGAAATAACTGAGAATTTAAATTTATTTATTTAATGTTTATTTATTTATTTTGAGAGAAAAATAGAGCTCACATGTGAGTGGGATAACAGCAGAGAGAGAGAGAGAGAGAGAGAGAGAGAATCCCAAGCAGGCTCCACACTGTCAGCATAGAGCCCGATGTGGGACTCAAACTAACAAACCATGAGATCATGACATGGGCCAAAATCAAGGGTGGGACGCTTAACCAACTGAGCCACCCAGAAAACCCTAAAGAAATTTAAATTTAAATATGAACTGGGTATTAAAAATTATGGAATTACTTCTAATTTTCTTAGGCATAGTAATGACACTGTAATCATGTGAGAGAATTTCCTTATTATTAGGAGATACTTTCTGAAGTATGTAAGAGTGATGTGCCATAATTCACTTCGAAAAGATTAAGGAAAAATTTCACTCAATATGTCACCCCCCTCTGACATATATATACTGAGAGAATAAAGCAACTGGGGCAAAATATTAGCTGTTATTGTTCTATGTAGAATACATGAGTATTCACTGTACTATTCTTCCAACTTTTCTAAATGTTTGAAACTAAAAAGTTGGAAGAATATAATGCTGAAGAAAAAAGGAAGACAAGCAAATTTCTAAGTACAGCAGGCTTCCTCTATTTGGAGTAACTGAAGTTCACAATATAGATTAGTTCATGTAAAATAGTATAACTTAAAAAATTAATCTCCTTAATCCCAGTTCATATTGCAAATAACTGATTCTATAAAAAGCAAAACAAACAAAAACGACAAAAAAAAAAAACCCCACAAAACACTGTCCCCTATAAAGACATGAAAGTCTAACAATCCACAGGGTGGGGCACCTGGGTGGCTCAGTGTGTTGAGCGTTGAACTCTTGATTTCAGCTAAGGTCATTATCCCAGGGTCATGATCCCCAGGGTGGTGGGATCGAGCCCCACGTCAGGCTCCATGCTGAACATGGAGCCCGCTTAAGATTTATTCTCTCTCAGGACGCCTGGGTGGCTCAGTCAGTTAAGCATCCGACTTGAGTTCAGACCATGATCTCTCAGTTCCTGAGTTTGAGCCTTCCATCAGGCTCTGTGCTGACAGCTCAGAGCCTGGATCCTGCTTCAGATTCTGTGTCTGTGTCTCTCTGTGCCCCTCTCCTGCTCTCTCTCTCTCTCTGTCAAAAATAAATAAACGTTAAAAAAAATTTTTTTTTAAAGATTCACTCTCTTCCTCTGCCCTTCTCCCCTGCCATGCTCTAAGAAAATTAAATTAAATTTAAATTTAAAAACAAAAATAAAAGTAAAAATGCACAGGATATTCTGGTAGAGTCCTGTTAATAAATACCAATGTTAAATAAAGTTTCGGGTTGTTCTATTTTTCTAATTCCTGGATGACAGTCCTGGTCTTCTGATAAAAATGAAATAAATCATATAAAACAGGACTTTTACATTTAGAATACTATAAAACAACACATCCCCTATGTACCTATGTAGTTTTCTTGCTAAAAATGTTTCACCTAAACCTTAACATAAATATTCAGACTGCAAGATGCTATGAAAGATAACAGAGATAACTTCTTTGTGACAGAAGAGATGTTTTTTGACAACTGAGAGGAACTATAGAATAGAGTTTAAAAGAAATGACAATCAAATGCATAAAATAATAATCTATACCTTAATATGAACTATATATTAAATATAATCTTATCCATGTTCTTTACATGTAATAACAGTACTGCAGTAATGGAGAAAAATCTATTAAAACCAAAAAACACTGCCACCTATTGCAAGCTATTGTGCTCTATTAGAAGACACATTTGAAACATTTAGGTAATGTCATAAAATATTTAGGGCATAAAGAATAACAACAGTGACAACTTTACTTTCAAATGGCTCAGCCAAAAATTAGGGAAGAGGAAGCAAAGATATACATCCATAGCAGAAGGGGAGAGTAAAAGCATACAAGATATTAATGGGGTATATGGGTATTCACTGAACTATGCTTTCAGCCTTAACATAAATTCAGAGTTTCCCGAAGGGCGCCTGGGTGGCTCAGTCAGTTAGTTGAGCATCTGACCTTGATTTCAGCTTAGGTCATGATCTGAAGGTTTGTGGGATCGAGCCCCAGGTTGGGCTTTGCACTGAAAGCGTGGAGCTGGCTCGGGATTCTCTCTCTCCCCATCTCTCTCTGTCCCTCACTTGCTCCCACTAGCGCTCTCTCTCTCTCTCAAAATAAACACACTTAAAATAAAAAAAAAAAAGTATCATGAAGAAAGGTGAAGAAGGGGAAGAGTCCTACAATACAAAATTATTTGCATTTAGTAATCAATTTGGTGAAACTAAGTGTTATATTTACATACAGTACCTGTAAATGCATGGTGTTAAATACTTTAACAAAATGATTTTTAAAAGAGTATGTACTAAGTAAAAATGGATAAAACTAGATAAAAGGTGAAGAGTATTTAATAAAGATGCTGAAAGACAAGGTCCAAGGGCTACAAGAACATATCCAGTACCTACACTCAAACAATGTGAGAGAATACCTATTCACAGGGAACAATTCTGTGATCCTATTCCATTTGATTAGGGTAGTATATACAGTTAAAAAGTCATCCTTTCTAATGTGTGTTGAATTTACTGCATACCATCACTAATTGCATTCTATTTGAAGTCAGATCTTCATCACAGTCAATGATTCAAAAAAAATTTTTTTAATGTTTATTTTTGAGAGAGAGAGAGACACAGAGTGCGAATGGGGGACAGTCAGACAGAGAGGGAGACGCAGAATCCAAAGTGGGCTCCAGGCTCCAAGCTGTCAGCACAAAGCCCAACGCAGGGCTTGAACTCACAAACAGTGAGATCAGACCTGAGCTGAAGTCGGCCGCTTAACCAACTGAGCCACCCAGGTGCCCCTACAGTCAATAATTCAAGATAAGTTTCCTTTAAAAAGGTTAAAAATTTACAAATATCTAAAACCAGTAACATTCTGAAAATAAGTTAATATTATAAAGATGATCTTAGAATACAATTAAGATGTGAGATCAGGGGCGCCTGGGTGGCGCAGTCGGTTAAGCGTCCGACTTCAACCAGGTCACGATCTCGCGGTCCGTGAGTTCGAGCCCCGCATCAGGCTCTGGGCTGATGGCTCGGAGCCTGGAGCCTGCTTCCGATTCTGTGTCTCCCTCTCTCTCTGACCCTCCCCCGTTCATGCTCTGTCTCTCTCTGTCCCAAAATAAATTAAAAAAAAAAAAAAAAAAGATGTGAGATCAGTAAGCAAAATAATGTTTAACCAGCTAGCAAAACACTATCCAAGAGAAATAATGCAAACCACAAATGCAAGGCACATAGGTAATTTTTATTTTAGTAACTGCATTATAAAAGGTAAAAGAAATAAACAATTTTAATATTTTATTTCACCCAATATACATAAAATATTATCATTTCAACAGGTAATCAATATGAAATAAAGATTTTACATTCTTTTATTGTACTAAGTCTTAGAAATCCAGTATGTATTTTACAGCATAACTCTAAATATGGGCTAGCCATAATTCAAGTGCTTAAAGAGCTACACATGGCTAGTGGCTACTGTACTGGACAGCACATATGCAGAGCCACTGTTAAAATGTGGGGGGGAGGGTCCTAAAGATCACCTTTTTTGGAACCGTGTTTACTAAATATCATGTCTATATAACCAGACATTTAAACTCCTCTAGGGCGCCTGGGTGGTTCAGGCAGTTAAACGTTAAGTGTCTGACTTCCATGATCTTACTGTCCATGGGTTTGAGGCCCGTGTCGTGCTCTGTGCTGACAGCTCAGAGCCTGGAGCCTCAGATTCTGTGTATTCCTCTCTCTCTCTGCCCCTCCCCTGTTCACGCTCTGTCTCTCTCTCTCAAAAATAAACATTAAAAAAAAACTTTTAAAAAATAAATTCTGCACTCTGAAGCAATATATCGATTTCCATTCCAATAAAATATGTAACTTTATACAAATGTAGTTAGTTCTACCAGCAATGTAATATGAAATTATCTATGGGCCTTCTCATATGATTTTCATGCACAAAGAAAATAATGCCCTTAAATAGAAGTTTTCAAACATGCTTTGGCCAACACAACTTGCCTCAAAAACACTTCTCAACCTCATAGCAGGAAATGGGCAAAAAGAAAATACCGAGGTTAGAAGAAAAAATATCTTTCCTTAGTGTAGGAGAAGAAAGTCTATGGGAGCAGAAAACAAGATACGCTGAAATATAAAGAAAACTATGTAAAAAATATATTTAGATTAAGTTACAAAGAAGAGTTGAGAAGATTAATAGTGAAAATATAAAAAGCAGGGAAATCACTCCAATTACACTGCTACCACTTGTGCTCCCAGGTTCAACTAAAGCTCGAATTTATGTAGAACCCTTGCTATATACTAGACAAACAGAGGTGTCCCAAAAATACTTATTTGAAGTTGTTTCCTAAGAATCACTTAGTCTCAATTTAAGAAATGGCACTTTATATTATCTTCCTAATGAATTAAGAAGTATTTTTAAAGGAAACACGGAGTATTAACATAAAATATGGGAGTTCTAAAAGTAGTCTCACTTTTCTATTTATTTATCTCATTTCAGCATATTTATAGGAAATAAAGCTTTACTATTACTTACCTGTGGCAGGATTGATGCTTGCTGCAATGTGGAAATGACACAGTGCATTTGCATGGTGGGAAATGTGTCTCTGAACTTCATGTGTTGCCATCTGGTCAGGCATTAATTCTGTGTGAGTTACAAGAACAGAAGACCTCCTCTGTCCTTTTCTTAAATTTTTCAAATGATGTATTGTCTAAAATAGAAAAATAATTGCTAAATCCAACTCTGAAAAGTCTAATAAATGCTGATCAAAGTATTTTTGATTATTAAGGATTTTATAATTTTCCTCTCTGTAAAATCTGAACACTTTAAAGGAAACTTTCTTAACTTCAACTGAAAAATTCTAATATATTCACCCCAGTTTTTGCAAATATTATAGTACAAGGCAGAATACAAGAGTACAAGGCAAAAATACTCATTATCTATAGAAATTTCTTTTTTTTTTAATTTTTTTTAGTGTTTATTTATTTTTGAGAAAGACAGAGACAGAATGAAAGTGGGTTAGGGGCAGAGAGAGAGGGAGACACAGAATCAGAAGCAGGCTCCAGGTTCTGAGCTGTCAGCACAGAGCCCGATGTGGGGCTCAAACTCACGAACCATGAGATCATGACCTGAGCCAAAGTTGGTCGCTCAACCGACTGAGCCACCCAGGCGCCCCTATCTATAGGAATTTCTATTAAGATCAGGAGTCCCAGGGTGCATGGGTGGCTCAGTTAAGCAGCTGACTAGTGATTTCGGCTAATGTCATGATCTCACGGTTCATGGGATCAAGCCCTGCACCGGGCTCCACAATGACAGCACACAGCCTACTTGGGATTCTCTGTTTCCCTCTCCCTCTTTCCCTCCCTCTGCTAGCACACATGCTCTCTTCTCTCAAAATAAATAAGTAAACATTTTTTAAAGAGAAAAGATTAGGAGTCCCAAGTCTAGGGTTTTCAGGATATCCCACTACTGAGATAAAATTTACTAGTCAAAACAAAAAAAAAAAAATTCTGAATCTTCCTATCAGGAAGAAAAGTATTTCTCCCTAAAATTCTCACTTACAAGTACATGGTTACAGGCAAATCATATACAATCCTATTATAAAGAAAAAAAAAATAGAGTACAAAAATACAGAATAAGGAGAATTTACTTAGGTAGGTGTAGCCAGGAAATATCTCACAAAAAGTGTTGACCTATGGGATTTGTTTAAATTGAGGTGTATCTATATGATAAAAATTCTCCACTAGCATCCTCAATCATCTGAACTATTTTATTTTACTTTATTTTTTAAAGTTTATTTTTAGGGGCACCTAAGTGGCTCAGTAGGTTAAGCATCAGACTTTGGCTCAGGTGATGATCTCACAGTTCTTGAGTTCAAACCCCACGTCAGGCTCTGTGCTGACAGCTCAGAGCCTGAAGCCTGCTTCAGATTCTGTCTCCCTCTCTCTGCCCCTCCCCCACTCGCACTCTCTCTTTTAAAAATAAATAAAACATTTTTAAAAAATAAAATTTATTTTTATTTATTTTGAGAGAGAGAGTGCAAACAGGGGAGGGGCAGAGAGAGAGACAGACAGACAGAATCCCAAGCAGGCTCCTCCCTGTGCAGAGCCCCATATGGGGCTCAAACCCATGAACCACAGTATCATGACCTGAACGGAAATCAAGAGTCAGACGCTTAACTGAATAAGCCTCCCAGGTGCCCCTGAACTTTTTTAAAAAGAAAAGATCTCTACACCATAACCCCAATTCACAGTACTTCCTTATCCTATCACTTACCCAAACCCCAATACCATGATTTACAATAATTTCCAATTCTATTCCTTTGTTCTACACAGTTAAACAAAATGTGGTGTCCTCTCAATTCTTTCTGAATTAAAGTAATATATCTGGTCCTTCCTTTCAATTTCCACAACCTTTACCCCTTTTCATATGAAAAATAGTATCAGGTCTATGGTGTGTCCTCTATCTTATTATTTTAAATTATATTGGCAAGGCTGGTTGATTATTTTCTCCTAGGAACAAAATGTATAATTTAAGCATATAAAGAATTATATAGACCTTGCAATTAGGAGTTTCATATGAAAGGAGGTCAGAAAGCAAGGTAAGCTTATGGATCAGACAATTAAGCTTTTTCTGTTAAAAACAATTTTTAACTATTAATAACATTACTAAAAGGTTGCAAAAATTTGTCAAATTACTCATTACATATGTTTATATTTTTGCTTTTATTTTATGTAGCAATTAGTAATTCAATTTAACACCTGAAAAGCAATATATAAGGTAACATGGAGGTAGATACAAAGATGTCTCAAAGCACTTAGGCTCCAAAAGTTCATCTGTAATTTAAAGATAAAATGTTACATAGGTATATATAAATGACCACAAACATGCAGTAAATTAAGTACTTTGTCTTGTTAAATTTCAATAAATATTAAAACAAAATACAACTTTAACTGTTCTGACCTTTTAATTTCATTTATGTTTTGAATTGTGGAAGAAAAAAATGTATAAATACTGCCCAATCACAGATAGTATCAGAAGAAGCCTACTTTATATTAAACTTTTAAGAAGCACATCCTCAGTCTATCAAACCCCAGAAAATATTTCTGCTTGCTAAAACAGCAAAGCATTTTGGCTACACAACCATGAAACTGTTCATGTAAATACAAAATGTAAAAACATAATTAGTAATGTAGAGAGATGCTTATAACACATTAACTATAAAAAAGCAAGTTATAAAACCTTAGTGTATAATATTATCTCAATCTTGTAAATACAAAAAAAATACACATACACACATAACTGGAGTAACTGGATTATAAATTCCACATTTTCTCTAATTTTAAAATAACACATATTCTTTCTATAGTAAAAAGTCACATGGAAAAAGTAAGAAAATGTTAATAATCGAGGTTTGTTTTAATAAATTTCTGGTAATTTTCAAAAATGTGTTTATCTCATTTTTTTTCCTAGTCATAATGGACACAAAGTTTATATTACAAATAATCTAATTTTATAGGAAGCACTTTTATTTCATATATGTTGCATTTAAAAATTAGAAAAATTATTTCACTTTCCTAATATTAAGCCATAAAAATTATAAAGCAATTATACAAAAGTTGACTTGTGTTTAATATCTCACCGTCTTTATTCTTAAGAATGAAAATAGGCATTTTTAACTATAACACAAAAGTAAATTTTAATCCTCATAAACAAAAGCAAAACATTTTTTAATTACAACTAATTTCAGAGATCTTTATGCATTTTACTAATCAAAACTGCTTATCCCAATAGATTTTCATATGTGACATGCAAAATGAAAAAATTAAAATTATACTATTCACCTGGACTACATGTTTAAGATCATTACTATTGTGTTGGGCTTTTAAGTGGCATAAAATGAGCAGTCTTACAAGCATAAAACAAATTAGTGAGAATTACTTATTATTAATTTCATCATTACATGTACCATGTGCACTATCTTCATTTTAGCTTATAAATTCCCATTAAACTCACATAACGTCAAAATTTATTTACCATTTTAAATAATACAGTACCTCAAGAGCATGCTGAATTCTGTCTTTGTGTCTTCCAGCATGAGTGAGGTTGCTGGCAACACTAGAAGTGGTAGTCTCACAAATCTGCTCACCCAAAAGACAATCTTCTGGTAATAAGGTTTCTGCCCAGAGTCGGCAGACACCATCATGGCATGAAGTTAATAACACATTACAGACAGAACCTCTAATGACAAAGAGAAAGAAACAAAATCAGCGCCACTGATTAAATGCTATTAATATTTGGTTCTTCACAAATAAAAATAGCATCAGTGCACCAAGAGTAGTTATTTTTCCAGTAATGGTAATGGATTTACACAGGCTATTTCACAGTCTTACCCAATCCCATTTATTACCTGTTCATACCTGCAAGGTGGAAGGCTGAATATAGGGCTGCAATCAGTTACCATAAAATACAAAGAACCTAGCTATCCCTGACACCGTAACTCAATAAAATCATGTCTTGAACAGCTAAGCTAAATGACAGTATAGTATGCTTCCAATTGCTTAGAAATTACAGTGTATGGAGCAAGAGTGGTCAAAGAGCTTGAAATCATACACAGTACACTGTGAATGTGAACACCATAAAAACTAGGAAACAGTCTTGACAAAGGAAACAGATGTTGATGCCCAATTATACACATGCTGCTTGACAACTGAGCTCTGCAGAAATATTAATATCTTCTAAACAAACAAACAGCAAGAGAAAACCTAATCATTGAAAATTACAGAATGACCATATTAAAACATCATTAACTGTAATTAAACTGTATGGCTTATGGGAGTACTTATATCATCTTGTATCATCCTTACCATCTGAAAGATTATAAACAGGTAACAAATGAGCATCTTCAAAATAAAACTTCAAGGATAATAACAATTTCAAACTATAAATCAACTTCCATTAAGTTAAAATAACCAAAAATGTTACAGCATCAAGCAGCTAAAGTGACTTAACTGTTCATTATAAAATAACAAAAAATCACTCTCCCTTTAAAAAAACATGCTTACACAGAATCTGACTCAAAGGAAGTATTTTGCAAATGTTTTCAATAGATGCAAATAAGCAGAATAAACTTTTTATTTAGATTTCAAAAATGTACGAATTCTCTTGGGGCACTTGGGTGACTCAGTCAGTTAAGCATCCAACTTCAAATCAGGTCATGATCTCACAGTTTCAGTTCGAGCCTCGCAATGGGCTCTGTGCTGACTGCTCAGAGCCTGGAGCCTGCTTCAGATTCTGTGTCTCCTGCTCTCTCTGACTTGCCCCTGTTCATGCTCGCTCGCTCTCTCTCTCTCTCTCTCTCTCTCAAAAATAAACATTTTTTACAAAATGTATGAATTCTCCATTCACTGAACACCTCTATAATGTGTGCTATATTTCCCATCAGGTGTAAACAGTTCACAGATGAAATAACCTTCCTTCAAATATAAATACAGATTTCTAAGCAAGTTGTTTTATAACTATATATATGATACAGGAATCATTTGTATGAGCTGTTCTACAGTCTGTTTAATTTTCTAAATACCTTTCAGAGATGCTGAATAGTGACAAAAATTTATAATAGTAAATTCTTTGAGAAGGCTCTGTACATGGCCCTAAGAAAAACCTAGATACTTTATTCACTGTGTATGATATGCTTTCCTACCATGTGTATTACTGACTGTTTACTACCATGTTTTATTTTTCTTCAAAGTGTGCTTTTCTGTTACCTGCAAACATTTCCTTCCTGGAATCTTTTACTACTGCTGCTACCACTAACAATATCAGCTAACACTGCCTAAGCACATACTACGTGTAAACACTCTCAATCAATATTTACATACACTAACACATTGAGTCTCACTACCACTCTCTGAGTTAGGTACTATTACCTACAGAGAAGAAAAGTGAGGTATAGAGAGCTTAAGAAATTTAGGCAAAAGCTCACAAAGCAAATAACAACAACAGGATTTGAATTCAGGCAGTTAACACCCAGAGCCTATGCTCTTCAATTTCACCAGTCAGTGCAGTAAAAAGACCTTTGTTTTCATTATTTTTACAAATACATAAGCAAACAAACCAAAGTTATAGGTAACGCATTTGTCTAACCTGGGCATATACTTGCTAGTTTTACGCCATGAAAAACCTGACACAGCTCGAGGATGTGCCAAATAAACAAAGGAAAACTGGGTAGACGCCTGTCTCCTTTTCACCTCATGATGATCCTGAGGTATAATTGAGGATTTCCAGCCAGTCATGGGATACCACACTTTCAAAAGACAATCATCCTGCAAAAATATATACGTCAATATAAAATTAATCTGAGTATATAAAACTCAAAACATAAGTGATCTGAAGAAACTTTAAGAATTAAGCTACGTATAAAAATTAACATGTAACCTTTATATAGTGCAAACTCAAATGTAAAATGATTACTCTAAAGAATACTTCTCTTGAAAAATAAATGGGCAGTTTGCTCATTATCAATCTCCTCTGCATAAGGGTGGTTTTCAAATAGAGACTGAAGCCAAATTCCCTCATTTAAATATTCAGGAGTCACAGTAGAGAAGATTCTGAAACCAGATGCCCTTGGATAAGATAAGAAAGGATAAGAACGATGCCATGTCATCAGTCACTGTTATCATCCTTTCCTTTTTGAAGAGATCTGTAAGGGCAAAACCAATCCTTTTTAAATATGAACTGCTTTGGGGTGCCTGGGTGGCTCAGTTGGTTGAGCGTCTGACTTCAGCTCAGGTCATGATCTCACAGTCTGTGGGTTCGAGCCCCACATCTGGCTCTGTGCTGACAGCTTGGAGCCTGCTTCAGATTCTGTGTCTCCCTCTCTCTCTGCCCCTCCCCTGCTCATGCTGTCTCTCTCTGTCTCAAAAATAAATAAAAAACATTTTAAATAAATGAATAAATAAATAAATAAATAAATAAATAAATAAATAAATAAATAAGAACTGCTTCTTAGACTCTAAGTTAGGAATCAGCAACCTTCCCTTGGGCCAGACAGTAAGCTTTGCAGACTACACAACCTCTAATACAGATTCTTTTTTTTTTTCTTACAACTCTTTAAAAATGTAAATACCACGATTTTCTGATCCCCACTCTAAACGAAGTGAAGGCATTTAGGAATCACCTCTATGCCCACTTAATAATATATTTACAAGCGTAACAATAGGCACTAACTTTACCATTTTACTTAGCTCTAAGAATTTTGTTAAAGGCCCAAATAATTTTCTTATTTAACAGAAACTATTTGCTTTATACTGCTTTATCCTCAATAGTGAATAGAGCCTTAAGGGAAATAATAAAATGATATATAATTCATGCAAAAATCTCATCCTAAGAAACAATGAAATTATGTATTCCTGGAACGTGTGCACAGGTCTAAATACTATCACCTGGACTAGACAAACATTTCTGGTTTTTTACCATCTTGGTACTCATTTTCAATTTATACTGCATAATGTAGATTTCTTTTTTTTTATTTTATTTTTTATTTTTATTTATTTTTGAGAGAGAGAGAGAGAGACAGAGTGTGAGGAGGGGAGGGGCAGAGAAAGAGGGAGACACAGAATCTGAAACAGGCTCCAGGCTCCGAGCTGTCAGCACAGAGCACAACATGGGGCTCAAAGTCACAAACCGCGAGATCACGACCTGAGCTGAAGTCGGACACTTAACTGACTGAGCCACCCAGGCACCCCTGTATATTTCTACTGAGGTATCATTTATTTGAGTATTTGAATGATACAGCAAATCTCATTAAGTGCTTAGTCTGAGACAAGCACTTAACAATGTACTCGTTCGTTGCTTTCCTCCAAGTACTTTTGTCAACTTAGCATCATTTTCACCTGATCAAATGTACTACATAATCTATAGCAGTGGTTTTAGGCCACATACCATAACAAAACAGAGACACCTCAGAGCCCCCTCAGGATTCATAAAAGGCAGAGCGCCTCCATGAGTAGGTGGCCCCTTTCTCCCATCCCACCAGCATGCCCTCACTCAAATTGAGCAGCCCCACTGTCATCTATTACTGCCTAAAACTAAAACCACACAAAAGTGAATCAGAAATCATTAACAGAAAGATAGCCAGAAAATTTCCAAATATCTGAAAACTAAACAAAACACTTTTAAATTACAAAGAAATTTTTTAAATATGTTGAACTGAATGAAAAGGATAGCAAAATATCAAAATTTGGGGGATGCAGCTACATTAGTGCTTAAAAGGAAATGTACTGCTTTAAATGCTTATATCAGAAAAGGAGAAAGGTCCCAAATCAATGGTCTAAGCTTCTACTTGAAGCATCATGTAAAGAAGAACAAAGTGGACCCCGAGTAAATAAATGTAATTGTAAGAAAGAATGGAAATCAATGAAATTAAATACAAAGAAAAGCTAGTGAAATCAATGAACCCAAAGCTACTTTTTGAAAATATCAATAAAACTGATAATAATCTATTTAGGGTGATCAAAAATGTTTAGAGAAAAACACAAATTACCATTATCAATCATGAAAGGAGGGACATGATTACAGATCTTATAAAAATTAAAAGAATAATGAGCGAATACTATGAACAATTTTTCCAAATAAATCCAACAATTTAGTCTAAATGGACAAATTTTTTGAATGACAATTTCAAAAATGAACAAAGAAACATAAAACCTGAATAGCTCTACAGCTCTGGATCAATTAAAATTGTTTAATTCAAAATTTGGAAACTTTCACCAAAACAAAAACAGAAACAAAAGAAAAACCCTAAAACTACAACCAAAACTCTAGGCCCATTGATGAATTTTACCAAATTTAGAGAATAAATAGCACCAGTTCTACATAAATTGTTGCATAAAACTGAGAAAAAGGTCTCACTGTATAAAACCAGTATTATTACCCAGATACCAAAACCAAAGACATAAGACAACTTTAAGGAACTATCTTTCATGAATATAGCAAGCCCAATCCAGCAAAATATTAAAAACAAAAATCATTATCAAGTGTTTATCTGAGCAAAGTGAATTTAACATTTAAAAATCAATCTTGGAAGATGGTGGCGTAGGAGGACACTGGGCTCACCGGCGTCCTGCTGATCACTTAGATTCCACCTACACCTGCCTAACTAACCCAGAAAACCACCAGAAGACTAGCAGAATGGAGTCTCCGGAGCCAAGTGCAGACGAGAAGCCCACGGAAGAGGGTAGGAAGGGCAGCAAGGCGGTGCGCGCTCCACGGACTGGCGGGAGGGAGCCAGGGCGGAGGGGCAGCCTGCCGGGCAAGCAGAGCCCCCGAGTCTGACTGGCAAAAGGGGAGGGGCCGGACGGAGTGTGTTCCCACAGCAAGCGGGACTTAGCATCTGGGAGGTCATAAGTTAACAGCTCTGCTCGGAAAGCGGGAAGGCTGGAGGATAAAGGGAGGGAGGGTTGCTGAGCCCCGGGACGACAGAGCTCAGTTTGGCGGGTAACAAAGGTGCTCGCCAGCGCCATCTCCCTCGCCCATCCCCTAGCCAAAATCCCAAAGGGAACCAGTTCCTGCCAGGGAACTTCCTTGCTCCACGCAAACACCCAAGGCTGTGCTTCTGCGGAGCCACCCCTCTGGCAGTGGGTCTGACTCCCTCCCACTGCCACAGGGCCCCTCCTGAAGTGGATCACCAAAGGAGAAGAGAGCTAAGCCTGCCCCTCCTGCCCCCGTGCACCTTGCCTACCCACCCCAGCTAATACGCCAGATCCCCAGCACCACAAGCCTGGCAGTGTGCAAGTAGCCCAGATGGGCCACGCCACCCCACAGTGAATCCCGCCCCTAGGAGAGGGGAAGAGAAGGGACACACCAGTCTGACTGTGGCCCCAGCAGTGGGCTGGGGGCAGACATCAGGTCTGACTACGGTCCCACCCACCAACTCCAGTTATACACCACAGCACAGGGGAAGTGCCCTGCAGGTCCGCACCACTCCAGGGACTATCCAAAATGACCAAATGGAAGAATTCCCCTCAAAAGAATCTCCAGGAAATAACAACAGCCAATGAACTGATCAAAAGGATTTAAATAATATAACAGAAAGTGAATTTAGAATAATAGTCATAAAATTAATCGCTGGGCTTGAAAACAGTATAGAGGACAGCAAAGAATCTCTTGCTACAGAGATCAAGGGACTCAGGAACAGCCAGGAGGAGCTGAAAAACGCTTTAAACGAAATGCAAAATAAAATCGAAACGATGACGGCTCGGATTAAAGACGCAGAGGAGAGAATAGGTGAACTAGAAGATAAAGTTATGGAAAAAGAGGAAGCTGAGAAAAAGAGAGATAAAAAAATCCAGGAGTATGAGGGGAAAATTAGAGAACTAAGTGATAACACTAAAAAGAAATAATATACGCATAATTGGTATCCCAGAGGAGGAAGAGAGAGGGAAAGGTGCTGAAGGTGTACTTGAAGAAATAATAGCTGAGAACTTCCCTGAACTGGGGAAGGAAAAAGGCATTGAAATCCAAGAGGCAGAGAGAACTCCCTTCAGACTTAACTTGAATCGATCTTCTGCATGACATATCATAGTGAAACTGGCAAAATACAAGGATAAAGAGAAAATTCTGAAAGCAGCAAGGGATAAACGTGCCCTAACATATAAAGGGAGACCTATAAGACTCGTGACTAATCTCTCTTTTGAAACTTGGCAGGCCAGAAAGGATTGCCACGAGATCTTCAATGTGCTGAACAGAAAAAATATGCAGCCGAGAATCCTTTATCCAGCAAGTCTGTCATTTAGAATAAAAGGAGAGATAAAGGTCTTCCCATATAAACAAAAACTGAAGGAATTTGTCACCACTAAACCAGCCCTACATGAGATCCTAGGGAGGATCCTGTGAGACAAAGTACCAGAGACATCGCTACAAGAATAAAACATACAGACATCACAATGACTCTAAACCCGTATCTTTCTATAATAACACTGAATGTAAATATATTAAATGCGCCAACCAAAAGACATAGGGTATCAGAATGGATAAAAAAACAAGACCCATCTATTTGCTGTCTACAAGAGACTCATTTTATATCTGAGGACACCTTTAGATTGAGAGTGAGGGGATGGAGAACTATTTATCATGCTAATGGAAGCCAAAAGAAAGCCGGAGTAGCCATACTTATATCAGACAAACTAGACTTTAAATTAAAGACTGTATCAAGAGATGAAGAAGGGCATTATATAATAATTACAGGGTCTATCCATCAGGAAGAGCTAACAATTATAAATGTCTATGCACCGAATACCGGAGCCCCCAAATATATAAAACAATTACTCATAAACATAAGCAACCTTATTGATAAGAATGTGGTAATTGCAGGGAACTTTAACACTCCACTTACAGAAATGGATAGATCATCTAGACACACGGTCAATAAAGAAACAAGGGCCCTGAATGACACATTGGATCAGATGGACTTGACAGATAGATTTAGAACTCTGCATCCCAAAGCAACAGAATATACTTTCTTCTCAAGTGCACATGGAACATTCTCCAAGATAGATCATATACTGGGTCACAAAACAGCCCTTCATAAGTATACAAGAATTGAAATTATACCATGCATACTTTCAGACCACAATGCTATGAAGCTTGAAATCAACCACAGGAAAAAGTCTGGAAAACCTCCAAAAGCATGGAGGTTAAAGAACACCCTACTAAAGAATGAGTGGGTCAACCAGGCAATTAGAGAAGAAATTTAAAAATATATGGAAACAAACGAAAATGAAAATACAACAATCCAAACGCTTTGGGACACAGTGAAGGCAGTCCTGAGAGGAAAATACATTGCAATCCAGGCCTATCTCAAGAAACAAGAAAAATCCCAAATACAAAATCTAATAGCACACCTAAAGGAAATAGAAGCAGAACAGCAAAGGCAGCCTAAGCCCAGCAGAAGAAGAGAAATAATAAAGATCAGAGCAGAAAAAAACAATATAGAATCTAAAAACATTGTAGAGCAGATCAACGAAACCAAGAGCTGGTTTTTTGAAAAAATAAACAAAATTGACAAACCTCTAGCCAGGCTCCTCAAAAAGAAAAGGGAGATGACCCAAATAGATAAAATCATGAATGAAAATGGAATTATTACAACCAATCCCTCAGAGATACAAGCAGTTATCAGGGAATACTATGAAAAATTATATGCCAACAAATTGGACAATCTGGAAGAAATGGACAAATTCCTAAACACCCACACTCTTCCAAAACTCAATCAGGAGGAAATAGAAAGCTTGAACAGACCCATAACCAGCGAAGAAATTGAATCGGTTATCAAAAATCTCCCAACAAATAAGAGTCCAGGACCAGATGGCTTCCCAGGGGAGTTCTACCAGACGTTTAAAGCAGAGATAATACCTATCCTTCTCAAGCTATTCCAAGAAATAGAAAGGGAAGGAAAACTTCCAGACTCATTCTATGAAGCCAGTATTACTTTGATTCCTAAACCAGACAGAGACCCAGTAAAAAAAGAGAACTACAGGCCAATATCCCTGATGAATATGGATGCAAAAATTCTCAATAAGATACTAGCAAATCGAATTGAACAGCGTATAAAAAGAATTATTCACCATGATCAAGTGGGATTCATTCCTGGGATGCAGGGCTGGTTCAACATTCGCAAATCAATCCACGTGATACATCACATTAATAAAAGAAAAGATAAGAACCATATGATCCTGTCAATCGATGCAGAAAAGGCCTTTGAACAAAATCCAGCACCCTTTCTTTTTTTTTTTTTTTATTTATTTTTATTATTTTTATTTTTTTTAATTTTTTAATATATGAAATTTACTGTCAAATTGGTTTCCATACAACACCGAGTGCTCATCCCAAAAGGTGCCCTCCTCAATACCCATCACCCACCCTGCCCTCCCTCCCACCCCCCATCAACCCTCAGTTTGTTCTCAGTTTTTAACAGTCTCTTATGCTTTGGCTCTCTCCCACTCTAACCTCTTTTTTTTTTTTTTTTTTCCTTCCCCTCCCCCATGGGTTTCTGTTACGTTTCTCAGGATCCACATAAGAGTGAAACCATATGATATCTGTCTTTCTCTGTATGGCTTATTTCACTTAGCATCACACTCTCCAGTTCCATCCATGTTGCTACAAAAGGCCATATTTCATTTTTTCTCATTGCCACGTAGTATTCCATTGTGTATATAAACCACAATTTCTTTATCCATTCATCAGTTGATGGACATTTAGGCTCTTTCCATAATTTGGCTATTGTTGAGAGTGCTGCTATAAACATTGGGGTACAAGTGCCCCTATGCATCAGTACTCCTGTATCCCTTGGATAAATTCCTAGCAGTGCTATTGCTGGGTCATAGGTCCAGCACCCTTTCTTAATAAAAACCCTTGAGAAAGTCGGGATAGAAGGAACATACTTAAACATCATAAAAGCCATTTATGAAAAGCCCACAGTTAACATCATCCTCAATGGGGAAAAACTGAGAGCTTTTTCCCTGAGATCAGGAACACGACAGGGATGCCCACTCTCACCGCTGTTGTTTAACATAGTGTTGGAAATTCTAGCATCAGCAATCAGACAACAAAAGGAAATCAAAGGCATCAAAATTGGCAAAGATGAAGTCAAGCTTCCGCTTTTTGCAGATGACATGATATTATACATGGAAAATCCAATAGACTCCACCAAAAGTCTGCTAGAACTGATACATGAATTCAGCAAAGTTGCAGGACACAAAATCAATGTACAGAAATCAGTTGCATTCTTATACACTAACAATGAAGCAACAGAAAGACAAATAAAGAAACTGATCCCATTCACAATTGCACCAAGAAGCATAAAATACCTAGGAATAAATCTAACCAAAGATGTAAAAGATCTGTATGCTGAAAACTATAGAAAGCTTATGAAGGATATTGAAGAAGATATAAAGAAATGGAAAGACATTCCCTGCTCATGGATTGGAAAAATAAATATTGTCAAAATGTCAATACTACCCAAAGCTATCTACACATTCAATGCAATCCCAATCAAAATTGCACCAGCATTCTTCTCAAAGCTAGAACAAGCAATCCTAAAATTCATATGGAACCACAAAAGGCCCCGAATAGCCAAAGTAATTTTGAAGAAGAAGACCAAAGCAGGAGGTATCACAATCCCAGACTTTAGCCTCTACTACAAAGCTGTCATCATCAAGACAGCATGGTATTGGCACAAAAACAGACACATAGACCAATGGAATAGAATAGAAACCCCAGAACTAGACCCACAAACGTATGGCCAACTCATCTTTGACAAAGCAGGAAAGAACATCCAATGGAAAAAAGTCTCTTTAACAAATGGTGCTGGGAGAACTGGACAGCAACATGCAGAAGGTTGAAGCTAGACCACTTTCTCACACCATTCACAAAAATAAACTCAAAATGGATAAAGGACCTGAATGTGAGACAGGAAACCATCAAAACCCTAGAGGAGAAAGCAGGAAAAGACCTCTCTGACCTCAGCCATAGCAATCTCTTACTCGACACATCCCCAAAGGCAAGGGAATTAAAGGCAAAAATGAATTACTGGGACCTTATGAAGATAAAAAACTTCTGCACAGCAAAGGAAACAACCAACAAAACTAAAAGGCAACCAATGGAATGGGAAAAGATATTTGCAAATGACATATCGGACAAAGGGCTAGTATCCAAAATCTATAAAGAGCTCACCGAACTCCACACCCGAAAAACAAATAATCCAGTGAAGAAATGGGCAGAAAACATGAATAGACACTTCTCTAAAGAAGACATCTGGATGGCCAACAGGCACATGAAAAGATGCTCAACGTCGCTCCTTATCAGGGAAATACAAATCAAAACCACACTCAGATATCACCTCACGCCAGTCAGAGTGGCCAAAATGAAGAAATCAGGAGACTATAGATGCTACAGAGGATGTGGAGAAACGGGAACCCTCTTACACTGTTGGTGGGAATGCAAACTGGTGCAGCCACTCTGGAAAACAGTGTGGAGGTTCCTCAAAAAATTAAAAATAGACCTACCCTATGACCCAGCAATAGCACTGCTAGGAATTTACCCAAGGGATGCAGGAATACTGATGCACAGGGGCACTTGTACCCCAATGTTTATAGCAGCACTCTCAACAATAGCCAAATTATGGAAAGAGCCTAAATGTCCATCAACTGATGAATGGATAAAGAAATTGTGGTTTATATACACAATGGAGTACTACATGACAATGAGAAAGAACGAAATATGGCCCTTTGTAGCAACGTGGATGGAACTGGAGAGTGTGATGCTAAGTGAAATAAGCCATACAGAGAAAGACAGATACCATATGGTTTCACTCTTATGTGGATCCTAAGAAACTTAACAGAAACCCATGGGGGAGGGGAAAGAAAAAAAAAAAAGAGGTTAGAGTGGGAGAGAGCCAAAGCATAAGAGACTCTTAAAAACTGAGAACTGAGGGTTGATGGGGGGTGGGAGGGAGGGGAGGGTGGGTGATGGGTATTGAGGAGGGCACCTTTTGGGATGAGCACTGGGTGTTGTATGGAAACCAATTTGACAATAAATTTCATATATTGAAAAAAAATAAAAATAAAATAATAAAAATAAATAAAAAATAAAAATCAATCTCTGGGGTGCCTGGGTGGCTCAGTCAGATGAGCATCTGACTTCAGCTCAGGTCATGATCTCACAGTTTGTGGGTTCAAGCTCCACATCAGGCTCTGTGCTGACAGCTCAGAGCCTGGAATCTGCTTGGGATTCTGTGCCTCCCTCTCTCTCTGTCCCTCCCTGGCTCGCACTCGATCTCTCTCTCTGTCAAAAATAAATAAACATTAAAAAAATATTTTAAAAAATCAATCACTGTAATTTACCATCTTAAAAAAAGAAAACACAACTCCTATAATTATCTTAATATATACAGAAGAAGAAACTGACAAAAATAAACATTAATTCATGAGGGAAATAAAAGCTGTTCTGCAAACTAGGAATAGAAGGAACAGAAGGGAATATCCTCAACCTAATTAAGTACATCTACAGTAAACCTACAATTGATGACATATTTAATGGGGAAAGACTGAATGCTTTTCCTAGAAGTTGGTCCTAGTACTCTCAATAAGTTGAGCAAGGGAAAAAATAAATAGAAATAGCATAAAAATAGAAAATATTCACAGAAAAATAGAAAAAAACATACAGATTAGAAAGGAAGAAGTGAAATGGTCTTTTTTCACAAAACCCTAAGGAATCTACAAAAAAAAAAAAAAAAGAAAGAAAGAAAAAGACTTAGACCTAATATCAAGGTCTTAAGACTAAAGATCAAAAGTCAAACAACAATTTTCTTTCTACATGTTAGCAATCATTGGAAATATAATTTGTTTAAATGCCTTTTACATTAGGAAAATAAACTTAAATTATGTATAAGACATGTATGCTAAAAACTTTACAAAATACAAAATAAGACAAAGAAGACCTAAAAAAAAAGAGAAACATACCATCTTCATGGATCTGGAAAACAAATGTTACTGATCCGATTCTTCCCAAACTGATCAATAAAGATACAATGTGAACATAACCAAAATCACAGCAGACTTTTTGGTAGAAACTGACTGCCTTCTAAAATTTGTATGACATCAAAGAAATAATACCACCAAAAATATAATGTTTATTTATATTTGAGAGTGTAAGCAGGGGAGGGGCAGAGAAAGAGAGAGAGAGAGAAAGACACAGAATCGGAAGAGGCTCACCAAAAATATTTTTAAAGAAAAATAAAGTTAGAGGACTTACACTACCCAATTTCAAAACTTACTACAAAGCTATGTAAAGTAGGAAAGATAGTAGAGTACAAGGATCCTGACCCTTACCTCCTCTAACAGAAACAACAAGGTCAACAATATGCACTGCAATTCACTCTGAAAACAACGTGAAGACTGGCAGAACAGATCTTCCACAGCTAACCATAGAGATGATCACACTGAAAAGGGTAGGAAGGGCAGAGACTTGACTGGGAACCAAACCCTTGGCCTGGCTACCCACAAACAGGAGGAGCAAGGGGATCAGACCCCACACTAGACACCCCCAGCCCTGGAGACCTGCACTGAGAAAGTGAGTCCCCATAATATATGGCTTTAAAAATCAGCTGGGCTTCACTCTAAGATAGCCAGAGGCTATAGAAAAGTGAGTTTCTGCCCTTACAGAGCCAGTATGCCAAATAACTCAGCTCAAGACACAGCATAAAAGAAGCAGAATGAAAACAGCCTAAGATATATGTGAAGAAGATACACTAATTTTAGAATGTGTGCCAGAGAGGCAGGGATTTGCAGGAGCATTCTCTGTCAACAAAAGTGCTGGCCAGCACCATTTTTTCTTGCTTTCCCCTATCTTAGATAGCCAGAAGCTTTCCACAGCCAGTCCTGACACTCCATCTGCCAGCATGCTCTGACTAGAGTACTCCTACAACCTGCCCCAACCAACCAGCCAGCCCTAGCAGGCACACTTCCAAAGCAGCACCCAGCCCACCACACCTAGCTCAATGCATACACCCAGGATGAGTACACCCCCTAGCACAGCCACACAGGTCATAGCTCAACCACAAAGGAGGGTACACACAGCCCACACCGGGAAGCCCCTGGAAACCCCAGGGCACCTGGTTCTAGTGACCAGAGGGGACTGCACTGCAAAGTACCACAGGACCCGTTCTATATACAAGGCCACCACTTTCAAGACCAAGAGATACAGCTGACCTACCTAATACAAAGAAACAAACACAAGAGAATGAGAGAAAATGAGAAGACAGAAGAATACGTCCCAAATGAAAGAATAAGACAAAATTACACAGCAAAAGAGCTAAACAAAACAGAGAAAAGCAATACGCCCAATTAAGAGTTCAAAGTAATGCTCACAAAGATGCTTACCAGAAACTGAGAGAAGAGTGAATGAACTCATTGAGAACTTCAACAAAGAGATAGAAACTATAAAAAATAACCAATCAGAGGTGAAAAACACAATAACTGAAAAGAAAAATACATTAGAGAGACTCAACAGTAGATTAGAGGATAAAGAACGAATCAGCTAGTTGGAAGACACAATAATGGAAAGCATCCAAGCTGAACAGCATAAAGGAAAAAAGTCATAAAAAATGAAGCTAGGTTAAGGGATCTCTGTGATATCATCAAGCATAGTAACATTCACATGATAAGGATCCTAGAAGAAGAAGAGAAGAGAATAGAAAATTTATTTGAAGAAAGATTACCTAAAAACCTCCCTAACGTGGGGAAGGAAAACAGATATCCAGGCCCAGGAAGCAAAGAAAGCCCCAAACAAGATGAACCCAAGGAGGTCCACACCAAGATGCACAACAATGAAAACGGCAAAAATTAAAGATAGAGAATCATAAAAGCAGCCAAAGAAAATGGTTACATACAAGAGAAGCTCCGTAAGGTTATCAGCTGCTTATTTCAGCAGAAACTTTTGCAGACCAATAGAGAATGGCAGGATATATTCAAAGCGCTGAAAGGAAGAAAAACTAAGAACACTCTACAATGAAGAATACTACAACCAAGAATACTCTACCAGGCAAGGTGATCATTCAGAACTAAAGGAAAGATAAGGAGTTTCCCAGACAAATAAAAGTTAATTAAAAAAGAGTTCATCACCTCTGAACCAGCCTTGTAAGAAATATTAAGGGAACTCTTTTAAGTAGACAGAAAAGGCCATAACTAGAAGAAAACTATAAAAGAAAAAACTTTTACTAGCAAAAATAAACATATAGTCACGAGAGTAAATCAATCACTTTCAAAGCTGGTGGAAGGTTAAAACACAAAAGTAGTGAAATCAATTATACATACAAAAGTTGGTCAAGGTATATACAAAATTAAGAGATGTAAAATATGATACAATATGCATAAAACTTGAGTAAAAATGTATGTGCTTTTTTAATTTTTTTTTATTTTTTATTTATTTTTGATAGAGACAGAGCACAAGTGGGGAAGGGGCAGAGAGAGACGGAGACACAAAATCTGAAGCAGGCTCCAGGCTCCGAGCTGTCAGCACAGAGCCCGACGCACGGCTCGAACTCACAAACCACGAGATCATGACCTGAGACGAGGTCGGACGCTTAACCGACTGAGCCACCCAGGCGCCCCTGTAGTGCTTTTATAATGTGTTTGAACTTAAACAAACATTAACTCAATACAGACTTATATAGAGTATTATATATAAACTCCATGGCAACAACAAACCAAAGATGCACAATAGATACACTAAAAATAAAGAAAGAATCCCAAATTTAACACTAAAGAAAACCATAAAATCACAGGGGAGAGAGCAAGAAAGAAACAGAGATGAACTATAAAGAAACCAGAATACAATTAACAAAATGGCAAGAAGTACATACCTATCAATAATTACTTTAACTGTAAATAATGCTATAATAAACACAGGAATACATGTATCTTTTTAAATTAGTGTTTTGTTTTCTTTGGGTAAGTACCCATCAATGGAATTACTGGATCATACGGTAATTCTTTTAATTTCTGAGAAACGTCCATACTCTTTTCCATAGTGGCTGTACTAGCTTGCATTCCCATTAACAGTGCACAAGGTTCCTTTCTCTCCACATCCTCGTCAACATTTGTTATTTCTTGTGTTTTTTATTTAAGCCATTCTGACAATTGTGAGGTGATCTCATTGTGGTTTTGATTTGCACATCCTGATGACTAGTGATGTTGAGCACTTTTCATTTGTCTGTTGGCCATCTGTATGTCTTCTTTAGAAAAATGTCTATTCAGGGGCACCTGGGTGGCTCAGTCGGTTGAACGTCCAACTACGGCTCAGGTCATGATCTCGCGGTCTGTGAGTTTGAACCCTGGGTTGGGCTCTGTGCTGACAGCTCAGATCCTGGAGCCTGTTTTGGATTCTGTGTCTCCCTGTCTCTCTGACCCTCTCCCATTCATGATCTCTCTCTGTCTCAAAAATAAACAAACGTTAAAAAAAAAAAAAAAGAAAAATGTCTCTTCAGGTCCTCTGCCCATTTTTAATTGTATTATTGGGGGGGGGGGTTGGTGCAGAGTTGTACTAGTTTTTTATATATTTCATATACTAACCTTTTATCAAATATATAATTTGCAAATATCTTCTCCCATTTAGTAGATTGTGTTTTGTTTTGTTGATGATTTCCTTCACTGTGCAAAAGCTTTTTATTCAGTACAGCTGATGTCATATGTGGAATTTAAGAAACAAAATAAATGTACAAAGGAAAAAAACGAAAAACCAGACTCTTAAATATAGAGAACTGGTGGTTTCCAGAGGGGAGGTGGGAGGGGTGGATGGGTAAAGTAGGTGATGGGAATTAAGAGTACAGTTACTGTGATGAGCACAGAGTAATGTACAGAATTATTAAATCATTATATTGTACACATGAAAACTAATATTATACTGTATGTTATACTTGAATTTTAAAAATAAATTAAAATTTTAAAAACAAAAAAACAATACTCATCTATATGCTGCCTACAAGACTCATTTCAGACCTAAAGACAATACAGACAAAGTGAAGGGATTATGAAAGATATTCGATGCAAATGGAGGAGAAAAAAAAAGCTGAGGTAGCACTCATATCAGATAACACAGACTTAAAAACAAAAACTGTAAAAAGACAAAAAAGGGCTTTACATAATAATAAAGAGATCACTCCAACAAGAGGCTATAACAGTTGTAAATATCTATGCACCCAATACAGGAGCACCTAAAGATATAAGGCAAATATTAACAGACATAAATGGAGGAATTTATAGCAACACAAAAATAGTACAGAACTGAAATATCCCAATACCCCACTTGCATTAATGGATAGGTCATCCAGAAAGAAAATCAATAAGGAAACAGTGTCTTTGAACAACACATTAGACCAGATGGACTTAACAGAACATTCCACCCCAAAACAGCAGAATACATTCTTTTCAAGTACACACAGAACATTCTCCAGGATAGGTCACATTAAGCCAAAATAAGTCTTTAAATAAATTTGAGAAGACTGAAATCATATCAACCATCTTTTCTAACTACAACAGTATGAACTAGAAATCAATTATAATAAAAAAAACTGAAAGAAAAAAACAAATACATGAAGTTTGCAAAACAAGATGCTACTAAACAACCAATGAGTCAATGAAAAAATCAAAGAAGAAATAACAAAAACATGGAGACAAATGAAAATGAAAAACAATGGTCCAAAATCTGTGGAATGCAACAAAAGTAGTTCTAAGAGGGAAGTTTAGAGAGATACAAGTGTACCTCAAGAAACAAACAAATCTCAATCTAACCTCACAGCTAAAGAAACTAGAAAAAGGACAAAGCCCAAAATGAGTAGAAGAAAGGAAATAATAAAAATTAGAGTATAAATAAATGAAATAGAGAATAAAAATGAATAGAAAAGATCAATGTGACTAAGAGCTAATGCTTTGAAAAGATAAATTTATTAAGCCTTTAGCCAGACTAATAAAGAAAAAACACAGAGGACATAAAATCAGAAATGAAAGAGAAATTACAACCAATACCACAGAAATACATAAAAATTACAGATTATGACAAAGAAAACTATATGCCAACAAACTGAACTTAGAAAAAAATGGATAAATTCCTACAAACATCAATCTCCCAAAACTGAATCATAAAGAAATAGAAAATCTGAACAGACCAATTACTAGCAATCAAGTTGAACTGGTAATCAAAAACTGCCAATAAACAAAAGTCCAGTACCTGATGGCTTCACAAGTGAATTCTACCAAATATTTAAAGAAGAGTTAATACCTATCTTTCTAAAGTATTCCAAAAAATAGAAGAGGGAGAAATCCTTCTAAATTCATTCTATGAGGCCAGCATTACCCTAATACCACAACCAGACACAAAGACACACACACACACACACACACACACAAAACACACACACACACACACACACACACACACGAAAGGAAAAGGAAAGGAAGGGAAGGGAAGGGAAGGAAAATAAACATAAAAATAAAAACCAAAACAAAAATAAAATAGTTACACAATTCTGGCCAAAAAATTATAGGTTACATCATAATCCTTATGAACGTAGATGCAAAACTCCTCAACAAAATCTTAGCAAACCAATTCAAAAATAAATTAAAATTTATAAAAAATTAAAATTCACCACAATTAAGTAGGATTTATTCCAGGATGCAAGGATGGTTCAATTTATGCAAATCAATCAGCATGACATATTACATTAACAAAATTAAGGATAAAGTTCCTAAGATCATCTTAACTGATGCAGAGAAAGCATTTGACAAACATCCATTCTTGATAAAAACTAAACAAAGTAGTATAGAGTGAACATACCTCAACATTATAAAAGCCATATATAACAAACCCACAGCTAACATCAAACTCAATGGTAAAAAGCTAAAACCTTTCTCCTAAGATCAGAAACAAAACAAAAATGTCCACTCTCACCATTATCATTCACCACAGTACTGGAAGTCCTAGCCATAGTAATCAGACAAGAGAAAGGAAAGAAAAGGCATTTTGAAGTATAACTGTTAGTATTTGCAAATGACATACTACATATAAAAAACCCTAAAAATTCCACCAAAAAACTATCATACCTACTAAATGAATTCCATAAAGTTGGAGGATACAAAATCAATATAGAGAAATCTGATGCAGTTCTATACACTAATAACAAAATAGTGAAAAAGAAATTAAGAAAACAATCCCATTTACTATTGAATCAAAAATAATAAAATTCCTAGGAATGTATTTAACCAAAGAGGTGAAAGAACCATACACTGAAAACTAGAAGACCCTGATGAAAGAAATTAAAGAAGATATAAACAAATGGAAAGATAACACTGTATTCATAGACTGGAAGAATTAATATTGTAAAAATGTCTACACTACTCAAAGCAATCTATAGATTCAGTGCAATCCTTATCAAAATGCCAACAGTATTTTTCACAGAACTAGAACAAGAAATCCTAAAATATATATGGAACTACAAAAGACCTTGAATAGCAAAAGCAATCTTGACAAAGTACATAAATCTGTCAATACGCACTGAACTGTACACATAAAATATACATTTTATCTTAACTATATTTCAGTAAAGTTAATTGTAAAAAGGAAACAACAGGACAAGATTTATGTACAAGGATGCTCATATTTAACAGCAATAGAAAAAACAGAACTATTTAATGTTCATTAATAGTTATCTGGTTAAGTTAAAACACATATTCATTAATATAATGGGAAATAATGTCACCTTTAAAAAGAATTGCTGTGCATTGACACAGCAATCTTATACGTTAAGTGAAAAAGACAATTTAAAGAATATGACCTAATTTGAGTATGTGTGTATATGCACACATACTTCCATGTGGCTTACAAAGAAACAAAAAGTCTGAAAGAATATATACTGAATAGAAAACAGTGAACTTTTTTATTTAAGGTAGGACTATTTGGCAGAGGATTTTCATTTTCTCTGCATGTTTTTTACAATACATTATCACATTTAAAAAGTAAAGATAATTCCATTTTAAAGAAGGAAAAAAGGTCAAGAAGGCAATCCTTAAATAACCAAAACATTGAATCTAAGAACACGGAAGTGATTTCAAGAGGAAGAAAACCTTCTGGAAACATTCTGTAGCCTACTGCTTTCCTTCCTGCCAAAATCACCCTCATCAAAAATTCTTATCCAAGCCCTTAAAAAGCCCAGTATTTTACTCAAAAGCATTAATCCTCTATTAAAAAAAAAAATGTTTCCAAAGAAAATAGTATTTTAAACCACTTTCAAATTTTACAAAATAACCAACTCTTATAGAAAGTGTTCAAATATAAACTTTATAAACCTAAAAAATTTAAATAAATACATATCAAGCAAAGCAAACAATTCTTTAACTGAAGATTTGACCAGGTACACATTGTGGGGGGAAAAAACAGCTCTTTAACAAGTAAGACTTTAAAGTTCAGATAAAAAGTTAAATTACTATTAAGCCCCCCAAAAATAGAAAGTACTCAATGAACTGAAATACTAAAAATATTAAAAATTCTCAAGGTACCTGATTTTGAGTCCCACAACACCTGAACTGAAACCCTGTCATATGTAGCAGAGGCGGTGGAAAATGCCTTCTAGTGGTAGATCACACAGTTACCATCTGTTTCATCAAGTCAGACAAACTTGGCTTTGTTAACAGAAGCAGAACAGATGGGGGGTGGGGGGGGAGGGAAGTGCCAACATTACAAAGTTAGTTTCTGTTCTTTTTTCATGAAGATCTTAAATAGATGTAGTATCTTCTCAAAAATGTGAGGAAATAAGCTTTTTAAACCCACGACACATTTTATTAACCTCTAAAGGATCCTTACCAGTAAGGCATTCTTATCTTTCCATTAGAATTACAGAATGCTTATCTCTTAGGAGAATTAGGAGAATTTAATGCAAAGAAAGCATGACTAATACTTGGGGAAAAATGATAATCAACTGCTAAGGCTATTGTAATAAAAATTCAAAGAAAAAAAAACTAAGTATTATGGAACATGCAAACAGAATCACCTTTGAGGAGCATGAAATCTAGATGTCCCATTTGAGAGGATGTGCTTTTTTTAGTCTTATTAGTTGTGTCTGAAGTACAAAGGAATCTTTTGGATTCATTAGAGATGAGAGTTCAAATTCAGTAGATGTTCAAACAATGAATACTGATCATCTTACACAGGTCATTAATAGTTTTTAATGTACCACATGACCCTCTCGTCAAAAGATCATATATCCTAAAATAGTCTCAAAATTGTGACACACAGCTGAGGCAAACATAACACAATGAGTGAGCAACGAGAGACAATCAGAAACATTAAGATTACATGAGGGACTATTCCAAAAAATAAAAGAGGAAGGAAAATTCATTCTATGAAGCCAACATTACCCTGATACCAAAACCAGATAAAGACACTACAAAGAAAACTACAGGCCAATATCTCTGATGAATATAGATGCAAAAATCCTAAACAAAATATTACCAAACTGAATCCAAGAATCCTTTTAAAAACTCATTCACTCCAACCAAGTGAGATGTATTCCAGGGATGCAAGGGTGGTTCAGTATTCACAAATCAATCAACATGATACATCACATTAACAAGAAAAAGGATAAAAACCATATAATCTCAATAGATGCACAAAAAGCATTTGACAGAGTACAACATGCAATCATGATGAAACCCCTCAACAAAGTAGGCTTAGAGGGAACATACCTCAACAAAATAAAGGCTACCTATGAAAAAACCCACAGCTAACATCATACTCAATGTTGAAAAACTGAGAGACCTTCCTCTAAGAGAACAAGACAAGAATATCCACTCTCACTTTTATTCAACATAATACTGTAAGTCCTAGCCAAAACAATAAAAGAAAAAGAAATAAAAGGTATCCAAATTGGTAAGAAATAAATGAAATTTTCACCATTTGCATATGATATGATACGGTCTACAGAAAACCCTAAAGATTCTACCAAAAACTACTAGAACTGATGAATGGATTCAGTAAAATCACAGTATACAAAATGAATACACAGAATCCTGTTGCATTTCCATACACTAATAATGAGGTAGCAGAAAGAGAAATTAAGAAAACAATCCCATTTACAACTGTACCAAAAAGAATAAAATTAAACTTAACCAGGGAGGTGAAATACCTGTACTCTAAAAATTATAAAAATTTGAAGGTGACATAAACAAATGGAAAGATACTCCATGCTCATGGGCTGTAAGAATTAATGTTGTTAAAATGTCCATAGTATCCAAAGCAATCTACAGATTCAATACAATCCCTATCAAAATATTACGAACATTTTCATAGAACAAGAACAAATAATTCTCAAATTTGTATGGAACCACAAAGACTCCAAATAGTCAGAGCAATCTTGAAAACAAATGAGAAAGGTGAAAGTATCAGAATCCCAGATTTCAAGATATATTACAAAGCTGTAGTAATCAAAACAGTATGGTGCTGTCACAAAAAGAGACACATAGATCAATGGAACAGAATAGAGAGCCCAGAAATAAATCCACGATTATATGGTCAATTAATCTATGACAAAAATGGCAAAAATATACAATGGAAAGAAGACCATCTCTTCAACAAACAGGGCTAGAAAAGCTGGACAACTACATGCAAAAGAAAAGAATGAAACTGGACCACTTTCTTGCACCATATACAAAAATAAACTCAAAATGGATTAAAGACCTAAATGTGAGACCTGAAACTGTAAAACTCCTAGAAGAAAACAGGCAGTAATTTCTTTGACATAAGCCATTGAAACATTTTCTAGATTTGTCTCCTGAAGCAAGGGAAACAAAAGCTAAATGAAACTATTGGGGCTATACCAAAATAAAAAGATTTTATACAGTGAAGAAAACCATCAACAAAACAAAAAGGCAACCTACTGAATGATATATGCAAATTATTTATCTGGTAAGGGTTTAATATCCAAAACATATAAAGAACTTATACAACACACACACACAAAAACCACACAAATAATCCAATTTAAAAAATGGGCAGAGGACATGTATAGACATTTTTGCAAAGAAGACATACAGATGGCCAACAGACACATGAAAAAAATGCTTAACACTAGTCATCACGAAATGCATGTCAAAACCACAATATCACTTCACACTTGTCAGAATGGCTAAAATCAAAAACACAAGAAATAACAAGTGTTGGTGAGGATGTGCAGAAAAAGGAACCCTCGTGCACTTTTGGTGGAAATGCAAATTGGTGCAGCCACTTTGGAAAACATTACGGATGTTCCTCAAAATATTAAATATAGAATTACCATATAATCCAGTAATTTCACTGATGGGCATTTAACCAAAGAAAACAAAAGCACTAATTTGAAAGATATATGCAATGCTGTATTTACTGCAGCATTATTTACAATCACCAAGATATAGAAGCAACCTAAATGTCCATCAAAAGATGAATGGATAAAGAAGATATGGTGTGTACACACACACAGACAGAAATACTACTCAGCCATAAAAAAGAATGAAATCTTGACATCTGCAACAACACAGATGGACCTAGAGGGTAGAAGGTAGACTTAGAGAAGATAGACATCTTGTAATTTACATTAATATACTATTCTTAATTGAATCCAATTACATGCATTTTAATATATTTTATAAGACTTCTATTTCATGTGATCATGTCCAGATACAGATCTGCTAAAGAGCTAAATTTTACTCTGAGAAAATTCAATAGCTTTCAGACTGTTTCAGCCTTAAAAACAAAATTAGTCTGTAACATATAAATGGATAATGATGTGCTATTAACTGCTTATATACTACAAAATGGTCACTTGATTCACTCAAACAATAAATCTTTACTCGATGCGGGCACTGTATAAACTGATGGGGATAAAAAAATAATAAAAAAAATAAATAAACTGATGGGAATATAGTTAGGAGAAGGGAAGGAAGAGATAGAAGACAACAAAATATAATTGCTAGTTGTACAGAGCTTATACTCCAGAAGGGAAGACAACAGTAAATAAAGATACAAATTATTGTTGGGGCGCTTGGATGGCTCAGCCAATTAAGGGTCAGACTCTTGATCTCAGCTCAGCTCAGGTCTTGATCTCAGGGTTGTTGAGTTCAAGCCTCACACTAGGCATGGAGAGACTTCTTTAAAAAAAACAACAGATACAAATTATGGTTTTAATAAAATTATAAGTGCTACAAATTAAAAGCATACTGTGAGAGTATATACTTGAGAGACTTGACCTGGTCTGGGAGGTTTCCTTAAAAAAGTGATATTTAAACAGAGCACTGGAGTGCCTGGGTGGCTCAGTTGGTTAACCATCCAACTTTGGCTCAGGTAGCGATCTCGCGGTGAGTTTGAGCCCTGCAGTGCAGAGCCTGCTTGAGATTCCCTCTCTCTCTCTTTCTCTCTCTCTCTGTCTCCCTCTCTCTCAAAATAAATAAATAAACTCTAAAAAAAAAAAAAAAAAGTACATCATGGGGCATCTGACTCTTGATTTTGGCTCAGGTCATGATCTCAGGGTCATGGGATTGAGTCCCTCATCGGGCTCTGGGCTGAGTGTGGAGCCTGCTTGGGATTCTCTTTTTCTCTCCTTCTGCCCCTCTCCCCCATTCATTCTCTCTCTCTCTCTCTCTCTCTCTCTCTCTCTCTCTCTCTCACACACACACACACACACACACACTCTAAAATAAAAAACAACAAACACTGAAAAACTTGACAAGCCAATTCAATCACCTACGAATTAAAAAAAAACTAATATTTAACATTTCTGTGTAGAATGTAGAGATGCAAGAAGAGTTTTCCATAACGTCTGAAAAACAAGGTTAATAAAAGGAAAACATCAGAATCACTGGAAAAATAGTTTGAAAAAGAATAGGGGCGCCTAGGTGGCTCCATTGGTTGTGTCTAACTCTTAATCTCAGCTCAGGTCTTGATCTCAGGGTAATGAGTTCAGGCCCCATATTGGGCTCTGCACTGGGCATGAAGCCTACTTTAAAAAAAAAGAATATAATTTTTGCCTTTGATCTCTAAAACTAGGCAGTCACCTTTAAAGCTTTCATCTTTAAAAACTAGCATTCCACTACTCCTAAAACTTGACCATGAAAAAATGGCCATACCTACAGATTTGTTCTTTTTGTTACTCATATTTCTTAGGGTCACAATATACTCACAAATGATTAGTAAGGCTAGTCATTCCTTTGATTTAACAAGTCTGTTGTAGATGAAGCCATCATGATGATTTAATGGAGGACAAATTCAGTGTGATCAGAGAGCTACTCTAGATTTACACTGAAAAGCAGCTTTATAATGTTCCCAGATAGTCACTGCCCTGACATCAGCTTGGGTAGTGTTGTGCACGCTATGCTGCATTTGAAGCATGTTTTCCTATTACCCTCTTTCAAATACAATTAATGGCACTATTGTATCCACTTAGGTTTTCCTTAAAACATGTATTTTGGCATGTATATCATCTGATGTATTTTTTTAAATTAAAACTTAAAAAATTTAGTTTTATGTATGTGTGTAATGTGTGTGTATGTGTACATGTGTGTATAGTGTGTGTATACATGTGTGTAGTGTGTGCACATACATACACACATACATGCACATACAATTAGCCTGGAGCTCAGGGGAGAGTTACAGGCAAAAGATACAAATCTAAATGCACTTAAAGCCATGAGATAAGAGGAGATCACCAAGGGAGTGAGTATGGTCAGAGGAGAGGTCTAAGAAATAAGCCCTAGGGTACTTCAAAATTTTAAAGTAGGGAAGAAAAGGTGATCCCAACAAACTAATGAGGGACAGTCAGAGAGTTAAAAAGCAAATCAAGAGAGTGTATGGTGTCCTGAAAGTAAACTGAAGAAAGTGTTCAAGGGTGAGGAAGTAACCAACTGTGTTAATTCATGCCATTAGGGTAAGTAAGCACTAACCACAGGATTTGGTAACAGGAATTCACTAATGACTCTTTCAGAAGAGAGAATGAAGAGAAAAACTTGGAGACAGCAACTATAAGCAACTCTCTGAAGGTGCTATAAGGGGGACAAAGAAATGTGGCAAAAGCTGAGAGAAGGTCAAGAGAAAGTTTTGGTACTGTTGTTTACTTGTTTCAGAATGGGCGAGATTATAGCATGTCTGGCATGCTATGCTGTATTGGTGAGCTTGGACTGACATAACAAAATACCATAGACTGAGTGGCTTAAACAAATGTATTTTCTCACAGTTCTGAGGGCTGGAGGCTGAGATGTGGCTGCCAGAATGATCAAGTTGGTGGACCTCTCTTTCTGGCTTGCAGACAACTACTTTCTTGCTATGTATTCATGTCACAGAAGGAGAACAAGCTCTCTGGTGTCTCTTCTTATAAAAGTACTCACTATTCCTATATGAGGGTGATATGCTCATCACACCTCATCTAACAGTAAGTACCTTTCAAAAGCCTCATAGCCAAATCCCATCACATTGGGGGGTAGGGTTTAACATATGAATGGGGGTTGGGGGGCCATGTTCAGTCCATAACATATACCAACGTGATCTTACTCTAACACACAGATAGATCTCATAAATCTTGAAGAAAATATTAGCAAACCAAATCCAGCAAGAATAATACATTATAATCAACTTAGGGTTATTCTAGAAACACAAGGCTTATTTAATACTTGAAAATAAGCCCAACTATTTATCTTATTAAAAGAGTACAAAAAGATGGGGCGCCTGGGTGGCTCAGTAAGTTGAGCATCAGGTCATGATCTCACAGTTTGTGGGTTTGAGCCCCGCATCAGGCCCTGTGCTGACAGCCCTGAGCCTGCTTCAGATTCTGTGTCTTCCTCTTTCTCTGCCCCTCCCCAACTTCGCGCGCGCATGTGCGTGCGCGCTCTCTCTCTCTCTCTCTCTCAAAAATAAATAAACATTAAAACCATTTTTTAAAAAAAAAGAGTAAAAAGAAAAAAATTATAATCTCAATAGATTCAGGGAAAATATTTCCTAAGATTCAACATCATTTGTGATTTAAAAAAAAAAAAAAAATTCTAACAAACTATAAATAAGGAAATGTCCTTTAGCCGAGAACGAACACCTACAGTAAACATCATAATCAAAGGTAACACAGTGAAAGGTATCCTCTTGAAATTGGGAGTAAGAAAAAGATATCTACTCTCACTAATTTTATTCAACATTATACTAGAGGTCCTACATACTGTAGTAAAAAAAAGGAAAAGATACAAAACATTTGAGATTTAGAAAGGATGAAATAAAACTCTCAATATTCACAGATAATTATGTACAGAGAAAAACGAAAGATCTACAGAGGATTTAATAGAATCAGTGACTTTATCAGTAACATTTGCTAGGTTTAAAACCAATATAAAAAATTAATTTCATTTCTATCTACCATTCACAATTATAAAATTAAATTTATATTATGATGCCATTTATAGCAATATCAAAAAATATCAAATATTTAGGAATGAATATAATAAATGTTTAGGGCCTCTACATAAAATATAAAAGAATACTAAGAAAAATTAAAAATTCTAAAATAAATGAAGGGATATGTTGCATTCATGATGGACACTCAATTGTAAAGATATCAATTCTCCCCAAACTGACCTATAGAGTCAATGCAATACCAATCGAAATCACAAGAAGTTTTTTTGTTTGTTTTTTAAAATTTTTCAGGCTCATCCTAAAATTTACATGAAAATACCAAGGGCCTTGGCAAGGATGTGGGAAAAAAGGAAGCCTCATGCACTGGTGGTGGGAATGTAAACTGATGGAGCCACTGTGGAAAACAGTATGGAGGTGCCTCAAAAACTTAAAAACAGAAGTATCATATGATCCAGTAACTTCACTATTGGGTATTTACCCAAACACTAATTTGAACATACAAAGGACCAAGAAAACATAAGACCATCTTTAAGAAGAACAAGATAGGAGGACTTGTTCTACCAGATATCAAAACAATTCAAAAGCTATAGCAATTAAGACAAGTGATGCTGGTGCAACAAAAGACCAATGGACTAGAGAAAATAACCCAGACACAGATCCACACAAATATGGACATTGAAATCTATGACAAAAGTGGTATTACAGAGCAATGGAGAGAGAAGAGGCTTTTCAATAGTGTGCTGGACAACTGGGTAACAATATAGAAAAAAATCAACCTCTTCCTTAAATCGTATCTAAAAATGATTCCACATAGATTTTAGACATAAATGTGGAAAACAAAAACACAAAATGTCCAGATTTTAGGGCACAGGTTCTTTGAGGTCCTCTAACCCCAGGAGCCTGTTGAGAGAATTCTAAGATATAAAGATATTTTTGATACACCCTGTATGCTCTCATGCCTTACCATTTTAGTGTGCAACTTCTAACTTATGGCATCTACGTATCTCTGCCTGAAGTTTCCTAGGACTTGTTTTTGAGTGCTGAGAACTACTGCTATACCATAACCAGCGCCCAACCAACAACTGATACATATGAAGAACATGTGTGAGGAACACGATGTTGTGAGGAACACCAGCTCCCGGAGTTACCCAGAGATCCCAACTTGTTAGTCACTTGCATGATAGCATACCCTTTATTCAGCCCCTTCACTTCCCTGCCTTAAATCCAGTATATTTCTTGGTGATCATTCCCCACATGAATTACTTATATTTGAATCCTTGTCTCAGAATCTGCTTCTTGAGAAACCAAGACAACTAAGACTCAGAGTTACCATGAACTAGAGTGGTGAAAAACAATTACTTCTCTATTTTCATAACTGCTAACTGAAGGAAATGCTAAAGTTCAGTTACAAATAAAAGCGACAGACCAAAGTGGTATTAGTGGTACCTATGACTCTGTCTCTAACAGAAATCACAGATGTTTTAAGATTACACGACATTTGCTGTAAATATCTCAAAATAGTTTTTACACTCCTTACTACTTTGAAATTGTTATTAGGTAACTACTGAACTGCACATGATTGCAGTCTCTCTGTCAATAATATTGTGCAGTCTTCCTGTCTATATTGTCACCTGTTGAGCAACTATCTCTGGATCAACTAATTATTCAGCCACAAAACAGTTGAGAGTGTTCTACAACTAGAGATGAACTAAAAAGGATAAACTCTGGTGTTCTTGGAAAACCTATTCTTGTGTTTTAGTGTAATATAAAAGTTATACATATAAAAAAAGTTATACATATATAAAATATATATATATGTATATATATATACACACATATACGTGTATATATGTATATATATTAAAAAGTTATATACATATAAAAAGTTATATATATAAAAGTTGTATATAATACAACAATTAAATACAATTAAACTTTCCCTGTGGGTTTTTTTCAATGTGTATTTACTTATTTTTGAGAAAGAGAGATGGAGAGCAAGGAGAGGAGGGGCAGAGAGAGGAGGAGAGAGAATCCCAAGCAGGATACATGCTGTCAGTTCAGAGTCTAGTGTGGGGCTCGAACTCACAAACCATGAGATCATGCCCTGAGCCAAAGTCAGATGCTTAACCGACTGAGCCACTCAGGCACCTGAAAACACCAGAAGATTCTTAAAACCTCTATAAGGTGGAGATGGGCAGGGAGGGCAGTCCTAATGGCACTGTACTTCTCAAATAGCAACACCGGTAGCTAGAAAGCAACAGAACCAGGACATAACCCTGAGAGAAAATTTTCAACACAATTCTAGTCCTAGCCAAATCAAGCATAAAAAAAGAACTCTTTAGGCTTGCAATACCTTCAATTTTTTTTTTCCCATTCACCCTTTTCAGGAATCTACTAAAGAGTATCCCTATCAGGCAAGGGAAGAAGATAAATGATGCTAAGAAACAGGGCAAACAGAATCTCCTAAGGTTCATAAAATTCAAAAATGACAGCTCTGCTATTTTAGGCTTGGAGAGCAACTAAGCCAGAGTGGGGGCAAAAAAGTTTCCAGGGTAACTCTTATGTGGGATTATAGCAAGAGGAGATCCAAAGACTGCCAGAGGTTTGGGGGTGAATTAGGTATATACAAAATGAAGCAAATAGTAAAACAAAGTTACTAGTAACTCCAAAGTAATTATTCTGTGAAGAGCATTTTACACAATCTTAGCAATGTGAATATTTACCCAAATGTTATGAGATATCTACATCAGCAAGACAGGAGGAAGGGAAGTCAATGTGTATATGTGGCAAAAGTAGAGATGGGGATGGGGGACATCAGCCAGTGGACTGAAGTCTCAGATTCCACAGGAAGAAAAGAGAGGATACATAAAACTAAAAGGAAAAAAAAAATCAAGAAATGGGAACATTAGCAAGTTACTTAGAAACATGAAAGGAAATACCAAAACACGCAATTTGACAAGTAACTCCCTCAGGACACAGGAATAAGAATGGGATTAAAGGAGTACTTCTTTCCATTGTGAATCTAGTAGTACTATTTCACTTCTTAAATTACATACATATGCTATTCTTTAAACATAAAAATTAATTTTGTAAAATGTAAATTTTAAACAAAGTCAAATAACATTTATTTTCCAAGTGCCTACTACCTACGGGGAGCATACCAGATCTCCCATTAATACTATCACTATTTTGGGGCGCCTGGGTGGCTCGGTCGGTTAAGCGTCCGACTTCGGCTCAGGTCATGATCTCACGGTCCATGAGTTCGAGCCCCGCGTCGGGCTCTGTGCTGACAGCTCAGAGCCTGGAGCCTGTTTCAGATTCTGTGTCTCCCTCTCTCTCTGCCCCTCCCCTGTTCATGCTCTGTCTCTCTCTGTCTCAAAAATAAATAAACGTTAAAAAAAAAAAATTTAAAAATACTATCACTTTTTCTGAGGCCAGCTTTGCAGAGTATGATTACCCCTATTTTTCTCAGATGAGAAAACTGAAAATGACAATGAAAAAGGAACATTTTTTGTTTTTTTATTTCTTTTGTTTATGTTTTATTTGGTCCTTTACCTTTCCAGCAGTAGCAAAATATTCACCATCAGGGGACCATTCCATCAAATGTACAGACACTGAGGTTCTAAAAAAAAAAAAAAAAAAAAGTTAACCAGTCTGCATTTTTAAAATCTGGAACACTGTATATATAAATGGTCAAAACAAGATTTTCATAACATATCAGAACAAGAGAGTTTTCATCTCCCTTAAAATACAAATTAATTATGAAAACCAATCCAAAGTTGACTTTGGAGATCCAAAGAAGAATGCAATCAACATGCATAAAAGAGATCTCCACCTACCTGCCCCATGAATGTCCAAAATATAACAAGTTAAAAACTGAGCTCACCCATCTCCCCTGGCTAAGTGGGTCCCTGCACATAATCCATACTGTCAGTGGTATAGCCATTCTTCCACTTAAGAGTAGCTGGCAACTTGTATCACATCTTCCTCTTCCCCATCCCTATCTACATCTCATCCATTAAGGAGTAATTCCCAAGTCCTGAGGTTGTAACTCGAAAAATATTTTTGTCCTTTTTTTAACCAATCAACTGTAACACAGAGGAAAGGTTAATATGGGTTTGGGTTAGAAGAAGTCCACTTTCGGGGCGCCTGGGTGGCTTGGTCGGTTAAGCGTCCGACTTCGGCTCAGGTCATGATCTCACTGTCCGTGAGTTCGAGCCCCGCGTCGGGCTCTGTGCTGACAGCTCAGAGCCTGGAGCCTGTTTCAGATTCTGTGTCTCCCTCTCTCTCTGCTCCTCCCCTGTTCATGCTCTGTCTCTCTCTGTCTCAAAAATAAATAAACATTAAAAAAAAAAATTTAAAAAAAGAAGAAGTCCACTTTCTAGGCTTCTAAATGTAATTGTACTATCAAAAAACAGAGATCACTGTGCAAGGGAACATATTTTAGGATGACTGGTTTTTTTAATTAATGAGAACAACAGAGTTAGACACTAACTTGCACTGCCAGATGCACTTCCAATCATTTAAAACTGGAGGAATTTTATTATCAATTTCTTCCTCCTCTTCCAGAATGTCACCTCCTGGAGGAGCCCACAACTGAATAGAATCGGTTGCTGTCAACAATCTGTTATCTGAAAATTAAAGAAAGTTCTAATGAATACGCATGGCTTATCTGGAGAAAGAATTGCACATGTGGGCTTATATTTAGGTTTAAAAACTATTCTGTGAAAACCAAGACATATCCATTTCAAAGTTCTAAGAATCCACTACACAAGAAAGGGTAAGTCTCGGGTGAAACTTGACAACAAAAAAGAAAAGCTTACTGGCAAAGAGCTACTGTGTATCAGGTAAATCTTAAAAACAAAACAAAACAAAAAAAGCAAAAGTACAATAACAAAACAAACGCAAAACACTCTGTTATGTAAACATAGAATGTTCTCAGGATATAAAACAGAACTAAAGATTAATGAAATTTGTTTTTCTACAAAATTAACCTTATTAATCATGAATGTAAAGAGGGGCAATGGCCATTATCATTAGGGGTTTCTAATCTTTCAAATTTAAAGACAAAATTTCCTAAAACACAAAAAATAAATGAGATAGGGGGTTTTTTTGGCCCTGTTTTATTTCTGAGTTTATTTCTTATTAAACACAGTGTAAGTGTTAACTAAGGAAACAAATCATCACTGTTTCCTAGAATAAAACATTCAAAGGCAGGGAATAAAAGCACAGAACTCAAAGTAAATTAAGCACTGTACAAAGCAGTGTATACCAAGAAGAAAAAAAAATACACTCATTCACTAACAAAAATAAAATATTCTACACTGACCATTTTATTATGAGAAACTATATTACATTGTAATCAGACATTTCTAAATGAACATTTACTCTTTATAATTTCTAAATATAATCACTAAATACCTTGAGGGTCCCATGCTAAATTGTATGTCACAGAACTCAAAAAAAACTGCCCCGTTTTAAGCCACTGACACTTGAGTTGCTGAAACATATAGAAAGAAAAAAGAAACATATATGTTTTTAAAGTAATATCCACAAATATTACCATTTTATCATTTTATTCACCTTAAGACTTTATGATCTAAAACAAAGATGTAAATATTTCACTATTATTTTGAAAATATTGCTCCTAAACTAACTTCAAATAGTTATTTATTATTTACTCTACCACATCAAGCTGCTTGCCATGCCCAAAGCATGTTCTCTCAGGCTTCCTTCCATGTCTATAAACACATTCTTAGATGTAGGACATGCTTTTTCTCTCTTCTCCACCTGCAAGCTCCCATGCTTACATCTATATCCAGCTAAATCACCACCTCTGCTGACATCCCGGCAGCAGCCATGGTACCCTTTACATCCCATTTTAACAGTGGCCACATGCATGTGTCTGAATCTCCTAGTAAACTCCAGCTCTTTAAGGTAGGAATTATGCCATAATAAGCTTTGTGTCTTGAGTGCTGTAATGGCTGGAACATATGCACTCAATACATGTTTGTGAAAACAAATGCACATTAGAAGGAAGTGAAAATTATCATAATCCTATGGACTCAACATCTAAAATAAAACTAGATGTATCTCCCAAAGTCAACAAATTTGAACCACACAATATATACAATCCACAAATCTATATTATGTGTATTATATTTATTTGACTAATTTCCAGTCTTTTTTCTATTTTCATTCTAAAAGAAAGATTTAAAGTGCAAAAGTCAAAGGCCTTTGCCATGAAATACAGTAAGTGAAAAAAGTTGAGATATTTCTTTGTAGTACATAAATACACAATGTCCTTTTGTAAAGTATAGTGCATGTAAAGCCACATCACCTTAGGCAAGTTATACATCAACTGCTCGGCAAGTAGTAATAATTTAATAAACAGAAATTCTCTCTCTCTGTATGATACTTTTTAAATACTTAACAAATACTTCATTCAAGGTATCATGACCATCCAGAGCCAGAATTTTAAAATAACTGCAAAACCTGAACTTCATTATCTAAAAATAATTATATATATTTATAAATATATACATATATATTTATTTATATTTATATTTAAGTTTATTTATTTATTGGTGGGGGGAGAGGGGAAGAGAGGGAGAGAGAGAATCTCGAGCAGACTCCACACCATCAATGCAGATTTGGATGCAAGGCTCAAACTCACAAACCCATGAGATCATGACCTGAGCCGAAATCAAGAGTCAGATGCTTAACTGACCGAGCCACCCAGGCGCCCCTGTGAATTTTAAGTAAAATAAAATATAGCACCTAGAATGAATTTGAATGGTTGGTTCTCAATGTGATATGCTAGACCATTTAGCTGATTAGTGAGTTTACCTAAGCTCCTAACTCCTTCACTCAACAAGTATTTAGAAGCACCTATTGTGTTCCAGGTCTTGTTCTAAGTACTTCAGATGCACCAATGAACAAAAGAAACAAAGCTCCATACCCTCATGGAGCTTACATTCTAAACAGTAAATAACAAATAAGATAAATGCTGTGGGGAAAAAGTTTAAAATAGAAGGATGAGGGGTTAAAATAAAAGTGGTTTTGTTTTAAAATGGGCAATTTTAAAAATGGGCGGATCCTCATTGGGAAGGTATTATTGAGAAAATACTTACAGGATCTGCAGGAGCTGACCTTGGAGTTACCCAGAGAAAGAAAAACATTCCAGACAAGAGAAAAAACAATGCAAAGACCTAAGATGGGAAAGTAACTGTTCAAAGAATAAAAATGCCAGTGTGGCTGGAGTAACATTAGAGGACAAAAATCGTAGGAGTCGAGCTCTGAGAGGTGTTAAGTGAGTACTAGAGGGAAAAAAGACTATAGAGTCTATTGTAAGGCTTTTTGGCTTTGTGTCTGAGAGAAATAGGGAGTTTTAGGTGGAGAAGTGTGTCATGACTGCTGTGTTGAGAAAAGAGAAGAGAAGGATATAAAACATATCAGAGACTACTCCAGCAATCTAGACAAGAAAAAATAGTAGTTCAACTAAGGTAGATTACAATTAACAAGGTAAATCTCAATTAGCAATATTATAGAAAACTAGGTTTCTAAAAGGTCTAGGGGTATATCTCTAGTGAATGTAGAAGATCTTACCATCAAAAGCACCAGACCAACTTCAGATGGGTATTCCAGACCACATTCAGCACTAGCTCTTGTAAGGCACTCTTTACTGCTATCAACTGGATTCTAAACTTAACTCTAAAAAACTTCTACTACCACTGAATACTTACACAATTTCTCTTATGAGAATTTATGCCCAAGGGCTCAAAAATACAAACAGCATTACCATACGAAGCTGCAATCTAAAAAGAAATGAACAAAGCATTAACATTTAGGAAAAGAAAATAAAGACAACATCCTTTTCACAATAATGTATAAGCTAATTACATATAATACAATCCCAACACAGTATTCATGATTTATTCCATCCCATAAATATAACTGGAAAAGAATTGGATTTAAGAATCCCTTCCCTGTTGTCAAAAATTCATCAGGCTTTACTTTACATATCAAATACAAGGTTGAACTATTCAAAGAAATCATCCTTTTCTGTAAGAATTTTTTTAACATAGGAATAACTTTATTAACAAAGATAGCATTTCAATGGCACATTTGCCAGAAATTTTATAATCCAGTGAAAAATAATATAAAAACGATGAGAAGCAGAAAAAGATATCAAAGAGTATTAAACAGGTATTCAAAAGACATCAAATAAAATGACATTAATTATACTATGAAACAAAAAAAAATTCAATGGGGAAAATCATCTAGAAAAAGGAATAGAGAAAATGGACTAAGGAGAGATCAGAGACTCCACTGCAAGTGGAAGAGAAAGAGCTGACGTAGACGTCCCCATCGGACTTAAGATAGAGATCTGGGTTCCAGGTCACATACCTGATAAAAAGGGACATAAATCCTCTGTTCCTGGAAGCTACCAGAGCCTGGTAGAGATGATTTTTTTTAATATGAAATTTATTGTCAAATTGGTTTCCATACAACATCCAGTGCTCATCCCAAAAGGTGCTCTCCTCAATACCCATCACCCACCCTCCCCTCCCTCTCCCCCCATCAACCCTCAGTTTGTTCTCAGTTTTTAAGAGTCTCTTATGCTTTGGCTCCCTCCCTCTCTAAACTCTTTTTTTTTTTCTTCCCCTCCCCCATAGTCTTCTGTTAAGTTTCTCAGGATCCACATAAGAGTGAAAACATATGGTATCTGTCTTTCTCTCTAAGACTTACTTCACTTAGCATAACACTCTCCGGTTCCATCCATGTTGCTACAAAAGGCCATATTTCATTTTTCTCATTGCCACATAGTATTCCATTGTGTATATAAACCACAATTTCTTTATTCATTCATCAGTTGATGGACATTTAGGCTCTTTCCATAATTTGGCTATTGTTGAGAGTGCTGCTATAAACATTGGGGTACATGTGCCCCTATGCATCAGCACTCCTGTATCCCTTGGGTCAATTCCTAGCAGTGCTATTGCTGGGTCATAGGGTAGATCTATTTTTAATTTTTTGAGGAACCTCCACACTGTTTTCCAGAGTGGCTGCCTCAGTTTGCATTCCCACCAACAGTGAGAGAGGGTTCCCATTTCTCCACATCCTCTCTAGCATCTATAGTCTCCTGATTGTTCATTTTTCTAATAATTCCTTGAGAGCCAATTCCCAGTTCACCCTCCTCTTGGCAAGAGGGAATCAACTACAGGGAACAGACCAAAAACCATTCTTGCTGACACCTAGAACACTAAATTAGGTATATATATTTTTTAAAGGCCAGTCAAAAAATGTCTACTGTCATCTCAGGGCACTCTCATACCAAAAAGTGATTTTAACTGTCACTTAATATCTAACACTCTTTCCACGAAAAAGCTCTTAACCTACAATGGTAGGGAGGAAGCTACTTCAAATGCCCACCCGAGGTAAACACCAAGGCAAAAACTGTTAGGAATGATCGCATTCAACTTGTCAGTTGATGAATGAATGATTATAATTGGCTAACATAGTCATAAATGACAAAGGTATCACCAAAAGGTCTGGCAATAAAGGAAATAAAAGAAGATGGCAATAAAAAAACAATAAATCGAAGGTGTCATTTTTGCCTTCTTTATCTTCAACCAGGTAAGGAAAAGTGGAAACAGGGTTATGAACACTAAGGTCCTATACATGAAAGGAAACTTTGCTCCCAGATAATTTATTGTGATCATTACCAGCCCATAAATAATTTACTAAAATTCATCTGGGAGAACTATCATACAACTCCAAGCAGGTTTAAAGATACCCTACTTGGTTTAAGGAAATGAACAATGAAAAATTAATGAAAGAAATCTGGCACTCTCAGTGTTCTCTAAGAGTAAGCAACGCTTAGTGGGGGAAAAAACAGGATAAAAATCAGAAAAGCAGGAAACAAGTGTCAAAAAACACCAGGAAATTCAGTGTTTCGATACTAGGTCAATTACATCACTGGATTGCCAGATTGTGCCACATTTACACAAATACTAAAGCTTGATACAAGCAGCAAGGTGGGACGCTAGAAATAGTGTAATAATAATTTGTTACTTGGCATAAATTTGCATCATTACTATTTATCACCATGAAAATTCTGATTTAACATATCCTTGTTAAAATGTGTTATTTCTCAGTAAAAAACAATTGCTAGAACACTAAGACTATTTAAATCATTATAATTATTACAGGAAAAGTCTCATTTTTATACTGTGGAGATACTGAACTCTTCTACGCAACACTGGCCTTACTGAGCTGTTAGAATATAGACTGAATATGCTACATTTACTTCACATACAACCAAAATTTGATGTATATCATGTTTGATGTGTATTTTGGGGGAGAGGTATATGTGAGATGCAAACTACTTTAAAATAAACCCTCTGTTTTAGAGTCTGAATGAATGAACCTTAAGATTCTTCAATTAATGAATAAACTTTAATTAAATTAACAGAAGCTCTACAAAGCTGCTGTTACATGACAAATATTATATTAGACACTAACAACTAGCCAGATTTTTTTATAAAAATTTAATGTTGCTGTGATTTGGGCAAGATAAGGGATGCTATGCAGACAAGAGAAAAGTTTACTTACTTCCCTACTACTGGCTTAACAGTTGCTAGAATTATCAACTAGCAGAACATCAGTATGCACAGGACCGTAAGGCCTATAGAACTTTCAAGACAGTGTACACCTGCAGAATAATCATCTCATTATCAGCTTAATGGCCCCTTACCATTTGTATACATCCTATCATTTTATCCACTCCTATCAACAACCATCTAAGCAAGGTATATTAATAAGAAATTGTAAACAAGCCTTGTATAAAAGGAGAAGAATGCATTAAAAGATGGCATTTAATAAGGTAATTAAATCCCTTACTCTTCCATGTTGGTTAGAACACTCCACACAGCTGACTTGGATGTTTCCATGCTTAGCACCAGGAATGATCTGCACACATTCAAAGTCACTTGCCAAAATAACAATATCACAGCCTGATCCATACGCCTAAAAGAGAAAAGTTTTACAGTATATAAGATATGTAACTTATGAATTATACCTTAGATTTTGTTGCCACCATAGAGTCTGACACATTTTTACAAAGATAGTTCATGTGAGAATATTTAGTTATCAATTTCCAAATAAGACATTAAAAGTCACATCATAAATAAATGCCACATAATAAAACAGGATGATGACACCCCATGAATTATCTTTCAACAACTAGTACTAACAAAGAAAGGATTTTTCTAGTTCTTCAACCCTACAGCCTAAGTCCCTGCAGGTCATAAATCTTCCTGTTCAGAGCTTCTCTCCAAAGCTCATCTTAGTGAGCCCTAAAGAATAAAACCTCCATCTGAAAATAATAAGGCATCAAAGGCTGCAACTGTGTTTCCAGGGTTCAAACCAGGCTTGACAAAGATCAAGAAAGAAATCAGATGAATTTTCCAACACAAATCCACATGGCTTAAAGAGCTAGTTAAATAGACATGAGCCCCCAAGGCAGAATTACATGCACTAAGGCAAAGACTAAACTTAAACTCATCAACTGCCTAAGAGTGAATCCATGATGCTGTCTGCCTCTCTCCTCCCCTTCAACCTTACAAGGTGTGAGGGAGAGAGGAAACCAGCCCAAAGTGGCTTCTCACACACACACACACACACACACACACACACACACACACACACACACACACAAATTAATTAATTTAATTTAAAAATAAACTGATTTATATAAAATGTTGACAAGTATAACTATATAGCCTGCAAAATAAAATAGAACACAAAATTAAGTTCCTGGAAAATTCCTTGTTCAACAAAACTATAACGAGTAAAACCAAATGTTTCTTCCTATTGCCACACTTCTTGATGTATGCTATTCCTGTTTTGCAACTTTGTGAATTTTATGAAGACATAAGGGGCAGAGGCAGAGCGTGAGGACACTTTTCCTTTTTCTCCCAAACTCAACTTGTGAGTAAATATTCAAAACAACCTAACAATCTAATTTTGAAGTGAAAAAGCCCCTTATATATACATGTGTGTATATACACCAAAAAAATGATTTATGAGGTGGTATTTTATCCCACAATTTCTACACCTTTAAGCAATATAGTCCTGTCCTACAAAACATAGATATCCAATAAATAAATAAATAAATAAATAAACAAACAAACAAACAAACACAAAACAGATATCCAACAGCCAGGACTGAATGTGATGACATCGAACTCCACGACCTGTGTCCTGATGAGATCCACACATGGCTGCTAATGAAAGAGAAAATGAAGATAAAGACCAGATAGGAAGACAAATACTACTTCTACTGGTTACTAAAACTTCCAACACTGCCAAAATCCTGCTGCAACTATTATAAACCATCTTCGACTCATGTATTAATAAATACCAAAAAGTTCACCAAAAAAAAAAAAAAAAAGAATGATTGGCAGGGGAAATATGGAAAAAAAATCACTTCTGGGAGGAAGTAACTACTTATATTCTTATAGACAAGGCAGATTTACTACACCAAGCACTCAAGAAAGCAAAACTGAAAGGGAATATTGAGCATAGGAGAAAGGAATGTTTGTATCACTCTAATGATCTTTAAAATTACATTATTAATCCTTACAAAAAAAAAAAAAGAAAAAAATGTATAACTATGAATGGTGATGGATGTTGACTAGACTTACTGTGGTGATCATTTCACAATGCATACAGATAGTGAATCATGCTTCACACCTGAAACTAATATAATGTTATATGTCAATTATACCTCAAAAGAAAAAATTTTATTAAAATTACAAAAATAATCCTACCTTTGAACAATATTTCGAATTTTCCAAAGTGCTTTATAGTATTATCTCAACAAAGTGAATTGATGAAAAGAGCATCAACTGACGAATGGATAAAGATGTGGTTTATGTACACAATGGAATACTACTTGGCAATGAGAAAGAATGAAATCTAGCATCTGCAGCAATGTGGATGGAACTGGAGGGTATTATGCTAAGTGAAGTAAGTCAGGCAGAGAAAGACACCATATGTTTTCACTCATATGTGGATCTTGAGAAACTTAACAGAAGACCATGGGGAAAGGGAAGGGGGGAAAAAAAGTTACAGAGGGAGAGAGGCAAACCATAAGAGACTCTTAAGGACTAAGAACAAACTAAGGGTTGATGGGGAAGGGGGAGAGGGGAAAGTGGGTGATGGGCATGGTGAGGGCACTTGTTGGGATGAGCACTGGGTGTTGTATGGAAACCAATTTGACAATAAATTATATTTTTAAAAAGTTATTTGTATTAAAAAATAAAGTAAAGTGGTTACTAGAATCTGAAAAAAAAGAAAAGAGCATAAACTTTAGTTTGAAATCATATATGCAGGGTTTTCAATTTGGGTTCGGCCATTCTAAGTGATCTTAAGTTAGAAGTAACAGTTACCTCTTGGGACAACTGTGAAAATTAAAGTAGAAAATCTATTTGCAGAATGCTTAGCACACATCATTCATTTAAGAAGAAAAAACAAACAAACAACAACAACAAAAAACAATGCATGAAGTCCCAAGCCTGTGCTAGGGACTGGAAATATACAACCACAAGACGTGGGAAGTCTAACGGGAAGATAACCAAGTGAATCACCAGTCACAACTAAATGACAAACTGCCATGACAGAGATACCACAAAATATCAGAAGACAAAAGGTACTCAATAAATGTTATGTTACTCCCCCTTTAATCTTTGCAACAAACCTGAAAGGAAGATATCATTATCATTGTATAAAGATTAAAATTCATCAATTTGCCCAAGATTATATGGTTAATAAGGGGAAGATGTTCCAACTCAAGTCCTTAAAATTTTTAGGCTATTTTCTCCTACATTACATGTCAACGATACTTAAAGTATTCCAGATAAATATTAGTATCCCTGCTTCTCTAAAGATGGGCCATTTCTAGCAACTGCTACTAGAGACAGATAGGCTTTTACTGATCAATCACCAAAAAGGATGTTTACTCTTCCCTAGATATTCAAAATGCCAGATCTTTTCCAGAGTACATGGACTATACTCCTTAGCTGTAGGGAATCTTGACATCTTTCTGATCCTGCAATATATGTTCTCAAACTTGGCTGCATCAAAATCAAAATTACCTAAGGAACCTATTAAACATACAGATTGTTTGGTCCCACCCCAGACTTACTAAATCAAAATCTTCATGGATAAAAGAATTTCACAATATCTACCAAAATTTTAAATATACTTTTTGATCAAACAACTCTTTAATTTACCCTACAAGCATACTTTTAAAAGTTTGCCAAAATATATGTAGAAGGATAGTCACTGCCTTACTATTTGTAACAGCAAAAACTGAAGATAATCATACTGTCCATCAGTAGAGGAGGTTAAATAAATTACTGACTATCCATATACTGGAACACTATGTAGCTACTAAAAGTTTAGACACCACAAGTCTAAAATGATCTCAAATTCCTCATCAAACTAATAATTCACATCAAAAGGGAGCAACTTGTGTCTAGTACTGGCTTCCTGGAACCCACAAGTAGGCATTACCTACGATTTTATATAATATCTATGATCATGGCGGGAGCAGAACCCCCCAAACTACTGCACACTAACAGTTTGCCAAAGTACAGAGGAAGCATATTCTTACTCTTTAGCTAAAGAGTCTAAAGCAGGGAAAAACAAGGGCCCCCAAATCAGTCAATACTGAATCACATACATTCTATAACTGAAATCTCACAAGATTTTAATGATTTACATAAGCATGTGTTTAGTATCTGTCAGGTTCCCACTACAGTGGAATGTCCATCAGAGCAAACATCCATGTCCTGTTTTACCATGTACTCCCAGCACTTCGCATTAGCAGCCCTCAATACATATACATATAGTGAATAAATGATTCAAATCTTCCCAATTTCTGGCTCTAGAAGTCTCAGCACATTAAAACCTAGTCAAAGAACATGAAGTTCAGACAGAACTGACCAACTTTACAATAGTACCTACACAAGGAAAGAAAGATTTTGATTTTCCAGCCTAACAGTATATGGATTTAGAAGACCTACCAGAAGGGAATCTACCAAAGCCCTCCTCAGTAATTTATCATTTACTGAATACTTTACTATGATATAAGGCCATCTGCTAGGTCTTTAGGAACAATGTATCTTCACAGACCACCTCTAAAGATGGAGAAATCCAAGCCCAGAAAGGTAAGTAGTTTGCCCAAGATCACAGAGTGAGGATTCGTTTGCTTTATAATAAAGCTCCTGCTCTTTCCCACTACTTCACCCCACCTCTACTCTATTAAGATGTCTTCCTAGTAATAGAAGGCCTACGTTCATCCTTGTAATCCCAAGTAATTTACCACAGCCCCTAGCACAAAGTACTTGGTAAAAACCAACAGCTAATAAGGTTTATACAAAACCTAGAATTACTTAAGAGATTCCCATTCTCTCAATTTTAGGGCAAAAGCAATTTTGTTTCCATTCTTCTTTTTCAGAATTCGGTCTTTAAGAGGAAGAATTTACAGTGCAGGAGGAAAAGAGGGTGCTCACTGGAACTACACACAATTACTAAAATGAACCCATGGAGTAAGGAGTGGGCTCTTTCACTAGGTAAAAGAAATATCATGGACTTGGCGGAGCATACACTATTCCATATTGGGACGTAAGTCACAGGATCGTTGCTGGAAAGCAGGAAAGGGGGCAGTAAGCCTTTTCTGCAGCAAACGGAATCCCTTAGCCAGGTTCTTCTTCCCTCGGGTTCTTGGCAGAGCCACTGCTGTGCCATAGCACTATACACCAGTTATAACAGTACCAACCTATAAAATGTTTTGTCTCAAAGTCAAGGATATGATTTGGCCCCAACACAGAGACAAATCCCAAGAAAAGAGAAAACATCTTAGAAAAACACACTTTCCCTCCATTCATGTGGGAGGATTTCTTTTATGGAAGAACTGAACTGCCCTGATGAGGATAAAGAATAACCAGCTGACAATCATGTCATATTAAGAGAGAATTCTGTAGCACAAGCCCTAACATCAAAGATATGCTTCAAATATATTAATCTTCACTTGCTTTAACCTTATCATTGGAAAACAAATCCATCCTTTTAGAAAAAAAAAAAAAACTAGTCTGTGCTTTGAGCGCTAAAACCAAGAGTTTTCAACCTGGATGTAAGTCATAGATGGTCTCAGGAGGTCTCTGAACTCCTGGAAATTATATTTAAAGTCATGTGAATGTGCTTTTTTTCTTGTACCCACAAGACAAACCCATTAGTTTGTCTAAAAGAATCTCTTCCTGGAGAGCCCAGGTGGCTTGGTCAGTTGGGCGTCTGACTCTTGATTTCAGCTCAGGTCACGATCTCACAATTCGTGGGCTCCCTGCTATCAGCGTGGACCCTGCTTGGGATTCTCACTTTCTCTCTCTCTCTCTGTCCCTCCCCCACTCCTGCTAGCTTACTCCCTCTCTCCAAATAAATAAAACTTTAAAAATGTTTTTAAAAAGAATCTCTTCCTTAACAAAGTGCAGAGTGTGTCATATAACCCCATAATAATTCTATGGAAGCTAAAACTTGAATATTTGTTATTACCAACATTTTTTTCTGTTTTTAGTCGTGATATCCAAAATTTCATTAGACAGGCACTGCCAATTAGTTGAGGCTGAAAAACAAAGTCACCTTCTTCTTTTACCTTATCTAATTTTCACTTGATGAAAAAAATTTAAATATCACCTTTGAAGTCATTAGGTACTCTGAATTAATCTATTATTATTATCATAATAAAGATATTGCTGCCTTCTCTAGAGGGTTAATGTCACTGTGAACAATTAAGTGTATCTGAATATACACAACACAATCATTGTCCTAACTTCAGTTTTATATATAATTGCCTTAACCACATTATTTTCAGAAAAGCAAACAAATACTTGTATCCCATACTGTTCTGATTTTTCAGATTTCCTTTAAGTCTTAGATAAAGTATAAAGAAATAAAAAGTTGTTTGTTTTTTTTTAAATCCTACACAGGGGCACCTGAGTGGCTCAGTTGAGCATCTGACTTCAGGTCATGATCTCACAGTTCGTGGGTTTGGGCCCCACGTCAGGCTCTGTGCTGACAGCTCGGAGCCTGGAGCCTGCTTCAGAGTCTGCGTCTCCCTCTTTCTGCCCTTCCCCTGTTCACGCTCTGTCTCTCTCTCTCAAAAATAAATAAACATTAAAAAAAAAATTTAAAGGAGTGCCTGGGTGGCTGAGTCGGTTGAGCATCCGACTTCGCCTCAGGTCATGATCTCACAGCTTATGAGCTCAAGCCCCACGTCGGGCTCTGTGCTGACAGCTCAGAGCCTGTAGCCTGCTTCTTTTTCTGTGTCTCCCTCTCTCTCTGCCCCTAACCCACTCGCATTCTGTCTCTGTCTTTCTCAAAAATAAACAAACATTAAAAAAAATTTTTTTTAAATCCTACACAAACATGTCTTTTCCTATGAGAACATAAAATACAAATAAATGAATTACACAGGTATTTTCTATGGAATACCTGGATGCTCTATCATCCTGGTAGTTACAGGGTCAAAGTTTAAGGTCGCTGAAAACTGTTGACATGTATCTAAATTTAAAAGAAGAAAAGCACTGGTGAACTAAGGTATTAAGCATGCTGAAAGGTTTATCTAATTTAACAAGGTATTGCGGTCTTACCAAGAGTATTACTGTTAAATTCCCACCTCTCCCTGAGAGTGAATTTTGACTCATGTTAAGTATGCTCACTCTTCTACAAATGAGGGTACTTGTTATTAAGAGCTAAAAAAAATAATTACAAGAATTATAAGAGGTACCATTTACTGAAAGCCTACTGGGTAACATACTATGTAATCTACATTCCTAGTCTCTTTTTCAAGACTGCAGTAATCCTAGAAGTTAGCTATTATTGACCCCACTTTAATATAAGGAAATGGAAGTTCATAGGATTTAATCAAATTCTTAAGTAGCAAGGTAAATATAAGGCTGAGAGGCAAATTCAGGTCTCTTTACATTGTTATATCCACTTCACTTATGACCATCATTTTGTTTTCTATTGCTCAAATTTTTGTTCTTACTGGTTTGTTAATTACATAAATTCATTTAAATTCTTCATTTCAGCTGTTCTAAAACAAAAAGCTAACGAGAAGACAGGGTTGTCTGACTTTGATCATTACTTGGTTGGGTCAAGTTATCTATAGACAAAGTCTTAAAAGGCCAGCCTTGACCTATGAAAAAATCTTATCAAGAAAACAAAGCACATATTAACCAAAATTTCCCAAGAAAATATCCTTTCCCTCTTCCTTTTAGTCACATAATTAAATAGCTAACTGCTTACGCTTCTCAGAATTAAAAATTAACTTCTAGGGGCACCTGGCTGGTTCAGTCAGTGGAGCATGCAACTCTTGATCTTGGGGTCATGAATTTGAGCCCCATGTTGGGCTCAGAGATTACTTTAAAAAAATTAACCTCTAAAACAAATAGATTTCCTTTTTGAATAGGATCATTATTAAGCTAGAGTTTTCATGTATCACTTACTCATAAAAGCCACCTGTAAGTTAAATAAACCATTTTAAATGTCTGATTTTAATGTTTTCAGCAACAAGATTTTCTTTTTTATAGAAAATGCAACACATGCTAATTTAAAAACTAAATCGGTGGGGAGCCTGGGTGGCTCAGATGGTTAAGTGTCTGACTTTTGGTTTTGGTTCAGGTCATGATCTTAGAGTTTGTAGGATGGAGCCCCACATCAGGCTCCACCCATGCTGACAGCACAGAGTCTGCTTGGGATTCTCTCTCTCCCTCTCCCACATTGGACACACTCTCTACCTCTTTCTTTCAAAATAAATAAACTAAAAATTAAAAACTGAATACAAAAATTAGTTCACCTTACCCTTGACCACTTAAGGAGTGATTACCTCACAGTTACCCGTGAACCCTTCCTGAAATGTTTAGTGTATATATATGTATAAACATTTTTTATATAAAGAGATTATGCTATACACAATTCTGCAACTTCTTTTCCACTTAATTAACAATTTGTCTTGAAGAACTTTCCTTATCACAGAAGGAATTATTTTATTCTTCTTAATAGTTGCATAATCTTCCATTTTGTGGCTTTGCCATAATTAATTTAGGTTGTTTCCAGTCTTTCACTACCATAAAACGTGCTTCAGTATAACACCTATGTATTTATGGTATTACACATATGTGTGCAAGTATACCCAAAGGATAAATTCTAAGACATAATTTACTGGGTAAGTGATTAAAATCAGTAAGTACTGCAAAATGCCCTCCAAAAACACTGTATTTCCCATAGGTATAAAAGTACCTGTTTCTCCACTTCCTCACTAACCCTGATAATCCAATCCAACAAAACCTAGCTTCTCCCTGTTGTCTTAATTTCTATTTTTATTAGGAGGAAAGTTGAGCATCTTTTCATATATTTATCAATCATTTATATTTCTTTCTCTGAAAACTGACTATTCCTGTTATTGGTCAATTTTTTTACTGTGTCTGTTCTGAATGACTTATAAGAGCTCTTTACAGATTAAGGAAATTCACCCTTTGTCTATATAGCTAATAAGATTTTTTTAAATGCCTGAACTAAAGATAGAGTAAGCAAAGGACAAATCATTATTTTTTAATTGAAATAGTGTATTTATATAATACACAATTTCAATTTGAAAAGTTATATATATAGATCACAGTAGGCCATGGACTAGTTTAAAGGCCCAATTTATGAAGTACCAGGAAAGTTTATAAATTTATGTATAAAAATATAGAGTTTTCAAAATGAAATTTAAGTCTACAAATAAGAGTACTTATCAGCAATACATTCAATCAGCCTCATATGCCTTTCTACAGGTTTCTACACCTAAAATCAAACCCTTAACCTTTATCAACTACTGCCTACCATCAGCACCCCCAAAATAGATAAGCTTCTTGCCAGTCAGATGTTAAGTCCATCATACAGTTAGAAAAGGGGGAAAGGGTAGTATTTGAACAAACAGCTCTTCTCTCCACATGACTAAGAACGGACTTTACTAATATGATTCAATCATTCTAACAGCCTAAAGTCCACTCAAGAATGCTGAATGAACAGAATAAATAAATGAGAAAGAAACTAAATAGTATGCAAAAAGCTAAGAGCACAAAAATTACCCCAAGTCAACGACAAGCGAAGCAATATCAGAAATAATATAATAATAACTGTATGTGTGGTAACCAAAGGTTTGTTACTTTTAGAAACAACACAGCTCACATCAGGATATGCAAAATTAACAGACTACTTATAAAAGTAGGAAAAAGCTAAGCTGCAAGTGGTATACTGAGTGAAACGTAAGACAAAACTTAGTAATATATAAAAACAGGGGTGCCTGGGTGGCTCAGTTGGTTAAGCGTCCAACTTTGGCTCAGGTCATTCTCTCATGGCTTGTGAGTTCTAGCCTGCATCGGGCTCTATGCGGACAGCTCAGAGCCTGGAGCCTGCTTCGGATTCTGTGTCTCCCTCTCTCTGCCCTCCCTCCCTTGCTCACGCGCTCGCTCTCTCTCAAAAATAAATAAATATTAAAACAAATTTTTAATAATATATAAAAACAAAAATCTATGGCTGAAAAAAATAAAAACGCAAGAAATACTACAAGTGGGAAAAAAAAGAAATATTACAGTGTTTGTGATTAAATAGTGAGACAAAATGATTGTTTTAATTTCTTTGTAACAACCCCAAACAAGCAACAGATCTGAAAGAACTTCCTTCAAGTAAAATTAAAAATTTAAATTAAAAAAAGAACAATCTTTAGGATTAGTCAAAAAGCAGCCAATTTTGATAATTTACTGACAAAATAGATGGAGCTACAACAAACTTCTAAATACTAAGCTAAAGAGAAACACAGATACCCACAGTACAAACTAAACTTATTTCTATAACCCTGAACACAGAACAAAACATGGGTTTTTTAAAATTTACTGATGCTCAATAATATCTGATAAGCAAAGGAGACCTTGAAAAGAGAAATATGCAATAATTAATTAATTTGTCCTAATTAAATATTACAAATACTGCTCTATCTCCGGCTTGCATGCATTCTCACTAAAAAGTAAGTGTGGAAGTAGAAATCAAAAATCATCTCTTCTAAATAACTATTTTATGTCAGTGCTGAGAATAAATCACTCAAAGTATTACTTACCAAAAATTTCTAAGGGAAATCACAGCAGTATTGGTAAAAGTAAGTCTCATGGACTGGCCAACATGCATAAAAACCTACCCAACTTTCAGCTTCAGATCTGTTCTCTAAAGCTTGAGATATATAACAATTTTGCCTCACAAAGAATAATGTAGTAAAATACTACTTTTTTAAATGGTTACTTCTAAAGAAACACAATATTTTTTTATATTTAATTATTACAAATACAGACAATAAGTGACTCAATATTTTGTTCCTTAATTTGTTAATAAATTTTACATTTCAAAGAACCTTAACAGTACATTATCTAATATGTACCAATATTAATACGTAATGTTTGACAACTTCCAATTTTGCAACTACTGGAAATTTCCAGATATTCGGTTAACCTAAATACTGATATTTTGAGGGAGATGGTCCTGACAGTGTTCCAAAAATCATTTCCCAAATAATTGATTAAAATATTAAATTATAATTAAACTCTCGATACAATACCATCAATATGATGGAAAGAACATATTCCTGAGAATCCAGAGGTATTAATACTAACTATAACAATCTCTCTGTAATATTTCCTTTATCAGTCAAATGAAAGATTGTGACTAGATCACTTCTGAGACTCCTTTCAATTTTTAAGCTGTAATTCTATGAGTACACAAATTTGCTTCAAAAAGTCCTGATAAAAAGATTAAATAATCCAGTGTGCACTATTTTACATAGAAACCCAGCTAAATGGTCTTTGTGTTGTAACTCTTTCCCCTACTCACAGCTGACAGGATGTGAGGACGGTCCAGACTAATGACCAGTAGCTATCAGCCAGATGAAAGAGATGGGCTAAGCCAGGCAAAGTCCACTCAGGAATTCAAACCATAAGACCCAGAGTTAGAAGGAAGAGCTAAGCAGACAAGTCATACATGTTCAGGGATAAGTCAGCAATTTGAAACTGAAACCACCAGTTTAAAAAGTAAATGGATCGGGTATCTAAAAACAAAAAACTCATGAAAAAAACAAGTACATAAAATCCCTAAGAGAAGGCAGTCTTGATTCTACCAGCTTTTTAGTTCCAATAACCCTGAAGCCCAATTGCACCTCCTAAGTTCTTTGTGTATCCTGAAATAAACCTAGCTTTTACTTCAGTTCCTCTGTCCCTTGTGCTAAAACCAATACTGATACAAAGATTGGGACTGCATAGAACAGGGCTTCAAAGAAAATGTGGAATTGGCTATGATTAGATTATAGAATTAGAGTAGAGAATGCAATGAGGAGGACAGACTGGAAAGCTAGCAAAACAGGATGTATACAAGAGATACAGTTACTAAAATAGTCATATGTGATTCTTTGGGACCTAGAATATGTCAGGCATACCTCCCTTTTTTATGCTTTGCTTACTGTACTTCATAGACACTGTGTTTTTACAAATTGAAGGCTTGTGGCAACCCTGCACAATATTTCAAACTTTTTCATGATTATATTTGGTATGTGACCTTTTATCAGTGATCTTTAATGTTATTATTGTAATTGTTTGGGAGTACCACAAACCATACCCATAGAAGACGGCACACTTAATAAACGTTGTATGTGTTCTGAATGCTCCACTGACCAGCCATTCCCCCCACCCCACTCCTTGAGCCTCCCTATTCCCTGAGACACAATATTTAAAAATAGGCCAATGAATAACCCTATGATGACCTCTAAGTGTTCAAATGAAAGAGTTGCATGTGTCTCCTTTTTTTTTTTTAACGTATTTATTTATTTATTCAGACAGAGCGAGTGAGTATGCAGCCAGGTGCACATGCACACAAGCAGGGGAGAGACAGAGAGAGAGGTGGGGAGAGAGAATCCAAGCAGGCTCCATGCTGTCAGCACAAAAGCTTGAGGCAGGGCTCAATCTCAGGAATGGTAAGATCACGACCTGAGCCAAAATCAAGAGTCAGATGCTTAACTGACTGAGCCACCCAGGGAGCCCTGCATGTCTCACTTAAAATCAAAAACTAGAAAAGATTAAGCTTAGTTTAAAAAAAAAAAAAAAAAAAAAAAAAAAAAAAGGCATGTCTAGAGTTAAGATAGTCCAAAATCTAGGCCTCTTGTGTCAAACAGCTGGCCAAGTTGTGAATGCAAAGGAAGAGTTCTTGAAGGAAACTACAAGCGCTTCTCCAGTGAACACCAGAAATGATAAGGAAGTGAAACAGCCTTACTGCTGACATAGAGAAAGTTTTAGTGGTCTAGACAGAAGATCAAACCAGCCATAACCTTCCCTTGAGCCAAAGCCTAATCGAAGGGAAGGTCCCTACTTTAATTCTATGAAAGTTGAGAAGCTTCAGAAGAAAAGTTTGAAGCTAGCAGAGGTTGAGTCATGAGGTTTAAGGAAAGAAGCCACCTCCATGACATAAAAGGCAAACCATGCAAGTAATGATGTAGAAGTTGCAGCAAATCATCCATAAGATCTAGCTAAAATAATTAATGAAGATGGCTATACCAAGCAACAAATTTTCAAAGTAGATAAAAGAGCCTTATGTTGGAAGAAGATGCCATCTAGGACTTTCATAGCTACAGAGGAGAAGTCAATGCCTGGCTTCAAGGGTTCAAAGGATAGGCTGACTCTCTTGTTAGGGGCTGATGTAGCTGGTGACTTAAGCTGAAGCCAATACTCAACTATTCTGAAAATCCTAGGGCCCTTAAAAATGATGCTCAATCTATGGGCATTGTATGTAAGCCAATTTGACAATAAATTATATTTCTAAAAAAATGATGTTCAATATACTTTGCCTCTGCTTTACCAATGGAACAACACAGTTTGGATGACAGCACATCTGCTTACAACATGGTTCACTGCACATTTTAAGCTCACTGTTGAGTCTTACTGCTCAGAAAAAAAAAGATTCCTTTCAAAATATTACTGCTCACTGTCAACACACCTGGTCATCCTGGAGCTGTGACAAAGAAGTACAATGAGATTGGTGTTATTTTCATGCCTTCTCCCACAACATCTATTCTGCAGCCCATGGGTCAAGGAGTAATTTCAACTTTCAAGTCCCATTATTTAAGAAATACATTTCAGTTCGGATGACCACTGGGTATTATATGTAAGTGATGAATCACTAAATTATATTCCTGTAATAAACATATTTTGATTTAAAAAAAAAAGAAAAATGCATTTCATAAGGCTACAACTACCATGGATAGTGACTCCTTTGACAGATCTGGGTCAAGTAAATTTAAAGCTTTCTAGGAAAGATTTTGTAAAATGTCTCAAAAGTTACTTTGTCTGATGTTTCCTCATGATTAGATTCTGAGGATTATCACAGAAACATCACAGTGTTCTTCTCATTGCATTTTTTCAAGAGGCACAATTGTCAATTTACCCCATTCCTGGCAGTTAACTTTGATCAGTTGATAAAGGTGGTGTCTGCCAGGTTTCTCCTCTATAAAATTATTTTTTCCTTTATAATTAATAAGTACCTTGTAGAAAGATATTTTGAGGCTATGTAAATAACTTGTGACTTATCAAAATTTACCCACTAGTTTTAGTATCTACCGGACATTTCTTGCCTAAAGTTACTACTAAGATGGTTGCCAAATGGCAATTATCTAATTCTGTCATTTCATTATTTGTTAGTTGGCTTTATGGGGCACCTGGGTGACTCAGTCAGTTGAATGTCCGACTTCGGCTCAGGTCATAACCTCGCCTTTGTGGGTTCAAGCCCTGCATCAGGCTCTGTACTGACAGCTCAGAGCCTGGAGCCTGCTTTAGATTCTGTGTATCCCTCTCTCCCTGCCCCTTCCCTGCTCATGCTCTGTCTCTCAAAAAAAAAAAAAAGAAAGAAAGAAAGAAAGAAAGAAAGAAAGAAAGAAAGAAAGTAAGTAAGTAAGTTATTAGCTGGCTTTCTTCTGTAAGGAAGAGTTTTCTTTATTTCTGTACTTATTTATATTAGTAAGGGTCATGGATTCTTACCTCATACAAAGGGTTATAATCTATTATTGTCACTTATCTCTATGCTCTAATTGTCCCTGATTGGGCGAATAGGAACTCTTTAAGTTATTAGAAATGGTAAATAAATTCAGTAAAATTACAGAACATAAAATTAATACCCAGAATTATCATAGTTCTGTTTCTATACACTAGGTAGTAGAAAGGGAAATTAAGGAAACAACCCCATTTACAAGTGTTCCAAAGACAATAAAATACCTAGGAATAATCTAACCAAGTTAAAAGACCTGTACTCTGAAAACTATAAAACACTGTTGAAAAAAATTGGAGATGACACAAATAAATAGAAATATACTCCATGCTCATGGATTAGAAGAATTAATATTGTTAAAATGTCTATACCACCCAAAGCAATCTACAGATTCAATGTAATCCCTATCAAAATATCAACTACATATTTCACAGAACTAGAATAATTCTAAAATGTATATGGAAAGACCCCAAATAGCCAAAACAATCTTGAAGAAGAAAAAATCTGGAAGTATCACAATCCCAGATTTCAAGATATACTACAAAGGTATAGTAATCAAAACAGTATGGTACTGGCACAAAAACAGGCACATAGATCAATGAAACAGAATAGGAAGCCCAAAAATAAACCCACACTTATATGCTCAATTAATCTACGACAAAGAAGGCAAGAATATACAATGGGGAAGACAGTCTCTTCAACAAATGGTATTTAGAAAATGGGACAACTAGATGCAAAAGAAGGAAACCAAGACCACTTTTTCACACAATACACAAAAATAAACTCAAAAGGGTTAAAGACCTAAATGTGATACCTGATACCATCAAAGCCTAGAAAAGAACATTAAGCAGTAATTTCTTTGACATCAGCCTTAGCAACTTTTTTTTAAGTTTATTTATTTTGTGAGAGACAGAGAGACAGTGTGAGTGGCTGAGGGGTACACAGAGGGGGAAAAATGGAGAGAATCCCAAGCAGGCTCCACACTGTCAGCACAGAGCCCAATGTGAGGCTTGAGCTCACAAAATTGTGAGATCATGTCCTGAGCAAAAATCAAGAGTCGGACACATAACCAACTGAGCCACCCAGGCGCCCCTGCCTTAGCAACATTTTAAAAAATCTCTCTCCTAAGGTAAGGGAAACAAAAACAAAAATAAACTATTGAACTACATCAAAATAAAAGGCTTATGCACAGCAAAGGAAACCGTCAACAAAACAAAAGGACAACCTGCTAAGTAAAAGATTTGCAAATGATATATCTGACAAGGTATTAATATCCAAAATATATAAAGAACTTATACAACTCAACAGCAATAAATTTTCTATATTCCTTCTAAAATCTTTATCATTCCGTATTTCATACCTACATCTGTAATCTGCCTGGAGTTCTTTTTTTTTTTTTTTTTTTTGTAAATGGGATGACACAGGGGCCAAGTTTTATTTCTTTCCTATATAGATAAGATGTCCCACAAAAAGATCAATCATTCTGTACTGCTCTACCATGTCATCCTTGACATAAATCAAACATGAATAAATGTGTGAGTCTGTTTCTGGTGTTCTGTTTTATTACTCTGATGTATTTGTTCTGAGGAGGCTACCACACCATCTTGATGTTCACGACTTTCAAGTCTTGAGCTGGACAAAGCAGTCCTCTCATTTGACTGTTCTTTAAGACTGCCTTATCTATTCCTGGCCCCAACTATTCCTGTAAAATTTAGAATCATTCTGTCAAATTCCACAGAATCCTCGTAAGATTTTGACTGGCAATATATCAAAGCTATGAATACATTTGGAAAGAATTGATAAATTTACAGTAATGAATCTTCCAGTCCATAAATATGGAATTTATCTCTCTAAAGTTTTACAAATTTTGACCATAGAAGTGTTCTACACGCATCATTAGACTTACTGCTAGGTCCCTGATATTTTTTAATGGCATGAAAAATAGTATCATAGTTCCAGTTCTAAATAGAACCACAATAAATTATGTCTCTCCCACTGAATGTAGCCATAAAACATGAACAGAATGCATGAAGCTGCTATTTGAGGACTCTGAAAAGTAAATGGTAGCAGGTGAACTACGAAAAAAGATCAAAATTTGAAGTCTACCATACCAGCACTGAGTTTAACTAAAGTTAGTACAAAACCAAGAAGCAAAAACAGAGAGCTCCAAGAGAAACCATTTATTTTTGGCTGAAGAAGTGGGAAAAATAGTCTTAGTTTTCAAAGAAAGGAATGGAGAATTCTCCATTTATCCTTTCCTTTCTCCATTTTCTCACATTCCAGCCCCCAAGCAATCCCACAGCTCCCATAAAAGGAGCTATGATTCCAAGAAAGTGAGGTGAACCCCCACTGCTTTTTTTCTTTCCCTATCGTACTGCTACTTGGCACTGAACACAGGTACACACCCAGGGAGTATAGTGCAGAGTAACTAAAGTCTCAACTCTGCAGCTAGGGAACCACAAAGGGGAGCCCTAGAAACCAGAAAGTGCTACGGAAACCACAGAAAAGGAAGAGCTCAGAACAACGATCCAATAAACTTTGTTTATAAACTCCTGGGCTCCATCCCAGGCTACACATGCATAGATCACACCTTAAAAAGAAGAGCAAAAACCTCTGAGAACTGAACTACAGGAAAGGCCACTGACCAGGTCCTTTACTGGCCACTAGGAGGAACATACACAGGATATATCTTACTGGGACTCAAAGGCTTTAAAAATGGAACTGACATTGAAACAACAACCCATAGAAGGCTGGTGTGAGAACTTCCAGCCTAAATCCAAACAAGTAGACTGTCTGCTAAAACAAAAATATCAGCATTCTCTGTAGGATTTACACAAGATCCAGAGTTTCATAATTTAATGTTTTTAAAAGTCCAGTTTACAGGGGTGCCTGGGTGGCTCAGTCAGTTGAGTGCCCCACTCTTGATTTCAGCTCAGGTCATGATCTCACAGTTTCATGGGTTTGAGCCCTGCATTGAGTTCTGCGCTGACCACATGTGCAGAGCCTACTTGGGAGTTCTCCTCTCCCTCTGCCCCCTCCAGCTCGCTGTCTCTGTCAAAATAAATAAATAAACTTTAAAAATAAGTAAAAGTCCAGGTTACAATCCAAAATTACTCAGCAATACAAAGAACTAAGAGAATCTCAACTCACAAGGTAAAGGAAAAAAACAATCAACACACCTAGATGTTAAAATTATCAAAAAAAAAAAAAAACATTAAAGTGGCTACAATAAAATGCTTGAAGAGGTACAGGTGAACACTCTCAAATCAGTAATCTAAGCTTCCATCTTAATCAATTAGAAAAGGAAAGCAAAACAAATTCAAAGCATGCTGAAGAAAGGAAATAATAAAGAGCAGAAATCAATGAAAATGACAAGAGAAAAATAATAGAAAATATGAATGAAATAAAAATCTGGTTCTTTGAGGGGGGCCTGACTGGCTCAGTCAGAAGAGCATGTGACTCTTGATCTTAGGGTTGTGAGCTCAAGCCCCACATGGGTGTAAAGATTACTAAATAAATAAACTTTTAAAAAATCTGGTTCTTTGAAAAAAAACAATAAAATGCATAAACCTCCAGGAAGACAAAGAAAAAGCGAGAAGAAACAAATTATGAATATGAGAAATAAAGGAAGGAATACCAGCACTAATCTTGCACACATTAAAGAGGTAATACTAAAACACTATAAACAATTCTATACACATAAATATGACAAAGAAATGGATCAAAAACGCTAATTCCTCTAAAACAAGAAACTACAAAAACTCACCCAAGATGAAATATATTACCTGAATAGTCCTTTAACTGTTAAAGAAATTTTAGTAGATTTAAAGAATAAATGACAACAACTCTACGTGACCCCTGACAGAAAATAGAAAATGAATACCTCCAAACTCATCTTATGAAATCAGCAGTACAATGATACCAAACCAAACAAAAACAATACAAGGGGGTGGGGGGTGGGGGAACTATAGATCAATATCTTTAATGAACAAAGATGCAAAAAGCCTCAATAAAATACTAGCAAACTGAATCTAGCCATAAAGAAAAAGGATAATATACAAGTAATACAAAGCTAATTCAATTCACAAAAATCAATGTAATCCACCATATGAACAGTCTAAAGAAGAAAAATCACATGATCATATTAATCAGTGAAGGAAAAACATATGACAATATTCAAGATCCCTTCATGATAAAAATTTCCAGCAAAAATGGAATAGAAGGAAATTTGCTCCATCTTATAGGACATTACAAAAACAAATAAAACCTAGTACTAGTCAGTGCAGTAACTGCAATAAAGCAAATTAGACATGACTGAAATAGGATTAGCAAATGGATTAGAAGAAACCATCCAGAATGCCGCAAAGAAGGATAAAAAAGAAAACAGAAGAGAAAGGATATTAGATATAGAAATAAAGTGATTAGGCCCAATATATGTTTGATATATTACTCTCATAAGGTCAATGGGGAAGAGGCAATTTTTAAACAGATATTACCTGAAATTTTTCCAGATTTGATAAAATACATCAATTCACAATTCAAAAATCTCAAAAGTCGCAAACAGGATTGACACATTCACAAGATTTTACTATGACACAACATAGTAAAACTTCAGAAAGACAAAAAAATCTAAAAGAAGCTAGAGGAAAAATACAACTTTTAAAGAAGCAGTAGGCTGGTAGCCGACTTCTCATCAGAAACATCAGAGGCCAGAAGACAAAGGACTGACATCTTTACGGTGCTGAAAAGAAAATACTGTCATTCTCTACCTAGCAAAAATACCTTCCAAGAATGAAACAAAATGAAGACATGTTCATGCAAACAAAAGATGACATTACAACACCAACAGATCCACACCAAAGGAAATTCTATAGAAGCCTCTCCAGGAAGAAAGAAAATGATCCCAAATGGAATGTGAAAGACACAGGAGGGAATAAAGAATAAAGTGATAATAAATACATAGGTAAATGTAAATAAGCACCAACTATGTCAAATAATAATAAGATCTTACAGGATTTATAAACATGAAGACTTACCACTGAAGGAGAGATCATAAGCAGGAAAAGAATAAAAATGTTATAAAGGGTCCCTGTATTGCCTGAAGGACTGTCATGCCTGAGCAGACTTTGGCAAGTTAAATGGCAATTTAAGAATACAAGTTGTAATTTCTAGGATAGAAGCAGAGTATACAACTTTAGGACTACTACAGGGAAAAAAAGGAATGAAAACAAAATCATTTCAAAAGAGGGAAGGAAGGAGAAAAAGGGGTGCTAAGAGCAAAGGGGACAAATATGAGATGGTAAAGTTAAACATGAATATGTCAGTAATAACGTTAAATATAAGTGAATTAAAAGTTCGGGGGTGCCTGGGTGGCTCAGTCGGTTAAACGTCTGACTTTGGCTCAGGTCATGATCTCATGGTTCATGGGCTCGAGTCCCGTGTCAGACTCTGTGCTGACAGCTCAGAAGCTGGAGCCTGCTTCAGATTCTGTGTCTCCCTCTCTCTCTCTGTCCCTCCCCTGAGCATGCTCTTTCTCTCTTTCAAAAATAAATAAGCATTAGAAAAATTTTAAGTTCTAGTTAACACAAAAAATTAAATCCAAGTATAGGATATTTAGAAGACACAATTCTGAAATGCAACTACACAGAAAAATTCAAAGTAAACCAACTGAGCCACCCAGGTGCCCTTCCCCGGTTTTTCTTAAAGTCACAGGATGAAGACATCATGACTTAGTACAAATTAAATTAAATCCTGAGAAGCCTGACTTTCTAGAGAAAGTGGCCCTAAAGGAATGTCTTCACTGATAATCTAAGAAGGTATTATTTATAGTTTTCAAATCATTCCACCAACTTATGTACTTAGTGTTTAAAGGAGTCTCCCTCTATGCACTGGCCCTTTTATACCTACTGACTTCTCTATCAGAGGGATAGGAGATAAACATCTTATTTTGCAGGCACTTAGAATGGGAGGAGAGGAGAGCATTAAACAAGCCCTTAGCAATCATGAAATGAGAAGTTTTGAGAAGAAAAAGCACAGGCAATTGGGTTCACATATATGCATCAAGTCCCAGGGTAACAATGAGCTATATCTAAGAGAAAGAAAATACAGTCATACCACCTGTGTAAGTTGCACCTGCTTCCTCAATAACAGGTTCTATATCCTGTTACATAATGAATTAGGGTTTCAGAGCAAAAATGTAATACAAAAGGATTCTACAAAGTCAAAAAGACTGAAAACACTAACATTTCTATTAAAATATTTGACTTCCAAACTTTCTTTAAAAAATAACCCACAAGCTTGAAAAGACTTATTAAATGTGAATTACAGATATTTTCTATCATTATCCCCTTTTAAATACTGCTTTGCTTTCTGTCATAGAAGGAAATTAAATTGGTCAGGCATGACTTGTTTTTCCACTGTGCCACTGCGGTTGTAACCCAACACCCTGTGCTCTTTTTGATAATTAAATACTGAGACTTTGATTTGTTCTAAAAACTTCCCAAGACCCAAGGTAAGGTACTGATTGTAATTTCAAAAGTCATCTTTTAAATACCTCAAATCCTAAGAACATAAAGTAGAGAAGTAAGTATATCTACAGGGTCGAAAACCTGAATACAATCACATTGGCCCCATCTCCCACTTCATATTGCACTGTGACAGTCCGGGGCAACTATTATCTACCATCCACTGAGGGTACAATCATAAACAAGAGCCATCTTCTCCACTGTGAGCCCAAAGAAGACACACGATTTCATAAACACTCTGCGTAGCTTATTCCTTGAGCCAGAAAGGACGTCCCTAACTGTAAAGTCAGACCAACTGTCTTATAAGTGGAGAGGCAATATACAAGAGACTATAACTTCACCACAACTGCATTACAGTTCTGGTCCATTTTCCCTTTCGCCTCTTACAAATGTCTAAAGAAGTCCATACAATGCTCATTCAGGGTCTGAATACTTAAAAAGAACCTAATTTAAGAACCTCATTTTACAGATGAAAACCCTAAAAAAAAGTTTCAATACTTTATCCAAGGTCACTTAAGTTGTTGGTCTCTGACCACTCATTTCTAAGGGGGCATTATTTGGGACTTGTACCACAGTTTCTGGGTAGCTGCTAAGAGTCTCCCTGCTATAAGCAGGAAGGCTAACTAACAATCTACACAGGGACATAAGTAAGAACTTATATAACCTCCTATCTACCTACAGGTTCACACCAAACACATGCCCACAAAAAACTCTGAAAGGTATCAATGTACATAAACAAGAAGCTACTCTGCAGGAATAAACCAGCTGTCTTTTCTTGGAAAACAACTCCACTCTAAATTCTTGACTGCTGTCTTTCCCTTTACTATCAGCACAGGCTGTCAATAGCTGTAAAAGTTGTTATAGACACTGATAACCCACCAGCTAAAAAAGCACTCTTCTGTCCAACTTCCCCACTCTCCTGGCCAAATGTGATCTCTTATTCTTCAATTCCCACAAGAATATAAGTGCCTCACAACACCACACAGCCAGCCAGCTGTGGTTAAGTACATGTCTTAACTCTAAGTAGATAGCAGGTTCCCATACTTCTTCAATAAACTCCCCGAAATCACTACTATGCGTTTTTGTTCTCTTGATGTTGCTGTTGCTGTTAATCTCCAGAGAGCCTCATAGACCTATGTGCTCAACAAACATTTGCTAAATGGATATAAACAGGCTGATCATTTTCCAAATTTGGTGTTGACATAATTCTAGGACTGGAATGTTATTATACCACAGTAGAATTAAAATATATCTAAATGCCAGGGGGGGAAAGGTCATATAACAGTAACTTCTAAAGTTTAAATGAATGTTTTTGCATTCATTACTAACTTTCTGGTGGTACTTGAAAAAAACAAAAAAACAAAAGCTAAAAATCTATAGGTAACATTTGCTAATTATATTTTTCAACATTCTGAGGGTGTTTTCTTATTTACTGAGGTAGTCTTGTGGAGGCTTTTTTAATTGTTTTGTGAAGGAATAGTCACCCAATAATTTACCTGTTATATCACACCATTCCTTGGCTTTTGTTGTTCTTGCCATTCAAAAAGGCCTAATACCTTTCTGTCTTTACAACTGTCAATCTTAACATGAAATCTTTTATCTTCCCAACTATATGTGATCTCTTTCATCTGCCTTACATTATAATTATGTATATCATTTTTAATCTCTACCAGTATATGACCCTGGTAGGGAGTGAAAATGACTAATTTTTTTAAACTTTGATTAGTGTGTTGAATTCATATCAGACTGGAGTAACATCAACTGTCCCTATATAACTGAAAATACAGTCTGTACCCCTTAAGGCCAAAATGTGAAAAAAAGTTAAACTGTATTAATAATCATGTACCATCATTATTTTAATTGATATCTTAATGCTTACAGAAAAAATTTTAAAAACCTAAAGACTATTTTTCAGGAAAGCAATAAAAACATAATTAAGGAAAATTAACACTATCTGTTACATTAAGCTCTAAAACATTCACTTATAAGAAGGTAGCTGGGAATGTCTCACTGACCAAATACAGACAACAAAGCTCATACATGGCAAAATCATCTCCTTGGACTAGCTGGTACCTGATTTACTACAGGATAACAGTATTTCCAGAACTTAGATCTTGAATGATCAAAAGATAATATATACAACCACACTTATGAAATCATAATTGCTTTTAAAAACCACTAACTGCCCAAACACAAGTGAAAAACCATCCTAGCACATGTTAGCACTACAGATACACACATCACTGGGACTGTCCACTACAAACTGCACCACCATGACAACATAGCACAGATTGGGCCATGGTGACATGAGCAGTCATTCACAACCCAGTTGATCACACCACCCACTACCCACCACGCACAGTGCAATATATATAACACACTGTTTTTCAACTACAATGTTACGAACACTTCAAAATTCTTTTAGAACAATTCTTTTTTAAAGACTTGTAGTTTGTAAACTCTGAAATAAATGATCTACTCTATTTTGAAAAGATCCTCAGGTTATCATCAAAGATATCATTAGTTAAAACCCACTGTCTACTTGCAAGACAGTCTTTCTTTCCACATTGGCCACGTTTGTGCCTTTCAAACATACACATACCCTTCAAAGCAAGTACTCTGATAGGAAAGAAACATACTACAGAGAAAATCCTTCCAGATGAGAAGTCACAGGACCTCCATTCCAGTCCTGGCCAGTCCCCTTTTTAGTCATCTGACCCAGAACTAAAGTTTTTCATCTGACTGTTATACAAAGCAAATGGCACACTCTATGTAAAAGAGCTTTACTCTTGTTTTTTTATTGTTTATTTTTACTATACTAATGTAGGCATTCAGTTGATTGTTAGTTGATTCTAGAGTACGTGAAAACAGCTTGTTCTCAATTTTTTTTAGGCAAATCTGTTCTTCTTAGAGTCCAAAAGGTCATTTGTACTTCATGATGAAATTATAACCGGATCAGTTCATTCAAAACTAAGATATTAAAATGATATGGTGTGCAGCATGTGTCTGTAAATGCCAAAGTGCCAAAATAATCAGACTCCTAGGCAGGCTCCTAGGCTTACTCCTAGAAGTAAATTTTGAGTTATATTTAGGAAAATAAAAAGGGTTCTTGTATTGCAACATAAAAACGCAGGGCAGAGTAAGAAGATTAGTAGGTCTACAGCAGAGGGGCCAAGGTGAGGAGTACATATAATCAAAAATAAAGTCAAAGATGACAAAAGAATATCTGACAAGTTGAAATCTCATAACACATCTAACAGGAACTCTTAATATTCTTGAGCCAAAAATGATATGGTGAAATGGTATTTGAAGAAAATTATCCCAGCAGCTGTGTGGAGGATGAACTTATCAGAGAGGAGTGTCAGGAAAACCAGTTTACAAGTGTTTATTTTAAGTAATACAATTTAAGTACTACAATAAGATGGTAACTAAGAAGATGAAAAGGGATAAATCTGATAGACACTGTAAGGAGTCAGCCACCCTTGGTGACAGGTTGAATTAGGGAGGTGGTAAAAGACTTGAAAATGATCTCAAGGTCCTGGTCATGGGTGGCCTACATCATAACCACACCTGTGCAATGCTGACAGTTCTTGCACTGGCTTTTCCAGACGGCATCTGAACCTCTTTAGCTCTTTTCACTGTTCCCACAGAGACACTGCTCCACTTAGGTGGAAACAGAAAACTACCACCACCATGATAGTGTGGAAATACCCTATAATCCAAGGCTCCAGATTTCTCGATGAAGGAAGCCTACTCTTCTAAGGCTAGGGAACTTTCTCCCCACCTACAGAACTGGGGAGAGGGGAATTTCCTCTCTCGATGCCCCAAACTGTCTCTATACACTTGAAGTCCAGCTCAATTCTACACAGATTTTTAGATACAAAACACAGATGACACCACTGATAGGTCATGTGTAACAAAATAAGTCAGCCAAATTATATCCATAAAGGTTCATTCTAAACTGAAACAAAGCAAAGTTGATTACATTTAAAAATTAAAATGGCCAAAAGGCAATCTTATGGGGTTATTTTTAATGTATCGTAACAATAGATAAATTCTGTTCCAGAATGCACTGTGCTACATAATGATTCTGCAGTTTTGCTGGAGCTTTTCTTATTTCTGCAGCTTTAAACACATGCTATTGGAAAGCAGACATCAAAGTGTTTTCCTTGTGTAAAAAACATACCATTAAGCTATTTCCAATTTTATCAAGCACAAGTTATCAATAACAATGTGTATTTGATCAAGATCTTATGACTACAGTGTCTTCAAAGAAGGATCCTGAATAAATTTAATAAAGAAAAGGAACTTGTTTTGATCCCTGGGAGTCTGTCTATGGGTAAAAAGAGGTTCTAGGGCTTAGTCAGAATTAGCTGTAATAACAACATCCATTCTCCAAAAGGACTGATGGTCCAAGCTCATTGAGAAAACATGTCTTTTCCATCGAGATATTAAAGATGTTCGAATACATTATTGTTTACACACACTTTACCCGCACAAACAAAAAAAACAGTTATAAAATTTTCTCATTGCCTTAGTTTAAAAACAAATAAACCAGCCTACCTTGCAAACGGATTATATATTACCTAGGAAGGTTACCAAACTGATCTCGTGATAAAAAGCTCTCCAAGCCACTGTCACTCTAACCCTTCCATTTAGATTTTTTTCGGGGGCAAAGAATGAAATGCCCTATTTCCTTGTTCGAATTAAGATTCTGCATATCAGGAGATACAGAAGATCAGGTCGTATCAGGTTTAAAGCCACAGGCGGGCAAGGGGAGCCAGGTGCAGCATCGCCTTCATGCTCCGAGACAAGACCAAGTCTTCGCCTCCACGCCGAGAGCAGGTGCGAAAAGGACACTCTGGGGTTTCAGCTACTGCAACCATCTTCCTCCACCGCAGACCCGGGGCCGCCCTAGGAGAGGAACCTTCTAGTCCAGTCACCCCTGGGGGCCCGTCTGCTGAGGGCAGACGGCGCGGTGGATTCCTAATCCTTTCCCCTGACGGGTAATTTCCTACACCAGCCCAGGGATTCACAGTCCCACGCCCGCCCCCCGAAATTGGGCTGCAAAGGGCGCGCAACTGGGGCCCACCACCACCTCACAGCCTCCCCTGGGAGGCGTGGGCCGGGACAGGGGCTCTCAACCCCCGGTCTCTCCCTCTCGAGTACCCGGACGCCGCTCACCGTGAAGGGGACATCCCCGACGCTGCCCACAGAGTAGCAGTTGTCTCCAGGGTTGACAGCCCCGGTGAGGACCTGATGCAGATGCATCTCCGAAGCCTGGGCTGCCAAGGGATTGCGCGAGAGGAGCGACGAGCCACGCGCCCGGCTGCGAGAGCGCTTCCCCCTCCGCCTCCCTGGGGACCCACCCGGCGGCGGCTCCGGCTTAACGCCTCGCCCCCCTCTTGCCTTCCCCCTTCTTCGTCCCTGCCATGGGAGCTCCTCGACCGCTGCCGCCGCCCGGATCGCCGCTCGGCTGCGGAAATGCCCGGATGCTCCCACTGCCTGCTGCACCGGCGCACAAATGCGGGAGGAGCGCAAGGGTGCGTGTACGGCGGGGGCGGGGGCGGGAGTGGAGGGGGGGGGTGGTGCCGAGGTAGCGCGTGAGCCGGGAGCGTGCCGGAAAGGACGCTCCGCCCGAGAGAGAAGGGCGGTGCGCGCGCCCACCCCCAAGGGAGCCACAGTAGAGTGGGAGGGCAAACCCCTCCTCCCGCTGCTAGGCTTTTAGCTCAGTCCCGCTCCCCGCCGCGCATTTGCGCGTGCGCGCGCAGTGGTTTCCAGGGCAATTGCGCGCGCCGCGTGGACCCTTGTCCCGGGATTGCGCGCGCAGACCTGCGGGAGTTCCCTCGGAGCCTCCCGGCTGCGGCCAGTGGGGGCGGGGCGGAGCAGAGGCCGCTCAGGGCCACGCAGCAGTTCTCTGGGGACACGCCTCTGTGTTTAATCCACTCCCTGGTACACTGTGTGATGGTCTGGGCAATTGACCTCAGGAGGACGCCTGTCACCGGGAAATTCCACCTCGGAAAATCTTAGATCCTGTAGGGCTTTTTTACACTTAAGTACGTAAGGTATTTAATTTTACATAAACAATAAAGGCATCTTGCAACTTATTGGAGAAGCCGTACTCTCCTGACAGCAAATTATTTTGCTCCCACCTTTTGTCACGGATGTTCTAGATAGCGAAAGGGCCCCCTAGAGACAGGTGAATCCTCTAGACTCTTTTTCGTGCGTGCTGTCATGGATTCACAGAATCACCTGATTTTTCCACTGTATGCTAAACTTTGGGTGGTTGATACAGGAATCAGATCCCTGCTCCAGGTAAATTCATCACCAATTTTTGAACCTATACTGTGTAAAGGTATGGGCAAGGGAATAGAAGGGATTCCAAGACACAACTATCTAAAAAGGCAGAATGCCCAAAGTGTTGGGATTGAGACACAATAGTTTATGGACCACTGAAAAGGAAGAATACTTCTGACTAAGGGGATGAACGAGTAAAGTGTTACAGAGACAGTGACGTAAACTCTGGGTAGAATTTTGGCAGGTTGGAATGGACGAGAAACTGCATTCAAATAGAGAAAATAGCGTGATCTAGAGGTATAAAATGACAGGATGTATTAGAGAACAAAGATTAATGTTTGGGGCAGATGATATATAGAGTGGGGAAAGGAAATGATACTTAGCAACATAAGGGTATCCAAGAGGTAGCTTGTGGCCTGCCTGAACAAGGACGTCTTGAATGCTCCCTTAAGAAAAGTTTAGATTTCATTCTGAATGCAGTGGGGACTCCATCAAATGTTTCTGCGCAGAAATTTCTACAGTCAGAGCTGCTTTAGGAAGATGACTTTGTAGCACTGTGAAAAATAATTAGAAGTGGGGTGGGGGATAGGAGAGGGGTGTGAAGATAGGAGGCAAAGGCCTGGCAGAGATTGGTAGTGTGTTTCCTGGAAAAGAGAAGGAGGAGTCAAAGATAGTTCCCAGCAACCTAGGGCATTTCCCTTTTATTTTTCATTTAGTGGCATAACTTCCTCCAGTCACCCAGACTAGAAACCACAGAGCCACTTTGGGCTCCTCCTGCTCCTGCCCATACCTAAGGGTCCCATGCCGAGGTCCCTAATTCATGACCCTGGGCATTCCCCACTGCTATTTACTTTCATTTCTGACCTCATCTTTTCTCATTCAATTGCCATAATGGCTTCCTAACTAGTTTGACTGCCTTCCATTTCTTTGCTCTCCAACACAATGCAGCCAGAGAAACCTTTTTAAAGGAAAAAATTCCTCCACTTAAAATCTCCACCCCTTGCTGGTTAAAGTCTAACCTCCTTAGTTTGGCTGACAAACCCATTCATTCTGGCTTCTGTGGAATCTTCCTGTTTTATCTCAGGATATTCCTTCACATCCACTATTCTCCAGCTCCACTGAGCTATTTGCTGTTTTCAGAGCATACTATGTTCTTTTATGCTTGTCTTGGTTCATGCTCTTTGCTTTGTCTGGAATGCCCTTCCTCTTATTGACCCTATAAACCACAGTTTAGTTTAAAAGTCACCTATTAGGGGCACCTGGGTGGCTCACTCAGTCTGTTAAGCACCCGACTTTAGCTCAGGTCATGATCTTGTGGTTCACGCCCCACAAGTTCAAGCCCCGAATCGTTGGGTTCTGGGCTGAACGCTCAGAGCCTGGAGCCTGCTTCAGATTCTGTGTCTCCCTCTCTTTCTCTGCCCCTCCCTCGCTCATACCGTGTCTCTCTCTCAAAAATAAATAAAACATTTTTAAAAAATTTTAAAAAGTCACCTATTCAGTAAAGCCTTCCTTATCCCCCCCCCCCAATACTTTAGGCTTCCTCCTCTTGAAGCACACATATATATCACTTATTGTTTTGTGTCCATTTCTTCAACTAGAGTCTTAGATATTTTATGTCAGGATCAATTGATCTTATTTTCTCTGTTTCCCAGCACCTGAATCATAGCACAGCTGATCCTTGAGCAATGCAGGGGTTAGGGGAGTCAACCCCCAGTGCAGTAAAAAATCCACATATTACTTTTGACTCTCCCCAAACTTTACTAATAGACTACTATTGACAGGAAGCCTTACAGATAACAAAAAAAGTTTATTAACACATATTTTGTATGTTATATGCATTACAATAAAGTAAGCTAGAGAAAAAAAGGTGTTTTTAAGAAAATCGTAAGGAGAAATACATCTACTATACTGAACTGTATCAAAAAAATTCTGTGTATAAGTGGACCTGCACATTTCAAACCCATTGTTTAAGGGTCAACTCTACTTTATTTGCTGAAAGTCAAGATTTGAATAAGAGCACCGAGTCTTGCAAGAAAAATTTAATAGGTAGATAAGTACCTTTCATTGTACACATATTTATTTGTGTTTATGAAAGTGTTTAAAATATTTTACAGTAGTTTTGTGGAGGAAAGTACTACATATATAGTGTAGTGTAGTATACTAAGTTCTAGGGAATCACAGATTTTGTATATTTAATTATATACCACAAACATGAATAAAGGAACTAAGTCACATAGCTAAAAAAAAATGGTGAAAATATAGTAGACAACAAAACACACACAAAAATATTCATTTAATGAAGACCAACGTTATACTTGAAGTATCATGAAGGCAAAAACTGGTGCTATGTCTTAGTACTAGCAACTGAAAAGTATGCCACAGTATCAAATAAATTTGAGAGAATTCTTATATATATATGTGTGTGCATATATGTGTATATATGTCTTATATGTGTGTGTGTGTGTGTGTGTATATATACATATATATATATGTAGCACATATCAGTATATATTGGTATAAAGCAAGCAGGGTTAAATAAAACAAATTTAAATAAATTTTTATAAGAAGGTTTAATACATATAGACAAACATTTCAGTAAAAACCAGAACAAAACATACAGTAAAATAATAAATTTGAAGAAATTTCAACATCATGCTCATACTTAGGGTTAAGGCAAGTATTTTATTAAATAATAATGCACTTTGACTAGCAGGGAAAAATTCAATATGTGTTACAGAGGCTAGTATTTTAGTGAATAATACCTGCATAACAAGAAATGAACATTGTGAAGATTTTGATCTTCACCCGCAGAGAATCAGAGAAATATTTTCAAAGCTTTAAAGCCATTGCTATTACTAGATTCTAGAAGAATCTCTTAATCTTCAACTTTCACTGCATAGAAACTGAGTCAAAACCATCATCAAACAATAAACTATGCTGATATTGTCAAGAACATTACTAACTCCATATTATTTAAACCATTTCACAATTGGCTCTTGTTTTACAGCATTCCGTGAAGTTTTGACCCATTGCACAGTTGTAAAACTGTAAACCTCTTCCTTCTTCCTTTTGGTATCAACTCAAAATCTGAAGCCTGCGTCTACTTGTTCCTCTCTACCCTCTTGAATCCTTTAAATGACTTCTTGATAGCAACATTTCAGGGATGCAACTGACTAAGTCTCCTGGAATTACACCCAAACCTTTTGTTGTCCAATCCAACCAACCAAAACTCCTTCCAGGCAAGTTTCCTTAGTAGCCCACCCACCACATTTTAATTGCCCACAATTCATTTCTTCTTCATTCATCTAACCTTTTGCATAGACCTAAAAATAAAGTGGGGATACTTTCTTCTGATCTGGAAATGGCTTTCTTTTAAAAATTAGAAAAAGTATCAGTTTAAAAGTATCAATTTTGTGTCATTAACAGAACCTGCCAAAACAACTGTAAGGTATAATTTCTCATGTCCGCAAGTTTTAATGATAAGAAATGTTGTACCTCTGGGACTGGGTTTAATGGAACACCGGATGTCAGAGGGACTTAGTTTCCCAGCAGTAATCACATACTCATGTGTACTAGATATCTATTACTGTGTAATAAATTATCCCCAAAGTTAGTGGCTAACTTCAACAATAGACATACAGTTTCTGCACATCAAGAATTCAGTAGTGGCTTAGTTGGGAGGTTCTAGTACAGAGTCTCTCAAAATGTCAGCTAGACACTTAAAAAGGAGCTAGACACAGGGATGCCTGTGTCTCAGTTGGTTAAATATCTGGCTCTTGGTTCAGGTCACGATCTCATGGTTTTGTGAGTTCAAGCCCTGAATGGGGCTCTGTGCTAACAGTGCAGAGCCTACTTGGGATTCTTGGTCGTCCTCTCTCTCTGCCCCTCCTCTGCTCACAGAGAGTCTGTCTCTCTCAAAATAAATAAACTTAAAAAAAATTTTTAATAAAAAAAAAAAGCTAGACATAAAGACCACATATTTCATGATTCCATTTAGATTGGGTTTTCTGAAAAGACAAATATATAGACACAGAAAATACATTAGTGGATGCCTGGGGCTGGTAGAGGAGAGGGAAGTAACTGCTAATGGGCATGGGGTTTATTTTGGCATGATGGAAATATTCTAAATTTAGATTGTGGTCATAATTGCACAAGTCTATACATTTACTAGAAATCATTGAATTTTACACTTAAGATTACTGAATGTTATGGTAAATAATCTATAACCTCAATAAACCTATCTTTAAAAGGAGTGTCAGCCCGAACTACAGTCATCTGGAGGCTTGACTGAGACTAAAAAAAAGACTTTCCAAGATGACACACTGTCGTGGCTGGCAAGATGATACTAGTGGCCTCAGTTCCTCACTGTGTCCTCTCAGGGCTGCATGAGTGTACTCAAGACCTAGCAGTTGGCTTCCCAAGAGCAAGTGATCCAAGGGAGAGATCAAGGTAGAAACTGCAATATCTTTTATAACCTAGCCTCAGAAGTCACATACCACCTCTTCCACCACATTCTACCAGATACACAGGCTAGCCATGATTTATGGAGAATATTTCCCAAGAGAGTGAATACTAGGAAATGGGAATCACTGGGGGCCTTCTTGCAGGGTAACTGCCACACCACACAACTCAGGGATTTTATCTTCAAGTATCAAGAGGCATCATTTTTGTCAATCTTATTCCTATCTACAGAGGTAAATGAATTTCTACTCACAAATATAGGTGCTATAATGTTGATCTTTGATATATCTGTGATTATCTGTTCTTTACTGGTGAACTATCTATATGTTTTAAATATTGAGTTTTAATATTGAGTTTAGTATTGAGTTTCCCAAGTGAGTAATTTGTTTCAGGGATCTAATACCCATATGTTTATTTATTTATTCATTTGTTTTAATTTTTACATTCTACATATGAGTGAGATCATATTGTATAAGTCTGATTCTGCTTTCCATTTCTTTTTTAAAATTTTTTTTAACTTTTTTTTTTTTTTTTGAGAGAGACAGAGACAGAGACAGAGCATGAGCTGGGGAGGGGCAGAGAGAGAGGAAGACACAGAATCTGAAGCAGGTTCCAGGCTCTGACCTGTCAGCACAGAGCCCAACGTGGGGCTCAAACCCACGAACAGTAAGATCATGACCTGAGCTGAAGTCGGACGCTTAACCAACTGAGTCACCCAGGTGCCCCATCTACTTTCTATTTCTAATACCCATGTTTCTAAATGTTTCTTCTAGTTGTAGAGACCTTATAGTTTTCTTAGAGATGTCTAACACTTTAAGCTGCTATTTTCTTCAGTTGATGGTAATGAACACCCTGACTCCCTATTACTAATTCATTTTGCGAAGTCTATTATACAGCCTGAAATTGATGTAATAGCAATGCCTTCATTGTTTTTGAGTCACAAGATGTAGTGGTAACGTATTTTAATCTAAAATATAGAGGGAATGATCCTATTTCAGTTATCTATTACTGTGTAACAAACTACTCTGAAACTTAGTGGTTTAAAACAACAATGATTTATCATTTCTTACACTCTATGGATCAGGCAAAGAGTTCTGCTGGTTTCACTTGGGCTCACTCATGGATTTGCATTCAGCTGGAGGCATCACCTGGGATAGAAGGTCCAAGATGGCTTCATGGCTGAGAGTTGATGCTAGTTGTTAGCTGGGGTGCCTTGTTTTCCCTCACCACGATCCCTCCGTAGGCTAGACAGACTTCCATACCAGTCTCAGGCCCAGGCTTGAAGATCATACACAGAGTTCCTTCCATCATGTTCCTTGGTCAAAACAAGTCACAGGGTCACCCCGATTCAAGAGAGAGGGCAATAAATCCCATCTTTTGATGGGAGGAACAGAAAAGTCATGTTACAATGGGATATAGGAGGAATTATTATAGCCATTTTTGCAAACAGTCTTTATTACAGACCCAAATTCTACCTCTGATCATTTCTATGACCACTGATTTATCATTTTTGCTTTGTTTGAATTAAGAATGCCCTTATAGGATGAAAATTTTTATGTATTTGCAATGATCCTTGCAGTTTTGTGATTTATAAGACATATATATTTGGTCATTCAGATGACCAAAATATATTTCTTATATATATTTTGTCTTCATCTGCAGTTCCAGCCTCACAGCCCCCCAAACCCTTGGAATTTCGTAAGTGTCGAGAGTGATAAAAAGTGTCTCTTGAGGAGGTGACTTTTGGACCTCACCTAAGAATGGAGGCTCGTTGCCAGAGAAACAAGCCAGTGACTAGAGGGTTGGTACTTTCAGTCCCACCCTGCTCCCACCTCACTTCCAGGGAGGAGAGAGGGGCTCAAGTTTGAACTAGCCTAAGACCAATGACTTAATCAGTCATGACAATTAATGAAGCCTCCATTAAAAACTCAAGAAGGCAAAGTACTGGTCCTTTTTTGAAGAGCTCCCATGTTTGAGAAACCAGAACACTTCTACATGCCACCAAACTGGGCCCCAGGCTCCATGAAGACAGAGGCTCTTTCATTTGTGACCATGCCCTATGTATCTCTTCATCTAACTATTGGTTTGTATCTTTTGTCATATCCTTTAATAAACTGGTAAATGTAAGTAAATGTTTCCCTGAATTCTGTGAGCTCCTCTAACAAATGAATCTAACCTAAGGAGGAGGTCACTGGAACCTTTAATCAGTAGCTGGTTGGTTCAGAGGCACAGGTAACAGCCTGGGGCTTGCAACTAGCATCTGAAGTGGGGAGTGAAAGGCTGTCTTTCAGGACAACCCTTAATCTGAGAATCTGATACTATCTCTGCGTAGATAGTATCAGAATTGAGTTGAATTCTTGGAGACCCTGCTGGTCTCTGAGAATTGCTTGATGTTGGCGGGGAGGTGGGGCATTGGAATTGAGTCCAGAACCCTAAAAGAATGTCCTTCTCTGCTAGAGACAGCATCAAATTACTATCTTCTTGGTGACTACACCTCAGAATTTTCACTATTTAACTCACACCTTAAACTTTTTAGCTTTTTGTCTCTAATATGGATACACTGAACCCAGGGCAATTTTCAAACACCTTTTTGAGGAGGCAGAGATGAATCTTATAAGCAAGTGAATAAGGTAAATTGGGGTTTTTTTTATTTTTTTTAATTTTTATTTATTTTTGAGAGAGACAGAGACAGAATGTGAGTGGGTTAGGGGCAGAGAGAGAGGGAGACACAGAATCTGAATCAGGCTCCAGGCTCTGAGCTGTCAGCACAGAGCCCGAGGCGGGGCTCGAACTCACAAGCTATGAGATCATGACCTGAGCCGAAGTTGGTTGCTCAACTGATGGAGCCACCCAGGTGCCCCAGGTAAGTTTTGATCTAGTTAGATTCTTTTGTTGCCAGGCTCTGAGAAGACTGATCATCTTAGAAGAATTGTAGCAAATGGCTCCTATCTTTGCAGGCGCTATTTATGATTGTACTGTGAAAAGTAAGATGCTCTACAAATATTACTGATTTTCTTTTTTTTTTTCTTTTTAAATTTTTTTTAACATTTTATTTATTTTTGAGACAGGGAGAGACAGAGCATGAACAGGGGAGGGTCAGAGAGAGGGGGAGACACAGACTGAAACAGGCTCCAGGCTCTCAGCCGTCAGCACAGAGCCCGACGCGGGGCTCAAACTCACGGACCGTGAGATCATGACCTGAGCCGAAGTCGGATGCTCAACCGACTGAGCCACCCAGGCGCCCCTGATTTTCTTAAATATCAATGTTTAATGGTTGATAAACATTTAAGTGAGAGCTTAAATGGAACTAATTTTATCCAAAATATTTTGTCACTATAAATAATTGTTATGCAGAGTAGACTAGATATGAACTGACCCCTGCTTATCTTTCCAACTTCATCTTTCAGAATTCCTGACCTCTAAATATATATTGCAACCACCCTACAGTGCTAGTAGTTCCTTTGATCTTTCAGCCTCTGGAAACTTGCTACTTATCCTATGTAGGACTTCCCTAACCACCATCAGCACCACCTCCACCACACCTTTTGCCTGACTAATTTCTACTCTTCATTGAAAGTTCACTTCAGAAGCCCCCATCTCTGGGAAGCTTTGCCCACTGTTAATTAGATCCCCTGTTATGCATTCTGATAGGTATTTCCTTACCTTTCCTGTCCAGAGGGCAGGGACTGTGTCTTGATGCCAATTGTTGATTGCCTTCTCCCTTATCTGCTCTCTCCTCATTATAGAATCTTGAGTTTTCAGCTGGGAAATAGTGTTGCTAATGAGATGTTAGCTGAAGGTGAAATACACAGCAGTTTCTGGAACTTTTTTTTAAAGGGTAGCTATCATACCCTCTATGCCTCATCCTTCCTTTATCCTATTTCCCTAAAATATAGATGTGATGGCTGAAACAACATTTTGGAACATGAGGATGAGCTTCATCCCTAGGGATGGCACAGTAGAAAGTTGGAAGCTTTCCACTGAGTTCCAGACAATCATGGAGCCCCCTCGCCAGCCATGGACTTCTACATCTAGATTTTTACATGAAAGGGAAATAAACCCCTGTCTTGTTTAAGCCACTGTTTTTTGTGCCTCTGTTAGAGCTGTACATAATTCTAATTCATTTTTAGTTTTTTTTTTTATTTTAAAGCCTGGCAAAGTGCCTAGAACATAGTAAGAACTCAAGAAATGTTTATTAAGCCAAATAGTTATTAACTGTATTGGGGGTACATTATGTAAATTGAGTTAGTAAAAATCACCAATATTTTAGAACTTACATATCTTCCCAAAGCCTCAGAAAACAAAAAAAACACATCCTCTGGGGAGTGGCAGATGGTGGTTATGGGGATAGAAGGCTAGTGGCATTGAGATAAGGGATAAGAACTAAACAATAGTTGGAATTAGTTATCAAAGCTAAGTATGGCCTGCTGAGTGGTAAACAGACCATTCTATGCCTCTGGAGAAATGAATTAGTTCTTGAAAAAATAAATGAAAAAAAAATGAATTAGTTCTTGAAAAAATAAAATTTTAAATAGGGAGCAATAAGTTAACCTGGCCCTAGACTTACAGAATAAAATGAACATAGTGTTCTTACTGCCAAGAGAGCAGGCACTATGGTATTCGGATCACCAAGTACTGTATAGTACACTTACGGATGGCTAAGATGGTCAGAGGACTGGCCCCCCTAACATCACATGCCCATAGAGAGGTGACAGGAGACAGAAATCAACACTTCCTCGTGGTATCCCTTCCTGTAATAAAGAATTCGTATCTGGGGGCAGAAACAAGAAAGCTCTCAGGGGTCTGGCTCCAACAGTGATGGTAGTGACGGCATGTATGTACATGTATGAGGGTGTGCTGATATGTGTTAGGGGTTAACAAAAAAAACTAAAGTTCTTTTTTTCCCTTTTTTAATGTCTGTTATTTTTGAGACAGAGAGAGAGAGAGCATGAACAGGAGAGGGGCAGAGAGAGAGGGATACAGAAACAGAAGCATTCTCCAGGCTCTGAGCTGTCAGTGCAGACCCGACACAGGGCTCGAACCCACAAACTGTGAGATCACAACCTTTGAGCTGAAGTCGGATGTTTGACTGACCCACCCACATACCCCCAAAAAACTGAAGTTCTAAACTGACTCCTTTTAATCTAGTTCTAAATGTTGCAAGCACATTTGTATAGGCATATTTCTGTGACCATGTATGAAACAAAATTATTACAAAATGTTCAGGAAGAAGAGCAGGGAAAATGGCGGCGTAGGAGGACGCTGGGCTCACCGCGTCCTGCTGATCACTTAGATTCCACCCACATCGGCCTAAATAATCCAGAAAACCGCCAGAAGACTAGTAGAATGGATTCTCTAGAGCCAAACATAGACAAGAGACCCACAGAAGAGGGTAGGAAGGGCAGAGAGGTGGTGCGCAATACACGGACTGGCGGGAGGGAGCCAGGTCGGTGTAGGGGTAGCCCGCCAGGCAAGGCAGAGCCCCTGAAGTCTGGCTTGCAAAAGCTGAGTGGCCAGACGGGGTGTGTTCTGACAGCCAGCGGGACTTAACATCTGGAATGTTATAAGTCCACAGCTCTGCTCGGAGAGCGGGAGGGCTAGAGGACAATGGGAGGGAGAGTTGTTGAGCCCCGGAGGACAGAGCTCAGCTTGGCGGGGAACAAAGGTGCTGGGAAGCGCCATCTCCCTCGCCCATCCCCCAGCCAAAATCCCATATATCAGATGGGAATCCCAGTTCCCATCATGGAACTTGCTTGCACCGTGCAAACACGGATGCTGTGCTTCTGTGGATCCATCCCTCCGAGGGTCTGCCTCCCTCCCAGTGCCACAAGCCCCCTCCCGAAGCAGACCACTGAAGGCAAAGCAAGCTGAGTCTGCTCCTCCCGCCCCTGTGCACCTTGCCAATCCACCCCAGCTAATACGCCAGATCCCATAGAAGCAGCACCACAAGCCTGTCAGTGTGCAAGTAGCCCAGACAGGGGCCACACCACTCCACAGAGAATCCTGCCTCTGGGAGAGGGGAAGATAAGGTACACACCAGTCTGACTGTGGCCCCAGCGGTGGGCTGGGGGCAGACATCAGGTCTGACTGCGGCCCCACCTACCAATGCAAGTTACTCCAGACAGCACAGGGGAAGAGCCCTGCAGTTCCGCGCCACTCGAGGGACTATCCAAAATGATGAAACAGAAGAATTGTCCTCAAAAGAAACTCCAGGAAGTAGCAACAGCTAACGAACTGATCAAAAACGATTTAAACTATATAACAGAAAATGAATTTAAAATAATGGTCATAAAATGAATTGCTGGGCTTGAAAAAAGAATAGAGGACAGCAGAGAATCTATTGCTATAGAGATCAAGGGACTAAGAAACAGTCAGGAGGAGCTAAAAAATGTTGTAAATGAGCTGCAAAATAAAATGGAGGAAACCACAGCCCGGATTGAAGAGGCAGAGGAGAGAATAGGTGAATTAGAAGATAAAATTATGAAAAAAGAGGAAGCTGAGAAAAAGAGAGATAAAAGTCCAGGAGTATGAGGGGATAATTAGAGAATTAAGTGATGCGATAAAATGTAATAATATAAGCATAATTGGGATTCCAGAGGAGGCAGAGAGAGAGAAAGGTGCTGAAGGTATACTTGAAGAAATCACAGCTGAGAACTTCCCTGATCTGGGGAAGGAAAAGGCATTGAAATCCAAGAGGCACAGAGAACTCCCTTCAGACTTAACTTGAATTGGTCTTCTGCACGACATATCGTAGTGAAACTGGCAAAATACAAGGACTAAGAGAAAATTCTGAAAGCAGCTAGGGATAAATGTGCTCTAACATATAAAGGGAGACCAATAAGACTAGTGATGGATCTATCTAGTGAAACTTGGCAGGCCAAAAAGGAATGGCAGGAAATCTTCAATGTGATGAACAGAAAAAAATACACAGCCAAGAATCCTTTATCCAGCAAGGCTGTCATTTAGAATAGAAGGATAGATAAAGGTCTTCCAAAACAAACAAAAACTGAAGGAATTCATCACCACTAAACCAGCCCTACAAGTGATCCTAAGGGGGATCCTGTGAGACAAAGTACCAGAGACGTCACTACAAGCATGAAACCTACAGACATCATAATGACTCTAAGCCCATATCTTTCTATAATAACACTGAATGTAAATGGACTAAATGCTCCAACCAAAAGACATAGGGTATCAGAATGAATAAAAAAACAAGACCCATCTATTTGCTGTCTACAAGAGACTCATTTTAGACCTGAGGACACCTTCAGATTGAAACTGAGGGGATGGAGAACAATCTATCATGCTACCAGAAGTCAAAAGTAAGCTGGAGTAGCCATACTTATATCAGACAAACTAGACTTCAAATTAAAGGCTGTAACAAGAGATGAAGAAGGGCATTATATAATAATTACAGGGTCTATCCATCAGGAAGAACTAACAATTATAAATGTCTATGCGCCGAATACCGGAGCCCCCAAATATATAAAACAATTACTCACAAACATAAGTAACCTTATTGATAAGAATGTGGTAATTGCAGGGGACTTTAATACTCCACTTACAACAATGGATAGATCATCTAGACACAGGATCAATAAAGAAACAAGGGCCCTGAATGATACATTGGATCAGAAGGACTTGACAGATATATTTAGAACTCCGCATCCCAAAGCAACAGAATATACTTTCTTCTCGAGTGCACATGGAACATTCTCCAAGATAGATCACATACTGGGTCACAAAACAGTCCTTCATGAGTATAAAAGAATTGAGATCATACCATGCACACTTTCAGACCACAATGCTGTGAAGCTTGTAATCAAGCACAGGAAAAAGCCTGGAAAACCTCCAAAAGCATGGAGGTTAAGAACACCCTACTAAAGAATGAATGGGTCAACCAGGCAATTAGAGAAGAAATTTAAAAATATATGGAAACAAATGAAAATGAAAATACAACAATCCAAATGCTTTGGGATGCAGCGAAGGCAGTTCTGAGAGGAAAATACATTGCAATCCAGGCCTATCTCAAGAAACAAGACAAATCCCAAATACAAAATCTAACAGCACACCTAAAGGAAATAGAAGCAGAACAACAAAGTTACCCCAAACCCAGCAGAAGAAGAGAAATAATAAAGATCAGAGCAGAAATAATATAGAATCTAAAAACATTGTAGAGCAGATCAATGAAACCAAGAGTTGGTTTTTTGAAAAAATAAACAAAATTGATAAACCTCTAGCCAGGTTTCTCAAAAAGAAAAGGGAGATGACCCAAATAGATAAAATCATGAATGAAAATGGAATTATTACAACCAATGCCTCAGAAATACAAGCAATTATCAGGGAATACTATGAAAAATTATATGCCAACAAACTGGACAACCTGGAAGAAATGGACAAATTCGTAAACACCCACACTCTTCTGAAACTCAATCAGGAAGAAATAGAAAGCTTGAACAGACCCACAACCAGTGAAGAAATTGAATCGGTTATCAAAAATCTCCCAACAAGTGTGATGCTAAGTGAAATAAGCCATACAGAGAAAGACAGATACCATATGGTTTCACTCTTATGTGGATCCTGAGAAACGTAACAGAAGCCCATGGGGGAGGGGAAGGAAAAAAAAAAAAAAAGAGGTTAGAGTGGGAGAGAGCCAAAGCATAAGAGACTGTTAAAAACTGAGAACAAACTGAGGGTTGATGGGGGGTGGGAGGGAGGGGAGGGTGGGTGATGGGTATTGAGGAGGGCACCTTTTGGGATGAGCACTGGGTGTTGTATGGAAACCAATTTGACAATAAATTTCATATATTAAAAAAAAAAAAATCTCCCAACAAATAAGAGTCCAGGACCAGATGGCTTCCCTGGGGAATTCTACCAGACATTTAAAGCAGAGATAATACCTATCATTCTCAAGCTGTTCCAAAAAATAGAAAGGGAAGGAAAACTTCCAGACTCATTCTATGAAACCAGTATTACTTTGATTCCTAAACCAGACAGAGACCCAGCAAAAAAAGAGAACTACAGGCCAATATCCCTGATGAATATGGATGCAAAAATTCTCAACAAGATACTAGCAAATCGAATTCAACAGCGTATAAAAAGAATTATTCACCATGATCAAGTGGGATTCATTCCTGGGCTGCAGGGCTGGTTCAACATTTGCAAATCAGTGTGATACATCACATTAATAAAAGAAAAGATAAGAACCATATGATCCTGTCAATTGATGCAGAAAAAGAATTTGACAAAATTCAGCATCCTTTCTTAATAAAAACCCTGGAGAAATTTGGGATAGAAGGAACATACTTAAACATCATAAAAAGCCATTTATGAAAAGCTCACAGATAACAGCATCCTCAATGGGGAAAAACTGAGAGCTTTCCCCCCAAGATCAGGAACATGACAGGGCTGTCCGCTCTCACCACTGTTGTTTAACACAGTGTTGGAAGTTCTAGCATCAGCAATCAGACAACAAAAGGAAATCAAAGGCATCAAAATTGGCAAAGATGAAGTCAAGCTTTCACTTTTTGCAGATGACATGATATTATACATGGAAAACCTGATAGACTCCACCGAAAGTCTGCTAGAAATGATACATGAATTCAGCAAATTTGCAGGATACAAAATCAATGTACAGAAATCAGTTGCATTCTTATACACTAATAATGAAGCAAGATAAAGACAAAGAAACTGATCCCATTCACAACTGCACCAAGAATCATAAAATATCTAGGAGTAACCCTAACCAAAGATGTAAAAAGATCTGTATGCTGAAAACTATAGAAAGCTTATGAAGGAAATTGAAGAAGATATAAAGAAATGGAAAAACATTCTGTGCTCATGGATTGGAAGAATAAATACGCTCAACTGACTGAGCCACCCAGGCGCCCCTAAAATTTTAAACAAAGGGTGGCCTTTCAAGTCTACAAAGAGGTTAAATTTAAAAACTAGAAAACCATGCTCATGATTAATATGTAATCTATGTCAGTTTTCTTATTTCTTAAATGAGAATATGAGGAGTTGATGGAATATATTTTACTATTTTTAAAATACAATCATTTGCATACACTTGTACATAGAATTTCAAATATGAAATTTTGAAATTTGTTTTAAAATTTGTTTTAAAATTTCAGTAGGTTCTATACTCTGAGTAAATCTACACAGAGTATGTGTTGAGATACCTAAGGGGATCAGATACCCACTGGGCCTTTGATCTTGGAGCTAATGATGACTTCCATAGCCCTACAACAGCATCAGGAGGCCTAACTCCAAGATCTCACCATCTTTGAAAAGTGGTTGAGGAGACAATGGGAGCTCTAAGGCTCATACCTCTTAAGCAGTAGGGGCCAGAGACAGATCCACCATATCTACAGTTGATTTTGCTTGTCGGTTTTTTCTTTGCTCACTCCTCTCCCCGCCCCCACCACAACTGCACCTCAATTCAACTTTTCAAAATCCAGCTTAAAAATCACCTCCTGGGTAAAATCTTCCCTCCCCGGTGATATCAATCAAATACATTGATCCCACCTTATGATCCCACAAGTCTTTGTGCCTCCATTATAGGATTAATCACATTATTTCTATTAAACTGTACTTTTTGAAAAGTTAAGCCTTGGTGGCTTAGTCGGTTGAATGTCTGACTTCGGCTCAGGTCATGATCTCACAGTTCATGATTTCAAGCCCTACATTGGGCTCGCTGCTGTCAGTGCAGAGCCTGCTTCAGACCTTCTGTCCCCCGCTCCCTCTCAAAAATAAATAAATCTTAAAAAAAAAAAAAAAGACAAGAAAAGTTAAAAAGCACTACTTCCATGCAAATATAAAAAAAATTATGCCAAATTTTATTCAACTCACTAATGAAGGAACCAATAAGATGTTAAAATTAGTTCAAATGAGAATATGACATACAGATTTATATTCTCTATCTGACAAAGCTCATTTGCATTGCTATGACCATGAATTATCTGTATTGCTATCAGTTCTCTAAAATTTAACTTCTATTCTCACAGTTTTAAAGTATCCTCGGGGACTGTTAAAAACTGAGAACAAACTGAGGGTTGATGGGGGGTGGGAGGGAGGGCAGGGTGGGTGATGGGTATTGAGGAGGGCACCTTTTGGGATGAGCACTGGGTGTTGTATGGAAACCAATTTGACAGTAAATTTCATATATTAAAAAATAAAAAAAAATAAAATAAATAAAATAAAGTATCCTCGGGGAGCCTGACTGTCTCAGTGGGTAGAGCATGTGACTCCTAATCTCAGGGTTGTAAATTTGAGCCCCACATTGGTTGGAGAGATTACTTAAAAGTAAAATCTTAAGGGGGTCTGGGTGGCTTAGTCAGTTAAACAGCTGACTCTTGATTTCGGTTCAGGTTTGTGAGACTGAACCCCGAGTTGGGCTCTGATAGTGTGGAGCCTACTTGGGATTCCCTCTCTCTCCCTCTTTCTCTGCCCCTCCCCTGCTCACAACGACTCTCTCTCAAAATAAGTAAATAAATAAATATGAAAAAATATTTGTGCCACAGAACTTATTATCCACAGGCCAATGGCCAAAGCTCTACCATGTTTTGGTTTCATAAAAGTAATGTGATCTTATAATGCATGGTGTTTCAAAGCCAGTCTTCAGGTAAGAAATCATTAAAGTTGGTCAAGTAAAGTATGAACAAAAATAGAATGACCATATGATTCAGCAATTCACTTCTGGGTATTTATCTGAAGAAAACACTAATTTGAACAGATTTTTGCACCCCCATGTTCATTGCAGCATTATTTACAATAGCCAAGATATTGAAACAACCTGTGTCTATTGATGGACAAATAGGTAAATTGTAATACACACACACATACACATACACATACAAACACACAAATATTATTCAACCATAAAAAGGATGAAATCTTACTATTTGCAACAACATGGATGGACCTTGGGGGCATTATGCTAAGTGAAATAAGTCAGAGAAACACAAATACCATGTGATCTTTCTTATATACTAAATCTAAAAACAAAAACCCCAAGGTCATATACAGAGAACAGATTAGTGGTTGCTAGACTTGCAAATAACAGAGAACCAGAAGAGAGACATTTCCATCTGGATGCATTCAGAAAAGAATGTTGGAGAACTATAATAATGAAAGCAAATAACTCACTACTGGTTATGTCAGATCAATGCAGGACAAATTCAAAATGGACTTTTCACATATATATTCTATCTTGAGATATTCTATGCCTTATAAATTATGTTGTAGGTAAAGACCTATTTTAGCCTTATATATTTGACTTCTTTTTTAAAAAATCCAAACATTTCTCTCCACAGAAATCATACCACTTTATTGTTAGGCATAAAATCTCCTAGTTAATTTTTGGAATGACATGTAGGTGTTTCGTTTTTAATACTGTTTTCCAAAGACTGCTGGGGAAGATGGCAGAGTAGGATGATCCTAAACGTACCTCATCCCACAGATACAACTGAGTAACACTCACATCAGTGTGATTCATCCAGAAAATGAGCCAAAGACCTGCAGAACAGACTCTCCACAGCTACACATAGAGGAGAGGCCACGTTGAAAAGAGTAGGAAGGGTAGAGACATGGTTGGGAACCAAGCTGACCCACAAGACTGTCATGGGAGGGAGGGCCACCACAAGTGTGGAGGAGGAAGAGGAGCAGAGCCCACACCAGCACCCCAGGTATGGGAGACCCACACTGGGAAAATGAATCCCTGTAAGATTTGGCTTTGAAAACTAGAGGGGCTTCACTTTGCAAGTTCTTATAATCAGTGCAGTTTAACACCTGGAACTTTAAAAATCAGCTGGCAAGGCTCTGGGAGAGCCAGAGAGCAATAGGAAATAGAATCCCTACTCTTATAAAGACAGCACTACAAACAGTCCCTCTGAGATACAGCATGGAAGCAGCGGTTTGAAAAACACCTGGGGTATACATGAAGGAGATTTTTTTTACTAATCTCAGAGCATGTATTGAAGAGACAGAGATTTTTGGGAGACTTCTCCAGGAACAAAAGAACGGGCTGGCACTATTTCCTTTCCTCATCCCCCAGCCTAGATACATAGACACCTGCAGGAACATTGCCAACGGTCTCCACCTGGCTTTCTAACAGCGTGCCCTTCCTCCACTCTCTCTGCAGACTTCCCTTCTCCAACCTGGCATTAGTAGCTCTCCAAATCAGTATCAGCCCTGCTCCCATAGCAGACCTGTGCAAACCTTGCTAACACCACCTGCCCTGCCTCTGCATTCTCCTGCAGACCTGCCCCCTCTAATGAGGCCTCAACAGCTGTACATCCAAAGCAGAACCACAATCATGGCATTGTGTAACCAGCCCCAATAAGAGCCAGCACAGATGGGCCCAAAGTGACTCTTGCCTTGGGAAGAGGGAAGAAAACCACACACACCAGTTTGACTATGGCCCCAGCAGTGCGCTGGTGGCGGACATCTGGTCTGAGTGCAGCCCCACCCCCCCCCCCAACAAAAGCCTCCCTGGAAATAACAGAGGGAGAGCACCCTGCAGTTCAGTGTGACCACAGCTCTGGCAAATGCCTGATCTTACACAACTCAACCCCAAGATGACCCCAGACTTTCCCCTTAAAAACACAGGGACCAAGCCCTACCCACAATAGGCAGAGAGCCATTGCAGATGACTGAACTGAAAGCAAATGTGCCATAGAAGGGTAGATGCAACATATATAGGAGACACCCCTGAAGGACCAGATTATGGTGAACAGGAGACATTGCACTGCAGGGCACCACAGGACCTCTTCTTCATAAGGTCACTACTCACAAAAGCAGGAGACATAGTTGACTTTCCTAACACATAGAAACAGACACAGAGAGTTAGACAAAATGAGGAGACAGAGCACGATGTCTCAAATGAAACAAAAGGACAAAATCACAGCAAGAGAGCTAAATGAAACAGAGATAAGTAATATGCCTGATAGAGAATTTAAAGTGATGGTCATAAAGTTACTCACTGGACTTGAGAAAAAAGTGGAGGATCTCAGTGAGATCCTCAGTAAAGAGATAGAAAATATTTTTAAAAAATCAGTCAAATATGAAGAATTCAATAACTGAAATTAAAAATACACTAGAGAGAATAAACAGTAGACTAGAGGAAGCAGAAAAATGGATCAGCAACCTGGATGACAGAATAACAGAAAGCAATCAAGCTGAACAGGAGAGAGACAAAAGATTAATAAAGAATGAGAATAGATTAAGGAAACTCAACAACACCATCAAGTACAACATTCTCATTATAAGAATACAAGAAAGAAAGAAAGAAAAAAAGAAAGAAAGAAAGAAAGAAAGAAAGAAAGAAAGAAAGAAAGAGAAAAGGGAGCAGAAAATGTATGTGAAGAAAAAAATAGCTGAAAACTTCCCTCAACTAGGGAAGGAAACAGTCTAGTGCCAGGAGGCACAGAGAGCTCCCAAAATAATCACCAAAGAAGGTCCACACTAAGACACATAGTAATTAAAATAGCAAAGAGTAGTAATAAACAGAGAAGTTTTTAAAAATTTTTAAAATTTATTTATTTATTTTGAGAGAGACAGAGATAGCATGAGCAGGGGAGGAGCAGAGAGAGAGGGAGAAAGAATCCCAAGCAGGTTCTGCACTGTCAGCACAGAACCCAATGTGGGGCTCAAACTCATGAAATCATGAGATCATGACCTGAGCCAAAACCAGAATTCAGATGCTTCACTGACTAAGCCACCCAGGTGCCCCATAAACATGGAATTTTAAAAGAAAAGAGAAAAGTTACATGCAAGTGAAATTCCATAAGTCTATCAGCTGATTTTTCAGCAGAAACTTTGCAGACCAGAAAAGAATGGCATATGTTCAAAGAGCTGAAAGAAAAAAAAAAAAAAACCTACAACCAAGAATACTCTATCCATGAAGGCTATCATTCAGAATAAAGAAAGAGATAAAAAGTTTTCCAAATAAACACAAGTTTCCCACTAAATCGGTTTCACAAGAAATGTTGAAAGGGATTCTTTGAAATGTTAAAGGGGATTCTTTGAGTGGAAAGGAAAGACCATAAGCAAAAGTAAGTAAGCAGAAAACACAAAAACAGTAAAATTAAGTCTGTCTATAAAAATCAGTCAAGAGAGGGGCATTTGGCTGGCTCAGTTGGTAGAGTGTGTGACTCTTGATCTTGGGGATGTGAGTTGGAGCCTCACATTGAGTGTGGAGATTATTAAAAAATAAAATCTTTAAAAAAATCGGTCAAGGGATTCACAAAATAAAATGATGTAAAGTATGTCACAATATGCCTAAAACTCCAGGGGAAGAGAAATAAAAATCTAGTGCTTTTAGTATAGGTTCAAACTTAACCAACTTAATATAGATTATTATATACACAAGATATTATATATAAATCTAATTGTGGCCAAAAATCAAAAAACCAGTAATAGGTATACAAAAAATAGTAATAATAATAAAGAAAAGGTATTCAACTATATGAATAAAGAAAGCCAGCAAACCAGGAGAGAAGAGAGCAAGAGAAGAAAGGAATGGAGAAGAATTACAAAAACAACCACAAAACAAGTAACAAAATGGCAATAATTATTTTGAATGTCAATAGACTAAATGCTCCAATCAAAAGATCTAGGGTAATGGAATAGACAAAAAAGCAAGACTCATCTATATGCTGCCTACAAGAGACTAATTTCAGACCTACAGACACATGCAGGTTGAAAATGAAGGGATGGAAAAACATTTATCATGCAAATGGAAGTGAAAAGAAAGCCAGAGTAGCAATATTTGTATCAGACAAAATCGACTTTAAAACAAAGAATGTAACAAAAGACAAAGAAGGACACTACATAAGCAAAAAGCGAACAATCCAACAAGAAAATATGACAATTGTAAATATTTATGTACCCAATATGAGAGCACCTAAATACATAAAGCACCTGTTAACAAATATAAAGGAAGTAATCAATAGTAATACAGTAACAGTAGGGGACATTAACACCCCACTTACATTGATGGACAAATCATCTACACAAAATCAGCAAGGAACAGTGGCTTTGAATAATATATTGAACTAGATGGTTCTAACAGATATATTCAGAACATTCCATCCTAAACCAGAACACACATTCTTTTCAAGTGCACATGGAACATTCTCCAGAACAGATCACATATTAGACCACAAAACAAGGCTCAACAAATTCTAAAAGATTGAAATCATACCATGCATCTTTTCTGACCATGACGCTACAAAACTAAAAATCAACCACATGAGGGGCGCATGGGTGGCTCAGTCAGTCATGATCTCCCAGTTTGTGAGTTTGACCCCGTCGGGGTCTGTGCTGACAGCTCAGAGCCTGGAGCCTGCTTCAGATTCTGTGTCTCCCCTCTCTCTCTGCCACTCCCCCGCTCGCACTCTGTCTCTCTCTCTCTTTCTCTCTCTCTCTCTCTCAAAAAAAAAAAAAACAAACAAACAAAAAAAATCAACCACAAGAAAAAATCTGGAAAGAACGCAATTATATTGAGGTTAAATAACAGGCTACTAAACAGTGAATGTGTCAACCAAGAAATCAAAGAGATAATCAAAAAAAAAAAAAAAAAAAAAAAAAAAAAAGGAAGACAGGGGCACCTGGGTGGCTCAGTCAGTTAAGCATCTGACTTTGGCTCAGGTCATGATCTTACAGTTTGTGGGCTTGAGCCCCACATCAGGCTTTGTGCTGACAGCTCAGAGCCTGGAGCCTGCTTCGGATTCTGTGTCTCCCTGTCTCTCAGTCCCTCCCCCACTCATGTTCTGTCTGTCTGTCTGTCTCTCTCAAAAATAAGTAAACATTAAAAAAAATGTTTTTAAACATAGGGAGACAGATGAAAATGAAAACACAATGGTCCAAAATCTTTGGGATGCAGCAAAAGCTTTTCGAAGAGAGCAGTTTATAGCAGTACACGCCTACATTAAGAAGCAAGAAAAAGTCTAATCTCAAAGAAACAACCTAACCTTATACCTAAAGGACCTAGAAAAAGAACAAGCAAAACCCAAAACCAGTAGAAGGAAATAATAAGAATTAAAGCAGAAATAAACAAAATAGAAACTAAAAAAATAGAGAGAATATATCAATGAAACTAGAAGCTGTTTCTTTGAAAATATCAACAAAATTGATAAACATTTATCAGACTTATCAAAAACAGAACTCAATTAAACAAAATTAGAAATTTAATAGTAGAAATAACAACTGACACCTCAGACATACAAAGGATTATAAAAAAATATTATGAAAAATTATATGTCAACAAATCGACAACCTAAAAGAAATGGATCAATTCCTAGAAACATATAAACTACCAAAACTGAATTAGGAAGAAATAAGAAATTTGAACAGACTGATTACCAGCAATGAAATTGAATCAAAACTCCCCACAAACAAAAGTCAAGGACCAGATGGCTTCACAGGTGAATTCTAATAAACATTTAAAGAACAGTTAATACCTATTCTTCTCAAACCATCCCAAAAAGTAGAAGGAAATCTTCCAAATCCATTATATGAGGCCAGAATTACCCTGATACTACAGCATTACTCTGATACTATAGGACATTGTCTCTGATGAACATAGATGCAAAAATGTTCAACAAAATATTAGCAAACTGAATCCAACAATACATTTAAAAAATCATTCACCATGATCAAGTAGGATTCACTCCTGGGATGCAAAAGTGGTTTAATATTTGCAAATCAATGTGATACATCACATTAATAAGAGAAATGATAAACACCACATGATCATTTCAATAGATGCAAGAAAAGCATTTGACAGAGTAAAAGATCCATTTATGATATAAACCCTCAGCAAAACAGGTTTAGAAGGAAGATGCCTCACCATAAAGGCCATCTCTGAAAAACCCAGAGCTAACAACATACTCAATGGTGAAAAACAGAGAGCTTTTCCCCCAAGATCAGGAAGAAGACAACTCTCACTACTACCCTCACCACTTTTATTCAACACAGTACTGGAAGTCCTAGTCACAGAAATTAGGCAAAAAAAAAAAAAAAAAAGGAATAACATGCATCCAAATTGGTAAGGAGGAAGTAAAACTTTCACTATTTGCAGATGACATGATACTGTATGTAGAAAACCCTAAAAACTCCACCAAAAATTACTAGAACTGATAAATGAATTCAGTAAAGTTGTAAGATACAAAATCAATAGACAGAAATCTGTTGCATTTCTATACACAAATGATGAAGCAGCAGAAAGAAAAATTAAGAAAACAATCCCATTTACAATTACATCAAAAAGAATAAAATACCTAGGAAAAATCTTAACAAAAGAGGTGAAGACTTGTACACTGAAAACTAAAACACTGAGAAAAGAAGTTGAAAAAGACACAAACAAATGGAAAGATACTCCATGCTCATGGATTAGGAGAACAGATAATGGTAAAATGTTGTTACTACACAAAGCTACCTACAGATTCAATACAATCCCTATCAAAATAGCAACAACATTTTTCACATAACTAGAACAAATAATCCTAAAATATGCATGGAACACATAAGACCCAAATAGCCAAAGCAACCTTGAAAAAGAAGAAAGCTGGAGGTATCACAATCCCAGATTTCAAGATATACCAGAAAGTGATAATAATCAAAACATATGGTACTGGCACAAAAATAGACACATAGATCAATGAAACAGAATAGAGCCCAGAAATAAACCCAAGATTATATGATCAGTTAATCTATGACAAAGGAGGCAAGAATATGCAATGGGAAAGAGGCATTCTTTTCAGCAAATGGAGTTGAGAAAATGGGACTGCTACATGCAGAAGAATGAAACTGAACCACTTTCTTACACCATACATGAAAATACATTAAAAATAGGTTAAAGACTGAAATTCTGAAGCCATGAAAACCCTAGAAGAGGGCACAGGCAATAATTTCTTTGACATCGGCTATAGCAACATTTTTCTAGATAAGCCTCCTGAGGCAAGGGAAACCAAAGCAAAATTAAACTGTTGGGACAACATCAAAATAAAAAGCTTATGAACAACAAAAGAAAAAGCACAAAACAAAAAGACAACCTACCGAATGGGAACAAGATAGGTTAATTTTACCTATTCTTGAACTTTACATAAATGGGATTATATAATGTGTTTTCTTTTGTATCTGGCTTCTTATGTACATTATGTTTTGAAATTCATAATGTTGCATATATCAACAGTCATTTTTTTTACTGCTAAGTGGTGCTCTACTATATGAATATAACAGTTTATATAATTTATTGATGAACATATCCTTTGTTGGAACATCAATGGCCGTATATTTTATTGAAACAGACACCATTTTATTAATTTTCGGTGAGAAATGTAATAGGCTGGTGGCCCAGACAGTGGGGTCAATCTGACCAACCTGTTTTCTCCTTGTAGGTTCATGAGATGGGCAGCTAAATCTTCAGAAAGTGTCTGTAGGAGTCTGGAATAAAATAGAACAAAGGGAGTTTGTTAGATGATTCAAATATCTAACTCTCAACAGAGCTATTCTCTCTTTTTTTTTAATTTTTTAAATGTTTATTTATTTTTGAGAGAGAGAGAGAAACAATTCAGGCAAGGGAGGGGCAGAGAGAGGGAGACACAGAATCTGAAGCAGGCTCATGGCTCCACGCTGTCAGCACAGAGCCCATCGCGGGGCTCAAACCCACAAACCATGAGATCATGACCTGAGCCGAAGTCAGATGCTTAACCAACTGAGCCACCCAGGCGCCCCTCAACAGAGCCATTCTATCAAGAGGCTTGACATAAAGCTAGATGACTAGGACCAATATTTTACCTCAGTGATTTTCCTTTGTTTCTGCACAGCTGATTCCATACCCTTAAGATTGATATATCCTCTCTTAAGACAATTCCATCTTAGGCATTTACTCTTTAAGAATATGCTCTGAGGGGCGCGTGGGTGGCTCAGCCAGTTGAGGGTCCAACTCTTGATTTTGACTCAGGTCATGATCCCAGGGTATCGGGATCGAGCCCTGTGTTGGGCTCTGCACTGAGCATTGAGCCTTCTTAAGATTCTCTCCCTCTGCCCCTCTCCCCTGCTTGCACTCTCTCTTAAAAAAAGAAAAAATGCTTTGAGCATCTCAGCTTTTGATTTTCAAATGAATTCTCTGAAGTCCCCTTTTCCTGCAACTCTCAGTTCTTGCGTGGCAGACTTGCCTGTTACCTTGGCCAAAAGGATCACCTACAGGATACAGCCCATGTGTGGGTTAATGGTGCTCCAGCTACCTGGAGGAATCATGGGGAGTCAGTCCTCTCTGCCTTACTCTGAAAGGTTTGGAGGAAGACATTAAAAGTTGTCAAATGTGTAGATGTCCAGGATAGCCTACGCAGGAAATAACGGAATCAAATGCAAAATGATTTAAACAGACTAAAGCACAGAGCCAAACCAACAATGTAAATATAGAGAATTAGATATAGGTTCAAAAAAAATCAACCACAAGTATAGTTTTGGAAAACTCTGATTTGTGAACATTTCCACTTGAATACAAAGGTTTATAAAAACTGCAGTATTAATAGGAGCATACTTTTATTTTACTCTGCATTGATTCAGGGAATAATTTTCAGTCCTACCTACCATAATTTAAGAGAAATTATAATTCTAATAAGTAAATTCATAAAGAAATGACCAGCTAAGTGTTCTGCATCCAATTCTGATGTTTATGGAGACTTTTTCCCACACCATCAAGCAATTCCCTGACACTGGCTGCCTGTCCTACAATTCAGCTCAATTCTGACACTATCTACTCCAGATAGTGGCAGATCCCACAGGTTAAGGGCTCGGTGCTACAAAACTATGCCTCCCAGCTCACTTCAGATGCTAATTGCAACTTCAGGTTGTCACCTGTGCTTCTGTCTGAATGGCTATAAATCAAAGGTTCCCACAACCCCCTCCTTGGGTTCTATTAATTTGCTAGAGCCATTCACAGGGCCTAAAAAAGCAGCTTGCTCACTACATTACCAGTTTTTTATAAAGGGATTATAACTCAGGGACAGCCAGATGGAAGAGATGCATAGGGCAAGGTATAAGGAAAAGGTGCCGAGATTCCATGCTCTCTCTCAGTACCGCCACTCTTCCCAATCTCCGCATTTCATCAAACCAGAAGCTCTCAGAACTCTGTCCTTCTTGGCCTTTATGGAAGTTTCACTGGCAATTAGCATTAGATTCAAACTCCAGCCCAGAAGTCAGGGGGGTTGAAACTAAAAGTTCCCACCCTCTAATCACATGACTGGAGCCCCTGGAAATCTGCCCCTATCCTTAGATTATGTCCAAAAGTTACTTCATTAACATCACAAAAGACACCTCTGTCACTCTTTTTTTTTTTTAGTTTATCAAAATGCTTTACTATTTTTTTATTTTTTAAATTAAATTTCAGTTATTTAGCATACAGAATAATAATAGTTTCAGGTGTACAATATAGTGATTCAACACTTACATACCACACCTGGTGCTCATCACAATAAGCACGTTCATTAATACCCATCACCTACTTCACCCATCCCCACCCACCTCCCCTCTGGTAACCACCAGTTTGTTCTCTATAGTTGAGAATTTGTTTCTTGGTTTGCCTCCCTCTCTCTTTTTTTCTCCCTTTGCTCATTTGCTTTGTTTCTTAAATTCCACATATGAGTGAAATCATATGGTATTTGTCTTTCTCTGACTGACTTACTTAGCATAATACTCTCTAGCTCCATCCACATCATTGCAAATGGCAAGATTTTATTCTTTTTTATGACTGAGTAATATTCCATTATATATATATATATATATATATATATATATATATATATATATATTCCATTATATCTATATCTATCTATCTGTACACACACACTGCATCTTCTTTATCCACTCATCAGCCAATGGACCCTTGGGCTGTTTCCATAATTTGGCTATTGTAGATAATGCTGCTATAAACATTATGGTACATGTATTCCTTTGAATTAGTATCTTTGTATTCTTTGGGTAAATACGTGGTAGTACAATTGATGGGTTGTAGGGTAGTTCTATTTTTAACTTTTTGAGGAACCTCCATATTGTTTTCCACAGTGGCTGCACTAGTTTGCATTCCCAACAGTGCAGGAGGGTTCCCCTTTCTCCACATCCTCACATTGTATTGTTAGTTTTAGGCATTTGGACAGGTGTAAGATGATATCTCATGGTGCTTTTGATTTACATTTCCTTGATGATTCGTGATGTTGAGCATCCTTTCATGTGCCTGTTGGCCATCTATAGGTCTTCTTTGGAAAAATGTCTATTCATGTCTTGTGCCCATTTTAAAAAAACTTTTAATGTTTATTTGTTTTTGAGAGAGACAGAGTGCAAGCAAGGGAGGGACAGAGAGAGAAGGAGACACAGAATCCAAAGCAGGCTTCAGGCTCTGAACTGTCAGCATAGAGCCTGATGCAGGTTAGAACTCACAAGCCATGAGAGAATGACCTGAGCCAAAGTCAGATGCTTAACCAACTGAGCCACCCAGGCGCCCCTCTTCTGCCCATTTTTTAATTGGATTATTAATTTTTGAGTTTTATAAGTTCTTAACATATTTTGGATACTAACCCTTTATTCGATATGTCATTTGCAAATATCTTCTCCCATTCCATAGGTTGCTTTTTAGTTTTACTGATTGTTTCCTTCACTCTGCAGAAGCTTTTTATGAAAGTCCAAAACTTTGGTTTTACTTTTGTTTCCCTTGCCTTCTGAGATGTATCTGGAAAGAAGTTGCTACAGCCAATGTCAAAGAGGTTACTATCTTTGTTCCTCTCTAGGACTGTTATGGTTTCAAGCCTCATATGTAGGTCTTTAATTCATTTTGAATTTATTTTTGTGTAAGGTGTAAGAAAGTGGTCCACTTTCATTCTGCTGCATGTTGCTGTTCAGTTTTCCCAATACCATTTGTTGAAGAGACTGTCTTTTTCCCATCGGATATTCTTTCCTGCTTTGATGAAGATTAATTGACCATATAGTTGTGGTTTTCTATTCTGTTCCATTGATCTGTATGTCTATTTTTGTGCCAATACCATACTGTTCTGGTCACTGCAGCTTTGTAATATAACATAAAGTCTGGAAGTGTGATGCCTCCAGCCTTGCTTTTCTTTTTCAAGGTTGCTTTGGCTATTTGGGCTCTTTCATGTTTCCATACAAATTTTAGGATTGTTTGTTCTAGTTCTGTGAAAAACACTGTTGGTATTTTGATAGGGATTCCATTAAATATGTAGATTGCTTTGGGTTTCTCTGTCACTCTTATCACTTAATAAATTCCAAGAGTTTTAAAAGCTTTGTGCCAGAAATAGGAATGAATCCCAAATATATATTTCTTATTACAAATCACTATAACCCACCAGCAGTAAATTATTCATTCAACAAATATTCAAGTATTTACTTTGTGCCAGGCACTATCAACTGGTGGGAGTACAGCAGTGAAGAAAAAGACTAAGGCTCTGTTTTATGGTGCTTACATTCCAGAAAGAAGATAGAAAATAGGCAAATAAAAATATATGTTGGCGGGGGGAGGGGTGCCTGGGTGGGTCATTTGGTTAAGCATCTGACTCTTGATCTCAGCTCCAGTCTTTTTTTTTAAGTTTGTTTATTTAGCTAGAGAATGTATGTGCACAAGTGGGGGAGGGGCAGAGAGAGGGAGAGAGAGAATCCCAAGCAGGCTCTGCACTGTCAGCACAGAGCCTGACACAGGGCTCAAACTCACAAACCATGAGATCATGACCTGAGCCAAAATCAAGAATCTGATGTTCAACCAACTGAGCCACCCAGGCACCTCTCAGCTCAGGTCTTGATCTCAGGGTTGTGAGTTCAGGCCCCACATTGGGCTCCATGTTGGGCATGAAGCCTACTTAAAAAAAAAAAAAAAAAATATATATATATATATATATATATATATATATACACACACACACACACACACATACATATATATACATATATATGTTTATATATGGATATGTATGTGTATATATGTATAAATATGTATTTATATATGTATATGTATGTGCTTATACATGTATATTTATTTATAAATATAAGTATATATATCTACATATATATGTATGTATATGTGTGTGTATATATATATATATATTCCAGAGAAGTTTGATGAAGAAAAACTAAGTAAGGTAAAGGAGAAAAGAGAGAAAAGGGAAAGGCAATTTGAGATAGAGTGTCCAAAGAAGACCTCTCCAAACAGTGACATTTGAACAAGAGACTTAAGTGATGCAAAGCATCAAGAGGTAAGAATGGTGTTTACATTTATAAATGGCTTAAAATTTTTTGAAGGAAGAGTAATATTTCATGACATGTGAAAAATTATATGCAATTCAAATTCCAGTGTTCAAAAATATTTGTTGGAGCACATCCACACCCACTCATTTATATATCATCTGTGATCACTGTTGCACTATCACAGTAGCGTTGATTGGTTGCAACAGAGATGATATGGCCCACAAAGCCTGAAATATTTACTATTTGATCCTTTATGGAAAATGTTGACCCCTTATGTAAGAGAGAAAGCCCTGCCAATATCCGGGGGGAGGGGGATGTTCTGGCAGAGACAATGGCAAGAGGAAAGGCCAGGACTCTGATTGGCCTGTGTTCAAAGAACTGCACAGAAGACAGTGTGGCTGACAGGCAGGGACCAAAAGGGGGCTGGCAGGAAATGGTAGAGATGAGATCAGAAAGGGAACTATAGGCCAAATATTCATGAGGTATAGAAGTAAGTGACATGGGAAGCCACTGAAGGGGTTCTAAAAGATAATGGTATGATTTGACAGCTGTCTGCATAATAGACCGGAGAGCAGTGGTTCTTACTTAACCTGTGGCCCATGGATAGGAAAAACATGCATCTTTATTGTCACCATACTGTAGCTGTAATTTAACACTACTAACATAATTAATTCAGTTATGAATTAGCCAGCAAAACACAGTGACTTTGTCAATAATAGGAATCACAAATATTTTCATATCACAGTTATTGCAATTATCTTGAAATATCATGTATTAATAGCACAGAGAAATCTTTACTACACCTCTTCTGTATCTTATTTAATGTATTAATGAAGAAATAAATAGATATATGTTATATCTATATTATATAGAGATACATAGCATTATTATATCACAAATTCAGTTTCTTCAATGTAATTTGTTTCCTGGTTAATGCATTGTGTTTTACTTTATGTATTTAAAAACACCCTTCTGGATTCCATATGCTTACCAGACTGCCAAAGCGGTCCAGGGCCCAAGAAAGGAATGGAAGCAGAAGGAAGCATTAGAAGGACTAAATTAGAGAAGACAGTACTAGGTGGGTCTAGGATAGCTGTTTTAACCTGCCCATTACAGAGTAAGCACTGAATATATGTTAATTATTATTGTTACTATTAACAAATTAGTGTATACTGTTATGGTCTTTTAAATGTGTGTGATATATGCTACTTCGTGATTTGACTTTTTCTTGAAAAAATATATTAAAACAACGTCCCTTGTCACTACGTTTTTTTAATATCACTTTAATGGTCAAAGTGTAGTTAACTGTATCTTGTGTCACTGCAATAGGCACCTTTGCAGTAGACATCTTTGCTGTATAACTATTGGCCATAAGGCAATTTTGCCATAAAAGGTAAAATAACTGGTTGACAATTTGGTGTCATTTCTTCATTGGCAAATCTTCCTTGACAGAGTTAATGTATTAAAACTAGTTGTCAGTTCAGTTTCATTTCTCCATTAACAAAGTTCCCATTTTTGTATTATATAAATCTTAACTAGCCCTCATAATTAACAGTATGTAAATATTAGCCAGCCCTCATAATGGTCTATAAAAAGTGATGGGTAGGGGCGCCTGGATGGCCCAATTAGTTAAGTAACTGACTAGTTCAGGTCATGATCTCATGGTTCGTGGGTTCCAGCCCAGCATGGGGCTCTCTGCTGTCAGTGCAGAGCCTACTTCAGATCCTCTGTCCCCCCTTTCTTTGCTCTTCCCCAAGCTGGTGCACATGCGTACTCTCTCTCATTCTCTTGAAAATAAATAAACATTAAAAGTAACAAAATGGGGCATCTGGGTGGCTCAGTCTGGGTGTCTGACTTCGGCTCAGGTCACGATTTCACAGTTCATGAGTTCGAGCCCCGTTGGGGCTCTGTGCTGACAGCTCAGACTCTGGAACCTACTTCGGATTCTGTGTTCCCTGTTTCTCTGCCCCACTCCCGCTTGCACTCTCTCTGTGTCTCTGAAAAATGAATAAACGTTAAAAAACATAATGAAGTGATGAGTAATGGGGGTCTTAAGATAGTGGATGAAACAAGTATGTTTATTGGCTTGACAGAAAACACTGCGATAAAAACGTACTGAAAGTGTGAATTAAGAATGTAAAGCCAGAGCACACACAATACTAGAAGATGCTAACATGTCAATTACAATGATTACAAGCCTCCGTTACAAAGGCACTACAGCATTAGCATTTCTTCCACATTTCCCATAGAACTTTGGAATGTCTATCAACAGACATGTGACAATATGCCAAAAACAAATAACAGTGTGGAAAGCCTTCACAATGCAGTACAAGGCTTTTTTATTTTTCGTGATTTTACCATTTATGTTAAACTTGTCTTACGGCCAATTAGTTACATGACAAAAATGTTCGCAGCAAATATGCTTGCAGCAAAGATGGCTACAACAAAGGATGCTTAAGGCGAAAATACGTGGAACTGTTCATTGTAAAGATGTATCATTATTCAATTAATCCTCAATCGTTGGAAATTTACATTTTTGGTTTTTTATTATAAAACAAACAAACAAACATTTAAACTCCAGCATTAAATATATACAACATTGTTATATTTTTTTACATCCATGATTATTTCCTTAGGATAGATTCTAAAATTAGATTCTAAATTAGATTCTGAAATTTCCATTTCAGTTTCCTTCATATTTGGGATTTCATCTTTATTTCTTGGATCATATATACATGAGCAACTGTCTAACCCTCCTGATTCAATCCAACCACCCAAAGTTACCTCAAATCCACCTGCACACACCTTTTACCTGGTCTACTCTGACTTTCCATATAGAATTAAAACAGGAACCAAAACTAAATTCCAGCCATCCACTTGGTGGCGGTATTTCCTAAATATTGGGTAGAATGTCCGGGAGAAAATAAGTACTTTCTGTTATTTGAAGAGTACTTTCCATGTAAACCCAATCCTATAAAGTGATGTCCAATGTCACATGAATGGAAAGAGGTAGGATTGCTACAGGAAATACTTATTAGGTCAGTACAGCTGTATGGTAATTCTCGAAGTTTTCTTTGAGGGTTGCTTCAACAAATAGCTTCTTTCAAAATTTTTATGTTAATTTTTCTCATTAAAAAATAGCAGATAACAAAAATGTTTTGAAATAGAGAAAAGAAATCACATTTATTTTTAGTAACATAACCCATTAGCATGTTATTAAGTTTCTTTCTAGTCCTTTTTCCTCTAAGCATATTTTTATAGTTGCAATCAAACTGTACATAAAATTGACTTCTACTTTCCTCCAAATATTAATCACATTGAAAAATTAATATATTGAAATAAAATATATTAAAATGTTAATGGTACTTATTTCCAGGAGAAGTTATGGGCTTTATTGTTATTTGCTTCTTTAAACAATTTTGTATTTTCTCCTTTAAAATCAGAAAGAAATTAGTCCTAAAAATTCTATTTGGTTCCATTTGCATTCTATATAACCCAACATTTCTTTTATGTATGTATTTATGTATGTATGTATTGAGAAAGGGGGGGGGGGAGAGGGATAGAGGGAGAAAAGAAGAGAGGGAGAGGCAGAGGGAAAAGGAGAGAGAATCTTAAGCAGGCTCTATGCCCAGTCAGGAGCCCAATGTGGGGCTCCATCTCAGGACCATGAAATAATAACCTGAGCCAAAATCAAGAGTCGGATGAGCTACCCATGCACCCCTAACCCAACATTTCTACCTCCAGATTTATCCCCAACAGAAAGGCATAGAAACGTGTTTCATAAGGCAGGAACTAAATTGTTTATAGCAATATTATTTCCACTGTCAATTGATGACCTTGCTTCCTATTCATTGAGAAAACTTATGCAATCGCAAGAGCACTTCCACAAGCTATCTACCACGTCCCATCCACCGGCAACTGCACACACATGCTGGGCCTTCCCCCTGTTACTGTGAATGGAGGGATCATGCTATGGCCAGCCTGTCTGCTGTACCCTAGCTAGATCTTAATCCTCACACATATTCAAGAGCATGGGCTTTGGCAATTCTTTCCCCTCTGTCCTACATCTTTTTTTTTTTTTTTTTTTTTTTTTTTTTTTTTTTTGCTTTCCACTGGATTGTTCCCATCAACATACAAATAAATATGTGGTATTTGCCCCATCTTAAAAGAATCTCCCTTGACCCAAACTCCTTCTCCAGCTTCTACTCCTTTTCCTCCATCCCTTTACAAGAAAACTCAGCGGAATATATGCCTGCACTCATTGTTTCCCATTTTTCTCCTCCTGTTCCCTCTTAAACCTATCCAGTCAGGTTTAACCCCAGCACTCAAACTGAGGCTGTCCTCAAGGTCACCAAAGCCCTCCATGCTACTAAACCCTAAGTTAGTTTTTCTGACATGATCTTATTTGACCTATGAACATTTGTTGTAGATGATCACTGTCTTTCTTCCTTGGACTAGAATCTCTTTTTGTGGTTCTCCCTTATTTTACTTCTAACCGTTCAAGGGCCCCAGGGCTTAGTTGGGTCTCCTCTTTTCAGCCAACACTCACTGAGATGATGATTTCATTTAGTTTCATGGCTTTAAATGCCATCTGTATTTAATGGACTTCCAAATTTAAGTCTCCAGCTGAGGCTTTTCCCCTGAACTCAAGACTCATGAGCTTCTGAAAGCCACTCACCACCACTAACACACATGCATGCACGTGCACACATACACACACACACACACACACACACACACACACATCTGTTTCTCTTGCAGTTTTCCCTATCTCCACTAATGACAATTCCATCCTTCCAGGTGCTTAAGTCATTTTGACTTCTCTCTCACACCCCACATCTGGTTAATCATCACTTTTTGTTGGCTCTAGAATTTGATCACTTCTCATAACTTCCACTGCTCCCACCCTGGTGCAAGCCACCATCAGCTCCCTATTAGATTACTGGAATAACTTCACTTCTCTTCCTCTTTCTATTCTTTCCCCACTTCAATTTGTTTTCCAGACAGCAAATGAAGTGATCCTTTATTTTAAAATAGTAAGTCATTGGGGCACCTGGGTGGCTCAGTCAGTTGAGTGACCAACTTCGGCTCAGGTCATGATCTCAACAGTTTGTGAGTTTGAGCCCTGCGTTGGGCTCTGTGCTGACAGCTCAGAGCCTGGAGGCTGCTTCTGATTCTGTGTCTCCCTCTCTCTGCCCCTCCCCAACTCATGCTCTGTCTCTCTCTCTGTCTCAGAAATAAACATAAAAAATTTTTATTTTAAAATAGTAAGTCAGATTCTGTCACTCAAAACTTTCTGATGGTTCCCCATTTGGAACAAAACCCAAACTCCTTGGTGTGACCTACAGGATCTTGTCTTTATTAACTCTCTCACTTCTTTCCATCCCTTCAACTCCTCTCTCCTTTATTCTCCTCCAGCCATGGGGTAGGACCAGGTACCATCCTACCCCAGTACCCCAGGACCTTTTCATGTATTCTTTCTCTGGAGGTATCCTCCAGATATCCACAGGGCTAGCTCCCTTATTTCTTTCTCAAGTCTTTATTCAAAAGTCACCTTCTCATTGAAGTCTTTCAATCCCACCCCGAAACATCATATCCCTCTTCCTGCTTTCTTTTTTCTCCTAAGTACCAGTTACTTTCTAATAATGTATATTTTGCTAATTTATTTGTCTTCTCTCTCCAGTTGAATGTAGGCTCCACGAAAACAGGATCTTTGTTGGTTTTGTTCACTGACTGTTTTGTTCACTGAGACTTTGTTCCAAAGCCTAGAACATTGATGGCATATGATATAAGCTCCAGAAATACTCATTAAATTAACAAATGCATGAAGCGGGCAGTGGCAGAATGTAGAGGAAGGAGATGGGTTGGACAAAGAGAACTAAAATGATTGGTAGGCTGTGGGGTATGAGGATGGAGTCACATATGACCCTCAGTGCCTCAACGGGCACTTGGATAACATGCTCTGAGATAAAGGAAGAATGAGGGTGGAAGGAGCTTGAGTAGTTTCATTTGGGGATCTGCGATGCTTGTGTGTCATTCAGGTGCAAGTAGGCATCTGGAAATGAGTTCAGGTAAGTGGTCAGGAATGGAGATACAGAAGATAACTTTAAAGTCTAGAAATATAAATAAATTATATCATGTAATATAATATCAATAAACAATATGTTACATATTTACCCAGAGCATGTTTCCATTGCAGAATCTTAATAAATATTTGGTGAGTGAAATGAGATCCTTCTGGGAAATTGCTCAGGATGCCTAATCCTATATATGTAGCTATCATTATAAGCTTTCTAAGAATAAAAACATACAACACATAGAGCTCTATTTATCAACAAAAAGCTGTAAAACTCCTTTAATTAAACATTTCCCTATAGAATTAAAGGTAATGTCCATGAGTACTATAGAAGGTTAGATCTTAATTTTGTAATCTGAGTTATAGTACCATCTCAGGACTTCCTTGCATATGCATACTGAGGGAAGATAGCCTGGGATTTGAAGGTCCTAAAGCCTCAGGAATGCCCAAACCATCCCTTTTTCACTGCCTTGGACATACCCACCCCCCACTCCCTCACTTCTTGAATTTTTCCTGTCTCTTTACCTTAACAACACTTCTGTACAGAATAGCCAATCCCCATGACTAAGCTGGACAGGGACCATGTTTTATTGACCACCATATACTTAGCACCAACACATACTAGGTGCTCTGTAAATATTCAGATAATCCTGTGGAGAGAGAGATTATATCTGAAACATAATCCAAGTTACCATACAGTGCGGCAGATACTGTTGGTTGCCTTCTGGCAGGCATTACTCCCCCAACTTCTTTGCTGGCAAACCGTTTTGGTTTTTTGTTTTATTTTGTTTTTTAACTCAAGTGCTCTGATGGTGAATGTTTTGTTCTAAACTGCTTGGTCTCATTTTTAATCGCACGTTAGAACTACTTCAAGGAGCTTTTTAAAAATACAGATACCTGGGGCCTACCCTCAAAGCTTATTTTTAGTTGGCTAAAATGGGGCCAGGCATTTATTTTTTTTTTAATTTTTTTTTAACGTTTATTTATTTTTGAGACAGAGAGAGACAGAGCATGAACGGGGGAGGGTCAGAGAGAGAGGGCGACCAGAATCTGAAACAGGCTCCAGGCTCTGAGCTGTCAGCACAGAGCCCGACGCGGGGCTCGAACTCACGGACCGCGAGATCATGACCTGAGCCGAAGCCGGTCGCCCAACCGACTGAGCCACCCAGGCGCCCCGGGGCCAGGCATTTAAAAAAACTTTTTAATAAATTGAGATGTAATTTACATACTGTAAGATTCATTCTTTTATTTTATTTTTATTTTTTTTAATGTTTATTTATTTTTGAGAGAGACAGAGACAGAATGCGAGTGGGTTGGGGCAAAGAGAGAGGGAGACACAGAATCTGAAGCAGTCTCCAGGCTCCAAGATGTCAGCACAGAGCCTGACGCGGGTCTTGAACTCACGAGCTGTGAGATCATGACCTGAGCCAAAGTCGGATGCTCAACCGACTGAGCCACCCAGGCGCCCCTACTTCTGTGTACTTATATGACAAAATGAAAATACTAACTTGAAAAGATATCTGCACCCGCATGTTCATTGCAGCATTATTTATAATGACCAAGATATGGAAATAACTAAGTGTCCGTCAATGGATGAATGGATAAAGAAAATACACAGTGGGATATTAGCCGTAAAAAAGAATGAAATCTTGATACTTCCAACAACCTTGAGGTATTATGTTAAGTGAAATAAGTCAGGAGAAAGAGAAATACTGTATAATGTCATTTACATGTGGAATCTTATAAAAGAAAGAAACAAACAAAACAACCCCTCCCCGCCAAGCAAGCTCACAGACAGAGAACAGATTGGTGGTTGCCAGGGGCAGGGAGTGGGGGGTGGATTAAAGGGGTGAAGGGAGTCTTGCTTTTCAAGAGACACTATTAAGAAAATGAAAAAGCAAGCTACTGACTGGAAAAAAAATACGTTGAGGAAGCAATCAAACCACAAAGCAGGGGTGGGTAATTTTACAAGACAATTGGCCTAGTTTCTTTGCAAGTCAAAGGCATGAAAAAAGAAGCAGTACAAGAAGAATGCTCTAGATTATGAGTTTTTTTTTTCTTTTTTTAGTTTTTTTATTTATTTGACTAATCTCTATTCCCAACATGGGGCTTGAATTCACGACCCAGAGATTAAGAGCCACATGCTCTTCCAACTGAGCCAGCCAGGTACCCCTAGATTATGAGTCTTAAACGACATACTAAGCAGATGGTTTGAGCAAACCAACCTTAAAAACCATCCTGAACTCTCTCAAAAGTAAACAAACATTAAAAAAATTAAAGAAGAAACATCCTGAGAGCAACTGGGAAAATTTAAATATGGGCTGGGTATGAAATCAGTGTTCCTTCAAGTGTAGTGAAAGTTTTTTTCACCTAATTTATTGCAGACCACTACATTTTAAAAATAAAATAAGGGGCGCCTAGGTGGCTCAGTTGGTTAAGCGTTGACTTCAGCTCAGGTTTTGATCTTGCGGTTCATAGGTTCCAGCCTGTGTGGGGCTCTGTGCTGACAGCTCAGAGGCTGGAGCCTCCTTCACATTGTCTTCCTCTCTCTGCTCCTCCCCCATTTGTGCTCTGTCTATCTCTGTCTCAAAAATAAATAAACACTAAAAATAAAATAAAATATAAAATAAAATAAAATAAAATAAAATAGCTAGAAAAATGAACTACAGTTGATCCTTGAACAACACAGCTTTGAACTGTGTGGGCCCTCTTACACACAGATTTTTTTTTTTAGTAAATACAGTACTGTAAGTATATTTTTTAATAATTTTCTTCATAACATTTTCTTTTGTTTAACTTATTTTATTGTAATAATATAGTATATAATACCTATAACATACAAAACATGTGTTCATTGACACGTGAGGCTTCCAGTCAACATCAGGCTATTAGTTAAGTTTTGGAGGAGTCAAAAGTTAAACATGGATTTTTGACTGTGCAGGCTGAGAGTTGGTGCTGTTCAACCCAACCTCATCCTTGTGTTGTTCAAGGATCAACTGAAAAAGGAAAATGTACAACAAACAAAGACTATGATTATTTTTAGGGTCAATAGAAAAATCTATCCTGTGACAGTATTATACTTACAAATGCTTACTTTCGATTTCTTTACTCAATTCTTTACAGTCAAGTAACAGTTTATGGACTAGCACCATTTACTCTATGGATCACATTTTTATGTAGCACTGTATTAGATGATATTAAGAAATCATTGTCATTTATATTAGGTGTGATAACCATACTGAGAATAGAAAAACTTCCTGTGCTCCGAGAATAGAAAAGACCTATTACACCAAAACTATTGTAACAAGTAGCCACCACAACTGCTTTTACACCTTCTTGATCAATAAATGGTAGTTCTATAACTATGGTAACAACCACCTGAACTAGCTGTAAATCCATTTAGTCAATCAATGGCCATGTGCCTCAATCCAATTTATAATCTAATTCATCTGCACAGTCTCTTGCTTTGGAAAGTCAGTTAATTGAGTAACTCCAAAGAACAGGGTTCCAGATGCCAACCAATAAGCAACAGGCTCACTGGGGTGACTTTCACAGCCCTGAAAACCCAACCCCGCCTACAAAACATCCACCAATGTCTGAACTCCACCCTCCTCTAAACCCTCCATAAGATCAGCAATCTGTTCTACCCTGATAGACTGTCCTGGCCCACCCAGTATACCACTTGTTTACTTAAGTAATAGATAAAGCTTTGTGTTTCAAATGTTGAGTAATGGTCTCATCCTTTGACAGTGCATAAGAAAATGTCTTCATGTTTCAGAGATGCTTACTGAACTGCCTAGATACAAAATAAAATGATAACTGTTGTTTACTTTGATATACTCTAGCAAAAAAAAAAAAAAAGCCAATATGGCAAAATATCAATAGTTAAATCTAGATAATGGGTGTATCAGGATTCATTACTACTATTCTCCTCAAATTTCTGTATGTATGAAAATTTTCATAATAGAAAACACTTGTTGAAAATGGGCATATCTCCTTTCTAGAAAAAAAATAAGAACAAAAGAAAGAAAAACTAGCATTGTCCAGTTCAATTTTTATATTTAATAAATAATCAGAGAAAATTAACTCAAACCATGTGGCACTTCAAATGCGGAGATTTCTCTATCTTCTCTCTCCAATCCCCTCCATGCTCTAAAGCCCTCAGGAATTCCCTCATTCTTTGCAGAAAAGCCCAAGAAAACCATGGCCCTACAGAGGAAACTCCTTCAATTTCTTTTTTTTGTCTATCACATTTTTGTCTATACCCTTGTACCTTAATCTTCACTTCTTGTTTATTTATCTAACTATTCCTGCCTTAGAGGAAAATAACATACTTCTTCCTTTCCACAGCTAATTCCTTTGTGAAAATGATTCCATCCCTTCTAGCTCCAACTCTTGAGTTTCCTTGGCCTCCTTCATGAATCTAAAAATGGGCTTAAGAGAAAGGTTCCCAAATTTACTTGGTTTATGGTGCCCTGGTATCTCAGGGACTTTTTCACAATGACTCTGAAAATAGTGAATAGTTCCATTTATTAAGTAATTAGGTTCAGAGGTGCCTGCTTGGCTCAGTCAGTAGAGCATGTGACTCTTGATCTAGGGTTGTAGGTTCGAGCCCCACAGTGGGTGTAAAGATTATTTAAAAATAAAATCTTTTTAAAAAGTAGTTAGGTTCAAATAACTTCATAAGTTTTAATTCTAACAACTTAGTAGTTCTTTGAGAACACAATAAACATATGTCAAAAGAAAAATATTTTTACTTCATTTTTAAGTATTTGCAAATAATTACTGAGATGTGTGCACCTGTTGGGCACTGCACAGTTTCTCAAACTTTGCAAGTAGATTGCACACTGCCACTGTTATTTCCTATTTCATGATGATTTTCATGTGCTTCTTGGTCTTTATCACAGCTGTGCTGAAAACCCAGATTTCCAAGGATATGACACCCCCAAAATGAATATAGCTCAATTTAATGTCGAAATTGTTAGCCATCTGGAACTACCGGTTACTGTGGTATCTGACAGATGCATTGCTATATTTTATTTAAAATTTAAAATATCCTGTGAATTTTGTTGGGCACCTTGGTGCAGAGCTGGTGCTAACTAATAGCTCAAGGTAGTTAACAGATTTTTGTCTCTCTTTAACTTAAAAACACTATAAACCTTCCCATATTTTTTAGAATAAAATACAAACTCCTTGCCATGGCCTACATGGCCTTGAATAATCTGTTCCCTGACAACTTCTTCAATCTCATCTCTTAGCACTTTCCCTATTGTTCACTCTGCTCCAGCCACACTGGCCTCCTTTCTCCTTTTCAAACTCACCAAGCTCCTTCCCACCTTGGGGGAAATTTTCCATTTACAATTTTACACTTCTGATGACTACAAGAATTTCCCACATACCAACTCTGGCTCAGTTTGGATCTATCTTTTTTAACTTTCAAACTTTCTAGGTCTTTACTTAAGGTATATACTTGTGAGTAGCTAATAGTTGGGGTGTTTTTTAATCCCGTCTGATAATCTTTGTGTTTCTATTGAAGTATTTAGTCCATTTGCACGTTCTTCTGTTCTGCAGAAGTATTGATCATTTCTCAGTTACTCCATCACACTCTTGACTTTGTTTCTCATCCACTGTTGACATATTTGGTGCCATGAATTCAGGCCATGTTCATATTGTGATGGGACCTCTAGCTCTGCACTTTCATGCCAGGACATGAGTTGGCAGAGCTGGCAGTAGATGTGTTCCTGGAACCCATTCCTATGTCCTATAGACTAGCAATAACTTTGTCCAGACATGATTATTAACCACTTAAATTATACCACTAAACCCAACGTACCCACAACTCAACTTCCCTTGGTTTGACTTCCAGAAATGCCAGTGGCTTTTCATCCAACATTTAATGTGAAGGGAAGTTTGGTGGGAGGTTGGAGTACAAAAACAAGGTCTTCACCAATTGTGTGTCAAAACTTCTTCAAATTTTGCAAAAGTAGGGGCACTTGAGGGGCTCAGTCGGTTAAATATCCCACTCTTGATTTCGGCTCAGGTCATGATTCATGAGTTCAAGCAGTTCATGAGTTCAAGCACCACATCAGGCTCTCCCCTGACAGTGCAGAGCCTGCTTGGGGTTCTCTCTCTCCCCCTCTCTCTCTGCCCCTTCTCTCAAAAATAAATAAATAAACATTTAAAAAGTAAAAAATAAAACTTCTTTAAATTTTACAAAAGCATATGGCTATGTGAATGATAGCTAGGACTTTTCCTGGGCACTTGGAAGGGGTTTGGACAAGCAGATTTCATTAGTTTCACAGTAAATCTGTCTTTGAAAGTAGCAAACAATGGCTTGACCAGAAGTAGGATAAAATAGCTTTTCCTTTATGTTTTGCTGCTGATCCTGTTGAGAGATTCTGACTATGTACCTCTGTTTCCTACATCATCTGAATGATAAGAAATTCCAGAAATGAGATAGAGATCTTTGAGTTGACAGGACAAGAGAGGCAATTGGACTGTGTAACACTAGATCAATATGTCAGGAATTTCAGAACAAGTTCCTCTTTTTCCTACTGTTAGCTGTTGACTTCTGCTGGAATTCCAGAACATAATGTTTCTGACTTTTATATATGTGGTTAAAATTGCCATATTTTGTGAATACAATGTAGGGATCATAATATGATAAAGAATTTTTCCTGGTTTTTAAATTTATGTGCTTGAAAAGTTTTATATAGGTATATATATTATTTAGTTATATATATGTTTTCTTTTTCTTTATTTCTTTATTTATTTTTGAGAGAGACAGAGCATGAGCAGGGGAGGAGCAGAGAGAGAGGGAGACACAGAATCCAAGCTGTCAGCACAGAGCCCGATGCAGGGCTCGAAGCCACAAACGGTGAGATCACGACCTGAGCCGAAGTCGGTTGCTTAACTGACTGACCCACCCAGGCACCCCAGTTATATATATTTTTTCAATTCCCTTTATTTAAAAAAGAATAATGTTCTATAAAATGCAATACAAAATTCAATAGCATTTGGATTGTCATTTTGTGATATACACGTCTACTGTAGATGTTGATAGTACCTGAAGTTTAATATAGAACTCAGAATTGCTAAAAATTATTTACACCCTTTAATTTATTTCAACATCTCTTGGAAAACTCTGGATAATTCTTTTCAGTTATTATTACAGTTATTATTACAATTTCCTGGCTCTAAAAGTTTATATGACAAAAATTTTCATATGGAAAAGAGAGGAACTAGTAAAATGGATCCTCATATACACACCCAGATTTGACAATAGTCAACATTTTGCCATATATGCTTTGTCTATATTCTTCCTATTTTTATTTTATTTTTTCAATATTTTACTTTTTTAAAGAAATCTCTACCATCCAACGTGGGACTTAAACTCACAACCCTGAGAACAACAGTCACGCATTCCACCAATTGAGCCAGCCACGGGCCCCCTGAATTTTTAAAAACAGGTTGCAGACATTACGCTATTTCATTTCTTAAAAGCTTCAGGGGAGATCCCTAAAAATCAAGGATATATAACCACAATCCCTAAAAAAACAACAATATTCCTTTGTATCATGAAATACTGATTCCATATCTAAATTTTCCAGTTGTATTAAAAATGTCCTCTCTGGTTGGTTTGTTCAAAATAACATCTTCTCAAGGCCCACACATTGCATTTGTTACATCTCTTAAGTCTTGTGAAATCTGGAACTGTTTCCATCCACATTTTTCCTTCCATTACAGTGATTTCTTGAGGAGGCTAGAGGAGTTGTCTTGTAGGATGTGCCACCTTCTGGATTTGTCTCATTGCCTCTTCATGGAAACAGAATTTATTCTTGGAATTAAAGGTGCCCTGGAATTTAGGTCTAAAGGCTTGATTAGATTCAAATAAGCATTTTTTTTTTGGCAAGACTACTTCAGAGGTACTTCAAATTGCATCATAACAGAATGCCCAGATGGCTGGTTGTTCCACTACTTATGATATTAAGATTGATTCCTAGGTTTGGATAGTGTCAGCCTAGTTTTTTTGCTTTATAATAGCTCCATTGAAACATAATTCACATATCATACAATTTACTTATTTAAAGTGTATAATTCAGTAGTTTTAATATATTCACAGAGTTGTAAACCATCACCATAATCATTTTTAGAAATTTCCCCTTCCAAAAAGAAATCTCGTACCTGTTACCAGTTACCCCCAGTTCCCAGCCACTACCCCCATGAGACCCAGGCAAACACTAATCTACTTTCTGTCTCTATGGATATGTCTATTCTGTATGTTGCATGAATATCCATAGAATCACACAATATGTGGTGATGTCCTGATTCTCGCCTTGTAAAACTGCATACTGACTACTGAAGAAGGGTCAGAGGGAGAAGCAATCTTGCTGGCCTTGAAGATGGAAGAAGTGGGGCCATGAGCCAAAGAATGTGATGGCCTCTAAAACCGGGAAAAGGCAGGGAAGTGAATTCTCCCCTAGAGCCTCCAAAAGGAATACAACTCTGCTTATATCTTGATTTTAGCCCAGTGGAACCCATGGCATCACTCTGACCTAAAGATAATAAATTTTGTGAAGTTTTAAGCCACTAAGTTTGTGGTAATTTGTTACAGTAGCAATAAGAAACTAATACACCCGTCAACATTCAGTGTTGTCAATCTTTTTCATCTTTGCTAATTTGAAAGATCAAAAATGATATTTTATAGTCATTTTACTTGCATTCTTGATTAGTGGTGGTTGTGAACATTTTTTCATGTATTTATTGGATTTTCTTCATATATGTATATATTTTTTATTTTTTTATTGTTTATTTCTGAGAGAGAGAGACAGAGTGCTAGAGGCAAAGAGGGAGAGGGAGACAAAGAATCTGAAACAGATTAGCTGTCAGCACAGAGCCTGACACAGGACTCAAACCCACAAACCTTGTCTTAGCTGTCAGCACAGAGCCTGACACAGGACTCAAACCCACAAACCTTGAGATCATGACCTGAGCTGAAGTCAGATGTTTAATCGACTGAGCCACCCAGGCACCCCAGCTATATATATATATTTAATTATATTTATACTTCCAGGTCCTCAGTTTTATCCATTATGGGATCTGTTGCTGATAAGTGAGGTTTAACAGGCTTCACGGTGTGCCTGTGGTTTTGCAGCTTTACATCTCTTCCATAGTTTTTTAGACATTTATATTAATCTGTTCAGTAAATATAAAATCTCTACCATAAGCCAGGCATATACTTTCGAAGCACATAATATACCAAATTGTGAACTCTTTAAGGACAGAAACCAGGTTTAACTTTTTTTTAAGTAGACTGCACACCCAGCATGGGACTTGAACTCACCACCCTGAGATCAGGAATGACATGTTCTACCAACTGAGCCAGCCAGGTGTCCTGGATTTTCTTCCTATTTTTAGTTTCTGTTTCTATCCTTTGCCCATTTTTCTTTTAGACTATTCTATTTTATTATTGATTTATAAGAGCTTTTTATATATTATGGAAATCAGTTTTTGCAAGCATTTTCCCCAGTTTTTCAAACTTGTTATAACATTGCATCATTTTTTAAAATATAAATTTTGGGTAGTTAACGTACCACTCTTTTCCTTTATGTTTTCTGCTTTGTCTATAATGTTTATAATATTTTTTCAGAATCATAAAAGTGTTCATACAACTTATCATGATTTCATATTTAAATCTTTGATCCATACGTAGTTTATTTCAATGAAGGAATACGTCCATTATTAAACAAAACTGCTAGCCAATATCCCAACATCATTTAGGTATTAATTATCTAATCCCTACTGATTTCAAGTGCCACTTTTATCATATACTAAATCACCATACTGCACGGAAACCAATTAGGAAGCTGTTGTAGTAGTTCTACTTCTGGACTATAGTATTCTATTCCTGTGCAGGATCAAAATATTTTAGTTACCATATATTTATAATATCTAGTAAGAAATTCCCCTTCTTTTTATTTTAGAATTGTCTTGGTTATTCACGTATTTGTTCCTTTATTCAAAAAATATTACTGAATGCCTACTAGATGCCAGACCCTGTACCAGGTGTTGGAATTTAAAAAAAAAAAAAAAAAAAGGAGAGAGAAAGTTGCTGCTCTTAGAGTGCTTGCATAATCTGGAGAAGGAGATGGACAATAAAATGAATTTATTAAAGATTATGATAAATGGAAAGAAAGAAAGAAAGAAAGAAAGAAAGGGAAGTAATGTAATAGAAGATAATGAGGAAGGACAGTGATCAGAAAAGTCCTGTCTAAGGAAAGGACAGAAGGAAGAGCAAGTGCAAAAGCCCTAAGTGGGGAGAAAGTTTGTCATGTCCTGTGAATGATAGGAAGGGATGTGAGAGTGGAGCCACAGGAAGGAAGAGAGAAAGTGGATATCTTCCATTTTCTCCATCCTGCCACATCCACTGTCCACTCGACCCAAGGAGGATGAATTTGAAGGACTGTGTGAATGGCTCTCTTGTCCTCTGGTTTCTGGCTGAGTTCAGCCACAAGGGGCCACTGGCAGGAGATGAGAGGAAGAGAGGAGAGTGGAGCCAGGAGATTTATTTCCTTGGCTCCCTTTTATTAGTTTGTCTCTTGTTTGGTTGCATCCTCTACTGAAGGCTACACCTCCTGTCAGCCACACCTCTGGTGGAGCTCACACCAGGCTCAGGCTGGGTGGTAATGGTTCCCACCCTTGTCTAAGCTCCCCTTACCTTTGATCAGGCTTACATTTTTAAAAGATCTGGTTGCTTTAAAGCATAAACTAGAAGGGGGCACCTGGGTGATTCAATCAGTGGAGACTCAATTTTGGCTCAGGTCATGATCTCACAGTTGGTGGGATCGAGGCCTGTCCCACATCAGGCAGTGCAAAGCCCGCTTGGGATTCTCTCTCTCACTCTCTCTCTCCCTGCCCCTCTCCTGCACTCTCTCTCTCAAAATAAATAAATAAACTTAAAAAGAAATAAAGTATAAAATGGAGGGATGGAGATCTAGGGCAAGAAGAAGGGAGCAGAGAGATATTGACAGCAACTGAGTTAAAATTAGGACAGACTTGAAAACTTTGAGTGCATGGACACTGTCTGAGAAACACAGGACTCTGAGTTCCATTCATTCAATTTTTTTCGATAACTATTTATGTGCCAGGCAGTCAGGATAGATAACATACTAGATTACCTAGTGCATTTAAAAGAGATAATTGGCAAGGAATAATGAAAGAGTAAGGTAATAGGGTTGGAAGTATGGGAGTAGCAGAAGTAGGTACAGTTTTAAATAATCCATCACTGAAAAGGTGACATTTGGTCTAAGGTTTGGAGGAGGTGGTTCATTTGTACATTCCAGGCAGAGAAGGAAGCCACTGTAAAAGAACCAATAGGAGGGCATGTCTGGTTGTGTCAGGAACAGCAGAGGCCAGTGTAATGAGCTCGGGGGCCTGGAGTAAGTGGGGAAAATGAAGTCAGAGAGGCCATAGGACACATGCCATGTGAGGCCTCTTAGGGGATTTGTTTGGAGTAAATGCGGTAGAGAAGAGGGAACTGGGGTCAACCCACGCTCCACTCTGGGGAGTAGTGTGTGCTGAAGCATTCTCACACAGCCTCCTCCTATCCACTCTTCCAAAACTGATGGAATGGGAAATCTAGTAATTGCAATTAGTTTCTCAGAATGCGTTATTCCTGTCTAATTTTTCCATGCAGTGTCTAGCAAGAAATGCTGGCCTGCTTCTCCAATATCTGTAAAATGTTGGCATCCTAGGAGAAGAAAACGGAAATTGTACCACTAACCCCGCAGGGGCATTTGTAGCTAAGTCAGTGGGGTCTCCAAGGCCACAGTATGCCTACAGGGATGACTGGAGGACTGACTTTGGAGCATTAGAGAAAAGCTATTGATTTTCTGCTTCACAGAGGAAGATGTTTAATTGTGTTTTCGGAATACCTTTGGAAGAAATAAGAAAGGAAAACAGTCTCTCTTATTACTCTCTCTACCAGTGGTCAGTAAATTAAAAATAAACCTTTTCTTTTAAAGCTTCTCATTATGAAAAAAAAAAATAAAGCTTCTCATTATGAAAAATTTTAAGCATATACAAAATTAGAGGATAATATATTGAATCTCTATATAGTCATTACCCAGATTCAATAATTATCTACTAATGGCCAATCTTATTTTTTCAATTTATTTAGCTATATATTTTTCCTGGGGTATTTTATAGCATATTCCATATATCAATGTGCACTTAGATACTATTCTAGATACTCTCAATATAGCAATGAATAAAAAGTATAGGATAAAAATCCCTGTCTGCGAACATCTCTCACAGTTTAGATGGGGGAGAGAGATCATAATTAAAATCAATAAGTGAAATGTATGGTATGTTAAGTGATGAGTGGAATGGAGAAATATAAGGCAGGGGAGAGGAAGAGAGAGTCCAGGAGCAGGGGTAACAACTTTAAATAAGCGGGTCAGGGTGCATGTGGTGAACATTGGGATGCACTGCTCAGATCCCATTTTAGGACCAAAGGACTTATTCTCACAGATGCTGGAAAGAACCATCTCATCCAGGGTCATGACTGCTTCTACAGATGCCTACACCCAATGACTAATCTATGCAGGATTATAAAGGACTACACTTCTCTCCCCAACTCAGAACAGCTCTGAAGGATCACCTCCTGTAGAACTTTAGAACTCTTTGTAGAATTGACTAAAGCTTCCACTGAGACCGTTGCAGCTCAACTTCTCCCTCTGGCAAATTCCCCCCCATTCTTTCCCTTCCATGGATGTTGATTCAAAAGCATACAGGTATGCCCTGCTTTTTGAAAGTCCACGTTACGCCAGTTCACTTTTATAAAAGACCTACATTTAGGGGTGCCCAGGTGGCTCAGTTGGTTAAGCACCTGATTCTTGATTTCTTAGGTCATGATCTCACAGTTTGTGAGTTCGAGCAGACACAGTGCAGAGCCTGCTTGGAATTCTCTCTCCCTGTCTCTGTGCTCCTACCCCACTCATGCTTTCTCTTTCTCTCCCATAATAAATAAACTTTTATTTATTTAAAAATAAATAAATAAAATTAAAGACCTACATTTATATCTGTTTTCCCTACCTGAAAAGAATCCAAGGAGGATTTTTGCTTTTACCAAAAGAAAAAAAAAAAGCTGAAAAGTGAAACTAGGATTCAACATTTATTTTGCAGATCAAGTACAGAGGCAGCACCATTTGAGCAGGACACCATCAAGCTCTTTTCCCAGAAATTACACTCAGCATCTCAGCATCAAGCCGCCATAGCTTTGAACTGTGTCTGTGAGCATCTGTGCTTTATCTCTATTTTGCATATTATTTAGCAAGATATGTCCTAAAGTATCAGAAAACCCCAAAAGATGTTGTTTGGGTGGTCTGGGAATGTCCAAAAAATTTTCCATATAAATTAATAGTAACTGCTTCTTTGCTTTATGCCATTTCAGATTATGAAAGATTTCATAATGCTCTACTTTCAGATAGCAGGGGAAACCTCTACCCTAATAAACTTCCTACTGTGAATGTCCATTTCAGAGTCTCCTTCTTAAGGAACTCAATTTGAGACAGTACACCTTTCTAAGAACATAACTTCTTAGCAAAACTATGATATATGTAAGTGAATGAGCCCTGGGAACATCTGAAGGAAGAGAATTCCAGGAAGAAAGAAGAGCAGATGCAAAGACCCTGAAGCAGAAGTGGGCCTGCTGTGTTTAAGGAAAAGCAAGGAATTTAATGCTCCTAAATTAGAAAAAGTAAAGGGAGAGTAATAAAAGAAGAAATCAAAGGTGTAGTGGGGAGCCAAATACTGCAGAGACATATATATAAGCCATTTAAGGAACTGCCTGTTTCTCAGAGTAAAATAGAAAGCTTGAGAATTTCCTAAATGACCTTTCTCATTCCCTGTCTCTCTCTCTAGTTATTTCTCATCTCCTTCCAGATGCATGAGCCACATAAATGGATTAAACCACATGCAGCAAGGAAGCCCCCGACCATACCTAGAAGGGACCCCTAACCCATCATTACCAAGTATATAATAACCCAGCTGTAAGTGATGCTTTAGTTCCAGTAGGCCTGGGTCCCATCAGTCTCTAGGCCATCATTTTTCTTAGAGGAAGTCTTAAGAAGCCCCCTCTAGGGCAACCGAACATGCATCAAGGCAAGGAACAAACAGAACTTACTGTCCCTTTAATTCATTGGAGAGTGGACCACCTACATGTGGACGTTGACTCCTTAGTCCATTGGCATAGCTCATAGTCAAACAGAGGATGACATAACTAAGTAGAAACTGCTTCTACTGTCCATGGTTAGGCTGATCTACAGAGAGATCTCTTGGAATCTTTTCATTCAGGCCCCAGATAAAGACCTAAAAGATAAACTCCACCACAGAGCCTGACATTTAGAACATTTAGATCTTAGAATCCATAGATGAGAATTTAAAATGGAAATTCTTCTGCCCTGTGGATCCCTCTCATCTTGTCCATAAAGAAGAAGAATGGAGAGCTAAGGCCTGCCATGAGTTCTGCGGTGACAGTTAAGATTAGTTTCCATTTCCACATATCCCTGGCCAGTCCATTTCAGTTCCTATAATTCACCTGGCACAACGTAGCAAACCAGAAGAACTCCATAAAAAGCTACTGTAGCTTCCTATAGGCCACGTCAGAAATTCTTCTGGACTGGCCCTCTTCTTCGTACTCTGATTCATCAGTTCTCTGATTTTCCCTACTCCTTTCAGCTCTGAGCTCTAGTTCCTGTTTCTGGATGCTTTACTTTGGTGACTTGGTTTCTACTATTTACCGCAACTCTGATATGTCCTCCTTTAAGGCATGATTCTTGGTACTTGCCCATCATCTCCCTTCATGGGAACTGTGGTCAGAAACAACTCACATTCAAGCCCACCACACCTAATGAGAGAGGGATCCTAATTTTTGTCATACTGAACAGTCACAAGAGACCCAGATGGTGACAATTTTATGAAGCTCAGTTACCTAGGACAGAGCCACTGACTCCTTTAGTGTACATCCTGCACAGCCTCCTGGACATGCATGAGGGGATTAGGGAGTACCCATCTCAACCTTGTCCTGTACCTGACTTCAGAGGCCCAGGCAGGATGACTCTGATATACCTACTGTTCTGCACAAACTTGGGAAGAGTGTCTTCCAGCAGTTAGATGTCCAGCTTCTGATGTATACCTCCTCTTCCTGGGAAACCTAGATGACCATACCCAACATTTCTAAGGATTTGGAGTAGCTCACTCAAGGCCAGCCTGACTACCACACTAAGCTAAGAAAGTCAAGAATGGCCTTGACTCACGCAAGCTGAACACGCCTTGCAAAGATCCACATGGGAGCCCATGTCATTAGTATTTTAACAAATCCTCCAAGACTTGACCCTACAGAAAGGAATCCCAGTTTGTACACTTTATCTCCCTTGCCCTCAACCCCCATACCTCCACCATTGCACAGGAAGAACTGGAATAATCCCCTTTTCCTAATTCCCAGTGACCAAAAGGCCAGCTGCAGGGTCTAGGAGGGTAGAGAGTGTGTACTAACATAAGGAGTCTTTGGGAAGTCTTAGCCCTCTCATGCCCTTGACCACCTAGCAACTTTGCCCCTGGAAAGGGAGGACATGGGCAGGGTTGATGGGGACAAATGGGGCAGTTTGGCTACTTTAGGTACTTGGAAAATGTGTCAAGTATCATGTAAGAGAGCTGTTATAGGGGCACCTAGGTGGCTCGGTTGGTTAAATGCCCAACTCTTGATTTCAGCTCAGGTCATGGTCTCACAGTTTGTGACTTAGAGCCTGAATCGGGCTCTCACCAGCAGTGCAGCCTGCTTGGGAATCTTTCTCCCTCTCACCCTTTCTCTGCCCCTCCCCTGCTTGAGCTCTTTCTCTCTTTCTCAGAATAAATTAATAAACATTAAAATTTTTTTAAATAAAAAAGAGAGCTACTATAGATATATTTATAAGATGATAAAATTCCATTCAACATTTATTGACCTCTTTACCATACTCTGTCCAGGCACTGAGTTAAAAAGATGAATTCTACCAGCCTCTTCTCTCAAGGGGAGGGTCACAATAAAAAGACATATAACTAATGACACTGCACTGTAGAAATTGTATACTATTGCATTCAAGTGGTAGTGTCAGAGAAGGCAAAAAAAAAAAAATGCCACCTTTTCCAACAGATTTTAATTTTCTCTATCTTATCATAAGATTTTATCATTTATTTATTTATTTACTTACTTACTTATTATTTTGAGAGAGCTAGCATGAGTGAGGGGCAGAAGGAGAGAGAGAAAATATTAATCAGAATTCTTGTTCAGTACAGAGCACAATGTGGGGCTTGATCCTATGACACTGGGATCATGATCTGAGTCAAAATCAGGAGGTGGATGCTCAATTGACTGAGCCACCCGGGCACCCCATCATAATTTATTCTTACATCCCAGAAGAAAATAATTCATTACAATCATCTGAAACATCATGAAATATATTTATAGTATATAAAATTACTTGTATAGATTGTATTGTTTTTTTTTTCTAATTATAAAACCAATACATACTCATGTTGAAAATTTAAAGAATTCAGAATTGCCTAATTAACAAAGAAAAACCTCTTACCTGGCAACCACTATACACATTATGGAGAATAAAATTTTCAGATAATTCTCTATTTGTGCACACACACATAAACACACACAATTTTTACAGTGGGAATCATACAGCTAATAGGGAACCTGATATTTTTCACTCAATAATCTTTAATTCATATTAATTACTATATTCCACAATGTAGTGAGTAGTGTTTGTCTTATACCCTCACCCTCATTCCTTCTAGGAAACTGCTCTACCCTTGTAGTTCTGAAGGGAGCCCTCAATCATAGCATCTCATACATTTCTCCCATGGCACCTTGAGCAGCGATTGACCCAATCTGGCTCAGTCATGGAACAACCAATGTGAGTAAATAACATGAATAGTTTGTCATTCAGCAATCTTCTCCTTTCCACTCTCAGGGTTAGTTCTGGCACTTTACACTCTGTAGGTGACCTATAAGATCTTGTCATTTGGGCTCCTTTTCTTTGTATACTTTTTTTTCCATTTCCATGCCTTAATTTTCCTTGATTGTTTTAGTATTTTTATTAGCCCATGTCCCTTACCCTTGGTTGTTTTAATTTCCCTCTGATAGTGAATTTCCAGATTCACATCTACTTCTCTATTGAGCTATACCAGCAGCCACCTCTAGTGCTGGTATCCTATGTCAGTCTCTTTAACTGCAACAGATTCATTCCTATAACTATGTAGCTATGAGGGCCTATGCCAGCTCTGCCTCTCTATTCTTAGGCCTTTCATGAACACCTCTTCTGCAAGACTACTCTTTTGTAAAAAAAAAAAAAATGCTGAGTGGAAAATCATACTGATAGAGGGGCTAACAGCTCTTTAAGGAACTTGAAGCTCCTGGCACTGTAAGACCATTACAATCTTCCAATGTGAGACAGCCATTATAGTCTCAGCATTTGAAGATGAAAGGTGACCCTCCCTTTTTAATTTTTTCCAGGGTTACTTCAACGAACAAATCAAAGCACATCTGGTGGAAGGTCCAAACCACCACTACAAGTAGGGAGATACAGCAACCAGAGTCACAATTACAGAGAGCATGCAACATACTCCAAAAATACTTCCTGAAGGGCCAGGCCCTGGGTAGCGTATTACCCAATTTTAGTATAGTAGTGCTCAAAGGTGCAGGACACATAACTTGCTATTAAAACATGTGAAAGAAAACTAACCAAAATGATGAAATGGAAGAATTCTCCTCAAAAGAAATTCCAGGAAGAAATGACAGCCAGAGAATTGCTCAAAATAGACATAAACAATATATCTGAGCAAGAATTTAGAAAAGTTGTTATAAGACTAACAGCTGGGCTTGAAAACAACTTAGAAGATAGCAGAGAATCTATTGCTGCAGAGATCAAGGACCTAAGAAATAGTCACGACAAATTAAGAAATGTTGTGAATGAGATGCAAAATAAACTAGATGCAGTGACAGCAAGGATAGAGGAGACAAAGAGGAGAATAAGTGAAATAGAAGATAAAATTCTGGAAAATGATGAAGCTGAAAAAAAGAGAGATAAGACAATACTAGACCATGAGGGGAGATTTAGAGACTTAAGTGATTCACTGAAATGTAATGATATCCATATCATAGGAGTTCCAGAAGAAGAAAAAGAGAGAGAAAGGGGCAGAAAGTTTATTTGAACAAATTATAGCTGAAAACTTCCCTAATCTGGGGAAGGAAGCAGATATCCAAGTCCAGGAGACACAGAGAACTCCCTTCAGAATCAACAAGAACAGGTCAATCCCATGGCATATCACGGTGAAACTGGCAAAATACAAAGATAAAGAGAATTCTGAAAGCAGCTAGATACAAACAGGACTTAACCTACAAAGGTAGACACATAAGGGTAATAGCAGACCTGTCCACTGAAACTTGGCAGGCCAGAGGGGAGTGGCAGGAAATATTCAATGGACTGAACAGGAAAAATATGCAGCCAAGAATCTTTATCCAGCAAGGCTGTCATTCAAAATACAAAGGCTTTCCCAGACAAACAAAAACTGAAGGAGTTCATGACCACTAAACCAGCCCTGCAGGAGATCCTAAAGGGGACTCTGTGAATGGAAAGCAGCAAAGACTACAAAGGACCAGAGACATCACCACAAGCACGAAACCTACAGATAACACAATGACACTAAATCCATATCTCTCAATAATCACTCTGAATGTAAATGGACTAAATGCCCCAATCAAAAGACATAGGGTATCATAATGGATTAAAAAAAACAAGATCCATCTATATACTGTCTATAAGAGACTCATTTAAAAAAATTTTTTTAACGTTTATTTATTTTTGATACAGAGAGAGACAGAGCATGAATGGGGGAGGGTCAGAGAGAGAGGGAGACACAGAATCTGAAGCAGGCTCCAGGCTCTGAGCCATCAGCCCAGAGCCTGACGCGGGGCTCGAACTCACGGACCACGAGATCGTGACCTGAGCTGAAGTCGGACGCTTAACCCACTGAGCCACCCAGGCGCCCCTAAGAGACTCATTTTAGACCTGAGGACACTTTCAGATTGAAAGTGAGGGGATGGAGAACTATCTATCATGCTACTGGAAGTCAAAAGAAAGCTGGAGTAGCTAGACGTATATCAGACAAACTATATTTTAAACTAAATATTGTAACAAGAGATGAAGAAGGGCATTATATCATAATTAAGGCATCTATCCATCAAGAAGAGCTAACAATTATAAATGTTTATGCCCCCAACTTGAACACCCAAATATATAAATCAGTTAATCACAAACCTAAGCAATTTTATTGATAATAATATAGTAATTGTAGGTGACTTTAATACTCCACTGAAGACCAAAGATGAGCTGGTAATCCTTGTCATTTTATTCATTTATTTATACAAATAGATTTCCAGATGCTGTAAGGATGGCTGAGAAATGAAAGATAAGTAAAGCAAGATCCTTTCCTTTGAGGAGCTCATAGTTTAGTGGGATAAATAGCTAATGGGATAAATTATGTAAGGTAATAATTATAGTATAAGATACAATTTTATAGAGATATATATAAAATATTTTCTTAGACAAAAACATGCACCAAAAGGACATATACCAAAAGTTGGTGGTTATCTCTATCAGATTTCCCCCTTTTTGCTTATCTGTATTAGCAGAATTTTCCTTCAATGTATATTTATTGTTTTTGAAATAAGGAGAAAAGAAGCATGTTCAAAAAGCAGCACAATGAGATACATGCTGTATTGGAAGTATGCACAGTATTATAAGGAATAAACTAACTTGTCTGGGGAAGATAAAGAAAACCTTACAACATGTATCTTTTTTATCTTACACTCACATATACCTCTCACATGTTAGCCAAAAGTAATGCGTGGCCTTGTTTGGATCCTAATCCAAGCAAACCAACTGTCAAAATATTTATAAAGCAAGTGGGGAAGTATTAATTCTGACTGGATATTTGATGATACTAAGGAAGTATTATTATTATGAGATATGCTAAGGGCATTACAGTAATGTTAGGAAAAAAGAATCCTTATCTTTTAAAAGTAAACATATTGACATAAATATGGATGCAATGATATGAAGTTTGGGATTTTTATAAGTAAATAATCCATTGGAAGTGCAAAGTTGTTGGGAATATAAAATAAAAAAGTGGTTATGAGTTAATGATCTTTAAGTTGGAAAATGAAATCATGGCAGTTAATTTCAATATTTTCTCTAATTCTATGTTTGTTTGAAATCTCCTATAATAAAATTTGCAATAATTAATATAATGATTTTTCTGTAATGAATAAAAACATCCTTCAAGTATCTCTATCTTCAAGACTCAGCTCAAAAAGTGTCTTCTCCCACCAGTGAATGAGGGCATTACAAGCAATCCATGCATGTGTTCACCTATACACAAGAAGCATTGACAAACTCCCTGTGCATTGTACGTTGTCTACTTCATGATCATCTGATCTGTGTCAATGACACTTGTAATTTCAACATGTATTTTTTATATTATTCAATGTTTATAGTGTACTTACACACAATAATCAAATATTTTAATATTTTAATATTAACAAAAAAGAGATATCTTCTCTTTGAAACCTTGCCTGACCATCCATTTCATTATTTGCACCCTACCTGAACTCTGCATGTAAAACAGAGGACCCATAACACGCTTTTGTGTTTATTTGCTCACTTACATTGAAATGAGATCAATATGTAGGATTTGTCACTCAGTCAGTAAATAGTTGTGTTGTTATAAGCACAGTCTTTTCTTTTTATTAGGCTGTAAGACTAGCAGTGGCCATCTTATTTGTTTGTTTTTGTGTGCCCAACAATTATCTTAATACTTGCTACATTTCAAGTGCTCAATAAACATCTGCTAAATGACTAAATGAAACTTAGGATCACTTCATTCAGACCTACACTGTGTCCAGCAGAAACATCCATAGGACTGAGGAATATAAACTAATCCATGCCTTACAGTTTATTCAGTGTTCCATGGTGATTTGATCAGAAACATAACATGTTTCTAGATTCAGTGTCCACTTAATACAGTCGCCTTGATTCCAAATGGCAGAGAAAGGTTAAACACCTTTAAAATTTTGGGGCGTAAGTAATGCAGTGTGCTCAGTAGCCATCTCTTACCTTCATTCTACCCTGAGCCTCTCTCTCAACTGCAAGCATATTGAGGGGAGAAGTGAGTCAGAAACAGGACAAATAAGAGAGTGAGGCTAAATGGGTGAACAGAAATGGGAGTTACGGGCTTCTGGTTATGAAATGAATAAGTCACTGGGATGAAACATACAGCATGGGGAATGTAATCAGTGCTATTGTGATAGCGATGTACACATGGTAACTACGCTTGTGGTGAGCACAGCATAAGGTACACAGTTGTTGAATTACTATGTTGTACACTTGAAACCAATGTTACATTGTGTGTCAACCGTATATCAATAGGAAAAATGGAGGAGAATGAAAAGAAGAATAAAGTGAGACTGAGGAATCAGGTGAGCAATACAGCAAGTGTCAGGATTGGTGAATGACTATTTCACATAATATTCAGCGATGTTTCTTAAATGCTGAAAATATTTTATGATTTATTTTTAAGCTGTGTCTTTTAAAATATTCTTGGCATCAAAATCACTTGATTAAAACATGTACCATTTGATCCCCACAATAACATGAGGTAAACAGAGCTGGTCCTCTCTGTTTTAAAGAAGAGGAATTTGGGGTGCCTGGGGGGCTCAGTCAGTTAAGCGTCCGACTCTTGATTTTGCCTCAGTTCATGATCTCACAGTTCTTGAGCTTGAACTCTGTGTCAGGCTCTGCACTGACAGTGCGAGCCTGCTTGGTATTCTCTCTCCTTCTCTCTCTCAAAATAAATAAATAAAAAAGAAGAGGAACCTAAGGAAATTTACCCTTCACTCAGCTGAGATTATAAATTGTGATGATTTTTTTAATGCAGTATACTAGTATGCTGGGATAATAATGCTATGTTATCAGTGCCAAGAAAAAACTATTTGTCTTGAAGTAGCTGTTAGATTGAAAGTACTCTTCAGATTCTAAAGGGAAGTATTTGAGTGACTTCCAAACTCAAAAACCTTCAGAACAAGGGAGATTTGTTTGTTAGATTGTTTGTTTGTTTGTTTTTAGGTACTTGAATGACTAAGTTGCTCCTTGAAAAGCAAGGGTGCAGAAATCAAAGGCCTGATTGTGCTGAATCCTTCTATTTGGTCATTATTCAGACTGGTTCCCAGCATGCCACAGTCCAAAGGAAAGATTCCAAGCTCTGTTTAAAAATCAGAAACTAAAGAGCTTACTCAGCACCCTGCTCACATTACTGTTGCTTGTATTCATCATTTAAAAGTCTTTTGATAACTCCTTTTATGCAATAATGTTAGGCTTCGGGGAATATTCTCAGAATGTAGGAAGCACCTCCTGACCCAGTTATGATGTAAATACTTTTTGTGACTATCTTCTCTCTTCAAAGACTTCTGAAACAGCCAGGCTCTTAAGCATAATTGAATCCTGGGGGAGAATTTTACAGAAATGTTTGTTGGTTTGTTTGTTTTGTGGCACTTGTGGTGATGAAGAGGAAGCTTTCCCCTTAGTGGGGAAGGGAGAATTTCACAATGAAACTGGCCCTTGATGCTTACCTACTCAAGACTGATGAGGACATCTATGCTTGGGGAAACAAATAATTTTATTCGTTCTGTTTTAGCATCTAGGACAGTAAGAAAGTGTAACAACAATCTGACTATTTGAAATAATGTTCCTTGAATTTCCCAATTCAAAAGACTGCATAGAGCTAAGAAAGAAATAAAAGTACTGAGAGACGTTTTGTATGTCAACTCAAATCACAAAGGCAGGGCTTCTCTACGAATGTATGTAAGAATTACATCTACCTTTTGGGTACAGCAGGTGGAACAGAAAGAAGGAATTCTGGGGCAGATATCCCAGAACTATCCCAAAGCAAAAACCTTCATACAAGGTTATCTCTCCTTGACAGGTGCAAGAGCAGGGAAGTCATTTGGTCCTTGAGGTAACGTCTAGTTGGGAAGTTACGACAATGACGTCCAAGCTTATGGCAATCCAGGTGACCCTGAGCGCAGGGGCACCCGTAAGACTGCGGCACAGAAAATACGCTAGCCTGCCAGTCTCCCCTCCCCCCTTACATTCTCGGGGGATTGGAGTAGCGTTGGTGTCGCTGACGCCATCCCTTCCCGCCTCTGGCTCTCAAGGAGCATGCGCTTCCTTCCTCACTTCCTCTAAAGGAAGGAGAGAGAGTAAGGCTACGCCCTAGCGGACCCGCGGCCGGCTTCGCGTCACAGGAACTTCAGCACCCACACGGCGGACAGCGCTCTCCTCCACCTGAGGACCTGACTCCCGAGCGCCTGGAGCCTTTCTAATCGCTTTACTCTGCAGCCGCACGGAGCTCCACCGGCCGCTGGGTCCCTGCCACTCACCCTCCCCACACCCTCCCTCCTAGCTCTTCCTGTTTTTACTCCTCCTTTTCATTCATAACAAAAGCCACAGCTCAGGGAGCCCGGCGCCAGGCTGTATCTGAAGCCAAGCGTAGAAGAATGGGGTTCCTTTGGACCGGCACTTGGATTCTGGTGTTGGTGCTCCAAAGCAGCCCAATTCAAGCTTTCCCCAAGCCGGGAGGCAGCCAAGGTACGTGGACACTTTTCTTCCCATCTCCCTTTTATTTCGCCACGAAAAGGTAAAGCTTGGCATAATCCCGTGAACTGTAAATCACCTTGCCTCGTTTTCTGATCAGACAGTATCCGTTCATATTGACAGAAATCAGTTAGAATTTAGAGCAGGAAGGCAGATTTTTTTTCCCCTACACTTTTTGAATGATAGAGTAATAACATGGGTTGTTTTAAAATACCTTATTCTGAAACGGGGCTGGGGGATGATTTTTCTGCCTTACAAAGTGGCCTGTTTTTTGTCTATTTTTTTTTTCTAGTTGTCTTATAACCTTTCTCCGATACTTTATTCATGATATGTGCAGTATATGATAAAAGAGCTTTTAATGTGCTAATAATGCCAATCCAAATTATGCTCTATCTAGTTGAAAACAGCTGGTGAGCCAAGTGTTAGAACTATATGTTAGATTTCTGGGCAGAAAAATAAAAGTGCAATTTTATTAACTCAGTAAGTACACCAGGATAATAAGCAAGGCAACGTTGATAAAGATTGTTATTGTATTATCTTGATTATCTTTGTTAATACATATTTTTGTTCCACAGTCATCCAAAAACATTTATCTTAATATTTGTTTCTCTTTTTTGGAGATTTTATGTAGTAAGAGACATAGTGTGTCTTTCCAGTGCACAATTAAATTTATATTTGTGTTTGGTGATTCTAGACAAACCTCTACATAATAGCGAATTAAGTGCAGAAAGACCTTTGAATGAACAGGTAGGTCAAAAGTAAAATTATAAATGCTATTTCATTTTATTTTAGTTATATTTAATGTAATTATGCTGTAACATTTTAGCTATTTTGAATTCACAAATTTCAAGAGCTTAATAATACATTGACAGAACTTAGGATGGAAAATATAGTTTTGGAAATTTGTATATCCTGACAGTTATATACATAGAATTCTGTATAATACATAAGACTGACTGTATAATAACCCAGTAAGCTCAACATCACATCCATTCTGTTGTAAGGCTGCTTAATTTATCTGAGATTTATCTCTCACCAATATTATAGGAGAGGGAATTAATATTTATAGACCATCTGCCCTTTATTTTATCTCATTTAATCCTTGTGGTAGTGCTTTGACACAGAAATTATTATCTACATTTTCAAATAAGAAAACTAAATCCCACAGAGATTGAATCATTTAGCTGTCATATTGGATAAGTGGGGGAGCAATGATTTAAAATCAGGTCTATCTCCAATTTACTTCCTAGATTGCTGAAGCAGAGGCAGACAAGATTAAAAAAACATACCCTCCAGGTAAAAAGAAATTATGTTGATATTAATTTAAATAATGTAGGTTATGAAAATCTTAACTAAAGTGGATGTGTTGGGCTTGGGGGCTTTTCTTCTAGAAAACAAGCCAGGTGAAAGCAATTACTCCTTTGTTGATAACTTGAACCTGCTAAAGGCAATAACGGAAAAGGAAAAAATTGAGAAAGAAAGACAATCCATAAGAAGCTCCCCAGATGATAATAAACTGAATGTGGAAGATGTTGATTCAACCAAGAATCGAAGACTGATTGATGATTATGATTCTACTAAGAGCGGATTGAATCATAAATTTCAAGGTAAATGAGGAAAAAGAACTTTTGCTTCCTATTTGCTTGCTCTAATTTGGAGTTTCCCATTGTGGGTTAGGAGAAAGTCCTACGTTTTAAAAACAGCCATTATATATTCATTGTCCTTTATTAGTCAGGACCAAAATGAAGAAAAAGCCCAGTTTTTTCTGTGAGGCCTAAGCTCCACAGAAGCCCAAATTTTAGTTTCTCTTTTGAAGTTTCCTTTACTGATGCTTTGAAATCAATTTAAATCTGCTGTCTATATTTTATGCTATTAAATATCATTTTAACATTCCAATTTATTTTAACTATGAGTACAAAGAAAAAAATCTTTAATTCTCAACTAATTAAATCAAAAAATATTCCCCAGAAAAGGTGAAATATCATTATTTTCTTCTCAATGTTCTCTTCCTAGTCATATCTTTCTCCATAGGTCATTCTAACCTTTTCATGGCCTTAATTACCATCCATAGCCTGATGTCTCCTAACATTAGCCCAGACTTCATATATATGTATGTATATATCAGACTTCATATACTGCATATATGACTGAAAAACAGTCATCTCAGTTGTTTTCCAGCTCCAGCAGGCAACCAGTACTTTATACACACACACACACACACACACACACACACACACACCATACATATCATACATATAAATGATCTATATTATATAATGTATATATATTATATAATATATATAGTAGGGTTTTATCCCTCTAACCTTGATCACCACCAAGATCACCATGCTTGATCACCTTATCCAAACTCTAATCATGTCTCACTTGAACTACAGCAAAATCTTCTCATGGACCTTCCAGCATCCACTCTGCCCTTCTCCAACTCATAGCAGCCAGAGTAATCTTTTCAACATACAAGTATGAGCTTGATACTCTTGCATAAAACCCATTAGTAGATTCCCATTTCTCTTGGGATAAAAACCAAAAGCCTTACTGTGGCCTCCAAGGTCCTGCAAGGACAGGTTCCTGTGTTCATCCAATACACATGATCTGATAGAAACCTGTTCCTTTCACACGTGACACTTAATGCAATTTGTAATTTTACGTTCCTAAGTGTGTCTACTTATGATTTCTGCCTTTCTCCTTAATTAAACTGAAAACTTCACTAGTACAGAAACATTGTAGCTCCAGTGTCTGAATGCTTACGAATTCACTGCATGAATAGATGAGTAAATGAATGAATGAACAAATAAAATAATATATACAAGGGAATAAGCGAACTATTGTACCTAAGCATTGATGAAGAGAGTGTGTTTTCTGTGCTGAGAATCACTGCTTAAGAGTGACTACAGATTTTCTTTAATGTTCCATGGTCACAAGAGCATTATGCTGGTTATCTCCACCAGAACACAACTATCAATTAAATTTGACTTTCATTGGATATCACAGGCTGAGGAAAATTCAGAATTGTTTTGTATATGAATGGGATAAGGGAGATGGTTTGTATTTTGAAACATTTCATATGGCATACTACTCAAGGAAATTTCTTTTGAATTCTACTTTTAACCTAAAATATTTAGACTAGAAATAGACACTGGGTATAGCTTCATATAAAATAGTTTCAACCACTTTGACTGAACTGACCATTTGATTTAAAAAAAAATTTTAATTAGTCTAATGTTTGACTACATTTTTTTTTTTTTTTTGGTCAAACTGGTTGTATATGCAGGCAGAGGCATAGATCTGTTTGTGATCCAACCACTAACCTGAGTAACTTATTTTAAATAGTTCAACATTTTATTACCATCCCAAATGGGTTTGTAACTACGAAGTACTAGCCCTGGCAGCTCTAGGTTTACCCTAGGAGTCATTCAAGTCCACCTGAAATTACAGAGAAGATTGTTGGAGAGAGTGGGCTCTATGAGTGAATTACTGGTCTCCTCTCATACCTTGGGAATCCTGGAACCAGGTGGGTTTGGGAACACCAAGTTAACTGGAACCTCAGAGTCATGTAGACTTACATCCTAGAAGGGAGAGTAAGGAAGCCGAACTTCTGCAGGGTACTTTCACACTTTTAGGAAACCTCCAGATGGGCTTGTAGGGCCCATCACTTCTCCTTTTCTGTGTTTTCTACAGTATATGTGATTCAGGATTTTTCCAAATTTCTTTTATAAAGCAGTGTTTCAGGGCTCCTGAGTGCATTCACCAAACAGACATTCATTGAGCAATTGCTATGTTTCAGACTTGAACTAGACAGTTAGCTCTGTGTAGTTAGGTATCATGCCTAAACTATTTATCAGTGTGTTTCCAGTTCTGGCCCATATTAAGACTTTAATAAAAATGTACTGGACAAATGAATGTCAAGTGCCATAATAGATGCCAAGGATTAAAAGAGTAACTGGGAAAATGATGACTTGGAAGATGGCCCTTTCACACCCACTTAGGATGTTGTAGCTGCTTTAAAAAAGTTATGAACATTGAACTCATGTTTGGCTTCCCTCTGAGGGTATATGTAGGAGGGTAAAATACTCCTTGATGAGAAAAAAGAAGTCACTCTGAGTAATTCTGTCCATTTTAGAGAAGCCAGGGAAAATCAATGGAAAGTAAAGAGCAATGCCCAAGTGGTCAACTCTTAACCCCATCTAGCAAAGGTCTGCTAGTAGAGTCCTAAGTTCCTGGCTCAAGAGAATGCAGCAGTGCAGCAAAGCGAAGAGGCTGTTTCTTCAGAGTGTTGCTTATGTTCTCCCTGTTATGAAGTAAATGAACTGAAAAACAGTCATCTCAGTTATTTTCCAGCTCCAGCAGGCAAACAGTATGCTTCCTTTTTTTCAGATCCTAAGGGATTAAGTGGGAAGGGAAATAAATTTTTCCACCTCTGCACAGACCTTGGGCAGTTTCTGCTTCACATTAATCCCTAGAGTCAGTCTTACAACCCACAAATGGAAGCATCAGACCTAAATAATAATCTCTGCTCCTGAAAAAAATGGATAATGAACCCAATTTTCAGTCAGTCTGGAGGGGAACTGATCTTATGGAGTTTTTTTTCTTAGGGTCTTTTCTGCTTATTAGTCACTCTGGTACACAGGGCTCAAAGGGCTCATAGCTAATGGATTGGTTGACAGTTCAGCAATAATCTACTACCAGGAAACTTCCAGTTCTCCATCTATAATCACCCTACTCAGTTTCCTAAGCTTCTTTTCAAACAACAAGAAACTGTTCTGCCTAAGGCAGCATATATCTTCAGGTGTATACATTCTAGAAGAAAGGTCATGAGAGAAACTCCTTGTCTGAATCCCCAAAGCCATGGAAGAAAAGGACAGGATCAGATTAGAAATATTAGGCTCTTCTTTCTTTGAGTAAATATGATCAGAATTATTGGGGCAGAATTTGACCAGAGACTCAATTTCCATTTCTCTAGAAGATAATCGTAGTTACTTTTTTTCATGTACAAATCCACTATATATAATGACATTTAGCTTTCATATAATACTGCACATTAGCTTTCATATGGTACTTGGCAGTTTAAAGGAACATTTACATCTTATTTCATCTGATCTGCATAAGAATCCCATGAAACAGATAATCCTATTATCTCCCTTTACAGTCATCCAAGGATATAGAGGTAACAGTGGTATCATGGGTTAAAATTCTGATCTTTCAGATCTGCTAGAGGTGACAGGAGGAGTTAAGTGCCTTGTAAACTTACACATATTAACATATTGCTTGATGTGGTGTAGGTTACAAAAGACAAACGGATTCCCCAAGAGTTCTCTTGGATATGCCACCAACCCTACTGTGTCCTTCCTCAGGATGGGCTCTTGCTGTACTCTGAAGTAATGTTGCTGGTGTATTCCCAGGAAAGCTAAGGATACGTATTTGCAAACATCTCTGCAGAGATTTACATAGATTTACATATTGCTTTGTTCAAATCTGTTGTCTCATTTTAAAAGTTTAAATTTCATACACATAAAGTAAGTTCCCTATTCTCTGGAGTAAGGGGCTTATCACATTAAGCTGTCTTCCATAAAGGAGTTCTGACACATGTTCAGTTAGAAGTAAATATTTATTCCAGATAAGTCATAAAATCTTCAATACACCCTCTCTGATTCTGGGTGTGAGGCAGGTTCCCCCACCATCAGCCCAGGAATTTGCCAGCAGAAGAAATACACATGTGGATGTTACCAGTCTACTCCTTGTGTGGAAATGGAATATCAAATTATATAATATGTAGAAGAGTGTTTTGAACAATATAGCATACTATACAAATGTGGCATACTGTAAAATTTAAAAGTGTAATCTTGTTTGTATTATTAGAATAAAAAATAGAGAGGCCTTTTGTGGTGTCTTCAGATCTTCCTTTTTCTTACAGTCACGTAAGAAGATTTCAGAATTTCCATTATCATCATAGGTTCTTAACTTTAAGCAAAATTATATTTCAAACCAACAATTTATGTGAATGAAGCAGTATCATAAATACATTCCAAATATATCTAAGTGTACAAGAACAAGGTATAGATTGTAAGTATAGTATGATCCTGAAATAGGCCTATGATAACTATAATGTGAAACTGTGATTGCTCTGTCTAGATGATCCAGATGGCCTTCATCAACTAGATGGAACTCCTTTAACTGCTGAAGACATTGTCCAGAAAATTGCTACCAGGATTTATGAGGAAAATGACAGAGGAGTATTTGACAAGATTGTTTCTAAACTGTTGAATCTTGGCCTAGTAAGTCATGCATAAGAATAAACCCATTTCTTAGTACAGTTTGGAATTTACTAAGAAGCCAAGCCACATGATCTGAGTTGTAGCCAAGTGTTTATAATACATCTACTTTATATTAGGCACTGTAGGTTTTGAGGACAAATATGACAACATTCTTTCCCTCTAGGAATTTATAGTCTACCAGAAGAGCCACACAAATACGCACACGTCCACAATGCAAGCTGCATCAAAACCATAAAAGCAGTTCAGCATGCCAGAGGATGGGCCATATCCAATTGGGCAATAAAGAAGAACTTCAGAGAAGGAACTGTTTAAAGTCAGCTTAAAACAGTTAGGCAGCTCCTGGGTGGCTCAGTCAATTGAGCAACTGACTTCAGCTCCAGTCATGATCTCATGGTTCATGGTATCGAGCCCCGCATCAGGCTCCCTACTGATAAGCATGGAACTCACTTCAGATCCTCTGTCTTCCACTCTCTCTGCCCTTCCCCTACTTGTGCTCCCTCTCTCTCAAAAATAAATAAAACATTTTAAAAAAAGGATCATTAGGATTTAACCAGCAGCAGTAAAATATACGTGAATTATGAGAAGACAATAACAGGAACAAAGGCATGCCATGTTTGGGAAACTGTAAGCAATTCAATTTGATCCTCTCCCAGCCAGGCTCCCAGCCCTTATACAGCCCTAACAGGCTTTACTAAGGTCCTAAATGTGCCTGTTTCAGAGGTTCCCTAGTCATGACTTGTAGCTGACGGTTGAGAAATAAGTGTTCCATAGATTCCAACAGACAGGCTAATCACTTGCATGGCCCAAAGGCACTTTTTCCCAGGAGTTCTGGGGAATGTCCAACAACAAACAGAGGCATAAACAAGGGCTATCTAGAAAGAGGGACCAGAAGATTCTCTCATTGTGTAAAAATGTGTTCAAGTTCAGAGTTTAGTCTAGATTTTTTAATCATAAATATGAGAATAATAGTTACATATGTTTCTACTTTTTAACAGATCACAGAAAGCCAGGCACACACACTAGAAGATGAAGTAGCAGAGGTTTTACAAAAACTGATCTCAAAGGAAGCCAACACTTATGAGGAGGAACCCAATAAACCCATAAGCGTGACTGAAAGTCAGGCTGGAAAAATACCAGAGAAAGTGGTATGTATATGTGAATTCATATGCATATGTTATGGATATGTGTATATATGCATGTGCATGAATGTATGTGTCCACCTGTATTTGTATATAATTAATACAATCTGTATATAAGTAATACCTCACTTGATGCCAGAGAAGATTTGGAGTATGTGACACATTTAACCCACATAAAATATATACTCACAAAATATCAAGTTAAAATATATAAATCAACTCTATGTTGAAAATGAAGATATAGGTTATACTATATTACACAGTAAAGGTTATGTCTTATACTCCACAGTAAATTAATCCATAATGCTATGTGGCAATGTTATAACCATTCCACAAAACAACTGCTTGTATAATGTCAGTGAACTGAAATCAAATATTTCGCAGCTCTTTCGGTATACAACTTCTGTTCACAGAATGTCATCATCTGCCTCCAGATCCCAAAAACAGAAACTTGGGTTGATTTGGTCCTCTGCCACACCAGCCTGTATACTCCCCGGAGCTAGTTGCCTGAATATGCTTCGCCATTCTATCCTGTGCTCTTCCACCTGCTCGTTCCTCTTTTCTTTGGTTCAGAGGCCTGGAACTGTCCTTTACTTAGACTAGTCATCCATCCTTCCTTCCCCTCCCTGGACTCTGTGCCTCTTCATCTTTTCTTCTGCATCAGCCAAGCTACAAAAATCTTTCTCCGCTCTTTGAATTCCCTGTAAAACTCTAGATGAGCTGACCACCGAGGGTTATATATAAGAAAAAAATCAAACTCTTCACCTCTCCTATTTTCTCCATCACAGCACCTAGACCCATGGCTCCTCATCCCCTCCAACGTCTTATCCCAAATACAAGGAAAAAGAGTGTATAGGCTTACAATCCTCTTTTAGAGGAGGCTAGAAAACAGAAATCGGGTCTGCATTTTTTTTTTTACTAGATAGCATAACAGCTCTCTTTTGCTCTCTGTACTTCCAATCTCCACCAGCTTTCATTTTTTTAAACAGCTTTTGAAGATCCACCCAAAACATTTTTGATTTATCAAAGGGCTCATGACATTCACTCAAGCTTACCATCTGAACTGAAAGTGACACAGCTACTGTATTTTCCTTCATTCCCATTTTGTACTCCTTTTTCACCCATCTCTAAAACATTCATATGCTTGACCTGTTTGCTCATGTCATTTAAATGCATTGATGCAAATGAAATATTAATTCATTCAATAAATATTTATTGAGGTATCAATTATGAACCTAGCACTGGAGATACATGCTTATTTCAAAAGATAGAATCCCTGCTTTCACGAAGCTTAAGGTCTAATGGAAGAAGTAGATGGTCTTCAAATACTCACATATTTTCACTGCAACTGCCTCAAGTGCTATGAGGAAAGAAACATGGTTCTATGAGACTTCATAAAAAGGGAGCCTATTCTGGACTTAGGCTCAGGGAAGGCTTCCCTGAGGAAGTGACTTGAGCCAAACACTGAAGGCTGTGACCGTGAGAGGCCATGTGTAGAGAAGAATGTGTGGAGTAGCTAAGTATTGCAACAAGGGCAGGGTGGCTGCACACAGAGAGAGCAGTGAGAGATAAGCCAGGGGAGGTGGACCCAGGCCAGACCAGGCAGGGCCTTGGATTCTGATCTTCATTGTAGGACCAATGGGAAAACACTGCAGGACTTTAAGCAAAGGAGTTATGTGACCATACTTTTTAAAAGATAACTCTGGCTATAACATGGAAAATACAGTGAATAGATTGGAAGTGGTTGATGTTACATGGTTAGAAAGCAAGAGATGAAAGCAACTTGGACTAGAGCCAGGTAATGGAGAAAGAGAGAAATGTACAAATTTGGGATAAATCTTGAAAGTAGAGCCAACAAGACTACTGATGAATTATATGGAGGAAATGAAGAGGGAGTGACAAGGAAGACTGTTAAATTTCTGTTTAGTCCGCTGAATGGACAATGGATCATTAACTAAGATGCAGAACACTGGAAATGGATCAGGTCTGGGAGAAAAGTGTCCTGTGTACCCTTCCAGATAGCTCTTAACATTTCACGGAGAAGTCCCCAAGGTGTGACTGCTCTGTTGGTGTTAGATGTTCTCACATGATTTCCTGTATCTTGGCACCACATATTCTGTAACTTCAAAGTTCTCCTGCTTGGTAAAAAGCAGTCTTATGAGAAGACATTCACAAGAACTGATAGAGGAGAACTTGGCCAAGTGGGAACCTAGAAATTCCCTGTCTATTCTCCAGGAGCAGGAGCCAGGGTCCTCAGGTGAAGCATATGTCTGTCAGCCCCAGTGACCTTTCTATGTGGCTAGATGCCCATATGCCTGGAAAAGTGCTTGATCCTACAGGAGCTTGCAAAGGAGGAGGTGTTATTTCACTTCACATTCAAGGGCACCAAAGAGGAAAGAATCAAGCTGGAATGTAATTAGCTCTAACAAAATGTTTATTTTTTATTGATTTTTTCCCCCAATGTAGACTCCAATGGCAGCAATTCAAGATGGTTTTACTAATGGACAAAATGATGAAACAGTATCTAATACCTTAACCTTGACAAATGGCTTGGAAAGAAGAACTAAAATCTACAATGAAGACAACTTTGAGGAACTCCAATATTTCCCAAACTTCTATGCACTACTGAAAAGTATTGATTCAGGTAAACACTGTTTTCTGACCATGTGGAATAGAAAAAATAATTCCAGGAAATGTGTGGGTGGGGTTTTTTTCTTCCTGTTTTCAGTTTCTAAATGCAATCTTCAATGAAATTTATTGTAACCCCAGGGAAAAGAGATCACATCAATTTTTTTCAAAAGAAGTATGCTAGTCATAGAAATATTTAGGAAAGGATAATCATGAAAGGTGGAATTTCAGGATAATTTAATCTTCTTGTTAACAGAGGGTTCATTTATTTGTTCAGCAAACAGTCACTGAACGTGTTTGGGACATTGAGGTGAGCCCTGTGCAGATGAGGAGAGAAGTCAACATCCCTGCCTGAACTGCTCAGCCTCAAATCTTATTGTAAATCTTTAAAAAACAGAAAAAGGCTACATTTATTTTCCTCTATTAGTGGGAACAGTGTGTATAACATAATTTATCCTTTTATTTTATTTTTTTTATTATTTTTTTATGTTTATTTATTTTTGAGAGAGACAGAGACAGAGTGTGAACAGGGGAGGGGCAGAGAAAGGGAGACACAGAATCCGAAACAGGCTCCAGGATCTGAGCTATCAGCCCAGAGCCCGACGCGGGGCCCGAACCCACAAGCCATGAGATCGTGATCTGAGCCGAAGTCGGACATTTAGCCAACAGAGCCACCCAGGTGCCCCCATAATTTGTCCTTTTAAAAACAATTCAGATTTTTGCTTTTTAGACACTTTCAGCTTCAGTCTTGAAATGACTTAAAGTAAACTAAGCATTGGACCACAGCAGACAGGGGCCCAAAACACACTTAGAAACGGATATGTTTTTTTAAAAAACTAAGTCCTTATTTTGCCTTGTTCCTTTCTCTTACCTGTACACCAAAATAAGTTAACTGAAGATTTCATTTCATCTCTAATTTTGATTAATCTTCAAGGAAGATAATAATGGGCAAATTTTCTATGGTTGTTATTGTCCAGACAGATGTTCTGCACTGCCTTCTGGTTTTTCCTCTTCCTTTTCAAAGATTCAGCCCCAGAAGGAAAATTTGTAATAAGTATTTCCCCAAGAAGTGACTTTAGAGTGTGCTTTCATTTCTGGAGAACACCCATTTGTCCTTCAATTCCAGACATTGGCCAGATGGCATTAGCCCCTCTGCTGGTGTCTGAAGGGCTTGTATATCTTGAGGGTCCATTTTGAGCCATCTTGCCCCACTGGATGGCAAATGCCCAGCTCAGAACTTTTGTCATCTTGGTGAGTCACTTCTTGTCAGTGTCAGCATGACACTGAACACCTATACAGACGTGACCTTGAGGAAATAATGTGATGGCTGAAGTTATTTACTAGTGCTTTTCCAGGATCTCTTCCCTATCTCCTTTCTCATCTTTCTTCTCTCCCAACCTTGAGGATTTCATGATATTTGAAAAAGTCCACTGTATGGAATATTTTTTTGTTTTATTTATTTTATTTTGTCTTTCAGTTTCCTTGACCTCATACTTTATTTCTTTTATATTTATAGGGTTTTAATTTAAATACTTACACTAAGGTACTTGATAGTACCCATCCCTCTCACCCAAGGTCTGAACCAATGGAGAAAAAATAAAACAGCTCGAAATCCAAAATATTTCTGATACTGGTAAAGACTGGGTTGTAAGGGTTGTAGAACACAGCATAGTGTGAGAGCCAAAATGGGCTTGCTCATTCCCTATCCTCAGTCTAATTGTTGGAACAGCCAATCCTTAGGATAGTTTGATTTATAGAACAGGCACTTTTCTCAAGTCCCTGACTTCTACTGTTCCAGGGGAACAAAAAAAAAAAGAAAGATTCCAAATCCCTATCAGTCAAGAAATGTAGACTAATGCCCATTGCCTACCAACTTCATCTGTGGGAAGGATGAAAAGATGGAGGGAAAGGCTAGGAGTATTTAGAAGAAATCCTTCATGGCCACTCAAAGAATAGGGAAAATGGGCTCTCCTCTAGCACCTTTCTTCAAAAATGGAAATTTTTTTTTTAATTTTAGAATTTATATATATATATGTATATATATGTATATATATGTATATACATATATATACATATATATATGTAGATGTATATAATAAATATACATAGTTATATATTCTGAACAACTATGGAATGATCAGCCATTTTCTATCAAGATGCAGAACAGTATGTCAAATATGAAGAGTTCCCAAGAAACAGTTAATAGTGGTTACCTGCAGGGAGTAGGAGTTGGGGGATAGGAAGAAAATGTTATTTTCACTATTATTTACTTCTATACTGTTGGAATATTTTTAGTACATGCATATATTCTTTCAAACGAAATAAAGTCTAGAAAGCAATATATACTGCTATTAAAAAATCAACCTCACATTAAAAAAATAAAGATACATGTATATTTTTATTTTCAAATATTAAGTTTGATTATGAAAACAGGCCATTCTGGCCCTCAAAAGCATACAGGCTGAGTAAAGAAAAATTGGTGGGTCACCAATCTTACAATTTTCTTTTTGAGTTCATATTACCTCAGGTTGCAAACTGTCTCTTTATCATCTACTCCATTAGTAAAATATTTTAGATTAAAGTAAATCTTTTTAGAAAAGTTATAATTGCCCATTTCTGAAGAAGTTCAGTACATCTATACATTATCCTATATTCCCAATTCCAACTCCCAATGTTCAAGTCTTATTATACTTTTTATAAATTAAATATATGTGGTTTCAGCTATAAATGTAGGGAGAAATATTTCAATCAGATGCTGTACTTCATAAATTGATGCTGAAAGAGGAAGCTATACTCCACTAGTTTTTTAAAAATTATTTTGTCCTTTTATATAGAAAAAGAGGCAAAAGAGAAGGAAACACTGATTACGATCATGAAAACCTTGATTGACTTTGTGAAGATGATGGTAAAGTATGGCACAATATCTCCAGAAGAAGGTGTTTCCTACCTTGGTGAGAGTCCAATCTGTTTTGTTTTTACTATGATAGTTTTCACTGTCCAAAGTCAATTAGGGATTTGGCAATAACTACCTCACAAATTTTATCATTCATGCCAAAACAGTCTGAATCGTCTGAGTAACCAGAATTGCCCAGCTTGATAATGCATACAAATAAAATTAACCAGGAGTTTTCAATTCTTTATAGAAGCAGCTTGAGTATAAACATTTCATTTTGTCTTATTAACATTTTCTAATATCTCCATGGAGACCATTTTATTAAAATTTGACCTCTTTTTTTTTCAATTGTGTTTGGATAGTCAGGACTAAAAGAGTTGATTTTAGCCAGTGAGGTCTGGATTAGGCTGCAGAAGTTGTGCCTCCTGGTCCAGTTCTGCCACAGACCAGTTTTGTCCCATGGGGCAAGACACTCACCCAGCTGGGCCTCAGTTTCTACATTTGTAAAATAAAGGATGTTGTGAACTATAATGGGGCTGGTAAACTACTGCCCATGAATCAAATCTGGCCCATTGCCTATTTTTCTATAGCACACCAGCTAAGAATTACTTTTACGTTTTTAAATGGTTGAAAAAAATATAAAAAAAGAATAGTAGTTCATGACACTAGGAAACTATATAAAGGGGCACCTGGCTGGCTCAGTCAGTAGAGTGTGAGACTCTTGATCTTGGGGTTGTGTGTTCGAGCCCCACATAGGGTGTAAAGATTACTTAAACAAATACAGTATTTTTTTAATTAAAAAAAGAGAAAACTATATAAAATTCACACTTTAGTGTCCATAAATGAAGTTTTATTGGCACACAGCCACATTCCTTTGTTTCAATGTTGTCTATGGCTGCTTTTGTGCTACAATGGCAGAGTTGAATAGTTGCAACAGAGACCATATAGCCCACAAAGCCAGAAATATTTACCATCTGGCCCTTTGGAGAAAAAGTTTGCTGACCTTTGATTCTTTGAGCTTTGTGCATAAGCTTGGATGTTCTTTGTGCATGCAGGTTGTTTTGTTTTGTTTTAAAGCCTTTGGTTTTCCTGCTTGGTCTAGTTAATCAATAAGTACCATTTATCTCTGATGTCCTTTGGGGAAGGTGACCTCACAGCCCCTTACTCTGATCTCTGATAGAAGAGGAAGATTAAACAGAAGAGAAAATCTCATAGGACAAAATAATTCAGAACTACTCTCTATGAACTCAATTTTTTTTCCACATGAAGATAGTTTTACTGTTTTTTTTCTCATTATAAAAGAACATATTCATTTAAAAAAATCAGTCAGTGCAAAATTATGTTAAAAAAGAAGTAAAAAAAAGTCACTCATGATACCAGCACCCAGGTGACAGTCTATTTGTACCTGTTCAGATGTTTTTCTGTGTGTGTATGTGTGTGTATGTGCACCCATGTACCTTTGTCATTTCTTTCTTTGTTTTATCTTGTTTTAAAAAAATGGGCTCATGTTATACATAGTACTTTGTGGCCTATTTAATTCAACAGTAGATCAAAGACATTGTTTCAGATCAATCATTGCTTCATACCAATACCCTGTAACTCAGAAATTCCATACTTAAGTCATTTATCCTATGGAAATAGATTAGAAATGCCACAAGGCTTAGGTACAAGGTAGATATTTCCACTACTACTTATAGCTGTGCTTTCCAGTATGGCAGTGGGAAGGGAATTCATTGCCTCAAGTAACTGAGGAGTCCAAGGATGGGGATAGTCTGACTTTGGGTTTGTAAAGTCCACCAACAGTGTTAGGAATCTATCCTTCCCCATCTCCAAGCACTGACTTTCCATATGTTGATTCATTCTAGACAAGCTGCTCTCCTATGAAAAAAAAAAGATGGTTGGCAATCTCCATCCTCACAGTACAGCAATCCTGGCAGGAAAAGGGCTTCTTTCTCCCAGTGGTCCTAGCATTGAATCTCATTGGCCTGGCTTGTATCACATGCTCCTCTTTGAACCAATCACTCAGCCCAGGGTGGGTGTAGACCCTGAGGAACCAGGCCTGGGTTATTACTCCCCACTTGAGGCAAATATGTCGAGAATGGGAATGGTTTGCGTTCTCTAAAGGAAAACCAAGGTATAGTTACAGAAAGTGTTGAGGAGGCCCAGACCACAGGTGTCCATTAAAGGCTTCAACACTGGACATGTTCTAGCAGTGGCCACAGAGATGTGGAAGAGGCTTCTGCAATTAACTGAATAGGATGCTGAATTAAGGATCCCAAATAGTATGGAATAGTAGATTCCTAGAAATAAAATCCATATCAAAGTATCTTAATTGCAGTGTTAATATTGTGGAATTACGTTGTGATATTTCTGGTAAGGATTAAACAGTTGATATCATCCTTCAGGAAATAAAATTACATTTTTTCTCTTCCTCACTCCAGAAAACTTGGATGAAACTATTGCTCTTCAGACCAAGAACAAGCTAGAAAAAAATGTTACTGACAATAAGAGCAAACTTTTTCCAGGTATGATTTATTTAACTATTTTTCTACCTTTGAGCACAATAACCCTTTGAGTGGTAAATAATGGCTTTAATAAACATTGATAAATAATTAGAGATTTCAAAAGTTTTAAAATCTGAAATCCTACCATAGGATTAAGCAGCTATAACCTTGGCTATTTTGTGGCTAGTCTCAGCATAGAAATCTGACCCCAAGAAGCATTGAAAAGAAATGTAGGTCTTTCCTGAAGATTCTTAGGAGGTGGCTCATGGAAAAGGAGGAGGCTACATCATGAAATTTTCTACATACATGAAATTTTCCTTTCAGTATTTTTTTCTCTCCCAAGAGCACAGTTTCTCCAGACCACTATCCCTGGTCACCTGTCTACTCCACTGGCTCTCCCCTCCCAAGTCTTTTCTCTCCGCTGAGATAGTCTATGCCCCTATGTTGTGTGATTCCCCCTCTTGGTTTCTTCACTTCTGCATTTCCACCCAATACAACACAGAACCAAGCTGTGCAAAGGAGTCTGCTTTGAGGGGGGGAGGGAAGAACAAAAAATAGGAAGGATCACAAGTTCTTAACCATGATTTTGTGTCCCTTTCACCGCTGTTATGTACATATATTTGATGGAATACTATATAGCCTTTTAAAATGATGTTTTCAAGTAGTTTTCAATAACCTGGAAACATCCTTCTGTGATGATGTTAATGACAAAAGAAAGTGACAAAATTATACTGCAACTATGGAGAAAAATTACGCATCAAAAAATATAGAGAGGGGCGCCTGGGTGGCTCAGTCGGTTGAGCGTCTGACATCAGCTCAGGTCATGATCTCACAGTTTGTGAGTTTGAGCCCCGCATCAGGCTTGCTGCTGTCAGCACAGAGCCTGTTTCAGATCTTCTGTTCCCCTCTCTCTCTTGGTCTCTCCCCCACTCACACTCTGATGCTCAAAAATAAATAAAATATTTAAAAAAATTTTTTTAATACAGAGAGATCATAGCACTAGTGGAGGTTTTCATAATGAGAGTAACTGACTCATTTCTTTTTTTCTTTTTTTTCTATAGTAATAATGTTTTTTTTTAATTTTTTTTTAACGTTTATTTATTTTTAGACAGAGAGAGACAGAGCATGAATGGGGGAGGGGCAGAGAGAGAGGGAGACACAGAATCAGAAGCAGGCTACAGGCTCTGAGCCATCAGCCCAGAGCCCAACGCGGGGCTCGAACTCATCACGAACCATGAGATCGTGACCTGAGCTGAAGTCGGACGCTCAACCGACTGAGCCACCCAGGCGCCCCTATAGTAATGTTTTTACTGAAAAAAAAAACAAAAACAAAAACAAAAACAAAAAAACAAAAAAAAAACACAAAGCTTTTTGTTAGACTGCTTGATGTTTCCTATTTTATTTACAACAGGGATACATTGCAATTGTTTTCAAGTGGTTAGCTACTTCAAGGTTTATGACTTTTTAAAATTCAATAGAAGATAGCCAGAAGGAAATATAGTTTTTTTCAACTCTTGTCCCCTCACTTTTTTTTTTTTTGAAGTATAATTGGTATGGAAATTAGTTATTTTTAAGTGTCAAGTGAGCAAAGATTATCGCATCTTGACAGCAAGGGTCCAACTCTCCTCTTTGCATTAGGGTGACCAGGGATAAGGGAATGTGAAGAAAGAGGCAGAAGGAAAGAAGTCCTGCGATAGCCCCAAATTCTTAGGTGCTACTCTCAGTCATAGAATGTTGTTCAAAAATACAACATCATGGAGAGGTTGAACAACAACCAAGTTATTTTACTTCGAAATGAAGACTCAAACTTACTTTGGGAACTGACATATGCCACTTCATTGCCTACCTTGATTATAGTAAGGAAAATAATCTATGTTCTAATGACACAGTAGCAGAAGGGAAAGAACACTAAACCAAAATCTGGAAAGTCGGTGCTTTGGCCCAGCTCTTTTGCTAACTCGGTGCATATCTCTCCCATTCTGGGCCTCAGTTTCCTCGTCTGTGAAATGGGGTAAGGAAGTTGGACAATCACTAGATTAGACAATCACTAAGATCCCTTTCAGCTTGAAAAATGATCTGACCTTATGCTGTACCCTTTCAACAAATTTATTTCTACATTACAAATTGGTTAATGGATAGGAAATAGGGTTCTAACAACAGTGCTCAATCTGATTACAGCACCATCAGAAAAGAGTCATGAAGAAACAGATAGTACTAAGGAAGAAGCAGCTAAGATGGAAAAGGAATATGGAGCCTTGAAAGATTCCACAAAAGCTGATAACCCAAGAGGAAAGACGGATGAGCCAAAAGGTACGGAATTAACAGCTCTAAGTTGGCAATGAAAGTGGGGGAAGCAAAAAATTTCACCACACAGGTTGATCAAAAATGCACACCCCACCAAATCTGCGAAATCAGCACCATCTGTAGAGAAGAGATTCAGCACATGGTATCTTTATCTGAATAGCAATCTTTTTTAATGGCCTTGAGTCTCTGAGAATGGCAAATTGGTTTTATCTTCTGATGGGCTTAACTGTCCAATGGACTTTTGTGCTTGGAGAGGAATGCTTATGACCATTGTGCATTGTTTAGTGTCTAATCTGATTTATTAACTTATTAAGCAATATTTCTTTAAACATAATTAACATTCCTCTAAATGTTACTTATTTAACAAAGTAATCAAAATTTACACATTTAACAGAGCATATTTCCCTAATCATTTACAATGATAGAAATGTGACACTCTTAAGGACCTGATTAAAAATCATAAATCCAATATATCAAATTTCCTTAAATAACCTAAATGTCTTTAAAAGCAAAAAGCACACATTAAATGAGCCCAATAATTACAAAACTTACGTTTTTATTGTTATTCTTACACATTCCTGAGGTCCAATTTTTTTCTGCCTTAGCAAGTTTATGTGATACAAAATTTACTTCTTCCCAGGATTTTAGAGAATTTACTACACCCTTAAAGAAAAAGATCCTGGGCAGGGGAAGGGGCACAGAGGGCGGAGAAAGAAAGAAAAAGAAAAAGACCTTATGAGGATGCAAGGTCTAAGTTGTTAACCCTTTGATTTCAGATCAGGATGAGGATCTGGTTGTATAGGCCAGTGGTTCAAGCCCCTTTTACTATGAAGTGTGCTAGTTATACCATGGAAAATATATCTATCTTCTGAAACTGTCTATACCCAAAGTTGTGAAGAGATGACTTAAACCTATTTTTATGTCATTATGATATATTGACCTCTTTGGTATAATTGGAATGTTACATATGTCTGTCCTATCAGTGTCTCATTAGCAGGGTCATCTAGAGGTTTTATTCCCTAGGAACTGAGGGAGTGGGTCCACGCTGTCTCTCGAGGGCAGGGGAGGTGTGACATTCAGCTAATTTATCATCTGAAGATACACCATTGGGCTCTCCTTTCATTATTTATTATGTATAATCATTAGTGGCAATGAACTGATGGACTTTGCTCATTCCTTTCTGGATGCTATGAGACCACAAAAGCTGGTCATGTTCATAGTATAGCTCTTAATTTTGAAGGGACTACTTGGCCTATTTACAGGTTCCTAGTCTTTGCCGCTCATATAGATAGAAACAAGTTCACATTCATGTTTGATAATAGATCCTGTTTAATAGTATCTGTATATTAAGTTAAAAAAAAACTAGCTATGTATTTAATACCTTGTAACTTACTAACAGCAAAAAATTACCAACAACTTCCCCTTTATATCACAACTACCTTTGTTGACACTTAATATCAATCTTTTCCATTTATGTAAGATGATGATGACAATGATGATGATGATGGTGGTGGTAGTGATTTTATGCTCCAATTGGTATCGCTTGGGCTGTAGGAGTTCCTCTGTCCCTCCTTTATCCTTTTAGCACTATGCCCAGTATTTTTAAAGTATCTTTGCTCTCTGGCAACAACAGGGTATTCTAGACCCACTGAATTTTCTCATCCCAAGATTAAAACAAATTCCTCTTCAAAGATTTTTAGTTACTTTTTGTAGAAAATATAGAGACCTGAAACTGAGTTATACAGGTTCAAATGAGTAGTAATGTGGGCCCAGAGAACTGCTTCTGTTCCAGTTACTGGGACTTTTTTGAGACAGAGGAAAAATATATTTTTTCTTAATATATCAAGTTCATGTTGATTTTTCCTATCTAACAAGGCTTTATATTATTGTATTTTTTTTCTCTAGTGCAGATTTCATAGACCGTCACAATTCTCTCCTACATCAACATAGCTGATGTATCAATTCTAATCGTTGGGTGTAGTAGCCTGTGTTGAGAAAGGTTATGATGTTTCCTCTGGGCTCAGGAGGAAAGAACTTGGGAATAATTAATTAATAATGTTTGTCACGGGCATAAGAAGGGGGAATTGGTAATATACATGCCATGTTAACCGACTCTTAGACCAGTCACACTGCCTTGATACTTCCCTAGGTCTACTTTGGATGAATGGTAAACTTTTTTAAATGTCTTTTAAAAAAATTATAGCAAAATACACATAACAAAAGTGGTCATACTCACCATTTTTAAGTGTATAATTTAGTGGCGTTAAGTACATTCATATTATTGTGTTACTATCACTACCATCCATTTCCAGAACTCTTCTCATCTGCAAAACTGAAATTCTATACACGTCAAATAAAACTTATGATTCCCCTCCCTCTTCAGCCCTTGGCAACCACCATTCTACATTCTGTCTCTGTGAATCTGACTATTGTAGGTACTTCATATGAGTGGAATTATATAGTATGTGTGCTTGTGTGACTAGCTTATTTCACTTAACATAATGTCCTTAATGATCATCTCTGTTGTAGCATATGTTAGAGTTTCTTTCCTTTTTAGAGCTGCATAATATTCCATTGTATGTATATACATACCACATTTTGTTTATCTACCCATTTGTCTATGGATGCTTAGGTTGCTTCCACCTTGTGGCTGCCATCAGTATGGCTGTACAAATATCTCCTCAAGACCCTGCACTCAGTTTTGGGGGAATATTCCCTGAAGTGGAATTACTATACCATATGTTAATTCTACTTTTAATTTTTTGAGGAGACACCATACTGTTTTCCATAGCAGCTGTACATTTTTACATCCCCCCCCCCCGACAAAGAGTGTGCAAGGGTTCCAATTTCTCTAAATCCTCATCAGTGCTAATGGATGTGAGGTGGAAGGTGAGTGGTAAACTTTTGATAGATAGCTAACCAAGAAAAGAGTGGTCCTGTAGCCTGAGAAAGAAAGCCAGGAACTGGGCCGCACAGAGCACTGCAGTTCAGCCCCACAGAAAACCAGCATGCCTAGGTCATCTCCTCCAGGAGTAACCCATGTGTAATGACTATATTTCCTGAAGACAGTAAGCCATCATCTAAGTCCTTTGACTGGCAGAGGCGGCATGCTCAGTGCTTAAGACAACACCTTCTATCACTATGCAAATATCCCTGGGAATGGATGCTGACAGGTATCTTTGCTTGTTTTGGGAAAACATTGTGTAAAAAAAGAAATCTGAAAGAGTTGATTCTTGGTAGTCTCCTATTCCTATGTAGGATGTGAGTGTTTAAAGGCTAATGATGAGGTTAGATTTCTTTTCTCATTAGGAATTCCATCAGTTACTAAGGGGGAGAGAAAAGAGTAAAACTCCATCCATTTAGTGTTGCTGTTTGTCATGGCCCTCCTGAAACATTAGGAAGAGGGTAGGGATTGGGGCTAAAATTAGTCCCCTCTCCATTATTTGGAGATTCAATTTATTCATACTACCCCGACCCCTGTTACTCTGAGATAAGGAAAACTGATTTCAGTACAATTTAGAAAACACCAACCTGAGCTTAAACCAAGGGCCAACATTTCTTGAAAACAGATTGAATCCCCAAAGGGCATGTTATGACTCATACCTTTGTATTGACAATTGCTTTGCTGGCACTTTTCTCAAGGATATTTTGTTTCTGTTATAGAACCACTGAGACAACACCTATTGCCCCTGGGCAGAAAAATAAAGGCATCCATGTGGGTAAAAGCAGGACTTACTGGGTTTTCTGAGACATTTATTCAGCTATAAATACACATGTATTCTGATGGCATGCCTGGCATCATGCTCAGGAAGTAGACCTATTGAAGTAATATAAGAACAAATGCTGACCTCTGAGGACTCAAGCAAGCTTTGAAATGATTTGAGAATGTTCTTAACCCATATGTAGGCAAGCCTAACACAAGCTACATACATGCACATGTATCTCCCTTATCGATGAGTCAGGAGCATGCAGAAGAGAGAGAAAGTTGGAAGACATTACAGGGCAGAGCAAGGGATGAGGTAATGATCCAGATAAAACCACTTCAAACAATAATTATAAGCAGAACACATTGTCAGAAAAGTCTGTAAAGAATCTGTTTTGCTCTTGCAATGTGGGGCGATGGCCCCATCGAACCACAGCAAATATTTATTAATCATGCCAAGCATATGCTGGACCCTGTGAGGAATAGGAATAATAGTGGAAATGGGAATAATAATACCCTCAGTTTATCTCAGGCTTCAATTTACACAGCATGTTTCCATGCCTCTTGTTTTAGGTTTAATGTAAAAAAAAAGTCCAATTTAATTACCAATAATGAAAAGTGGCACATCCACCTTTGAATATAATTGAGTTAGACTATTGAAAGTCCTGTATTCTACAGGGATTCACATTAAGAATAATCTTTTAGGGGAGCTCCTGGGTGTCTCAGTAAGTTGAGTGTCCAACTTCGGCTCAGGTCATGATCTCACAGTTCATAATATTGAGCCCCACATCAGGCTTTCTGCTCTCAGTGCAGAGCCTGCTTCAGATCCTGTGTCTCCCTCTCCCTACCCCTCCCCGGCTTGCACACGCACTCTCTCTCTTTCTTAAAAATAAATAGACATTAAAAAAAAGAATAATCTTTTGTGGTGCCTGGGTGGCTCAGTTAAGTGGCTGAATCTTGATTTCAGCTTGGGTCATGATCTTACAGTTTGTGAGATCGAGCCCCAAGTTGGGCTCCATGCTTGGGATTCTCTCTCTCTCTCTCTCTCTCTCTCTCTCTCTCTCTCTCTCTGCTTCTCCCCCACACTCACGCTCATTCTTTCTCTCTCTTTCTCTCAAAATAAATAAATAAACAAAAAAAGAATAATCTTTTAAAATACTGATTTCTAATTGGTACAGTCATTTGAATGATTCCATAATTATTCCTAAATTTAGGGGTATGCCAATGAAATCATATTTATTTTAATTTCAACCATATTTATAAAATTACCTAATTTTTCAAGTAAATTGCTCTCTGGAGACTAAAGAAAAGTACTTTAAAACTTTATTCCATGATCTAAGTATGGATCTATTTGCCAATTTGATGTTTACTCATTCACTTCTGCTCTATGAGTCACTGAAAATCTTTTTTAAAAAACCATCCAAAGGATAAGATAAGTATTAACATACTCAAAAAGTCATTCCATTGCTATCATTTGTCAAGTTTATGGCCAGATTATGGAAATAGGTGAAAAAAGTGATCTCTATGATAGCTTTCACCTAAATATTCTATTATTCCCATATCTTCCTTACAGAAACCAGAAAAGGTAGCCTATTTAATTAATAAATGGCTAACTCATGTGGATACTGTTATTTTTAAAGCAACATAAGAGGAAACAATTTGTGCCTTTTATTCAAGCCCCAAGCCATTCTGCTAACAATGTCCAAAAATAGTAAGTACAGTCTTCCCCCTGTGAGTCAGGAAGGATGCCAGGAGCTAAGTCCAGGCACAGGAGACCTACCATCAACACAGGTTTTTTGAGGATAGCAAAGGAGTGTTTCTTCCCATATATAGAAACCATGAACCTTCTTTTTAGAATTCACCCCTAAATTATAAATAAATAAACCAAGGCTCAGAAGATGAAGTGATTCACCCATGATCCATAGCCAAAGAGTGTCAGAGCCAGGCCTTGAACCCTTGTCCCTAGACTCCTATCCAGTACTCAGTCTGAGTATTTTCTTTGGGGCATGTAAAATGTCATCAATGTACAGAAATTCTTACACTGAATGGCTCTGAGGCCCATGTTGGCATCCATGATACCATTATCACTTACTTTGTTTTATACCATTCAAAACTGTAATCATTTAATCTTTACAGAACTTTAAGCATATCAAACTTAATTTTTATAAGCACTCTTTAGAAGATCTACTATCTTTAGTATGTCCAGAATTCAATAGGTTAATTCTATTGATTTCTACAATGTTTTGTTGTTGTTGTTTTCTAATGGGGCTTTGGGGGTGGGCAGATCAGGTCAACATATCACAGTAAGGACAAATTCGTGTATAAAAAAGGGTATTTCTTTGCAGTGCTGAAAACCAGAACAGCCAGAAAAGGAGGGCTGCGTCTTGATTCTGGCCCTCTTCCCATCTGCTTCAGCATATGTTTTAAAGCTTGTGCCATATTACCTCAGCCATGAGCTATTTTTTCCAAAGGAAACTGAAATATATTTGAAAAAAATAGCCCAGCTTTCCAAAGTGGACTCTCATGGGCTTTTACTGCACACTGTGTAAATAAAAGGTTTGCTTTACAGCTCCTGACAGGAGGAAATGTAAATAGGAACCAGCTGCTTCTCTCCAAGAGCAGAAGAACACCTGATTTTATTCACCTTGTTACCAATGCTCCAGTAAACTTGTGGAGATCTCAGTACTGATGGCAGTGGTTCCCAAACTTTGCGCCACATTGGAATCACCTCAGGACCATTTTTTAAAAATGATGCTCGGTCCCTGCCTCAGGATATTCTAATTTGATTCATATGAGGAGTAGCCTTGGCATCAGGATTTTTTTTAATGTTTTTAAAAGTTTATTAATTTTGAGAGAGAGAGAGAGAGAGAGAGAGAGAGCAAGCATAAGCAGGGAAGGGGCAGAGAGAGGGAGAGAGAGAGAGAATCCCAAGCAGGATTTGTGCTGTCAGTGCAGAACCGAATGCAGGGCTTGATCCCAGGAACTGTGAGATCATGACCGGCATCAGGATTTTTTAATGATTCCCTAAATGATTCTCCTGTGCAGCCAAGTTTGAGAACCACTGCCTTTCTGCCCAGTTTGGTAACAACAGGCACTAAATCATTCTAGTCTAAAAGGTGAATCTCACCCAGCTACACTCAGTAGAGGCTCTGGATTCATTTTGGTTCAAGACCAGGCTCTGACCGTTACTCAGCTGTGTCCCCCTGGGCATGTCACTTAATTTCCCTGAGCCTTAGTTCCTTCATGAGTAAAATTGGAACTAATAACGCTTCTTTCATAGAGCTCTGTGAAGATTAAATAACATTACAGAAACTGTCATAATCATATGTCATGATCTACAAGATAGTTTAGTTTTTAAATAAATTGCAGTATAGTTTTCTTCAAGCTGCAGTAAACTCATTCTCTGTTATGGGTTGGTAATATCAATATAGTGGATAAAATTGCTTCTTGTGCATTTCATACTTTTTAAAATTTAATATTTTTATAGAAAATTAGTTCCTGAGCAAAAGGCAACCTAACAAGATGATGCCGAGTCCCCTTTTCCAAACTGCCTTAGGCTGGGTTCCTTCTGAAGCAGACCCTGAGAGAAGGAGTTGCGGTCCAATTTAATCGGGAGATGACCACTGGGGGCATAGATACATGAGACAGGGAAAGGAGAGAAGCCCATAGAAAGTGGTTTCACTAGTGGGCTTCAGCTGTGGGCAACTGGGGCTTCCCACTGAGGATCTCTGGGAGGCTGTATGGAATGTTCCTGAGATATAAGGAATATATCATATAAGGAGTATAAGGACATAAGGATATATCATATAGGGATATAAGGAATATATAGCATATCTGGAATAAGGGAGACATGGGGTGGGGAAGCAACAATGTCTGCTACACTATGGCAAAAACCCCGTATTTATTCTTCATTCTCCTAATTCAGAATTTTTAACACCATATTTACACAGAGACTAAGCTCAGGTTATCCTTTTCTCAAATAAGCTTCCCATATTATGATGTTATCATAAATAATATTGTGGGACGAATGCTTAACATTATTTAAAGAACAAGACTATTTTCAAACATTCGTAAAAGTTTCAGAAGCCCTAATTACTTAATATGCTAATGACAAATTATCTATTTGTTAAAGCCCTATGAGACCCACTACTTTGATTTAAACACTTCAGTTGCATTCTCTAGAAATAGTCTACACTAAGATTTCTTTGTTCAAAATGCCTTTTCTAACTGAATTAATTTGAAACAGAGAACATTGTTTTTATGTTACCAAATGCAATTGACCTTCTCAACAAACAGGCAACAGACAATGAATATTCCTATATTCGTTGTACTAAAATGTTATAACATCAGCTAGGAGGACATTGGTCTTCCATGTGCTCTAACATTCTTAAAAACAAAGCACTGAAATCAAGACTTTTTTTTATACAGTTGACTGAAGTGAATAGGGGCTGAAAATTGTAGATCTCTTCTCTTGTCCACTTAACCCTTTTGCAAAAGATCTTCTCTGTGCTTCTTGGGGTCCACATAACATGGAGCCCCACTGGTGAGGCAAGAGTAGGCTTACAAGATCAGGAAGAAGGATGCTCAGGAGGTCACTTAGGTAAATGCAGTAGTGGAAATTGGAACATCAGCAAATCCTAAGGCAGTGTTATTGTTCATGGACTGTAGTCAAATGCACCCAGGTTCAACCCTGGCTCCACAACTTACTAGCCATATGACCTTCAGCATATTACTTTATCTCTCTATGTCTCGGTTTCTTCATCTGTAAAATGGGGGTGAAATGGGACTGCCTTTAAAAGGTTGTTGTGAAGAGTAAAAGAGATACTGCATTTTGGAGCACAAAGCACAGCCCTTGGCACATCATAAGAACACAGGTAACTCAACCAAAAAGTCTGGGGAATAGACTAGAGGTAACAGGGCTCAAAGGGGGCTCAGAATGGGTGGTTACCACACAGAGCTTTGGCAGCCATTGATTCTTGCAGAGCCCCTGGACTTCGAAGGCTTCCTTTCTTAGGCCACCCAGAATTCTCCAGACTACCTGGTCCCTTGGTGCAGACACTCTGGGCACTAGGGACCTCACCTGGTTTCAGAGATGGCTGATTTCCTTGAGACAGAACAAGGCTACATCAGTGTCTGTGACTGAAGATAGACTTTGCTTTCAGATAGTGCAGGTAGCAGAAGTTTGGGAAGACTAGAGTCCAAATTCTACTTCTGTTATTTCCTGTGTGGCCCCAGACAAGTCGCTTAGCCTCTCTGGGTGTTAGTTTCCTCATCTCTCAATGGATGGTAATGCCCACCTGCAGACAACAATGTACGTGAAGGGCACACAGAGCAGGCACTTCTCTCACAACACTCAAGGCTCATGGGAGAATGTTTATATCCAGGGGAGTTTTACTAGAATGAGTTCTAAGGTTCATACCCAAACCTTGAAATGAGGCCCAGGTCATCTCTTCATCTCAGTTGTCACACACTCCCTGCCAGATTGGGCAGAAGACTTGTATAGCAGCTTACACTAAGCCACAGATTTGGACTTCCTTAACATGACTTATATGGTGATGGAGTCTTTTCAGGATCTGCCACTCTGATTTAATTCTTGACCTGAGAATATTCCTAACCAGTTGGAAGAACTGGAAGAACCATTCCTAACCAGAAATGATGCAGTCTAAGAACTGTTCACCTATCCAGTGAACTGAATCAAAATTCTTCTCTGCCAAGACATGAGACTGCAGTTATGTGTGTGTGAATAATGGCTCCTTGACACTTACTAGCCTGCCTGGTCCTGTGTCCTGGAATCTCATCTCTACCCTTTCTCCTCAACATCCCCCACCCAAATATGCACACTATTTTGTTACGGATACCACCTCACAAGTGCCTGATGAGTCCAGCATTTATGGTTCTGAACAAGAGTGTGGTCTTTAAAAAGAGATGCAGTGATATTTTATGAGTATTTGCTATGAGTTTTCTTCCCTTTTCCAGGGAAAACGGAAGCCTATTTGGAAGCCATCAGAAAAAATATTGAGTGGCTGAAGAAACACGACAAAAAAGGAAATAAAGAAGGTAAGGATTTAGTATGGTTGCAAACTGCCAACCTCACCCATTTGTCAGGGGTTCTTGTTAAATAAAGTTTCCCACAGTCAAACGGGGCTAAAGTCTCCTGTCAGAGTCCAAAAACACTCCAGGATACAGGAATAGAATCTCCATTTCTCTTATTTTTCAAAGCCACCTCTTGGGCAAAGGCCTTTTCTTTTACATTTTATTATGAAATGTATCAAACAAAAGTAGAGAGAATAGTATAATGAATCCCCATGTATCCACCAACCACCTTCAATAATTATCAGTATTTTGCCCTTTTCTTGGAGTATGTATTTTCATAAGTTTTTTAAGTTTATTTATTTTGAGAGAGAGAAACAGCATGAGTGGCAGAGAGAGGAAAAGGGAGAATTCCAAGCAGGTTCCACACTGTCAACATGGAACCTGCTTGGAAATCCAAAGAAATCCAAGCAATTCCAAGCAATTCCAACCCCAACACGGGGCTCGAACTCACAAACTGTGAGATCATGACCTGATCTGAGATCAAGAGTCAGACGCTCAACCAACTGAGACACCCAGGGCCCCCCTGGAGTATTTTCTAAAAAGGGAATTTTTTGACCACATATTAGATGGACCCTGCAATTACAAAAGCAGTCACTCACTTAAAACACAGAACAAGACTCTTCTGTTCTGAGTACCAGAGATATGCAAATGTAAGATGCAGCCTCCCCTTGCCCTCCCTGACCCCCAAGGAGCTCCCAGAACCACTAAAGCTACCACTAAAGCCGCTCCCAGCACCACTAAAGCCTGCTCAGCGCTATCATAGACAGGTGCAGTGCTACAAAGGTGGGGGGCACATCTCCTTACAAGGATGCATAGCACTGGGAGAAAGGATTGCAGGAAAGCCTTTGTTGGAAAGCTGAGTGACAAGAGGTGGATGCAGAGGAAACACTGGGCCCAAGACATAAAAGGACGAAAGAGAGTCATGTGTTCTGGGAACTGAAGCCACCCAGTTTCCCAGGAACACTGGGTATCTGTGGGAAGGATCGGCAGCCAGAGGTGGGAGGTGGATAGCAGCCAGATCAGGAAGGTGCTTGCGTGTCCTGCAAAGGAGGTAAGTTTTAGCCAGGGGAACCTAAATTAGGACTTAATTAGGTTAAGAACTGAGAAATCTCTCTGGCAGCAGTGTGGCTATAGATCGAAGAAATAGGACCCCAGGGGATTGGACAGAGATTGAAGGCAAAGATCTGGAGCAGAAATTATGGGGCTTAAACCAAGGCAAGGCAGAGGAAATAAAGAAGGGAGAAACTTGACAGCAATGGATACAGATGAGTCCAGTATGACTCCCAGGTGTCTGGCTGAGCAGTTGCCAAAGGATGCTTTTAAAATGAGACGAGGGGTGTTTTCCAACTTGAAAGTGCATTCAAATCACCTGCAGAGCTCTTACATGTCCTGACGTCCAGGTCGCATCTCAGGACCACTACAGCAGAAACTCAAAGAAAAGGATGCAGGCATCAGTATTTTTAACCCCCTCCCCATGATTCCACTGTGTAGCTAAGTTTGAGGACCACTGATATAGAGAGCACAATGGGAGAAAGAGGTATTTTCAGTTCCTCTTTAGCCTATGGTCTTGTTAAATTCAGTGAAATGGAAATAATTATCAGCTTTTCATACATAGTTTATTTGACTCAAAATAATGTGAATTTCCAGGCTATCCGTTCCATTAAAATTCACATGAACCATATTACATCAAGTCTGTCACTGGTTGACGAATGAACCATTGTTTCATGTACTACTAAGGAAGAAAAGTTATAACATGCCATCAGTGACTGTAAAGACTTTTAAAAAATGGGGCGCCTGGGGGGCTCAGATGGTTAAGTGTCTGACTTTGGCTCAGGTCATGATCTCACAGTTCATGAGTTTGGGCCCTGCTTCAGGCTCTGTGCTGACAACTCAGAGCCTAGAGGCTGCTTTAGATCCTGTGTCTCCCTCTCTCTCTGCCCCTTCCCTGCTCATGCTGTCTCTCTCAAAAATAAACATAAAAAATTTTTAAAAATATACAATAAAAAATGTTTATCTTAGAATGAATGTAATACAGAAAGTACCAAAATGCATTCTGAGACCAATGTTAATTTGATGGTCCAACAATTTGGAATACTTATGTTATTTCTTTCACTGATTAACATGAATCACACTCCCGGTCATAACCCGCAACATCCTGCAATATAATCTTCAACTTCCAGAAATGATCAACCTAGTCAAGCATGGAACCCTGGTGCTTGCATCTCCAAGGCTCTGTGAGCAAATTTCAAAATGACGGTATTGAGTTTGATGCTCCCTTCTGCCCTCAGGAAGTGAGGGTGATGTGCAGCATACCCCCCTGAAGACAGAAGCGGACAGCTTTTCCTCCATTGCCTTCATATGTGCTCTGCTTGACCTAGGTCATCTCTTAAAGCCCGTGGATCTCTTTCCTAGGGTCACACAGTGGCTGCAGCTGTGTGAGCAGGAAGTCCAGTAGCTCTGTTAGTTCTGACCTTCCTTAACCTCTGCTCATGCCCTTTGCTGGGCAGGGGTCTGGGTAACCTGCCTCTCCTTCCCAGAGCCAGGAAAGGGAGGTCCATGTGATGTGATGCTGAGAAGGATGATAAAACTTTATGCACCCTTAAAAAAAAAAAAAGTCTGTGCTTTTAAAAAAATGAATCACAGCCCTTTTTTCTTTTGAGCCTAACAACCTTAAAACATATTTTTAAGATTAGCAACGTGACTACTGACTTGTGTAATCTAACAGCCAGCTAGTTTTCCTACGGCGCACAGTGAGAGCTGTCTTAACGATACAGTTTTTCCATTTCAAAGGAAAGCAAAATACTTTCCTGTTTGTCCATTCAAATCACCCAGACCTCTTCACATCTGCCCTTGAGCTGTCTTTCGTCCCACTAAAGACGTTGACCCTGCAGCCAACTCAGAAAAGCCAGTATTAATTTGAGCTGGTGATAATTAAGAGGCGCCTCTTTGTGCCCTATGAGACTGGAATCAGCTTGTGAGGAATCAGCACACAAATCATATGTGCAGTTTGATTCTGTTTTGTCCTGACAGGGAAAATAAAAGCCAACAACAAAACCCAAGCACTTACTGAACATTTGTTCTACACCTGTTAGTGGCTTCACGTTCATTACTTCAAGGCCACAGGGTGGTTCAGGGCAGTGACAGACAGACCTGGGTTCAGAACCTGACTCTACCATGACCCAAGCATGTGACTTCCCTCCTCTATCCCGTTTCTTCATCTCTGAAATGGGGACTAATGCTTACCTCATGGAGTTTTGCGAGCAGCGTATCAGATGATGGGTGTAAAGTGCCCCGGCTGGCAGTTATGTCTTTAATCTTCAAGGCGAAGCCCTAATGGGAGCAAATGCCTCTCTTGGTTGAGAGGAAACCGGCTTTATCTGACCCTCAGCTCATTTGATATGATAAACACCTGGCACTTATAGAGATGTTCTTTATAGTTTTCCTTCATGGGGTGCTCTGAGCTTCTGTTACCCCCTTTCTCCTTTTTTTTTTTTTTTCCTTTACAAACTGACAGAAGGCAGGGCTCTCTTCTAGCAGCGGCTATAGCCAAGGTGAATGGCACTGTCCTCAAGGAACTCAGCTTCAGGCAACTCAGAATCTGGGGGGAATCTCCCCAGGTACGCTATGATGTGGAAGACCCCCATGTCCAGCCCTGAGGGATGTGTGCCATAGATTTTGGTACCCTCCATAGGATGCATTGTACGTAGCCATTAAAAGTGGTGTTTCGGGAAAATATTGATGCTTACTGTGTAAAGTGAAAGAAGATTGTTAATAAGGTTGTATATTATACTGTGATCTTAATTCTGTGTTTAGATATATTTGAAAAGCAAAATATACATACATATATTTTTCTTTTTTTTTTTGCTTATATATATAACAAAATACTAACTTTGGTTATTTATGATTAATAGAATTCAGGTTATTTAAATTTTTTGTGTTTATTTTTCATTTTTTAAAACAATGAGCATCAAGGAAGGATGTGGGTTTTAAGCTTTCAGAAAAATGCCACAGGTGTCCTCCTTACTTGAGGATCTCTTTGCTTTTCATGGGTGGTTTGATGGTTTACACGGATTTTTTGTTTAATTAGGACAGAACCACAAAGCAGTTTCTCTTTATAAAATAAAAAAGCTCTGTGCATTTTTCCTCCATGCATATAATTCAGATAGTGTGAAAATTATTGTCATTCTTTTTTTCTTTCTTTTTTTTTTTAGTATTTATTTTTGAGAGAGAGAGAGAGAGACAGAGCACAAGCAGGGGAGGGCAGAGAGAGAGGGAGACACAGAATCTGAAGCAGGCTCTTGGGGCTCAAACCCACAAACAGTGAGATCATGGCCTGAGCCAAAGTCGAACCCTCAACCAACCGAGCCACTCAGGTGCCCCAATGGTAATTCTTAATTTGGAAAAAAAAAAATGGGTTGTCACATCAACAGGAACTTAACCTGTATAACAATTACAGAAAATCAAAACACTTGGTTCTATTTGTAACTCTTACTACCTGTGTGACCTTGAAGGTACTTAAGCTTTAGGATATTGTCTCCCCAAGTGTGATTCCCTAACCAGCAGCAGCAATATCTCCTGGGAGCGTATTTAAAATGCAGGATCTGGACCTCTGCCTCGGACCTACTGATACAAATCTGTAAGAGCCCCCAGGTGATTGGTATAAATATTAAGTTTTCAAAGCCATGGTCTATGGGCCTGTTCTCCCCATGCTCAAGTGATGGTGATACTCCCTACCTGAACATCTTGCAGGTGCGATCATGGACAACAAATGAGACAATATACATAAACACGATCTTAAACTGTAAAGATTAAAAAAATGCCAACATCTAATATGTCTTCTGATGTGAAAGACTGCGATGGAATAGTAGTTGTGTTTTTGTATAAAACGCTTCTTAGCTCATGGCAATCACTATAAGGGGATGTCTCTTTCCTATCTCTGCTCATGACACTCTGACGATATTTTCCAGATTATGACCTTTCAAAGATGAGGGACTTCATCAACCAACAAGCTGATGCTTACGTGGAGAAGGGCATCCTTGATAAAGAAGAAGCTGATGCCATCAAGCGTATTTACAGCAGCCTGTAAAAATGGCAAAAGATTCAGGAGTCTTTAGACTGTTTCAGAAAACTTAGCTTCAAACACTTCTAATTCTGTGATTAAAGTAATTTGAGTCAAGGATTTTTAGAAAGTGATGAAAGTGCAGTAGTTAACCTTTTAGAAGTGGTCAAACATAGCTTTCTTGCCATAAAAACGATTTGAGAAGTAAAGTTGTATGTAAGCTGAGATTTTGTATATAGAATCCTTATTTCCTTATAGATTTACATTTTATAATCAGAGATATGCTGCTTTGGAAAGCCTGTAACAGACTGAATTTAAAACTGAAGCTTCTTCCCGCTGTGTCACATAGACACCCCCTGAAGAATTAGGGGGTTCTGTTTTCAAGGCATGCTGGGTATCAAAACACCTCATAGAATATGTCTGTTACAAGATGTCATTTCCATCACCAGTTCCCTTTTGGGAGTTAAAATAAATTAACATTTCCTCAAAGCCTATCTAGCATAAAGGATAGCTCTCTGCTTTTTGGCTGTTCCTGCTGGCTCTTTATCAGGCCCCACTGGTGCAGAAAGGAACCTGGAAAATGGGCATAGGAGTTGCTGGTTTCGTCAGTAATTTCCCCCGCTCTTAATATTTTCTATTAGTGAATTTTCAGACATCCAGGTTATTAATAGGGATAACTGTATGCTCCCCAAGAAGAAAAATGAGGTCATAAACACTACCAAAGCAAAGTAAAAATGTATGCCAGATCTGGGTTATCTAAGCTGAATTTAATCCAGGCCAACATTTCTCAATTGAGAGCAAGAAAGTCAGGCAGTAGAACAGAAACACAGAAAACAATCATTCCCTTCTTTGTGGACCAGAGCTGGTAAATGAACTTCCCTGAGGAAAAGGTTAATGAACTTGGGGTCCCTGCATCTCCTCTCCCTCAGCTACCATCACAAACACATCCCTGGAAACACACAGTGGCCCAGGGTCGTCCAGAAATGTTAATGGGCAATGTTCCCAAACCGAAGAATGCTTTGCAAATGCATTATTCAGCATAAAGTGATAACATATTTTTCTATATATTTCAGTTGGAAATCTGAATATGATGCTCTGTGTATTAGCTGTCCCTAATCCAAATGGCCTTCTGATACTTGTCTTGAATGCTCCTGCTTGGTGCCTACTTTTTGGTGAGGACGGAGGAACTTATAGGGAAATGTAAGAGGCTATTTTTCATGGGTAGGAAACCACTGCTGCTCCTCCCCCTCCTGAGTTGTAAAAATAAACAAAAACCAAAGCCTGACACACACAAAAACTAAACTCAGTATGTTCTAGACAAGCCAGTACTCACTGGTGAGCAGTAAGGGAGAGCTAAAAACAACCTATGCCCAAAATATCCTTGCCAAACACAATGAGTCAGAGCATTTTAATGTCATTTTTGATAACATGACTGCTACCTCACCTGTGTCCTATAGGGCTAAGTCCAAATGGGCAGTTTTACATCAGAAAAAAAAAGTCTGGCTGCAATTAAAGCATTTTATCCATTCACTTTTCTATAATTTATGCAGTATATTTTAAAATGAGACATTTACTTAGGGAATGTATTGCAGTTTTCCGACACAGTGACATTCATTAGCTCCCAGCAGTAACCAAGGCAAGCAGGGGATCATCAGCCTTGTTTTATAAATGAGGAAACTGGTTCACAAAAAGAACAAGGGCACAGCGTGTGCTCAAATTCTGATGGCCAAGAAGCAGTTAAAGCGTGGCCTCACACCTGGTTCCTTGTGGCTCAGTCTACTCCTCCAAGGCAGTACTAAAGTACTCTGGTTCAAGACAGGTCAGCTGTGGCCACAACAAATTCAGAATTTAATTTAATGAAGGAGAGAGATGTTTTGGCCAGAAAGTGCTAAGAGAGACCTTAGGCAACGATGAAATATTCAGAAAGAGTATTTCTAAGATTGTGCCCTTAATTTTAAATTTCTGCTTATATTACATCTTTTGGATAGCGTTTTCGGATTTATGTCTTTTGGATTTCTTTCAAATTTCAGTTTATGTTAAACAACATAACTTTACATTTTTTAAAATTCCTTTGCCTCCAGAGAGGCCTAGACCTTTTCTTACAGACGTGATGGTTTCCCTTCCTTTATTTTTTTTAAATTTTTTAAAAAATATTTATTTTTGACAGAGAGAGAGACAGAGCATGAGCAGGGGAGGGGCAGAGAGAGAGGGAGACACAGAATCCGAAGCAGGCTCCAGGCTCTGAGGCATCAGCACAGAGCCCAACGTGGGGCCCGAACTCACCAGCCATGAGATCATGACCTGAGCTGAAGTCGGACGCTCAACCGACTGAGCCACCCAGGCACCCCAATTTTTTTTTCTTCTTGTTTTCTCCTCTTCCAACTAACTCCTCATAGGTAGTAGCAAAGCATGATCAAGAGATCACCCTGGGGTGCCTCAGTGGCCCTGAGTGAGTCATTTGAGCAACTGACTCTTGATTTTGCCTCAGGTCATGGTTCGCACCCTGTGTTGGGCTCCGTGCAGACAGTGGACAGTGCAGAACCTGCTTGGGATAATCTCTCTCCCTCTCTCTTTGCCCCTCCCCCACACTCACACCCTCTCCCTCTCTCCCTCAAAATAAATAAACTTTAAAAGAAAAACATACCACCCTATATCAAAAACAATAATAGCATGAGAAAAAAAAAAAAAAAAAAGAGAACACAAGGGATTATGTCTGTTCTGAACAAATTCCAGCCAAGGGCAGACAACTGCTGTTCCCATGCATGCACCTATACGTCACCCTCAAGGGCTGGACCTGTGCGGTTCTGCTTCTACCAGCTCTGCTGCATTGACACCTAAGGACACCTGTTTCCTGCTTAACGGAAGACCTGGAGGAGCAAGAAAGGGAAGAGAAAATGAGGGGAAAGTCCTGTTTGCCCCACAGAAAGCAGATTCCTTTGGGGAAGTGGGGGACGGATAAATATGGGAAATTTTCGTGGAAGCTTAAGATTTATTTAACCTGATACTTGAATAAAAATTGAGACCAAAAAAACCCTTTAATTGTAAGTAATGTATTGCTTAAGTCTTACTGCTATAACCTGTACATATGATACAAATGAGGTAAATAAAAGCTTAATCCTCAACTCAAATGAGCACAGTGACTAAAAAACACTCTCCAAAGTGACTTCATGAAATCTAAACTAGAATTCACCAGTGTCTCAGAGCATGGTAGTTTTTATTTCTCCTTCTGATCATATTCTGTGTTTAAACTATACCTCAAACAAATCAGTTCAAATATTATGAAAATGCAAAGGCTACTAATACCCATAATTGATTTGCTTTTAGATTACTGAAACTTTTTAAAAAATTACTGAACTTTTTAAAAAATTCCAATTATAATAATAAAAGCAATTAAAATGGAGAAACTGTCACCATTTCAAAAATAATTTAAAAATCAATTTTATTTCTATCTGTTGAAAAAAATTACAGACTCAAATATGAAAACATAGTTTATTTTCTCATTCAGGCTTTTGTAGTTTATTTTTACAAAATAGCAGACAAAATTTGGTTCTTTATATTAATACAGAATATGTAATACATATCGAAATATATATATATATATAGCACTTAAATTATAAACACATAGCAAAATCAGCATCACTTAAACAGCAACCATATATTTCACATCATTAGGATTTTTCAGAAGATAAACACTGTTTTCAGCTTGAATATGTATATAGTCTTTGATGCTTTATGTTAACTAGTATTTACAAAAACTAGTCTAAAAACTACCATCACCCACAAAAGTGATGATCTTTAGGATACGATTTTGCTCTCATGCCATAATAAAGACTTAAAATCATAGAAAGCTGGAGGAAATAATCACGTCAGTGCAATTGCAGTAGGTGAAACTATTTGGTTGTGATTTAAGGATGTATATACTTTTGAATCTTTAGTTGTTGGTTTCTTCATGATCCAACCACCTTTTAATCCAGGTTAGATTATCGTCCCTGATCATCTAACTGTGATAGAGGGAAGCTGCATAAGGACTTTCTTCATCTCTGAAAAAAAGTGAAAATTCAGCATAAATCAGTGTTTTAAAATGATATTCGGATAACTAATACATATACTGTACTTATTATATAACTTAATATCCACTTGCCAAAGAAGTGCAGGAGTACATCAATGTATAATATTTTGCATGTCTTGGATGAAATGTAAATACTCATTAGGGTAAATACTCATTAGATGCATTTTATTGGCATCTCAGTTACTGGAATAAAGAATGGTACTTGCTTTATATTTATATTTTCTATTACATTTAAACAAAATGTATTAAATTATAAAATTATTATATTCATATTTGTTTATAGTTTTTATATGCCACCTTTTTCTCCAAAGGGCTTGATGTGCCTACAACAAATACATATAATAAGATGAATTGGAAATAAAATATCAGGATTAAGGAAAGGAGAAGGATACAAATATATTACCCATATGAAATACTGTACTAGTTGAACTGAAAATCAGTTTTAGTTGCAAGCTTCCTGGTAGCCAGGGCAAAAAAAAGCAAACACAATAGCTTGTGCCATTTTTGGAATCATAAAGGAAGAAGAAAACCAATTCTATAGGAGAGAGAAAGATTTTCCCTAATAAAGAACAAAGAAAAAAGCTCACATGAAAAACACCTAGTAACAAATAATGGACAAGGTCTTTGACAAATTTATTGGGATCAGTATTTCACAAGTCTTTGAAGGGGTAAACTAGATGTTTCTGCTTGGCTGCCATCCAGGACTGCTAGCTGGACAGTTATGCTACTAAGGCAAAGAAACAAACTTTAAAAAAAAAAATTATTTTATTTATTTTTTTAGAGAGAAGGAGTTCAAGTGGGGGAGGGGGTGGAGGAGGGGGGGAGACACAGAGACAGAGACAGAGACAGACAGACAGATTGGTTCTTAAGCAGGCTCCACAATCAGGGTGGAGCCTGATGCGGGGCTCAATCTCACGACCCTAGGATCCTGACCTGAGCCAAAATCAAGAGTCAGACACTTAATCAACTGAGCCACCCCACCACCCCCAAACTTTTTATAACAAGTAACAGAGCTAAAAACAAGCACATTGCAATAGATAAAGCCCTATGCAGAATGCAATAGCTCTTTTTAGACCTCATATATTAAAAATGACTTTCTAGAATTAAAATACAGTTTTTAAAGCAAAAGAGAAAAAAGGAAACAGAAGCAGAGAGAAAACAAAACAAAACTCAGCAAAGCAAGGACATCGTAAGAGTAATTTATTCAGCTTCTGACATTTTACCAGCATATTTTTACCTGCTCTCTTCTTTTAGTTTCTTGGCTGCCTGTGTTGACAACTTAATCTGCAAGTCTAGTCTCTGCAGGAAATCTCTAGCTGACACTTCTTCAGGTTGTACAGGCTGAACATCAGATTCTTGAGGACTGGAAGGAGAAAGGTCTTCCCCCGCTGCTGCTGGCTCTTCTTCATGAGAAAAACTGCTATCAACAGTTTCATTTTCTGGAGAATCTATTGAGTTAAGTCCATTAAACAACAAAGGCTTCTCTGATATAACTGGGATGTTCAAAGTTTTCTTCAGAAATATACAATCATTCGTAAACAGTTTATTTGCCCTTTTAATCTGCTCCATCTAAAATATGAAAAAGGAAACAGAGTTTTATGTAAATAAATCCATTAGTAGGGTTTATTATACAAGCACCTAAAAATATCTGGGCTTGTTGTGCAATGCTTTCTCTGAATTTGAGATTCTTTTTTTTTTTTAATGTTTTATTTACTTTTGAGAGAGAGCATGCGCGTGCAAGTGGGGGAGGGGCAGAGAGCGAGAGAGAGAGAGGGATAGAGGATCTGAAGCCAACAGTGAGATCATGACCTGAGCTCAAGTCAGAC